>NC_091059.1:114977033-115602033 GCF_000393655.2 Nicotiana sylvestris | reverse complement strand
TCGTTGTATTACGAATAAAATAAAATTTAGTAGTTTGAATTCTTACAACTGATCTCTACCACACCATCTAGAGTAAGAGGAAAGAGTGACAGTCCTAAATGCCTTGTAGCCTTCTGCTTATAAGTGTGGTGCAAAACACAACCATAAATAAGACTCTACTAAACACGGCTTGTAGACTCCTTGGGACAGAACTGCTCTGATACCAAGTTTGTCACGCCCCAAACCTGAAGAAGTATGGCCGACACCGGTGCCATACTTAGCCCGAGCGTACCACTCAGTAACTGTAAATTCTGGAGGGGTAACCCTCAACTTAGGCCGATGAGGCCATATACTGAATCATCTGAAAATAATGTCTTCATATGAGGGGTAAACATACCCAAAAATTGATATATATAAATGTGCAGGTTGACGAAGCTGCCATGAATATCTACTGATATGCAGAATATACAGGACTCGTCAACAAGCCTCTAAAGATAACTGAATTATATCATGGTCGGACAAGGCCTCGACCTACCCATCAAGCCTGTATATGTAAAATAGACTCCAAGGTATAGACCTGGTAACTCCGAGGAAGTAGAGCTTACCAACCAAGCTGATGTTTCACTCTGACTATTGGGAATGTCTATCCAGCTATCTATCAGGACCTGCAATCATGGAATGCAGCGTCCCCGGCAAAAAAGGACGTCAGTACGAAATAATGTACTGAGTATTTAAGACAATAGAATAACTGAAAGCTGCAACTAAACTGATAATATAATATATGGGTGTTCATGGTTCGGTTTGGATCGATTTTTCCATAAAAAGAAACCAAACCAAGTAAGTCGGTTTTTCAAATATTAGAACCAAACCAAACCAATTAAGTCGGTTTTTGCTCGATACTGTTTATGTCCAGTTTTGTCGGTTTTTCAGTTTTTTCGGTTATTTGTCAATTTTTTCTTAAATATAAGACACACTACCAAACACATATTCCGGCGACCACATTTTCAACGTAACACTATCAAATCAATTGTCCTTTGAGAAATCTATTATTTACTAAAATATATTGATGATAATTGAATCAAATAGTGATGAATAATTTAAGGACTCAATTAAATATATATATTTTTTAACATGAAATGGATTCTTACACTTAACAAAAGAAAACTACCAATCAAGCTAGAATATAAAGGTAAAGAACTGTACTAAAAGTGCAAACGATTAACATTAACCATAATTTTTTTGAAACTTTGTGTAATAATATACATATATATACGTGTAATAATAAATTTGAAATAGCTACTCCTATAGTCGATTTGGTTCGGGTTTTTTCGGTTATTTTTTTATTAAAACTAAAACCAAACCAAATTTCATCGGTCTTTAAAATTCAAAACCAAACCAAACCAAACCAAAAAGTATCGATTTTTTGGTCGGTTTGGTTTGGTTTTCGGTTTGGTTCGGTTTTTCGGATTTTTATGAACACCCCTATTATAATAACTGAAAGTAACTGGGAGTCAAAAATAATTTGAAGATATGCTTACCTGGTGATACTGACTCAACTCTCTCAATATAGTAAGTAAATAGTTGTCCGGCCCTATAAGGCTCGATATATGTAACTGCTTTACCGTAGTAGGCTCGCGCATAGGTGCCTATACTAGGCTCTGTATCTCGGCCATTCTAGGCTCGCTCATAGGTGCTCGACCATAGTAGGCTCGGTATATAACTTACCATCAGATCAGTGGTTGCCCAATAGGGGCCTGCCCATCGATTATAACTCGATGATGGTGAAAATACTTTAATAATGTATATATATAGACTCTCTGCTCTCTTGGCTGAAATAAGACAAACTAAACTGAATATGAAGTCCCGATAAGGGAGAATGCTATAACTTATGAGACTAGGCCAATGTATATAAATTTAGGAATATGAACTTCTCTTTATGTCTTGTTATCAAACACATGTAGTTACTGGATCATGCCAAAATGAAGGAAAGGTTTAGCTTTGGCATACCTTAACCTTGTTGAGTCTTTAATAGCTTCCAAGCAACTCTTCAAACAACGCAACTTAGTCTACCATGGTATAAGGAGATTCAAAATCGGTGCTGAGTAAAGGCTATGTCCATAACTTAAGTTAGTAGCTCATTTATGTAAATTTGGGCAGCATCTTCCCGGTAACAAGGTCCTTCTCCAATACCATATACCAACAGCCCAACAACACCAATCAATCTACACACCAATATGTGCACAAACATCACGTGAATATCTCTCTGCTTCGATATCGTATCAACGAACGGTTTAGTGTATTAAAAACTAGACTCGTAGATCTTCAATTTGGTAGGTGTCTTATCCCGTAATTCTAAGTATATTGGGAGAAAAGCTCAGCTACATTTGACCTAATATTCAGCATATTTATGAAGGTAACTTGTGATGACCTTTTCCAACTTTCGTTACACAACTCGCTTGACTTAGAAACATAACACACGACTATTATACGACTAAAATAACTCAGGACATAAACTCCTTATAATTTTAAGCACTCTAGTTTCACCCCCAAAGTACATGTTATAACATTCCCAACTTGTCAATTTTCAACGAAACTTATTTTTTTCAATTCGTATAGCTTCTAAGCCTTCAAACCCTCTTGGAACTTGATATTCATGATAGTGTAACAGGCATACTTAGTCCTTTAAGCTTAACTCTGCTCAAAGTGCTTGCTTTAGGGATGTGTCTTCCTGAATGACCTTTAAAGGATATTCTTCTGTTGTCCATTCTATCATTGCCAGATCGCGATCTGTGAAATTCTCACGATGATGATTATTATCAAATGCTTCAGTACCTAAATTATGTTCAATTTTTTTCTTGTTTATCATCCCATACTAATTTCTATTACTCCGGGGCTCTAACTTAGCCTTCTAATAATCATGTTAGAGTCACCAACTCATTTCTCAAAAAAAGGATATGACTTTATGTCATATACTCTTTTATAGTATCAAGGCCTATCTCTTCTTGTCTTTTCCTTCACTTGACTATAGATTTTGTCACATCTTACTCATAGTGCTTCATTTACTCTCTACTTATTCTCCTGCTAATATCTCTGCTTGTTACATTATTCTGAAAACTTCAACAAAACATTCTTTCACTTTAGCTCCCCTTGATACATCTCACTAGCTCTTCGAGTTGCCTAACATTTTCTCTTGACTAAGGACGGGAGCCATACTACAGTAAATATTTATCCCTTCTAGGATGTCATTGCCTACCTTCTCAATTTTTTTGAACCTTCTAGTATTCATATCTAACTATACTATTCTAGAGTGCACCATCTGGTGTCTCACAAGGAGATCTATTATCACATTTACACTATCATTTGGAAAATGTCAGCTAATGCTAATAATCCATCCACCATTTTGGGTTACTCTAGGCCCAGCTGGATCATTATATCCCATAATTCTCTTAAATAATATTTGTTAGCTCCCACAAGGCATAACTAAGATGGGTGTGGCCAATTGTACATACCTCTGTTACTGTTGACGGTAACTCTAATACTTATATTTCTCTGCCTGAATTGTAAATACTAATAATCTTCACTAATTGGGTACCACGTACCCTTCTTCACCTTGCTTCTTTTACTTGTTGAAAGTTGTATCTACCTTTTGATTCTCTTATTGCTTTTTACCATATAGATGGATAGATATTCATGCCTTAAGATTCCTTATCAAGAACATTACACGTCGTAGTACACACATGATCTGCTGAAGACCTCACATTTTCTCATCGTAAACATGATACAAAATCGAGTTCTTCTGACTCAACTCTTCCACAACCACATTCAATCTCTTACCAACTGTCTTTCTGGATGTAGGTATCATTGTATTATGAATAAAATAAAATTTAGGAGTTTGAATTCTTACAAGTGAGCTCTACCACACGATCTAGAGTAAGAAGAAAGAGTGACAGTCCTAAATTTCCTGTAGCCTCCTACTTATAAGTGGTGCACAACACACCCATAAACAAGACTCTACTAAACACGGCTTGTAGACTCCTTGGAACAGAACTGTTCTGATACCAAGTTTGTCACGCCCCAAACCTAAAGAGGTATGGCCGACACCGGTGCCATACTTAGCCCGAGCGTACAACTCAGTAACTGTAAATTCTGGAAGGGTAACCCTCAACTTAGGCCGATGAGGCCATATACTGAATCATCTGAAAATAATGTCTTTTCATATGAGGGGTAAACATACCCAAAAACTAATATATATAAATGTGCAGGCTGACGAAGCCGCCATGAAAATCTACTGATATACAAAATATACAGGACTCATCAACAAGCCTCTAAAGATAACTGAATTGTATCATGGTCGGGAAAAGGCCTCGACCTACCCATCAAACCTGTATATATAAAATAGACTCCAAAGTATAGACCTGGTAACTCCGAGGAAGTAGAGCTTACCAACCAAGCTGATGTTTCACTCTGACTATTGGGAATGTCTATCCAGCTATCTATCAGGACCTGCAAGCATGAAATGCAGCGTCTCCGGCAAAAAGGAACGTTAGTACCAAATAATGTATTGAGTATGTAAGACAATAGAATAACTGAAAGCTGCAACTAAACTGATAATATAATAGTTGAAAGTAACTGGGAGTCAAAGATAATTTGAAGATATGCTTACCTACTGATACTGACTCAACTCTCTCAATACAGTAAGTAAATAGTTGTCCGGCCCTATAAGGCTCGGTATGTGTAACTACTCTGCCGTAGTAGGCTCACTCATAGGCGCTCGGCCATACTAGGCTCTGTATCTTGGACATTCTGGGCTCGATCATAGGCGCTCGGCCACAGTAAGCTCGGTATATAACTTACCATCTGATCAGAGGTTGCCCAATAGGGGCCTGCCCATCGATTATAGCTCGATAGTGGTGAAAATATTATAATATTATATATATATATATATATATATATATATATATATGTAGACTCTCTGCTCTCTTGACTAAAAGAAGACAAATTAAACTGAATATGAAGTCCCGATAAGGGAGAATGCTGTAACTTATGAGACTAGGCCAATGTATATAAATTTAGGAATATGAACTTCTCTTTATGTCTTGTTATCAAACACATGTGGTTACTGGATCATGCCAAAATGAAAGAAAGGTTTAGCTTTAGCATACCTTAACCTCATTGAGTCCTTAATAGCTTCCAAGCAACTCTTCAAACAACGCAACTTAGTCTACCATATTATAAGGAGATTCAAAATCGGTGCTGAGTAAAGGCTAAGCCTGTAACTTAAGCTAGTAGCTCATTTACGTAAATTTGGACAACATCTACCCTGTAACAAGAGCCTTCTCCAACACCATATACCAACAGCCCAACAACACCAATCAATCTACATAACAACATGTGCACAAACATCACACACAAAACTGCTATTTAACACGACGAGCGCCAAGCTTGAATTGGAACCAAACCCCAACTCTTTTTCCCATCTCCCCTGTACTCACAACACAATCAATAGGTCCAACATATAATCTTATATATTGACATGACATTTCAATCCTATATCCATCATAAAAGTAACATCAAACAGCTCCACAAGATAAGACAACGACATGAACAACTTCTAGGTATTGTGTGGTTTCTTCTTCTCCTATTTAAAACATTATCAACATACTCAACATATTGACATGCATAACAACAATAAGAACATTATAACCAAGCTATTTACCACGATTTCCAGCCATATGAAGTCATATACACAACTCCAAAATAGTCCAATAAGAGACAACAATTTCTTATACAACTTCAAGTTCTATCTTATAATTTTTCATCCAAATAACTTAACCAAAACATAGATAAGATTAATCTCAAGAAATAGGGTTTTATACATACCTTAAATAATTTGAAAAAACCCGAACCAAAGCTTCCATTAGCTTACAAGCACCCTTAATCACCTCACAATACCATAGAGACTCTCTTCTTCACTTAAGCTAATTTTTGAGGTTAGGTTTAGGTAAAACGCTCTTGGATTCGACTTGGAACCTTTGAGAACTGTTAAAGAGTTGTTGAGAGAGTTTGGGAACTGTCCTTGGTCTAAAATGATAAAAATAAGCCGTCCAAACCCTTTAAAATGTTCAAGGGTCGTCCACCGCCTAAGTGGGTCCCATTGGGAGCTGCTTGCACGATCTAGCAAAAATGTGAATATCTCTGTACTTCGAAGTCGTATCGACGAACGGTTTAGTGCGTTAGAAACTAGACTCGTAGATCTTCAATTTGGTAGGTGTCTCATCCTGTAATTCCAAGTATATTGGGAGAAAATTCAGCTATATTTGACCTAATTTTCAGCATATTTATGAAGGTAACATGTGATGACCTTTTCCAACTTTCGTTACACAATTTGCTTGACTTCAAAACATAACACATGACTATTATACGACTAAAATAACTAATAACATAAACTCCTTATAATTTTAAGCACCCTAGTCTCACCCCGAAAGTACATGTTATAACATTCTCAACTTGTCGACTTTCGACGAAACTTATTTTCTTCAATTCGTTTAGCTTCTAAGCCTTCAAACCCTCTTGGTACTTAGTATTTATGATCTTAAATATTTGTAACCTCCATGTTAACATGATTAACTAACTTTGTAAATTTTTCAAAGATGATTTCATTTCTAAGCTTACATCAATTGACTTACGACATACTCTTACGTACGAAAACATGGATGTAACACGTATATAAAATTTATATAATTTTTGTATATAACATACATAATGCATATACAAAAAAAATACAAAAATATACAATTTTTTCGTCTAATTTTTTTAACTCCAATTTACTTGCTCTTTACTCAAGTATTCTGCTTAAATTAAAATACTTCTTTGACCACCAAAGGTTTCGGATTGAGTCCCGAGAAAGGAGTTGTTTTAGGAAACACTTTACTTAAAAAATGAACTTGTTTGATTAGTCTAACTCCAAAGTGGGTACAATCTGAGTTGGAAATCAAAAAAATTAAAAATGAAAAAATAAAACATTTTTTGAAAAATTGCAATTTGACCTATAGTCATAGCCGCAGCTCTGGAATCGCTGATCCAGTCAACCACGGCAATTTCCCACATTTGATAGCATTGTTGGCTGCTTCGATTTCCTTTCTCTTCCTTATTCGCGTCCCCAAAGCAGCAGCCATGGAACTCTCTTTCTGCAACGCTTCATCACTTCGTTTTCCTCACACTGATTCTGTTCCACTCCATTACTGCTCAATACCTGAATCCTTTCACACTTTTTCAAACTCATATTTGGCATCAAAATCTATTTCTCTACGGAGACCGTTGATTTGGCCGCAACCTCGTTTAGTTAGACTCAGAGCTGAAAGTGTAAGCCCTACCGAGAGCAATGGCAGTGTTGATAAACATGTCGATGACGATTTTATCATAGAGGATGTTCCTCACTTAACCGACTTTCTCCCTGATTTACCGGTAATTTCCAATCGCGATACAATAATTTTGCTATATGAAGTGACTGCTTGTTTACTTGGAGATTTCAATCACTGTCTTTTATTATCCATTTTTTATGGAAATGTTCAAGTGTTAAATATACCTGCAATGCTTATTATAAGGACATAAAGGAAAAACAATATTAAGGTCTGATAAATACTTGCCAAGTTGTATTTGGATGAACTTTTCTGTATTTCAATTTTGATTTATTTATCTTTACGGAACTGCTGACTTTGAAATTAAAAGTTTGAATCTTTAAGTTTAAACACATGTTCCCCTAGGAAATCTAATTCTTATGGCATTTTTTGGCAATTGTGCTATATGTAAATGGCTAGTACTTGTGATGGTATGGTTTTATTCTGGGTTGTTAAGTTCTCGGGATATATCAGTATGATTTATCCATCTGCCTATCTCAATTATCTAGCGATGTGCATGTCACTATGTAAAATTATCCGTCTATCTTTTCGTGGGTTTAATTGTTGCCAGCCATTTTTAGTGTCTACCTCATCTATGAGAACTGTTATGCTTGTAGAGGTTATGCGTACACAATTGTAAGAAGTGATAACAAGATGAGTATTTTGTCGAGTTACCAAACAACTAGGGTTAGAATTGTCTTGGTTATTGCTAATCCACCATTTTTGTATTTCAGTCATATCCAAATCCATTAAAAAGGAGCCAAGCTTATGCTATTGTCAAGTAAGTTCTTTCTTTCTGTTAAACTTAGAAGGTCTTCAGTATTCTGTGTGTGCCTTTATCTTTGTGAGAATATTAAAATGGCAGCTAGTGCACAAAGCATCCCGTGTTCGCGCAGGATCCGGGGAAGGGCCGCACCTCAAGGGTGTGACGTGGATAACCTACGTTAATGCATGCATTAGTAGCTGCTTCCACGGCTCGAACCCGTGACCTATAGGTCACACGGAGACAACTTTACCGTTGCTCCTATGCTCCCCTTCCTCTGTGAGATTATTGTTGGTTAAAACTCTTGATGGTTTACCTTGACACAGGGAAACTTTTGTTAATCCAGAAGATGTGGTGGCAAAAGATGTATGTGGCTTTTTTATCTGTTCAGTTGCTGTGTCCTTTATGCCTATTATGCCTACTTTAGTTTAACTACCATCATGCATGCTTGGTTTTAGATCATTGTTCAGAAGGACAGCCCCAGAGGAGTACATTTTCGGCGTGCAGGACCTCGAGAAAAGGTCTGACTTCGAATGCTAACCTAGAATACGGGTGTTTTCAAATAACTTCATTCTGAAGATAATTTTGGTTTTAGGTTTTCTTTACACCAGAAGAAGTCCGTGCTTGTATTGTGACATGTGGTGGTTTATGCCCAGGAATCAATACAGTGATTCGTGAAATTGTATGTGGCTTAAAGAATATGTATGGAGTTGATGATGTAATTGGAATTCAGGTTAGTATAACGGAAACACATCTCTTAGGTTTTTATTCAAGTATTCAATGGTTTCTCTTTTGGTCATTCCTTTCCAAAGAAAAAAGAAAAAAACAAAGATAAAGATTGAATAATACTGATTCTCCTCTTGAAACTCTTTGTTGAATGAAATTGATTCCTCCTTGGTTTCTATTGGTTAGGAACTGGCAACTGATATCTGCTGTTGGTTGTTAGTACGACATCGCTAATACCGTATCTAGTTAAAGACTGTGAATCAAGTACTACGCTTTTTACCAAACATACTCCTATGAAATCACATTTTACCTTGGGCAGTTTATGGGCTAATCAATAAAGGATTTTTATTGTTGAAATAAATGTACAGCAGCGCAAGAGAAATCAAACAAAAATGATTGAATCTTTAGACACCCCGAAAAAGATATGAAGTGCTTGGAAATGGTCAAAGTAGTGGAATAGGATGATCACTATTAACAAAAGAGAGACAATTAATTTGATGCTATGGATGGGTAGAGTCTGTTCTCTTTTCGTGTGCTGGTCCAGTTTATTTCTCTTTTCTTCTGCCTCTTTCGCCATGGTGATTATGAACGAAATATTAAATCTTCGTTTGGTATTCTGAAATTTTAGTATACTTATAAGTTTTGATGTAAACTTTGTAAATCTTATTAAATGACCATCAGAGATCCTACAGTCAATATATTGTATGTAGTGGTTACTGCACCTAGAGGCTGTAATACTGTTTCAATATTTCCAGGGAGGTTACAGAGGATTCTACTCAAAAAATACCCTGGACTTGACAACAAAAGTTGTCACTGATATTCATAAACGTGGTGGCACTTTTCTTCAAACATCGAGAGGAGGTCATGATACTAAAAAGATTGTTGACAACATTCAAGACCGTGGAATAAATCAGGTTTTTTGTTTACTTTTCCTCCAAAAGAAAGAAAAAATAGACCTCTATAGTACCATCTGTAGCGTCTAACCAGGAAGTTTAGTTCAATCTGACAGTGGTTAGTTGCTTTCCTCTTTTTGAGTTTTAGGTATACATAATTGGAGGGGATGGAACTCAAAAAGGGGCTGCTGCAATCCACAAGGTGTTTGTACTATGATATTTTCTCTTTCTCAATTAGTTCCTGATTGTTGAAACTATTATTCTTTAAAAATTCTATGATTCATTTATATTTTTTCCAAGGAAGTTGAAAAACGTGGTATTAAAGTAGCTGTTGCTGGGATTCCCAAGACAATTGATAATGATATCGCGGTAAGTAATGCCAACTAAAATGCGATGTTTTATCTTGCACAATTGCTGTTTGCTAAAAAGATTTAGTATTCTGATGAAGACTTAAATTGTGCTGCTTGTTGCCTCAGGGTTATCTGTTTTTCTTAGAAGGAAAAGCGTAAGAAGTAAAAGTTCTGCTCAACTACTTATACCCTATGTGAATTGGAGCTTAATTTCTGTTCAACATGGAATGACTTATTCATTCAGATTGGTGCATCTACAATTCTTTTGTATTTTCTATTTTGTTTTACCTCTTTGTTTTTCCAAGAGCCAATCAAATCAAAGGAAATTCCCTGGGTAATATATAGTAGAAGCTGAAGTTGATATATCTCAAGAGAACATCCAGTAATTTTTGTAGACATAAATCTAAGATATTTTTTAATGAGCGCAAGTTTCTAAATTTCTCACGTGGAAATTTTTAATTTGACCTAGAAGCAATAAACAGAACACAACAGACTACATTGATAATCAAGTTTTCTTCAACAATTTTTTTCCTGAAAAATGTTTGGGAAATAAAAAGAGCATGAAAACAGACGTACATATTTCTCAGCTGCCTGTGCAAGGTTTGTCCTTCGTTTAACACGAGAAAAAGGAAGTCTACAAAGTTTTTTATGTTCATTGCTAAAATGTTTCCTTTCTCTTTTTCTGATGTGGATGGTTTGGTGAATTAGCAGATGTGCTTTCTGTGAAAAGAATTTCAAAGAAAAATGTAACCATTTAAGCGATTGTGTGAGTGAATTATTTTTGAAAATAATAAGTTACTAAGCACGGGTAATTTACATTCTCTCTTACCCTACTTTACGAGCAAACTTCGGAATTTACATGAATACGAATATTTTTATATTGCCAAAATTATGTTATCAGGATCTTTCTGAAAGCTTCCTGAAGCGGTTTCCTACTAATTTTCCCCTTGGTAGTCTCATGGTCTTCATGAAGAGGTAGTTGCTTTTCTTAATTAAAGATTTAGGTGCATTTCACTTGGTGCATGTAAAAAAACATATCCTAAACGGAGCTTTTTATAACGCTTCGACACCGTGAGGTCTCTTTTATTTTTATTACGATTAAAACGTCTGAATTTGAATACACATCGGAATATTAAGATGTGTATTAAGATTAAGATGTTTGAATCTGCATACATATATGAATATTAAGACGTTGTATTAAGATCTGAATACTAAATAATTAAGACAGTTTGTTTTCTCAATATTTGAATGTATAAAACTTTCCTTTATTTAAAATTAATTAATATAAAATTCGAATAAAATACTAATATCTAATGCTATACCAATAATATATTTTTTAAAAATTATATGGTGGTTGGTGGTGGTGATGACTAACGATGGTGGTTGTGGGTGCTGACTAGTGGTAGTGCTGGTGTTGGCTGATGGTGGTGGTTGTGGGTAGTAGCTAGTAGTGATGTTGGCTGGCAGATGGTAAATGATGATGGTTGACGGTGGTAGTTGGAGGTGGCGGGTGATAATTATGGTGGGTGATACTGATAACTAATGGTGATGGTGATTGATAACATTGATTGGCGCTATCGTGGTGGCTGAAAGGTGGTGATTGTCGGTAGTGATTGGTGGTTGTTGTGATAATTATGATCGGTGGTGATGTTTGTAAATGGTGGCTAGTGGTGGTATTGTTGATTGTGGTGATTGGAGGTGGTTGTGGTTGTGGTTGAGGATGGTGGTTGTGGGTGGTGGATAGGGGTGGTGGTAGTTGATAATGATGGTGAGCGGCGGTGGTGGTAGTTGACAATGATAGGTGGCGGTGGCGGTTAGCGATGAAAGTGGATGGAGTAATGATAAAATGTCATCTTTGCAGAAATCCTGGATAACATCTTTATGATTTTGTTGTAGGTCTTAATCTTTCAGACCTATTACAACAACAACAACAACAACGACCCAGTATAATCCCACAAGTGGGGTCTGGGGAGGGTAATATGTACGCAGACCTTACCCCTACCCCGAAGGGTAGAGAGCTGTTTCCAGGAGACCCTCGGCTCAAAAAAGCAACAGGAGCCGATATATTAGTACCATAAAAATGCATAATAAAATAACAGCAATATAAGAGATATGAAATACAGAATACGAAATACGAAATAGATGGCTGGTATAGTAAAACTAGCAGGTAAAGCCCTGCATCAATAGACGACCAATGACATTCTTAGTCTAACTCCTAACTGGCTAGTCTCACTCTATTGTGCTGTAGAAATATTCACAAGTTTTCCCTAACCTACAACCTTAATGCTCGACCTCCATAATTCCCTGTCAAGGGCCATGTCCTCAGTAATCCTAAGTCGCGCCATGTCCTGTCTGATCACCTCTCCCCAATACTTCTTAGGTCGCCCTCTACCTCTCCGCGTGCCCACTACAGCCAGTCGCTCACACCTCCTCACCGGTGCATCAGTGCTCCTCCTCTGAATGTGCCCGAACCATCTGAGTCTTACTTCCCGCATCTTGTCCTCCATGGGGGCCACACCCACCTTCTCTCGAATATCTTCATTCCTAATCTTATCCATCCTTGTATGCCCGCACATCCACCTCAACATCCTCATCTCTGCTACTTTCATCTTCTGGATGTGTGAGTTCTTTACCGGCCAACATTCAGTTCCATATAACATGGCAGGCCTAACCACTGCTCTATAAAACTTACCTTTTAGTAACGGTGACACTTTCTTGTCACACAAGACTCCCGACGCTAACCTCCACTTCATCCACCCCACCCCTATACGGTGTGTGACATCCTCGTCAATCTCCCCGATCCCCTGAATAACCGATCCAAGGTACTTGAAACTACCCCTCTTGGGAATGACTTGAGAGTCAAGCCTCACTTCAACTCCCGCTTCCGTCGGCTCAACTCCAAATTTGCACTCGAGGTATTCCGTCTTCGTCCTGCTCAACTTGAAACCTTTAGACTCAAGAGCATGTCTCCAAGTCTCTAGCCTCTCGTTGACGCCGCCTCGTGTCTCGTCAATTACATGGTTGGAAAATTAAAAAATCAAACGCGGTTAATGATTTAAATCTGAATGATTTAGATTCAAACCTAAAAATGAACACACTTAATGACTAAGATCTGAATGATTAAAATCCAGACCTTCATTAAATGTAAACAAATGAGGCTTGAATTCACATGCAGGACACTCTTAAACATATCAAATGACCATGATTTTCCATATTGACCTCTCATATGAAACTTCTCTTATGCATTCAGCACGATTTTCTCCAATTTGTCGTCCTTACAATTTCATGCAGGTGATAGACAAATCTTTTGGCTTTGATACTGCGGTTGAGGAAGCTCAGAGGGCCATTAATGCTGCACATGTAGAGGCAGAAAGCATGGAGAATGGAGTTGGTATAGTAAAGCTTATGGGAAGATACAGCGGTAACTATAGCTTGGTGATGTATTAGGCGATGTTCCTTGTACCCACATTTATTTCCATTTTGAACTCTATGTATCTATGTAATCTCCTCTTTCTGTTCTGCAGGATTCATTGCAATGCTTGCAACTTTGGGTAACCGTGATGTGGTAAGACCTTGCAATGGAGGTTTAATATTTTGATTTTTTCAAATTCCATAGGCGCGTGAGAGCTGATATCGTGTGTCTGCAAAAGACTAAGTGGAAATGGGGAAACATTTGAAAGATTAACAGTATACTTAATAAATTGGGGCATTACGAATAGATAATTTAGGAAGGCTGAATACATATACAGCCCCTAAAATTAGTCCAAAAATTTTATATAGACACCTCAACTATAGGTATAACCTATTAGCCACTGAGTGTACGTGCACAATGTGTCAATTAGACACATATTGCTGCAATGGCATTACACGTGGTTTACACTTCTTCTTCGAGCGTGGGATGATTTCAAATTATGTTGATGTAGGCTCAAAGACACTTGTAAATACCAGAAAAAACACAACTTTCATTTATCTTTTTTTCTTTTCCCCCTTCTCTCATTGTATTATATCCTCCATCAGTGTTTCCATTGCCGGAAAGCCCTTAACTCACTATTTCTTCTTTGAAACAAGAAAGAAACCAAATTTACTATGCAAAAAAAAAAAAAAGAAGTAAAATTAATGTAGCTGTTTGGTTTTTTCAGTTTACAGAGAGCAAGAGGTGTTTGCACCTTCTGGAATGACAATCTTAATATGCTTTGTCCTTTCATAGAATATTGGGGTTGAAGCAATGCATATTGCAGTCTGGTTGTCACATATCAATTGCATCAGTACATCTCCCCCACAACTTAACTCTCTGTAGCCAAAACTATTGCTCGGTATTCTGCCTCTACAGAATTGAAGCATTAGTTGTCTTTATTCCCTAGATTTTCTGTTCCTTTAGCAAAATAAAGAATTAGGAAGAAGAACTTCCTTTCTGAAAAGGGGCTTGATACCCTAGCTCTGATATCATTTACAGAAAGAAGAAGGAAAGATTTCGGAATGAATTGTTTGGTTATTTGCTCAAGCATAGAGATAAAATAGCGTTTACAAGTTATCTGGAAACAAGAAAAGATAGTAATTCCTATGGCTAATTACACAATTGCAGGGACATTAAACCTTTCCCATATTCACAAGGTACGAATTCTAGCCGTTTTTACAATTTCCTAATATTTGACATTCTTAACTTCATGGTAATCAAACTAGGATAGAGATGTCTTTCCTGCGACACTACTGGAAAACCAAGTTGTCTATTTCTATTGGAAGAGGAGGGGAGCTTGTTCAATGTTACTTCAGCGCAAGGGCAAATTTAGAGTGTACTTCGGCAGAATAAGAAATTTAATAATGTTTGCAGAGACTTGAACCAGCAGCAACATTGTACATGACCGATGATATCTGTATCATAAACATCTGTATCATGACCGATGATATCTATCTTTTGTCAGTTTGCACATGTTCACGGTATAAGCTATGCAGTTCACAGTGATCTTCATTAAACTGAAATCTAAGAGTGACCTACTTATTTAAGAAAAAATGGAATTTAAGGTGAAATTTGTATGTGATTCTAAGTTTACATTGCACTTGACTGCATCCCTTTAACAATGATTAATTGTGCCAGGACTGTTGCTTGATCCCAGAGTCCCCATTTTTCTTAGAAGGTCCAGGCGGGCTCTATGAATATGTGGAACAGCGGCTCAAAGAGAATGGGCATGTGTTAATTGTATTGGCAGAAGGTGCTGGGCAGGAATATGTTGCTCAAAGTATGCAAGCATTTCAAGAGAAAGATGCATCAGGAAACAGGCTACTCTTAGATGTCGGTCTTTGGTTAACACAACATATTAAGGTATAATCCAAGTGTCTTCCTCCATATCTCTGTCTGAGAGGTCAACTAATACCTTGGATCTTGGTGTTTGTCTTTTATATTATTTTACTTGGTTTTATCCTTTCTGAACTTGGATTTGTGAGATGGTCCAAGCATTTCATATTGCTTGCATGCGCATACTTTGCGTCCAGCTCAATATTAAATTATTCATGCCTTGTAAACGCCATTAACAGATTCCCTTTTATATATATTGTTGTCAGGATGTATGATTTAAAACCTGAAACAGTTCTATTAATTTTTATTTTTTCCTTGATTCCCCACTCTTGCAATAGAGCCTTTGTTCTGATTCAGTGATTGTCTTGTGCTGTCTGTTACTGAATGACTGGCCCAATTGATTGTTTACATTTCCAATCCAGTTGAATATTGAACTGTCCATTCCTTGGAAAAAATATATGGTGAAATTGTCTCTTCATCTGATGTTACCTTATGTAGGGGACCCTGTGATTAGAGATGTGAAACACTTTATTTAATGTGCTTTCCTTTCTTGACTACTTAATCTTCAAATGACATTTTTGTTTCATTTACAGGATCATTTCACAAATATCCGGAAGATGACAATAAATATGAAATACATAGGTACTTAACCTGCTTCTTTGGATCTTGTCTCGAGGGGCATAGGATGTATGCTGGTTAAGTATTTTATGGTGTTATGCATCCCCTATTTGCTAATTGTCAAAATGTTAGTTCATCCAATAACCCAAACTTATAACGTTAGTTTGACTTGGCATGGATTTAGGAATAGGTTGAAACTATGTAGTGCATACAGTAAAAAAAAACAAAGCCAAACCTAAGTATTAGAGGAATTCTTTGATGACTTTGAGAAGTCAAGGAATAAGAGTACGCCCTATGTAACTAAATAGTATGATATTGATATTGTGAGGAAAGATTTATTTGACGAAAGTGAACATGGAAAGAGAGTGAGACAATCTTTTTGGTTACTCTCCTTGTAAAGTAGTTCAGAAACTGACAAAAATAGGGACACAAAAATAAAAAGAGAAAACGAGAGACTAAAATAGTGTGCTAGTTGTTAACTCGTAGTCCTTTTGGGTGCTTCCCCTTGAGACGTCTCATCTGTCAATTTGAAGGAAACAAAAAGAAAAAAAAAAAGAAAGAGAGCATAGACGGAAATAAGATTGTTTAATTATTTGTAAGAGAAGTTATTTGATAAAACAGCAATGTGGACATTGAGGAGGAATTATCACTAACAAATTCATACTAAACTGTCTGGTTGATGCACTTAAATTTCATGTTCAGCTTGAAGATCAAACAATTGGACAATAAGCAGATGAGTCTTAATAGTGTTGCCTGTCATGTATGATCAACCTTTGACAAGTCTATCAGTTGTGTTATTTTAAGATGCTTTCTGTACATGCTATTTTTACTTGGTGTTTGGTTATTTTTTACGGAAGTGTTAGTAAATTGAAGCATGAAGGTATTTTACTTTCAGGATTTTCTTTCTCGGTAGTATTCTGAGGTTGAAATATCATAACTGGTAGAGGGACTATTTTGTAGTTTCATTAATATGTTTGTACAAACAATTTGTTGTTATTGCATTATATCTTTAGAAAGTCTAAAAGCTATATGATTCCATAAATTCATTAATGTCGATCAATTGTTATGTCACTGGTTTTTATTCATATTCTGTTATGGATTCATTGTTATCCACAGACCCTACTTACATGATTCGAGCGATTCCAAGCAACGCATCAGATAACATCTACTGTACACTTCTTGCACAAAGTGCTGTCCATGGAGCGATGGCTGGATTCACAGGCTTCACTGTTGGACCTGTAAACAGCAGACATGCTTATATTCCAATTGACGTAAGCCTATTTGTGCATGTATTAATTTCTTGAATTGAAGTTAAATGATGATTGGAGTAGAATGGATAAAGAGGATTCATATATGGCTGACACCAACTAATTTAGGATGGAGATGTACTTGATTGATTGAAGTTAATTGATATACTTTTGTCCTGCTGGAAAAGCATGCTGTTAGGCAACATATATAATTATTCTGCTTCAACTAGGAAATTTGTTATCCAATATGTTTGCCTGTCCATGGATTCTTCTCACTCAATAATCTATACTTCTAACTTAGCTCATATTACTTGTCAATCAAAACCACTGATGCTTCTCCACTAACTTAATGAGGTGTATATTTCGAGTCCCGTAAGTCCCGGCGGATTCAATAAATATATCACTTTATCTCTCCATTTTCTGTGAGAAGGGGATAGGGAGCATAATTTTGTTCCCTATGGGAGATCTTTTTCCTTTTGGCTTCTCCCTCCTATACGGTAGGCAGGTGATTTATCAGCCTTTCTGTAGAAGTTCTTACAAATTTAGCTTCGGTTGTTGGTGGAATTAAACAGACACTTTGAAGCTTGTGTGCCAGATCATTTACAATTGAGTTTGCTTGTGGACAGTTAAAAGTTGTTCGTCCCATATAAACTTTTAAAATACTTTTCATACTTTGTGAGGTTTGCCGGTGTAATGTTTTTCTCTGATAAACTGTTTCTCCATGAAGATCTAATGTTGATGCCCTGACGTTCGATTGCAGCGTGTTACTGAGACTACAAACACTGTGAACTTGACAGGCAGAATGTGGGCACGCCTTCTAGCCTCTACTAATCAACCTAGTTTCATTCAAGACTCTCAGGCTGTGAGAGAAAGAGTTGATAAACAGACTATTGATGCAATTCACAATATGATCATTAACTCTACATAGATTATTTAGATTTCTAAACATTTTTATTTCCGAACCCATACGCGAAGCTTGTACTAGGTATTGATTTCAAGCCTTATTTGTTAGGAGCTGTTGTTGTGCAGTCCTAAAGAGGAAAGTGATTAACTATTTCTATATGTATCAAAATATCTATTGGATGGATAGTTATCTCCACACAGCTAATACCTTTTTTCTTTTTCGTTTTATCCTTTTTTTTCCTCCTTTTATAGGTCGGTAAATATTGTTCAATGCAGAGGAGCACTTCCGAGAAAATTAGTGTCTGCCTTTTCTTTTTACGTCACTTACAACCTCTATAATTCCTAGTTCCTATGTTGGAATCAATAAGTGCGTCTCATATGAGGTGCTTTCAGTCCCTCATTTTCCTTAAAAATCTTTTTTTCTTCTTTAAAAATATGAAGTCATTCTGTGAAATCTCGATGAACAGAATTGAGGCATTGAAGTATTGGTTGTTTTCGTTATACTCCCTGTATCTTGCAGGGCGGAGCTAGAGTTCTCGTTATTGGTTAAGTTACCCTATCTAAGATATAAAACTCACAAACTCAAAATTCTGATTCGCCTCTGTAACTTGATGATTCAGCATGACGCAGTTTTATATTTGGACTGCATGTGTTATGCTTTCTGTTTTGCAGAGTGAACTCTTCAAGTGTTTGATTCTTTATTGCTTTCACATCTGTTACCTAGCTAGGATAGTATGAAGTAACTCTGGCTATATGTACAATTTGATACTTATTTCATCAAAAAATATCTTCAGATTTGCAGCCTGCAGGTATGTCTCACTGGGCCTTGCTAAAAGTGATGGACCTTTTTGTATTTTTGCGGCTGCTTCCCTAGATATCCAATAAATGGTTGCGAATGATGTAATATTATTTGTCTTGACAGAATTTATGGTGATTGGTGATACAACAACAGATGCATTGGCCCATGCAAGGGATGTTGAGACAACAGCTTTGCAACTAGTTTGAAAAGGGCATCCCCACTCCTGCAAGTAGAAGATTATTGTATGGTTAATTTCTAGTAGTAGTTTCCTATCTAGTTTTGTCTAATTAATTATTGTCTTGGTAGCCTCAGACAACTTGTAAAGCTTTGTCTAGAAACAGAAATATATTACAGTGTTGATCCATAAACACAAGTATGTAACCCTCGATAATTCAGTAGCGGTGGCTTGCCTATGGTAGATAATATATAGTCATTCATGAACCAAAATTAAAAGGGGTGGGTCTATAGTCTATACACCTCAACATCAAGCATCTGGATATTTTTTTCTCTCACCAATGCCTTGACCATCTCATCTCCATAGGAATTACATTTTCTAGATGTCGAAGAAAATAAGTCCGCTGTGAGTTTGTAAATCTTTTTAGAAACTTATACTATATCAGTTGAAAATATAGCTAGAGAACTTCTAGTGCTTAGATTAATACGAGTTTAAATTGAGTGACATCAACAATGATGATTCATGTTACCATTCTCAATTGGCGTGATTGAGGAGTAGTTGTTATCGTATTATGTTTTAGGAGTACCAGCATCATAGAATTCAAGAGGGTGAGTCATATATTTCATGGAGCTGCTCTTCAGATTTTCAAAGGTTGGAATTGACAAGTTTCAAAACGTGGGATTGAACCTGCCCTTAGGCTCTATACTGTGGAGAATTTATAGCTTATTTTGACACTAGAACCACTTTAATAAATTTAAAGAGTCCTTTAAGTAATATTTTGTGAGTTGATGAAAACGTACGAAGACTGAAGATCGAGTAGTTGGATTTGCTGGGTAGCAGAATATCCAAACATCTCTCCTTACTTACCTTTTCTCGATCCCCTTCCAAATATCTCCTTTATCTGCTACCAAAATTCTCTCATCTTTAAAATTTTTCCACTTTTCTATTTTGATTTCGTCCTCTATTACGTAACATGACTACATTTTTGTCAATGTTCTTCCAGAGGTGCGCTGATACTTTTAGATAGTTTACGTTTTCAGTTTGTATGTTAACATTTTATCGACGCAAAGTATGACATATTGCTTTCCAAAAAGAAAAGCAATTAAGTTAGTAGGACACTATTGCTGAGCACTTAACTGTCTCATTTTGCATAATTATTTATTACTACTATCATTTTGAGGCTATTCTTCTTTCAATAACATTTAAGTATTTTTAGTTATACAGGTTATGATTTGAAGTACTTTTTGTGTAATTTTAAATGTATAAACTTTATTCTAAAACTTTAAATGTATATATAGTTCTCCCAACAATTATATATTTAACTATCGCACTTTGAGTTTCATCATTTCTATTAATTTGTTTCCAACAGAGGGATTATCTAGCAAGATATTCGGAGTCTGATGTAACTTGCTTGGCATTTAAGATGTTTTTAGCTATTAGAATTATGACTTATGAGTACCTTTTTGTGTCATTTTTAAATATATAGATCCTATTTTATGAAATTCAAGAATAAATGTCAGATTTCATGAAAGTTAGATACTTTTGCGATCACAGTTCAAATTTCGTCATTCTACTTTTTGGGTCAATTTAAACTTGAAAATTGTGGCATATCTTTTTTGAAAATTCAAAATTTGTGCTACAACAAATCAATAATCTTTTTTAGCGTTCCATCTCATAGTATTATGCCTTTTTCTTTACTGCCCTTTGTTCCAATGGAAAAATTATAACTGAAAAAGTTTACAGTTACATAATACCTTCTTGGGAAAACATTGTATAATGTACACTTGTATTTAATCGGAGGTCCTCGAAGGGATTGTAATTAGAGGTATATATGAGCCGGGTTGATTCAGTTTTATCGAAACCAAACCAAATTAACTATGTCAGTTTGGGTTGGTTCAATTTTGTCGGTTTTTTCGGATTTTTGAATCTTTTTGTTACATGAATATTGTTTCAATCTTACTTTGCAGAGTTATAAATCATGTTTTGATAAGTGAGTGTATGTTCAGAAAAAATTAACAAGCATATGATCTATTAAAATATTCTTATAGGAGATTTTTTTAGTAACACATGATATTTATTTTCTTATTCTAAAAATAATTTTTCGTTGATGTACGCTTTCAAACTTAACCAAGTTAATTAAATACAAAAATCAATATGAGACCTAAATAATGATATGTTCTATTTAATTTTAAAAATTACCAATAAAATACTATATTTCAAATTCGAAAAAATAGAAGAGTTTAACCGATCTTAATATAAGAATACGGAAGAACAAAGAGATTGACGTTTTTCAGTAACACCTGCTATGAAAGTGATAATACAAGTTAGAATCAACCATTATTTAAAGTAAATAAAATAGATGCACTTTATAATTTTATTAAATATTACATCTATGAGAGTATCACAATATTTAGATATTTTTAAAGAAAATTCTATATGAATATATAGGATTGTTTCGGATTCTCTTAACTCAATAACAAACCAAACCTAATCGATTTGGTTTGATGTTATTTATTGGTTCGATTTGAATACCCCTAATTATAATATACACTTGTACAAGGAAAAAAAGAAACAAAGTGAAGGAAAAAAAAAAATGGAAAAGGAAAAAACCGACAAAATATGAACAGAAAAACCAACTATATTCGGTTTGGTTAAATTTTATTAATTTAATAACCATAATTGATTTAGTTTTATTTAATAAAAAATTCCTTTAAGCTGAATTATATACACCCTTACTTATGGCCTATCCTTTTTGTCCTCTTCCGGCCAATGTTCGCCGGCGGACTTAAATTTCCGGCATCGAATGGAAAATTCAAAATGGCTTTTCTTCCCCTCATCTTAAAAGCTGCACAATCATAAGCTCTCGCAGCGTCCACGTCGGTCTCGTAAGTTCCAAGCCAGACCCGCGAACCTTTTCGGGTCGGGTCTCTTATCTCCGCCGCATATTTTCCCCACGGTCGCCTCCTAACCCCTCTGTAGTGCTTCTTCTTTCCATTCTCCACCACTGAAGACCCGTAATCCGACCCGTCCACTTTTTTATCCGTTCTGTTCAAACTTGAATCATCAAATATTCTTGTGTTGGAAACAACAGAAGTGGTAACCGATGTTGGGCATCGAATGATATTGGGCTTAGTCTCAAACTCGGAAAAATTATTGTCAAGATTAAAATGGTTGGGTTTCTGATCAGAGGTTAAAATTACGGGCTGGGAATCGTCGGGAAGAGTGGAGAAAGAGAAGTCATGATGAAGGCTAAGGCTGTTGACGAAGGACTCAGTAGAAGTGAAGTCTCCGAGGAGGTGTTGGCTTATCAGTTCCAACGTTAATTCCTCGTCTTCTGTCCTTGTCATTATATAATGTCTTACAATTTGGTGAGTGTAGTTAAAGAGAAAGTAAGAGAACAGAAGAGTGAGTTATTGGAGATGGAGAAAGGGAGTGTATATATAGGAGTTTGTGACTTAGGGTGCATGCAAAATGCAACTGCTCATGGGGTGCATGCAATGCAATGATGCATATAAACCCGTATCAAATCGAAAAGTCAAATTACCAAATCGATTAAAAAATCCGTTGAGGTTTGATTTGATTTGGTCAGTATTAAGTAAAAAAATCTGAACAATCGATATATAAATATATAATTTTTATATATACTTCTAAGACTTTATTTACGATTTTCTTTAAAAATTGTCTAGAAATATATGAGCTTTTCTTATGAGATGTAATATTTAATAGAATATGAAGTGCTTCATTTTTATTAACTTTAAATGATGTGTTGTATGATCGTTCTTATCAAGTGTTATTGAAATGCGACAATCTCTTTGTTCTTCCATATTAACATATCAAGATCTATTAAATTCTTATATCTTTTTCGAATTTGAAGTGATATTTTGATAATTAAAAATTAAATAGAACATATCATTATTTAGGTATCATATTGATTTTTATATTTAATTATTAAATTCGGTTAACCTTGAAAGTGTACATCAACGAAAAATTATTGTCAGATAACTTAAAAAGTAACTATCATGTGTTACTAAAAAAAATTCTCCCCTAAGAAAAGTTTTAATAGATCATATATATATTTTTTTAAATTTTTATTAAACATATATTTACTTATCAAACATTTAACAAAATAAGATTGATATAGTATTCATGCAATAAGAAAACCCGAAAACCCCGAAAAATTCGACAAAACTAACCAATCCAAACCGATATAGTTGGTTTGGTTTTGTTTTAATAAAAACCGAACCAACCTGATTCATGTACACCCTAGATGCAAGATAGAAGAAAAAATTAGTATTTTTTTCGTCCTAATTTATGTGATGGTGTTTGTCTAACTAAGCATAGAGTCTAAGAATGAAAAAGAAAGAATCCGGAAACTTGTAGTCTAAAATAAGTTATACATATTTATGTGACTATAAATTATTCCGTTAAAAATAAATAAGAAGATTGGAGTTAAATTGTTTTAAATATTTCAAAGGTCATTCTTTAGGACTGACCAAAAGGGAAAAATTGTCACATAACGGAGAGAGTAATATTAATTGTATATGTGTACACCACATTTAAGGGGAAAAACACTTAATAGAATATAAGATTTCAACATATCATTTACTATTATTTTTCAATTTACCAACTCATTTAATGCGAACAATTATTTTCAATTGGGTTTCAAATAATTTGATTTTACATTGTTGTGAATCAATTAGGTATTGGGCAAGTACCAAGTACCAAGTACCAAGTTGGAGCCAGGAGGCATGCCTTCTCTCTCGATCTCTTCTTTTCTATTATCAATTTGGAAGCGGCTGTAGGACCTAATAATTCCTCATCATATATGATAATATTTCCATCAAATTGAGCAGTCCCCAGGCCTTAATTTAGGAATTAGCTAGAAAAGATAATTAACAAGTATTTTGAGATATACTAGTAATTACTTAATTACTATAGTTAATTATTTAGAACTGGGTAAGCTTACATTTCGATTGCTTAACTAAGCACATATCACTAGGTCAAAAAGATTTTTGGTTGATTTAATTCCATAAATCCAAGTGAATTCCATTGTTTAGGAATAGGATTACTACTGAAACATGCCGCCAACAATATATCTAAGATTTAGTCGTACACTCGTGCCACAAGTTTCCTTTCGATTTGCGCACTTAAGTCAAGCCGAGAACAATCAACACCATAAATGAAAAGGGCAAAAGATATTTCATGCACAGTTTCTTTTGAATTAGGGAGCCGTAGAGAGCTATCTTAGTGGCAGTTGTATACTAGCTAGTATCATTATTCTTTTCGAACTCAAGGTCCATGCATCCCAAATGAACAACTTTCTCGTTTGGGAGAACTATAAGTCCTTCCAAGACTTATAGTACAGTAATTATCATCACTCAAATAGGAAATTTCAAAACCATTATTAAAAATATCATTAATGCTGAAAATATAACAATCATGCATGCTTCTATTTCACAAATTAATATATAGGCGCATCAAGATCCATATAAGTTATTATATACATGCCAATGGACGTCATATCAAAAATAAACACGAATCAATGTGTTGTTAAAATTAATCTACCCGTCGATAAACAATTTTTCGATGTATTAACTTCTATCATGTAAATAAATAAAAAAAAAGGTAATTTTACTTAAAATGTGGGAGCAAATCAAGAATAAAAATTTCTTCTGTTCCATTCCAATTAAATAAAAAAATATAATAACCTTTCTATGGGGGTTAAAGTTAGTATTTTTTACGCTTAACTAGAATTTATGTCAAGATTTGCCCCAAGTCTGATATATGAAAAACATAGGCAAAATACATACTTTACCCGTCGACCTTGTCCCCAAATCCGTCTACACATCTGTTAAAGACGGGAATAATATTACACATCAAAACTTTAAAGGTGTGTCAATTACACACCACTTCGGTGTTTGACCACATCTACTTAAAAATTGCTATTACATGTGCCAATCAGCATCTGACACGTGTCATAAATCGGAAAAGAAAAGAAAAACTGAAAAAAAAACTCTACCCCCCACAACTCCACCCCTCTCCTCGTCTTCCCAGAGAAAAAATACAGAAAAGAAAATACCCCACCCTCTCCTCATCTCCTCAACTCCATCATCTTCTCCACCACCACCATATTACCACCAACTCTTCCACTACAAGCACCTTCTTCCGTAACTATAGATTCAACTCTTTGCCCGATTTTTAACAAGTTTTAATAACATCCATCACAAATCTTTATACAAATTTCAAATTCAAGCTCAAACCCAAAGCTTCAAACTTGGTAATGGTATTTTTTGAATTTTATCAAAATTAATCACCTAAGTAAATTTTTATTCAACAATAATCACGAATTCAAACTAATTTTCTAGGTCATGGAACACCAAAATCAACAAGACCCGATTAAATTTAATTTCAAACTTTTCAAAAGATCAATAATGGTAATTTTTACAAGACCCAATAGCTCCTCTTTTCTTCTTCTTTTTCTTTTTCTTTTTTTTTTCTTTTTCTTCTTAGTCATGGGGGTTGGAGAGACGAAACATGAGGAATAAACAAAACTAGGATGGAGGTTAGGGAAGAAGACGAAAGGTGTGTGGGGGGTGTGGGGGTAGAGAACGCTGGAGTGTTGGTTGGGGAAGAAGACATGGGTTATTTGTTTTCTTTAATTTGGAAAGAAAATAGTTAAAAAAAATGGAAAAAAATTAATTTCAGATGAATTTTGTAGTTTTCACGCGCCCCTTTTTATGTAATACACGCGTGTGACACATGGCAAAAGAGGTGTGTAATTGACACACTTTTAAAAGTTTTAGTGTGTAATACTATTCCCGTGTTTAACATGTGTGTAAGAGGAATTTGAGTATAAGATCTATGGGTAAACTATGTATTTTGCCAAAAATAAGATTATACTTTAATGTATAGTTGCATGATTGATGATGTGACTACTTCTTAATTATACTAGCATACATATTACATGACATTACGAGCTTGTTTGGAAAGCCACCTTGGAAATGAGTTTGGGTGTAATTACATAGTTTGGCTTGTTCGTTTGGCCAATTAATTACTTGGTCAGCATGAAATTGGGTGTAATTGGAAGGGTATAATTACACTCTCCAATTCTCAAGGGGAAGGTGAGAATTGGTGGTAATTACAAAGTTGCTTTTTAGTTTCTTTCCTTTTTGTTTTTATATTAATTTATTTTTATTTTTTAATTTTGTTTTTATTTTTTAACTACTTTTAAAATTTTAAAATATATTTTTCTTTGTACATTATTTATGTTTTATTTCTCTATCTTTACTTCTTATGATTCCATGTAATTGCTTATATTTTATTTTTTGTTTATTTTATTATTCTATTTTTTGAAACTACAACACCTAATATTAGAAATAATGAGTTATTAATAAACTTGGCATATAATGAGTGATGTAATTAAAGTGGAATTTCGTTGTTGAATGTGGTTATAAACTTATCATGTTTCCTAACTATTAAGTTGCACTAGAACTTACTATTATTATGTTGGAATTTGACATATATTAAAATATATTTTTTTGAATTTTGAATTGTGTTATATTCATGGTTCCAATTTACTTGTTTTAATAGTATTCGCTCACATTGCATATTGTTCATTTTTTTAGTTAGAATTGATATATTAGTTTTGTCAAACATTTGAATAATGTTATGATATTATATTTATAAATATTAATTTATTTTATCAAACATGAATTCCATGATGTTCTTACAGAACATATATTTTTAATTTTTGTAAGTATCTAAACTAAATATTATTAATTTAAAATATATAAAAAATTAATTTTACAATATTAGTTATAAATATATGATTACTAAATTAATGTATATTCACGAAAAATATATATCTTAAATACAAAATATAATAATTTAATCTAACCGTGTAATTACATTTGTGCAACCAAACAGTAAACTTGTAATTGCATTATAACTAGTATTAGTACCCGCGCGATGCGTGGATAATTAAAAAGAACGATCTACACCATAAAGTTTAATATGTTAGCGTTAATTCCATCTTTACAACCAAACATTAAAAATATTTTAAGACTCCAGTAAAACTTTCATTCCATCTCCTAATAAATATTCCATAAAAAATAATGATACTATACAATTTGTTTGATATGAATGTTCCACAAAAAATAATGATGCTATACAATTTGCTTGATATGTAGCACGTGCCTAAGAGAATATTTTTGTAGCAAATGCTCATGACATATTGCAGTGCATTTTCCAGAAGTTGTCCTTTGTATTGAGGTTTATCACTACAAAAAAATATGGGTAAAACTCAAGAATTTCCCCTGTCACTAACATTTTGAAAAATTGAAAACCTAATTATGCATAAGACACCTTACATTTCCTAATGCTTGTATTGAAAGTACGAAAATCCCAATAGTTGCATGAATTCGATCTCCCTAAAATAAAAAATTTGAAAAGAAATTTAAGTTAGTAAGGCGCATAAGTGGAAGAAAATACATCACAACTCGAAAAAAATAACATGTAAAAGAGTATGCACCTTTCATCTTGAATAATTAATTCAATTAAATTAGTGGTTTCTCGCGGTCTGGAATGTGCCATAATCTAACAACACGACCCTTAAAATTCCAACTCATTTTGGACATTAATATTTCGCTGATATAGTTATAGTTTGGAGATATACTTTGCAGAAGTTTGTGTGGAAGCTAAACCCTAAGTAATGTAGAGAAGCCAAACACAAGCAAACATTGTTTAAATAAAGATTTCTAAGGAAAGACAATCTAGTAAATCAATTTTTAAGTATATAAAATCCTAATATTTAAAAAGGTATGTGTAAATCAATTTGTATGAGTGAGTGCGCAAAAAATGATACGGATCTTCATTTTTTAGCTTTTGGCTTATTTTAATTTTCAACGTTTTTTTGTGGTTAATTAAAATTTGTTAACCACCAAGCCTTAATTTTTCTTGTCTTTTTCCTTTGTCCTATTGTTCATTTTTTAATATTATTTCTTTTAATATAATATAGATGCAAGATACAAAAAGTTTATTTAATTATTTCTTTCTTAAAAAAGAATACCTACAATAACTGAATTATACACAAAATTTAATTAAAAATATCTATAATAATGTATATTGTTCGTAAATAAGGTCAGATACAAAGCTTGTACTAAATATAGAATTATTATTTCAATTTAATTTTAATGTGTAAGATACAAAACGAAATTATAATTGATTCTTTCTAAAAAAAGAATACCTACCATAACTGAATTATACACAAAATTTAATTAAAGATACTTATAATTATAGTATATTGGTCTGCTTAATGAAAATTGCGTCTTTTTTTTGTGTACGACCAAAAGATTCTACTTTGGTCAATAAAAAGAGAACATTTTAGTTTAATTAATTCTTTCTTAAATTTTTCAGTCTATTTTCTTTAGTATAATATAGATGTAAGACAAAATATTTATTTAATTAATTCTTTCTTAAAAAAGAATACATACCATAACTAAATTATACACAAAATTTAATTAAAGATACTTATAGTAATGTATATGATACCTATATTAATGTATATTATTCGCAAATAAGGTCAGATACAAAGTTTGTACTAAATATAGAGTTATTATTTCAACTTAAAATTAATGTGTAAATACAAAATAAAATTTTAATTGATTCTTTCTCGGAAAAGGATGCCCACCATAAAAGAAATCCTTAATAGTATTACAAATCGATGATCCGGTAATTTTGTATGGCAAGTGTGAGTAATCATATATTGTCATGTCACAATGATCTTTTTCTTTACTTATTTTTGGAGTTGGTCCATGACACCTTTTTGGAAAGAATTTTTTCTTTCCATTTTTATGTCAGCAGAGTATTTCATACCTTTTTCTCTTACCCATATTAACTCAAAGCATTAATTTCATATTTCAACAGAATATTTGTCATACGTAATATTACTCCAAATATGATTATATATGTTCACGGACAATTCTATTTCATATTTCATTCCCACCAAAAAAAAGTAATTATTAATTAGATACAAAAGAACATCAAATAATAATTTTTTGACGGAAACCATGAACTTATATATAATATAATATAGATATGGTAATATATGTTCACAGATAGCTCGATTTCATCTTTCTTTCCCAACAGATTTTTTATCCAATTAATAATTAGATACAAAAGAATATCAAATAATATTTTTTTCAATGTTATACAAATAGAATCCAACAAATAGATTTCATAAAAGTGCCAAGTGGCTTTTTCTCAATATGCCACTTGGCTTAACCTCATGCTTCATTACTCTCCTTTTAATATAATATAGATAGATTGAGTAAGATCTTATTTTGCTGCTTGAATTTATTTAATTTTTATACTAAATAAATTTTTAATATCATAAATAAATTTTAATTTTATTTTATATTCTAACATATTCCAAAATATAAATAGTTATAGATTATCTCAATTTACGTATTTCTGTATTTTTTATTTTTTTCTATTATAGTTTTTAATGTTTAATTAATTTTTCACTTCCATATTTCTAGCTAATATAGAAGAAAATCTATGAGTGGATCAATATATAAATATAAATATAGATACAAATATACATATAAATATAGATATATAGATTAGATTTATCTAAGATCTATTTAAATTATGTATAAGATTCATTAAACTACTTCCATTAATTATATTTCTATTTATAATTTTTAATAATTAATGTTGTCTTAAAATCGCCAAGTGACTTCATTTTAGCTTGTCACTTGGCTTAACCACATGCTTCACTACTCTCCTTTTAATATAATATAGATATAGATTACATTATGACAAACAAACAAGTTGTCGTAATTATACAACTGTGTAATTACACCAATTCCAATTACGGGGTGACTTTCCGAACAGATTCTACACATATTTACTCCGTAAGATATATATACACCAAAAGCATGTCATTAGTAAAATTTAAATTCAAGCGAATAGTATCTTAACGAGCCAAAGAACTGATTCACTCCGTAAGTAAATAAATTTTTTTAGTAAAGGTATAGGTCACGGGTCTATTCCTTCTCTAGGTCCGGTTAGGGAGGAAAATTTAAATCGATAGACGGTCACCTAGAAGAGTTTGATGTGCTGAAAGCTCCAAACGAAGATATTATGCTATTTCGAACCCCGCTCTTGATCTCCAAATAAAGAATCCCAAGTTGTAAACACAAGTCATTGAAGTATTAATCGATGACAATGGCTTTCTACCTTGCAGAGACATTTCTTGAACAAAGCATAAAGGAAAAAGACAACCAACGTAACACATGTATAAATAACTCTAACATATCTGACTATGCTTTTGCCAGCAATGGCCATTCGATCAACCAAGGAATAAAAATTGCCGTCGTTATTAACTGAGAACTGAAAAAGATTTCAATGCTGCAGCTATCTAACGAAGTTCCAAAAGCACTTCTATGATGAACCAATGACACATATGCAACGAGACTCTACAAAATTCTAGCCTATAAACCCCACGACAAATTCTATTTTGTTATGAAACAATAAAAGAACAAGAACAATATTGCAGGGAAAGAGAGAGAGGGAATTCTTATTGAATTTTGGGATGAATTACAATGGAATAAAACCCTTTATTTATAGGGAGAGAGTGACTTAACCACCAAGTAATAAACCCTAGAATCTCTCTAAATATAGACATTCACCATAAATAAAATTCTATTTATAACATATTTTTAATTTTAGTTTCATTATATATATTTGTACAGTCTGCTCTCTACTGAATAAAATTTTATTTTTATTTTCAATAAAGGTGATGGTAGGCTAGAAACTCGTATTTTAGCCATATTTTACACTCTAATTACTACACTTTATTCGTGTTTGAGCTTAAATGATGGTAATTTGTACTTATTACGTGTTTTATGCCTTGCAGGACATGATTCCGAGTTACGAAGATGATTTGGAGCTAAATCGAATAATTTGGAGCTTTGAAGTCTGAGTAAAAACCAAAGGAATTAAACCAAGATTACGTTAATCTGGATATCAAAAAGTGAGAACAAAAATTACTCTAAGAAATTTGCACTACAGTGCCGCATGGGGCGCCTCAAAGCGCAGTGCGATAGTGCAATGGTGCATGCCTATCAGAAATCTATCTCTCTGAATTTCCTCACTAGCGTCGCGCCCCATGGGTGCGTCCGTATAATTTCTTCGAGTAAATTTTCACTTCGGCTTGGAAAGGGCAGTTCCATCCGAAACCGCTTCTACATGGCATAAATTCACCAGAAACATGATTTTGAGAGGACTTTTGACCTACGAAGGATTTGAGGAGTAACTAAGGTAAGAAGTCACAAGAATTTATCAAAATTTCAACCAACAATTAGTGCAATATAGGAGTTTGGATATAATCATTAACATTGATGTTTCCTATGTCTTTAAACCTTTTTAGATGACTTTTTTCATTGTTATGGAGTAGTTTACTATAGAGTTTCACAGATATAGTGTTTGATTGATATTTGTGGGTTTAACTCTGGTTCAATTGTATGAATACGTTGATGGAGCTTTGGATTGTTCCAACTTTATTCACCAGTTTATTTAATCGAAAGAGTAATAATTTGGTAATTATCATTGCATTATTTGGGTTGGTTTAATTTGGTGATTTGTCTAAGTATTCGAGAGAGCTTTCTGAATTATTGATTAAACTAATTTAGGAGAATATTGGAGAGATATGGCTTATGTTCGGATGTAGATTTGGAGGTTCGTAGGTTGGTTTGGTGCTTTTTGGCGAAAATTGAAAAGTTGAAGGTTTGGAAGGTTGATAGGTTTGAACAAGAGTTGACTTTGTTAATATGAGGTTCGGATTTTGGTTCCGGGAGTTGGAATAGGTCCGTTGAGTCATTTCGGACTTGCATGCAAATTTGAGATCATTCAGAGTTGATTTGATATGGTTCGGCATGAATTTTGGAAGTTGAAAGTCCATTAGTACATTAGGCTTGAATTGGGGTGTGATTCGTGGTTTTGATGTTGTTTTATGTGATCTAAGGCCTCGAATACGTCATTATTATATTTTGAAATTGGTTGGTATGTTTGGACGGGGTCCGCCCAGGGGTATTTCGGATTGAGTTCGGACCATTTGTGGTTCCTAAACTATGCCATTAACGTGTTCTTGCATATCTTCACAATGCTTCATATTAGGTTATTCTATAGAGTCCGGATTTAATCGAAAGAGGAATCTTGATGCTACATTTAAGATAATTATCAAGTGAATTCGTGAGAATCATTAGAACCTTAGAAGTAAACTCAGTCGGAGTTAGATCCCGAATAACTATCTTACACATATCCCGTCGTGACTCTTATTTCTCATATCGTTTACAAACCGCTTTAGTTCAATTCTCATTCTCTGTGATCAAGTCTAATTAGTAATAATCTTAATTTAGTAGTTAATTGTAATAGTAATCTTTGAAATCAAGTGTTGATCTTCCTGAATACAATTAAGCCAGAAAATTACTCGAACATTGTTTAAATCCAATATTTATGAAGATAATATTTTACTATACTATTTTTGACTAGCGAACATTAATTTCATATTGTATTTTGCGCTCGTCAAATTTTGGCGTCGTTGCTAAGGATTGGCAACCAATAGTGTTCAAAATAGATTTTGGTACTAATTCAGGAACCAATTTGATTTTCTTGTACTCACGTTATCGCACTTGTGTGCAGGAAATATGTCAAACTTCTCTAGTGTATGACTCGATCTTCTTCAAAGGAAGTAATACCCTATGAATCGGAGTTGGAGAAATACCTATGACAACTGAGAAAAGAAAGAAGATTCACCGAAAATTTCTTGGGAAAATCTTCAACCCAAGAAAACATGGCAAAAAATAGTGATGATGGAGTCTATTTGGCTGCAAGGGAAGAAGCCCAAAGACAAGAAGAAGTCGTATGGGCAGTTGCTGACGTAGCTCTAGGAGATGATGAAACTCTTAATGGGGAAGGAGGGTGGAGATTCAATCTGAACCGGCCTCTTGCGGAAGACGCATTCGAAAATGTGGGTCCCAGGACAGGTAGATCATTGGGTGACTATGTCAGATCAGTCTACAATCAGGGATTGTCAAGTGTCAGACCTCCACCCATAGCAACATATAATTTTGAGTTGAAGAAAGGCTTGCTTCAAACCATCCAAAATAACTATGTCTTTAGAGGGAAGGTAAATGAAGATCCTAACACTCATTTGATGGACTTTGAGGAAATCATGAACATCATTTCGTACAATGGAGTGTAAAACGATGCAGTCTACTTACGGGCATTCTCCTTTTCACTGAAGGATGATACAAAGTACTGTCTTTGAAGCTTACCAACTAGGTCTATCAGGACATGGGATGATATGATGAAAACGTTTCTTGACAAATACTTCTCATTTGCAAAAATAGGGAAGTTCAGAAGGAAAATTGACAACTTCTGCCAGAAGGATACTGAAACGGTCTTTGAAGCATGTGAAAGATTCAAGGAGATAGTGAGAAGGTGTCAGGATAATGGAATCAAATAATGAATGCAATTCCATATTTTTTGGGATGGACCGACACCCTCATCACGACAAACTCTGAATAATGCAATTAGAGTTCCATTAATGAAGAAAACCCCGAATGATATTACCTCTATCATTGATGAATTGTCCGAGGAGGCTAACCAATAGCCCTCTAAGAGTAATGATAGATGAAAATCAGTCGGGGTTCACCAAGTGGACTCTAACACATCAGTGCACGCCCAACTAGACACCATGGCCAAGGAGATAAGAAAGTTGACCTTAGTCATGGTATAGAGTGAGCCGCAAGTAGCATGTACCTTTTTTGAAATGGGACACCCTACTCGTGAGTGTCAAGCTTCAGCTGAGGAAGTTAATATTGTGGGGAAGTATAATAGAGGAAACTACCAAGGTGGGAACAACTTCAATGCTATGAGACAAAGATATCTAGGTTTTTTATGGAGTTCACCTAGTGGGAGTTTGAACTCGTGGCAGCAAAATAATCCTAGACCCCAGGGTCAAGAACCTCCATATTTTTAGAATCAACCGAGGTACAAGTACCAGCAATACCAGCCACTATAGTAAAATCAGTCAAGTATGGAAGATCTCATAAAGGCTTTGATTAACAAGTCCGAAGAGAGGTTCGATACTCACAATTCTGCTATTCGAAATCTGGAAAGACAAGTGCCAACATGTTATCTGCGAGGGCTCCTAGGACTCTTCCCTATGACACAGGAAAGAACCCGTAGCTAACAATCAAAGTTGTACCTTTGAGAAGTGGCAAAATATTGCTGGCCCACTTCTGAAAAGTAGACCCGAGGTGGTGAGCAAGCAGACTGATACACTGGAGGAGCAAAAGAGTGAAGAACAGAAATGCCAAAGTAGTGGGGTACAAATGGAGATTGAAGAAAGCAAACACATGCCAGCTCTATCATTCCCTCAAAAGATGTAATAATCCAAAATATTTTTTTATATACTTATTAACTTTTAGAGGAGAATTAAATTAGTTTGTAGCTATCGGATCGAATATTAAGAAAGTGAGAGAGAATTGGTGACGATGATATAGTTTATTAAATAAATGGCTAGGGGAATATGTTTTGATTTACTTATTTAGTTGACTTAGGTTGGTTGTGCTAATAATAAAATAGGAGGCAAGTGGACCAAGCCACCCTTTAAGGACTTCACGTCCAAAGCCTCTCCAAAGTGGGAATAGATGAACTGCTAGGGTATTAACTTTAGAAAAAGGTCTTTTTTTAGATAAATAGCAGGTTTTAGTTTTGGAGATTTGACGGCAGCACTTTTAAGAAAAAGGGCTAAGATGCTTTAGCATCGGGAGCAAAACTACGCAAACTAGGGATGTTGCTTTGCTCAGGTATTACAAGATTTTAGTGTATTTTTGTTCAGTTAATTTTGGTCAATTGATAATTATGGTAGTATAGGAGATATGAATTTATGCTTATGCCATGAATAATAGGCATAATAATTACTATATAATAATAGGATGGTAGTGATTATATAAGGATTGGTAATTGTAAAGATGAATTGGGATTGAAAACTGGACGCCGACTCCGTTCCGTCAATGCCTTTACGAAATTCTGCAAAAAACAATGTGAAACTACTGCTACTTGAAATCCTTACTACTATATTTAAGAATGAAAATATAGGAATCATGATATCATGATTGATAGTAATAATAAGCTAATGGTTGGTGGAAGTGAAATCTTGCCATGGAAAACTAATATTGATGCAGTGTATATAAAATGAAAATATACTGGAAAGGGACTTCTATATGTAAAATACAAAATGATTATCTACTAAGTGGTTAATAGTGAATAAGGCACATCAATGTGTAATGATGATGACATATGAAATGGTATATTAAGATAGTGGTGGATTCCCAACATAAGAAATAGTATTATGGAATTGTAGAGTTATTTCAGAAGCTAATGTTTTGGCTATTTTGGTTGGCAATTTGGTGTACTAGTTTTTATTAGTTGGATCCAGTTTGATTTTGATTTTGACTCGTCCTAAGATTATGAAATTATTCGCCTAGATTAATTAGAACGTGTTATTTAATATTTTGGATAGATTCGAAGCCTTTGGAGACCGAGTCGAGGGATGAGGGCATCCCGGAGTAGGATTTTACGTTGTTGAGGTAAGTAACGGTTTTAACTCTGGCTTTGAGGGTATAAACCCGGAGAATTTGATATCGTGTGATTGTTTGGAGGTGATACTCACGCTAGGTGACAGGCGTATGAGTGTATACCTCGAGGGATGGAGACTTGGTCCGTCCCGTGAGGCCTCATGGACATCATCTGTGTTTATGTAGTTACTTGTTGTTGAACTTGTCTACCTTCATGTTAGAGATCATGCTTAGGCTTTATTCATGCTCACATTATTTGTACTCAGTCATAAAAATTATTGTATATGTTTATCTCAGTCTCTATTATTTGCTAATATAATGTGATACTTGATGTAGGCTGTGTCCCCTTATTTGTTGATGATAGTGAGGCTAGTGAAGTACATGATTGAGTGAGGCCGAGGTCCTGGTTGTGAGGATATTAATACCATAGCGCGTGAGTTGTCCGCGTAGCACATGAGTTGACCGTGCTGGTTCAGGTATTTATACCATAACGCGTGAGTTGTCCGCGTAGCACGTGAGTTGACCGTGCGGATCCAGGTATTGATATGATGGCACGTGAGTTTTTCGTGTTTAGTGCTTGGGTTTTGGGAGCCCCTCCGGAGTCTCTATACACCTCCAGTGAGCGCAGAGTGATGAGTATATTGAGTGTTGAGTACTGAGTGTGAGTGCTGAGTGATGGAGTGAGACATTGCTATAAGGTTGCATTTACTTTTGCATTTTACATTTCAGTTTGAATTTATTTGGGTAACCTACGAGCTTGATCTTTTTGCTTCAGCTTGAATGATGATACTTTCACATTTCTTGCTCAGATATGTTTAAAATTAACAATGAGACAGTAACTCATCTCTTTCTCGACTAGATAAAAACCAAACAAAAGAAGTAGAGCATATCAATATATGCCAAACATGTTGCTGAAAAATCAGTCATTAGACGACTTACGGTACATGAAGTAGATGGTGTTTTTTTTTCCAGAACTTCTTCAATGGTGTTTCCCCCTATGATCATTTTACTTGTTTATTTATGTTTTTTTTTAATTGTGAAAATAAATAATTGGACTGTTTTACTTAGTTCGTCACTACTGCTCAGTTTCTTAGTTATTTCTGTTATTACTGAGGTGGTTGTACTCATACCATACTCTGCACTTTATGTGCAGATCCAGGTGAGTTAGAGCGCAACGATTGTTGAGTTCAGACCAGCTATCTGTGGAGATTGCAAGGTAGCTGCTAATTCCGCAGGACCTTGTTACTCCTTTTGTCATTTCTTCTTTTAGACAGTTAGACAGTTTATATATCTTAGTTTATAGTTTTAGACGCTCATGACTTAGTGACACCCCGATGTTTGGGGCTAGCTTCCGTATTTTTATATTAATTATATTTAGAGTTTATTTAGTTTATGAGAAATTTGAATGTTGGTATTGTTTTATTAAATCCTTAAAATTAATTAGTAGTAATACTTTGGGAAATAGGCTTGCCTTGCAACACGATAGGCGCCATCACGACCATGGTTAGATTTTGGGTCGTGACAAAAGATGAAGCGGTAAAAATTAGACAAGTGCTTTGGGCGATTCTTAGAGATGCTTAGAAACTATATGAACATTCCGTTTACAGAGATTCTCACTCAGATGCCTGCTTATGCTAAGTTATCCAAGAAAATCTTGTCCAGCAAGAGAAAGTTAGAGGAGACAACAGTGGTCAAACTGAATGCCCTTTGCAGTATCATATTGCAGAATAAAATTTCTCAAAAGTGTAGGGACCTAGGAAGCATCACCATACCATGCTCATTGGGGAGTGAAAAATTCAACAAGGCTCTATGTGACTCTAGTACTTCTATTAATCTAATGCCTTTGTCTATGTTCAGGAAACTTGAAGGCGAGCTTGAAGTAATCAAATCCATATCAGTGTATTATACTTAGAAGATATGACACCCCTAGAATGCAAAGCCTCAAATGGTCATCAAGAGTAACTTGATACTTCCTGCTACTCAAATATTAATGTTTTTTGTATTTTAATTTTATACATGTATGTCAACTATTTATAGTGTATTACCAATTAGTTTGATATTATTTCTGTCATGAGTTACATCATTGGTCACCAAATTTGATCAGAAGGTTTTTGCTGCGTTCATATATTGTTAGACATAGATTTTAATGATGAAAAATAACTTACTTCTATTGCATAAAAATAACTCCAAAGAAGGAAGTCAGAAAGCAAAATGGAAGAGTACGAATAAAGAAGAAATCAAGATTCCACTGAAGATCCAAAAGTAAAGATTATGGAATAAATCATGCCATAACTAAGAGCATCAAGGAGATCAAATATTTGATTCCAGTCATTTACGAATGGCATATCAATCAATTCGCGTGGAAGATTTGCGGAGGATAATCAATCACATCTATCAAGGAAGCAACAACTTGCGAAGAATTATCAATCACGGAAGCAACAGACCAGGTATAGAAAGCTATCCTCTTATTGTTGGAAGAAATCAATTTGACTAATTCTAAGGATCAATTCCCTTGGGTTTCCCACCATCTAAGGATTTTTCACACCGAGAAGACTGACATTCAAATCATATATATACAACAAGAGGCACAATGGAAGAATATACTTTGATCGAACCTTATCAATCTTTTTATTCTACTTCAAACAAGCATTGTAGTCTATACTAGATTTACTGTGTCACTAGGGAGAGAAGAAAGAGATAAAAGAATCACTAGCGAGGCATTGTATCAGAAGAAAGAAAAGAACTAATATGGTGAAGAAGTTGTTGGCGTATAACAACATCAACATACCTATATCAAAGATTTCAAATACTCGAAAGAGAACTCCCTTGTAACCCAAGAGGACTGGACGTAGGATTCACATTGAATCCGAATTAGTATAAAACATCGGGTGTTATTTATTTTTTTGTATTTTGTTTATATCTATATCGCATCAAGAATCCAGCCGACTAGAAAGTAACTTAATTAACTACCTTGCAAAAGAAAAGAAAAAAAATTACAATTCACCCCCTCTTGTAATTTTAATAGGTATCAGAGCCCGATTACACATATTTACTTAACAACAAGTGAGAAAGGATCATATCAAATCAAGTAACCGATGGTGTACTATTTCAAGAAGGGACATCTCAAGTAATGCCGCCATATTTCAATGGACAACACTTCTCCCACTGGAAAATTCGCATGGAAATATATGCAATATCTTACAATGTCAAAATGTGGCGCATAATCAAAAGGAGGAACTACCCCCGTCTAGCAGCAATCTCTGACAAGAAGGTTAAAGGACCAACATCCACTGATCCACAAGATATAGATGATTATTCAGATGAGCAAATAGCTGTAATCCAAGTCAATTCCAATGCACGAAATTTACTATATAATACCATCAATGGAGAAGAATATGAGAAAATTTCAAGGTGTGATACAGCTAAGGAAATGTGGGATAAACTGAAAGATACCTATGAAGGAACGAGCAAAGTGAAAGAAATAAGGATCAACTTGCTAGTTCATGAATATGAGCTCTTTTCAGATGAAAGAAGGTGAATCTATTGAAGAAATGTTTGCACGATTCAGTAAAATCATTGGAGATACGAAAGTTCGAAAAATCCTAAGAAGTTTTTCCCAATACATGGCAGACAAAGATAGTTGCACTTGAATCTCAAGATCTGGACACATTGTTATATGATGAACTACGTGAGAGACCTTATAGCTTTTGAGAAAACACATCTCAATAAACGTGGTCAGAAAGAAAAGAAGAAAATCGTTGCTTTCAAGACCACAACTGAAGAATCCAAAAATGACAATGAGGACGATGCAGAGGCACTGGAAGAAGAAATTGCCACAGTCTCGAGGAATATGAATGGACTGATGAGAAGATATAGAAATACGAAAAAAATAGAAGAATGCCATCTAGAAGAACCAGACAATTCAATGAACATGACAAAAATGATGTAAAATATTTTGAATTTTGAAGATATGGCCATGTTCAAGTTAAACGGCCAGAGCTCAAAAGGAAAGTCTCTAGAGGTTTTACTAAGAACAAATCCTTCGGAAGCTGGAGTGATGAAGATAGCTTAGAACATGAAGAAATAGCAGATTTATGTTTCATGACCATACTGAAAAATGATATGAATAAATACTCTGGCTGCTAGACTTATGAAGACGTATCAGACCATGATAGCAAAGAAGAAACTGAAAATTGCTTCATGGCACGTAGAGAAATAAGTGAGGTAAGATCCTATAATTGTAAAAGATGTAATGAATTACAAGATATTCTTGATCTTACCCTGAAAGAATATAAGAAAATGTTAAAAGAATTAAAGAGACTCAATAGGAAAAATAAAGAATGGAAACCTAACCTTGAAGTGTGTGAAATCGAAAGAGATGTTCTTCAAGAGGAAGTTCAGGAATTACAATTGCAATTAAATGGCATGTGCAAATCCATCAGTCACAATTCTATCAGGTCTAACCAGGCGACTTGTAAATCAATTGGTAAACGACCTGCTAGTGAGACTACTAGTAAATACACCACTAGTAGATGAAGTGAAAAATTCACTACTTTTTGTCATTATTGCAATAGAACTACTTTTGTAGATTTCATAACTCAAATGTTATCGGATGGATCTGGAGGCCTAAAAGTGGCCCTGATATTAATAGAACTAACCAAAAAGGACCCAAGCAAGCTTGGGTACCTCAAAGAAGGTAATAATATTTCTTTGCTGGAACACCACAGGGAAAGTCAAAAGGGAAAATAGTATTTTGATAGTGCGTGTTCCAGTCATATGACAGGCGACAAAAATCTCTTCAAAGAAGTCATCAAAATTAATGGAGAAAATGTCAAGTTTGGTAATGACTCAAAAGGCAAAATTGTGGGTACCGCAACAGTTCCTTTTGACAATAACTGTGATATTACTGAAGTTTATCTTGTAGACGGGCTAAACTACAATCTGCTGAGCATCAATCAACTATGCAATTCTAGACATGAAGTGAAATCAAGAAAACTAGGTGTGTTATTGAAGACGAATCAGGTAAAATCATCCTTCCAGGAAAAAGGTATGGAAATATCTACATTTTAGATTGCATTGATAATCTGGATAGTCATATCTGTCTAGCATCCATCACTGATGATCCTTGTCTTTGGCACAAAAAGCTTGGTCATGCTAGCATGCATTTGCTTGAATAACTATCCAAGCATGAATTGGTTATTAGCCTTCCTAAGCTCAACTATTTTAGAAATCATGTATGTGATGCATGTAAGTTTGGTAAGAAAACTATAACTTCTTTCAAACCTAAAGATATTTTTTTCACAATCAAACCTCTTCAGCTCTTGCATATGGATTTATTTGGACTCACTAGAACTGCCAGTATAAGAGGAAAAATGTATGATTTACTTATTATTGATGACACTCACATTTTACTTGGGTAATATTTTTGGCTCACAAAGATGAAGCTCTAAAGAATTTTGAGATCTTCTACAAAACGATAGAGAGGGAAAAAGGGTACCTTATCTCAACCATTCAGAATGATCATGGAGGAGAATTCTAAAGCATATCATTTGGGGAATTCTGAAATGACCAAGGATACACTCATAATTTCTCAGCACCAAGGTCATCACAGCAAAATGAAGTAGTTGAATGTAAAAATAGAACTCTATGGCAGAAAAATGAGTCCTTATAGATGATGAAGATATCAGCTAGAGTCAACCCAAGATCAGTAAACAGAACGATCCAAAAGAATCAGTTGAAAGTGGAAATGAAATCTCAAATTCGACTAATGAAGCTACCGGTGAGCATGCTGAATCTCAAACAGAGTCGACTACTCAACATGCTGAAGCAGTACCAAACGAATGGAGAAGCGAACCTGAATATCTACAGAAGTTTATCATAGGAAATCCAAATGATAGAATGAAAACTAGGAGAGCTCTAAAGAAAAAGGCTAAAATTGTACTCATATCTCAAATAGAGCCAAAGAAAGTCGACGAAGATTTGAAAGACTCAAGTTGGGTACAAGCTATGCAAGAAAAACTTGATCAGTTTGACAAAAATCAAGTTTGGACATTGGTGCACAAGCCAACAAACATAACAATTATAGAAACTAAATGGGTATTCAGAAACAAGTTAAATGAATATGGCAAAGTCATCTAAAACAAAGCAAGGCTAGTCGCATAGGGCTACTCCCAATAGGAAAGAGTCGACTATGTCGAAGCCTTTGCTCCGGCGGCTCATTTAGAATCAATTCATATTTTACTTGCATATGCTTCTTTTAAAGATTTTAAATTATTTCAAATGGATGTTAAAAGTGAGTTTTTAAATGGTTTTATTGAAGAAGAGGTATATGTTAGACAACCTCCTGAATTTGAAAACTCACATTTTTCTTACCATGTGTTTAAGTTAACTAAGGCTCTCTATAGGTTAAAATAATCACCTAGAGCCTGGTATGAAAGACTGTAGCTCATTTTTGGTTAGTCATGGCTTCTCAAGAGGTAAGATTGACACCACTCTCTTTATCAGAAGGTCATCATCAGGTAATCTCATTATTCAAATTCATGTTGATGACATTATATTTGGAAGTGCTAACCCTGCCTTATGCAAGGAATTCTCACATCTTATGCAAAGCGAGTTCGAAATGAGCATGATGAGAGAACTGACTTTCTTCCTTGGATTTCAAATTCATCAATCAGACGAAGGTATCTTTATTTGTCAGATGAAGTACATGAAGGAACTGATACAAAAAATTGGAATGAGAAACACAAAGGCGCTTGGAACTCTCATGAGTCCAGCTACATCTTATGACTAAGATGAGGAAGGAAAATCGGTGGATGAATCAAAATATTGTGGAATGATTGGATCTCTACTTTATTTAACTACCAGTCGACCTGGCATAATGTTTAGTGTGTGCAGATGTGCCAGGTTCCAATCATTTCCCAAGGAGTCTCAATTAACTACAGTGAAATGAAATATTAGAGATCTCATTAGGACTATATCACATGGTTTATGGTATCCACTTCTTAACAATTTTAAGCTTGAAGGCTTTCAGATGCAGATCTTGCAGGAGATAAAGATGATAGGAAAAGCACAAGTGGAACATGTCAATTACTTGGAAAATCACTCATCTCCTGGAACAGCAAAAAAGAGGGATTAGTTGCACTATCTATAACTGAGGCTGAATACATTGCTGTCGGACAATGTTGTGCTCAACTTCTCCGGATGACTCACCAACTAAGTCACTACGATCTTTTCATTTTTTATGACAATTCTAGTACTATTTGTTTGTCAAAAAATCCAGTGCATCATTTTAGGGCAAAATATATAGATATCAAGCATCGTTTTATTAGAGATCATGTTCTTAAGGGTGATATTGAATTTTCATTTGTTAGTACAGAAAATTAATTAGCTGATATTTTCACTAAACCTCTTTTAGAAGACAGATTTCAAGATCTTAGGGACCTACTTGGCATTATCAATTTTTCTAGTTAGGAATGTGAAATTTCTGTACTTTTCAAAGATTGTGTCTTTTTGTACTATAGTATATCATCATTACTGCCAGTAGCATTAATGAGGCGCCTCCATTTTTAGTCTCTCTTTCCACCTTTTTAGGAAACCGAGATGGAAACTGAATCAATCGATTGTGCATGTTCCCTTTCTCTGCACCCATCAGTCACGTTGGTTCAATCTCGCCTTTTCACGTTTCTCTTCCCCTCTATAAGATTTCCTCCTCCTTAATCCCCCACTTTGTAATCTTCACCCAATCTCTCCAATAGCTAAGGCTTCGAAAAACCCTTTTATCCACTCGCAAAAGCACCCGGTCCAAAGGGAAAACCCCTTCCCAGTCGTTAGAACTAGTCACCATTGGGTATGATCACTCTGAGGACTTCTCATATTTTATAGGAGACCTCTCCGATGATGCTCAAACTAAAAAAGCCCTAGGGAAGCTTCTCATGAAATAAGAAGAAGTTGAGGCTTACACCCCAAAAAAAGTGAAGATAGACGTAGACAATGTGCTGGAATCAGAATTGAACTACTGGGATTCACCCAACAGAGACAAGTTTGCCACCTTCAAGGAAAAGTCAATTGCTCATAGAAGAATCGTCAATTTGGAAGAGATGGATGCCCTAAATTGCAAGGTAAAAGACTTCTTTGGTTTTCAGGGATGGGAAAATTTCTTTGTTCTGACCCCTCCAAAAGTCTATGAAGATCTTGTTCGCATGTTCTATACAAATCTTCGTTCCCCCAGATCTGATAAGATTGAGTCACTCGTGCTAGGTTGGCGTATCATTCTAGACTGTTCTACCTTTGATTCTATGTTTAAGTGTAAAAGTTCTGGTTACTCTGCTTTGTTTAAGAACTCCTAGCTTGAATATTTTTAAGTGTCGTTTGAATAAGACAAATAAAGTCTTGTTGATTCCCTATCTGATCCTTTGCCAAATCAACTAGGACCTAGTCACATCAACTTTGAAACCCGTGTTCTTGACAATATTATTTCCACCACCATACTTTCCCGAAGAGGATCCTATACCACTTTATCTCAAAAAGACATTTTTTTGGTCTACTGCCTTTTATCCAAGCACAAAGTGAAGATTTCCTCCTGGGTAATCAATTTTATGATATAATGTGCTGAATAACCATCGAGTCTCCCCTATGGGATGGTCATCACTCACCTCCTCTAAGCCTTCAATATTCCTCTCTCAAACTATCCCTATGTGTCTGTCTCCAAGTGTTATAGAGCGTTTGTTAGCATGGGTTATGTCATTGTGGATAGTGCTTGGATAAAAAAGCAGAAAATTAAAGCCAAAGTGATTCGCTTTAGCTCCAAGGCAATGGTTGATACTTCTCAGGCTATTGTTAACAATCCAGAATTGCTTGCATAGATTGTTTCACTTGATGATACATTGACTGCCATCAAAGATTTGCTCCTGACAACTCAGTCTTCAGTTGGTGATATCTACGAAGTTGCCAAGGAAATAAGTTTTGATGTGTCCAAGCTAAGAGTCATGGTTCAAAAAACTACAAAAAGGTAGTAGAAGCCTTCAAGGAAGTTCAGGATCGTGTTGATGGAATCTCAGTCACAATGAATGCAAGCTTTGACCGTCTCAAGAAAGCCATCTACAATACCTTTACATATTTTCTTCGTCGCTGATTAATAGTGGTTGTGTCAAGACAATGTTTTTTTTGGATGTTCTGGATTTTTTTTTTTGATGCTTGCATGTTTTTGGATTATCTGGATGACTGTAATTAATCTTATTATCTGCTAGTAATTAAACTTTCTTAGCCCTTTTTTTGAGTGATGGCCGGGGGGGGGGATCAACTAACTTGCAGGTGAAACTGAATCAACTAGGTGACTAGCTGGGAATTTGAGTCAACTAGCTGTGATTGGTCGACCAACCAACTCATATGAAAAAGGCAACAAGTTGAGGGGGAGTTGTCACGATCCAAAATCTCATCTTAAGAATGCCTGGAATGGTGATGACACCTAGTCACTAAGACTAGGTAAGCCTAACACATGAGGAGATCTAACAGAGATAACCATCTTAACTATATAAAACTTAAACTGAAAATGAGATAACATTATTAAAAATGACAAATGTTATACAATCCCCAGAACCGGTAATATAGAGTCATAAGCTCTACCGACATACACTAGAATTTCTAAATAGAATACTGTTCTGAATGAATATAAACAATAGTAAAGATAATATCCGAAAGTGACTCCGAGGCCTGCGAACGTCAAACAGGTATACCTTGAAATATCCGAAAGAACCAGCACGATCAGAAGTGCCTGGATCTGCACAAAAATATGCTGAAGCATAGCATGAGTACACCACAGCGGCACCCAGTAAGTATCAAGACTAATCTGAATGGAATAATGATGAGGTAAGTCGAGACACTCACTAGACATAAAACCTGTGCAAGATATTAACATAAAGCTAGCAATGGAAAGAACGTCAACGTAAGACTAACAACTTAAAGATTATTAATATAAAACCAATAGAGAAATAATAGAAATACGATTGGCAATAAGAAATAAATTGGTAATGAAGCAGCAACATATCGGAACACATATGAAATATGAATGAACTTAAATTAGGAAAACATATGACAATTCAAGTAATCTAATTGTTCCCAACGCATGACTTACAATAATAATTACCCCAAGACACCACACCCCGTAGCCACAAATCATAAGCCACAATTCTGAATCTTACATGCATGGAACCTCGTGCCCACATTATCAATCACCTTCACATGATAAAGTCCACGTACTACTATGTACATTGTATCCGTGTCAAATGCCAAATAAAATGTGTGAGGGGTTTATTTAAATAAAATAAGGCATAATAACAATCTTGATTAAATCGAGGCGTCAAATAAGATAATGAGTTTATTTTATAAAACAAATAAATTAAAATAAAGTTTAATTTTGTACAAAAATAAAGTATCAAATGAGTTTAGTTTAGAAATCAATAAGGTAAAGTAAAATAGAATCTTTAAATTAAGAAAAAATATCAAATAATTTACTGAATTGAATATAGAATTTGTTAAAGTAAGGTGTGACAACAATTTCATGTAAAGTAAAACATAAAATAAGGTAATGGGTTTAATTTGAGAACCCAATTAAAGTAAAATATGATAATCATTTAAAAATAGCAAAGCACCGAGTGAAATAATGAGGTTTATCTTAAGAGTCACATAAAATAAAGCATGTTACTAATTCTTTTATTTAAAACCGTTATGTTACCAACAACTCAAAAGAGTATGAGATAATGACTCCATGCAAGCAAATTCATCTAGAAACTTAATTCACTAAGTAACATAGAGGCACAGGTTGGCACATTAAAATAACACAACAAATCACGTCGAATGCATGAATCACATAAGAAGTCATAATCATTCCCACACAAAAATAACAACAAATAACCAAATACAATCGAAATACAAGTGAGATGATTTAAGGAAAAATCATAACCCTTCAAACCAACAAGTCTTTCAAATGTAGAATGTACAACAAATTCACACCTAGGTACCACACCTCATACTCATATTTCACAAATCGCCATCACAATCACAATCTTTCCTTATATCGCCGCGTGAGCCTTACATTTAGATTTTTGAAAATATTTTTCCCAAGAAAGCTACATGCGCTTTAGCCCCCTTATGTCACCGCGTGGCTTCAAGTAATTCCCTTACTAGAAACACGCACATAAATCCCACCTTATATCGATGCATGCACATCAACCCCTATCCTTATACCGCCGTATGTGCATCAATTTCATAACACAATAAAATCTCGCACCACACGTACCCATATACCACAACTTTCCAAAATCAATAATATCAACATTACCATAGCACATAGCCTGCGGCTCAACCACAATGTATACAAGAATCTCAAAGTAAATAAATGAACTAGAAATACTCAACAAGAAAAGATATCTCAATAATCAACAACCTCAACCTCAATGTGCTAATAGCTTTCACGACTTCAACTTCAATAACTCAAAATTAAAGTCCACGAAATGAAAATTTCCAATTCAAATGTATAACATAAGCTTAACAATGAAAGAGACTATGAAATAGTAACTACGTCTAAATGTATGAGATAACTCAACACGAAGAGACTTCATGTAATAACAACTCCAAATAAGAATAACTCAATAATAAAGGAGGTAACATGACAATAAGAGAGACAATATCTTCAATTAAGGCATATAAAAGAAAATTTGACAATACGAGATAGAACATGTACTAACAACGTCAAACAAGGCATGTAAGAATAAACTAAACAATCAAAGATATAACATGATATGACAATTTTAATTAAATGTATGAAAGAAGCCTAAGAGTCTAAACCAATCAAAATACCACATATGAGTCCGTGTACACACTCGTCACTTCGTGTATACGTCTCCCACATAATTCAATTAATGCAAACAACCCAAATCCAAAGGGGTAGTTTCCTCCACATAAAGTTAGGAAAGATACTTACCTCAAACAAGCTAAATCAATCTACTAATAAGCCCTTCCCACGTAAATTCACTTCCGAGCACCTCGAACCTAGTCAAAATAATTTAATATCATGAATAAAATTCATAGGAAATAATTTTGGATAATAAAGATTTGATCTTTAACTAAAATCAAAAAGTCCACCCATAAAGTCAACCTCGGGCCCGCACCTTGGAACCCGATAAAACTTACAAATTCCGAATAACCATTCTGATGCGAGTTCACCCATACCAAAATCATTCAATTCCAATGTCAAATAGACCTTCAAACTATCAATTTATATTTTAGAAAGTTTTTACTAAAATTCCTAATTTCTCCAATTCAAATCATTAATCAAACACTAAAATCGAGGTTGGAATTATAAAATAATAACAAATCCAAGTAAAAAAATACTTACCCAATCCAAGTAGTAAAATTCTCTCCAAAATCTCCCAAAATCGAGCTCCAAAACCTTAGTGAGAAAAAATAACTAAATTGATCCTGAAACTCACGTTTGATAATCCCAACTTTATCCTTGCGAGATTACACCCAAGATAACCTCTTGAATCACCCAATTTGGCCTTAAAATGAGGGAGATATGATATTTTGAAGTTTAAAAGAAATCTGAAAATTTCAGGGACATAAATGGCATTTTTATAATTACTTACACCAGAAAAAAAAAACAATAAGAAAATCTTCGTTTTAGCACCCAAAACTCATTCGGAACCTACCAGATACAAACCATATAAGCATTTCAATCATAAAATACGCTACGAACCTGCTCGCGCACTCAAAATACCAAAAAGAGGTCATCTTGACCCAATATTGACCATGGTCAAACTTCAAATTCTTAACTTAACTAGTTTCTCAACCAATAATTCAAAACACACTCGAGCCCCTTGGGACCCCATCCAATCATACCAAAAAGTAAAAATATATCATCCAAACTTATCCAAAGCCTCAAAATACCCACGGGAACATCACAACAAAGAATCGAGGCTCAAACTGAATAGAATTCTCTTAAGTTGTTAAATCTTCATTCTTTCAAAAGAGTATCCGAATCACACTTAAACACTTCGGATTACTTTCAAACTTTTCATACAAGTTCAATTCAACTATCTAGACCTATTCAAATTCTTGGAACACCAATTAGAATCCAATAACATCAAAGTCAACTCTTGGTCAAATTTATGAACTTTTAAGTTCTTCAAATTGTCAACTTTCGACAAATAGTGTCGAATTCTTCTAGGAACCTCCAAAACCAAATTTGAACTTACGTACAAGCTCAAAATCATCATACGAACCTATCGAAACAATCAAAATTCGATTCCGAGTCCGTTTATCCAAAAGTCAAACCTTGGTCAACTCTTCCAACTTAAAGCTTCTAAAACGAGAATTATTTTTCCAAATCAATCCCGAACCGGTCGAAAATCGAAACCAGCCATACACGCAAGTCATAATATATAATATGAAGCTACTCAAAGTCTCAAAACCACTGAATAGACCGCTAAAGCTTAAAACGACCGATTGGATCGTTACATGAGCCGACTCAAAAGACTTGACATCAAGTAGAGGGGGAGCTGACTGAAGACGAAATAAACAGGGAAGTATAATGGTTTAAGTTATGTTGTCCTCATCAAATTGTTAGATAAAGATTTTAATGATAAAAAATAACTTACTTCTATTGCATGAAAACAACTCCAAAGAAGGAAGTTAGAAAGCAAAGTGGAAGAGTCAAATAAAAAATAAATCAAGATTCTACTGAAGATCTAGAAGTAAAGATTAAGGAATCAATCATGCCATAATTAAGAGCATCAAAGAGATCAAATATTTGATTTCAGTCATTTACGGAAGGCATATCAATCAATCTGCATGGAAGATTTGCGGAGGATAATCAATCACATCTATCAAGGAAGCAACGACTTGCGGGGAATAATCAATCATGGAAGCAACAGACCAAGTGCTACCCTCTTATTATTCTTGGAAGAAATCAATCTGGATTGCTTATAAGGATCAACTCTCTTGGGTTGCCCACCATCTAAAGATTTGTCACATCGAGAAGACTGACATTCAAATCACATATATACAACAAGAGGTACAACGGAAAAATATACTTTGATCGGACCACTATCAATCTTTTTGTTCTACTCCAAAATAAACGTTGTAGTCTATACTAGATTTACTGTGTAACTAGGGAGAGAAGAAAGAGATAAAAGAATCACTAGTAAGGCATTGTATCAGAAGCAAGAAAAGAACTAATATCGTGAAGAAGCTGTTGGGGTATAACAACATCAACATACCTGTATCAAAGATTTCAAATACTTGAAAGAGTAATCCGTTGCAACCCAAGAGGACTAGACGTAGGATTCACATTGAATCCGAACGAGTATAAAACATCGGGTGTCATTTACTTTCTGCTATTTATTTTTCTGTACTTTGTTTATATCTATTTCGCATCAAGAATCCAGTCGACTAGAAAGTAAATTAGTCAACTATCTTGTAAAAGAAAAGAAAAAAATTACAATTCACCCCTTCTCTTGTACTTTCATATATATATTGGACTAGTTAGTCATTCTTCTTAAATCTTAGGGTGTGTTTGGTATGAAGAAAATATTTTCCGAAAGAGATTTTCCAATTTTTTCATGTTTGGCTGACTTAAATATTTTGAAAAATATTTTCCTTATAAACTCATTTTCCTCCAATTGGAGGAAAATGTTTTCCGTATCAAGAAAAGGGAAAATATTTTTCAAACTCTTTTTCAACCTTCCCTACTCTATTCCCCCCATTCCCACCAACCCACCCCGACACCCCCACCTACCCACCCCACCTACACCTACCTACCAACCCACACCCCTACCCCCACCCACCTCCATCCTAAATAAAGATACTATTACTAATACTTTCTTTTCATGTTATAGATAGAGTATTTTTTTGTTCATTTCAATAAAGTAGTATTTTCTTTTTATGATATACAAGAAGTATTTTTTTTTTTGTATTTTAACCTCACAAAAAAGTTTCGTTTCATGATGTAAAAAAAATATTTTCTTTCGTTTCAACAAAATGAATACTTTATATTTTCATGTTGTAGAAAGAGTACTTTCTTTTTCAACCAAAAAAAAAGTATTTTCTTTTTAGTTATGGAGTATTTTCTGACGAAACACTAAAAGATATTTTTCGAAATTTTTTTTTCACTCACCAACCAAACAAAGAAAAATAAGTGATAAACCACTCATTTTCCATGGAAAATATTTTCGTACGTACCAAAACTCACCCTTAGTATTATGTTATTTTGAGTTGGTTATTGATAATCTTATTGAATACTGAGATTTCCACAACTTTGTAATGTAGCTTATAAAAACCAACAAAAGACATAATCATAGTAGTACAAGATGCAGAAAACGTAAAGTCAGTTGAAGTGACTAACTAGATTACGTACTAGGATTATAAAGTACGTGGCTCCCGAGTGCTATTGACTTGTCGAACTTATGAAAATAATTCGTGAAACTTTTGTGGATGACAATAATATTCCAATTAAAACTGTCACTTCGTGGAATACAACAGATTATATGGTTTTGTGGACTTTTATAAATTTATTTTTAGTTTTATGATCATATTTCTTTTCTTACACATAAAAATTTTATTTTTACACATAAAAAATCTAAAAATGACACTTTCTAATTTTAACATTGTAAATGGCCACGAAGGCAAACCTATTTCCTCGAATAAGACTCAGATGATGGCATATTAAATGGATGAAACAATATATAGGAGTTCCATCGGAACATAAGCAATTGGTCATGTTGGACAACTCATTAATTAGATTTTGATTCAGTGCTAATGTAACATATCATCAGCTAATTAATTGAGCTAATTTTGTGAGTTACATAGTATACACACTTAAAATTTTGCCTTGCCATCGATGATTAGAAGAACTATTAATACTGAGTCGGATTCGCGTATTCATCACATTACTACGGACTATGGGATGCGCTGCAACTTAATGTTGTAATATATATGTGTAATATATTTTAGTACTCTTTTTGAGTCTAAATACATAGTTTATAACAACGCTTTCATAATTGTAGTTCTTAGAAATGAATAAACAATCAAACGGATTTTTGACTGACGTTTTTACATAAACAACAACAATTTAATCAAAAGAATTAAGGAGGAGACCAGACGCCCACCATCTTCATTATCACCATTTGAATACTAATTCCCGTAGCTTTTCCCCCATATTTTTTTTTTTTTGGTGAGAAATTAATCACCACAGACTTCTTACAGTCAGGTGCAATGTTTTATTCTTCATCTACCAAATACTAACACCTCAATCTATATCATCATTCCTTATCTGATCATATCATCACAAGCTGAGAATAGGCTCCAAATGGTGATAGCGGCGGCACCTCAAAAATTCCCTTTCCGTCTCCACTGTCCCAAATCGCCGACCAACTTGACGGCGTTAGTGGAGCCGTCGGGACTCTTTCTTCTTCTATTTTCATTTCCTTATTGATAACTAGTTGCTCCTCATTCACTGTTTCTCTCACCCTTTTCCTGCTTGAGTTCACCAATGGCCGAATCTCATTATTAAATTCTTGCTTAAAGTTTGCAACTTCGAGAGGGAAATTCACTATAGCTTTGCTGCCTCTAAGTTTATACGCCGCCCTGTCATATGCCTTGGCCGCCTCTATGGCAGTGTCAAATGTTCCTAGCCAAACCCGAGTCCCCTTTCGGTTCGGGTCACGAATTTCCGCCGCGAACTTTCCCCACGGCCTTTGCCTAACTCCTCTGTAATGCTTCTTCTCGGTTGGAGCTAGTTCCACTTTCTGAACAACCTCCTGCTTCACTGGTATTGCAATGTTCAGAGAAGGCTTGCGTTCTTTAAAGCTCGTTTGCTTTAGAGAACTCGAACGAGCGGCTGACACATTTGGTATTGTCCCAAACTCGAAGCTATCAAACTCTGTTTTTGAATTATTAAAGAAAGTTGAGACTTCAAGATTGGAACTTTGTGCTGTGGTGGCATAGTTGAGGGTTGGTTCAAAAGAGAAACTTTGGTCCAGAGATTCAGAAGACGAGGAGCTTTGGGAATAAATTAGGGTGGTAGTTTCGGTTTCGGAGCAGTAATGTTCCAAGAAAACATTATCATCAAGAAGATGCTGCCTAATCAAATCAAGTGTAGTGCTATTCTCTTGTGGTGATGCCATTTTTGATCTTCTAATCAAAACGAGGGGAAGAGTTGGAGAATCTAATTTCAGCTATTGAAAGAATTCAAAGGCGGAGAATATTGGGTTGAGTGGAAAAGGAGAGTGTGGGGAGGATTGTTATAAAGGTCAGAAATTTGAGATGAGAAGAGGTTTCATAGGAGCCTTCGGGGATGGAGAAACGAAGCATCATATGGCCTAATCCATAAACCTTATTGTGCTACTCGTTGTTTATGGCTAACATATATTTTACTATTTAATTGCCGCTTTGGAACAAAGTTTTGTCCTTTTGTTACTTTTTCTATTCTCGTTGATGGATGGGTCTTTTGTCTATAAGGGGTCGTTTGGTCGGGGAAACTTTAGTCCCCATTAATTATTCTGGAATTGTAATAAAAATATCATTAAAATTTTGGTATTATTAATCTCGAGATTATTCATAGTGCGATTTTATCCCAATTAAAATAGAATAAACTCATCTCAAAGTTAATTTCAGGACTAATTATCCTTTACTCCTCGTATCGAACAAGCCGTAAGAGTCCAATTACCAGCCTACTTCTTTAATTTCTCTCTACTTTTTCTCTTTTTAGTTTATGCTTTATGGTGAAAAACATATTTATAAAATTAAGTTATTTATCAGGTGATTATAAATAAATCTCTTAATAAATTTTAAATAGTAATTGGTGATTAAAGTAATAACAATTAATCTGACATCATCCGTTAAATTTCATCAATGTGTTCGATACAATCAGAACTGACCTTTCTATAGAAAAATGCCTCTGAGACTATGTAGGTGTGAAGTAATCGACCAGAATTTATTTATTAAAAAGTGACAAAAATTTGAATAGGATACAATAAATCAGCAAAACAATTATGAAATCATGACATATTGAAGATATTAACGGAGAGGCTGTACTATATATGGCAATTAAACTGCACATCGCACAAAATGAACTTAGCTTGGACTTTTGGTAAAAACTCTGTACCTTTCAAGGTAGCTCGACGCCTTACTACTGTATTCATAAAGGGGTCTATTTCACGTATGAAGAGGATTAGTTATTATTTTTTCTATCTCAGTTTATACGGTATACTTTTCTTTTTAGTCAGTTACATATGAAATGTTTGTACCTTTTTATCCCAATTTGCGAGATGATTTATAGAGATTAAATATCTAACATTTGTCATAGAAAACCACACGTTTCAAGAATTTACATTTCTTTCTTAAATTTTGGAAAGGAGGAAATATATGTCTTCTAAGCCATATTATAAGTACGTACGCAACTAATTATACCAGCTGCTGGTACGTAGCAGTTAACATAAAACACAGCACGTGAATTGACCAAAGGACCTGATAACTTGACTTTATTGTTTGGATAATTTTCTTAAAAAATAAAAGAGGAGTAATAATATGATATAGGTAGTAGCATACTTGACTTGCATGCAACATCAACTTCAATAAGGCAAGCAAGCATTATCATGCAACTGACAGTCAAGCTTTCCATGCTGCGCGAAATTAACTTATACTGTAGCTCCATTTCTCGTCTTCTGATCTTCTCCATTTCCCCAACTTCTTTTATATATTTATTTATGACATTTGTCTTATGTATATATCAATCAATGGCCCAAATTGATTTACTTTCCATCACTAGTTTTAACCATGTTTTTAATAGGTAGATGTTATTACTATTTTAGAAAAAAAAAAGGTACTCTCTAATTTGCTAATAAAAATTACTCCCTCTGTTCACTTTTATTTGTCCACTATACTAAAAATGTATTTTCAATTTTACTTGTTTATTATACTAAATCAAGAGAAAGATAATCTTTTTTTCCTGTTTTACCCTCATAATTAATTACTCATTTTCAAACTTATTTCTCAAGACTTTTTGAAAGGCTATCATTATTAGGGGTTGTATGGTAAATTACATACTATATTTATTATTTTTTAAGGGACGTGAAAATTCCAAATAGTACGGAGGGAGTATTTTCTAAGTTCTAAATTTTGAATAAGTATATTTAAGGGCATCTGTTTTATTTTTCGAATTGACTTTCTTGTCAAAAGTATTCTTAATTTTATGACCATTGTTTTATATTAATAAAATTCCAATGATTAAAAAGGGTGGGGGATTATAATTGTTCAATTAGTAGTCGTTTTTAGGAGATGAAATGCTTGGTTAAATGTTGCGGTAATTTTTTAGTTTAGGCAGAAATTATGCAACCCATTTTCCGTAGACGTTAACAAAAATTATTCTTTCAATTGCTTAGTTTGTGATTTTATTGTGAAGTATTCCATGATCTCATCAATTTATATATAACATTTGAAGTATACATGGAAGCTTTTTAAATTTAATGGTTGCAAAATTTTGTGAGATGAAGATTTCTTACCAAAATTAGACAGTACCTTTTTTCTAAAATAATAATAACAGCTACCTATTAAAAACATGGTTAAAACTAGTGCTGGAAGAAAATAAATCTAAGCAATTGATATATATACATAAAACAAATGTCACAATTCTGTCAAGGAGAAGATGAGAAATGGAGAGGAGTTTCATCCTTCTTTCTTGCTCTTGCAACTGGCAAAGAAAGAAGTGACGGATCAAGCATTTTAATATTATGAGTTCTAAAATCCTTAGTGTTAATAACTGATTCGAAATTTAATATATTTGTATAGTTAATGGATTTCTTATTAGATATATATAGAATTTAGGCTAAAACAATATTATTATTTCTGTGTGGATGTAAAACTCTATTTTTACTGGTAATTAAGTTCAAGAATTCAGAGTAGCTTAATAAAATAACACAAAATAGTTTCAACTGAATAGTGCGAGGGGGATGACTTTTGATCAAATTCGATGGAACACTAGATGAAATTGATCGAAATTAGACAAAATCACTTGATCAGGAAGATAGAATTTTTTTTTTTAAGAGAGAAGAAATATCCTTTCAGCAGCAGTTAGGTTGCCAGAGACAATCTAATTGATCATATGTTTCAGAATTCCATTTTATAAATTGAATAGATGAAGTGAACAATTTTTTTGAATGATTGCATATTTACAAGAAATAACTCTTAATCAATGAAATTGAAAAGAATTCAAGACTCAAAGACACCCACCCCTCTTCTACACATCTTCTATTATACCGGTCCGGTGTCCTTTCGATTATATAATAACAAGCTGAGAATAAGCCATATGTGGAGACAATGGGGAAAGCAGCGGTACCTCAAATATACCCTTCCCATCTCCACTGTCCCAAATCGCCGACCAACTTGACGGCGTTAACGGAGCCGTCGGGACTCTTTCTTCTTCTATTTTCATTTCCTTGTTGATAACTAGTTGCTCCTCCTTCTCTGTTCCTCTCACCCTTTTCCTGCTTGAGTTCCCCAATGACTGAATCTCGTCATCTTGTTGCTTAATGTTTGCAACTTCGAGAGGGAAATTCACTATTGCTTTGCTGCCTCTAAGCTTAAACGCCGCCCTGTCATAGGCAGTGTCAAAGGTTCCTAGCCAAACCCGAGTCTCCTTTCGGTTCGGGTCACGAATTTCTGCTGCGAACTTGCCCCATGGCCGTTGCCTAACTCCTCTGTAATGCAATGTTCAAAGAAGGCTTGCGTTCTTTGAAGCTTTGCTTCTGAGAAATTGAACTAATACGAGCAGCTGATACGTTTGGCTTTGTCCCAAGCTCTGTTTCTGAATTGTCAAAGAAGCTTGAGATTTCAAGACTGCAACTTTGTGATGTGTTGCCATAGTCGAGAGTTGGTTCAAAAGAGAAACTCTGGTCAAGATATTCATAAGAGGAGGAGCTTTGGGGATAAAGGGTGGTACTTTCGGTTTCGGAGCAGTAATATTCCATAAAAGCAACATCATCAAGAAGATGCTATCTTATCAAATCAAGTGTGCAATTCTCTTGTGCTGAGGCCATTTTTCATCTTCTGATAAAATGAGGAAAGAGTTGGAGAATCTCATTTCAGTTATAATGTTCAAATTCTTGAAAGAATTCAAAGTTGGAGAATATTGAGTTGAGTGGAAAAAGAGAGTGTGGAGGATTGTTATAAAGGTCATAAATTTGAGACTCCATTGAGATGAGAAGAGGGTTCAAAGGAGCCTTCAGGGGTGGAAAAACGAAGGATCCTGTGGCCTAATCCATAACCTTAGTGCTACTTGTATTTAATTTTATGTTTATGTGACGTAACTTGTCTCAGTATGAAATTTAAAAAAAAATTATCTAAAATTATCCAGCCAAACAGATTCACGTAAATTGGAACGGGGAGTAATATTTATGAGGTTATAAAAGTTTATGATTAAAAATAAATAAAAATTTATAGTTAAAATATTATTATTTTTAAATGAACTAATAAAAAAATCGTGTAATATAAATTAAAACGGATAGAATACGTTATAATTTAAAATATATTTAAAGATTGCTGCTTGGAACAAATGCTGATATGTGCTATCGTGTCATTTTGTTACCTATCTTTTTCGGTGATGGATGAGTCTCATGTCTTCAACCATGAGTACAATTTCCAGCGTGCTTCTATATTTTCTCGGGTTTTTTCCTATTGCCACATAATTATTGAAAGTCTATATATTTGTTATTTTTTTTTATTGTGTTAAACGATAGATGCAACACCGTAAAATATGTTTAGCCTATGCTCACAGAGTATGGGTCAAAATCTGATCAGAATAATCTTGTCTAAGAGAGGGTAACTAAGAGCTGATTAGACTGAAGTCACACTTAAGGAATAACATATTGGTGAGCTGAGCAGTTAAGGTCGAGGTCGAGCACTCAGACCGGCCCAAACGGCTAGTTTAGTAATAAGATATTTTAAAAGAATATTTTCTGCACTTGTACTTTCAGTTAGGTGGGGGAAATATCTCATATAAGTAGGAATAGAGGGAGAAGGGAGGGATAGGTAATATTCTATATTATAAGCTCTCTGTAGAAAAAGTTGACTCTCAAGTAACTACAAACATTGTCTTTACAAAAGATTCGATTTGTTGTTGGTCCCAAGTTTTCTCACATCAAATCCGAGAAAGCTTTCAATATTCCCACGTTTGATTGCCTTACATCATTGTCAGAGAGAGAATCATCCACCTCATTGAATATTTGGATGAATCATTCTCTTTATTTACATTTATTACCATTTATCATATTTATTACTTGTCTTTATTCCCTCATTCATTCGTAACAATATCATTAAACACCCCCTTGGTATTTAATAGTCATGAATGCGGTTTTACATTATTGACGTCTATTAATCTCGGATCTAGGATTTATTATATTTAACTAGAATTTGCTCATTATCATTTTATTTAATTAATTTAACAAAAAAGTTTAACACTTTTTGGTCAAACAATTTGGCGCTGTCTGTGGGGACCTTCTAGTTAAAATTTTAGTTTCTTCTAGATCTATAAAAATGCACAAAACCTTGAAAAATCCCGTATTTCCTTGTTTGCACAAATCTGACATAGAATGCGCAGTACTCGGGGCTTGTGACCAAAATGTTTAAAGGCTAGTGACCAAAATGTTCAAAGAACAACTCGGCAAGACCATGAAAGTATACATCAATGATATATTGGTCAAGTCAAAAAAGAAGGAAGACCATATCGACCACTTGAGAGAGGCCTTCGACATACTCAGACGACACAACATGAAATTGAACCTAGAAAAATGCGCCTTCGGCGTAACCTCTAGAAAATTCCTCGGCTTCTTAGTATCGCAGCGAGGTATCGAGGTCAACCCTGACCAAATCAAGGCCATAGAAGGAATCCCAGAGAATTTAACCAGCAAGAAACAAGTGCAAAAGCTGACTGGACGGATAGCTGCTCTATTGAGATTCATCTCGCGGTCCTCCGATAGGTACCACAAATTTTTCGGTGTACTTAAAAAGGATAATGGACTCCAATGGAATTCCGAGTGCATCGACGCCTTAAGAAAACTAAAGGCTTACATGTCTTCGCCACCGTTGCTTGCGAAGGCAGAACCCGAAGAGTGCCTCCCCGTCTACCTGGTCGTGTCCGATGTCGCAGTAAGTGCAGACCTAGTACGAGAAAATAAAGGTACCCAATCTCCGATCTATTAATTAGCAAAACTTTGGTCGATGCTGAAATAAGGTACCCCCGCCTCGAGAAGCTAGCTCTGGCCTTGGTCGTAGCTTCACGAAAGCTTATACCTTATTTCCAGTGCCACCCCATCTCGGTGGTCACAACTTTTCCGTTAAGGAGTATCCTGCACAAACCCGAATTATCAGGCAGGTTGGCCAAATGGGCCATAGAGATGAGCAAGCACGATATAACCTATCATCCGCGAACGGCGATAAAGTCACAAGTTCTTGCCGACTTCGTCGCTGACTTTAGTGCGAAGATAATGCCCGAAGTCGAAAGGGAAACTGCCAGTACTTCCGTCAAAATACACGACCAATGGATTCTGTATACCGATGGCTCTTCTAACGCATCAGGATCTGGATTAGGACTCACGCTCGAGGTCCCAACATGCGAGATAGTTTGCCAGTCCATACGATGCCCTGATATGACTAACAATGAGGATGAGTATGAGGCCGTGATTATAGGGTTAAAGTTGGCACTCACGTACGGAGCATGGTTAGTAATCTTCGATGCGACTCGCAACTCGTCGTCAACCAAGTTACAGGGACTTTCCAAATTAAGGAGCAACGGCTACAGAAACACAAGGCCAAAATTTTGTAAACTATTACCCGAGTTCGACGAATGCTAGCTCAATCAAATACCCCAAGCACAGAACATCAAAGCGGATGGCCTCGCTAAACTGACAATGGCCACCAAAAGTATAACCGGAGAGGGAGACGTGGTCACTCTCCTCTATTCATCAATAGATCAGATCGAGGTACGAACAATGACTTGGGATTGGCGCAATCGTATTATTTCATACTTGCAGGACGGAGTGCTCCTACTCGATAAAAAAGAAGCCAAGAAGCTTAGAATGCAAGCAGCCAGGTACAACATCGTCAATAACGACTTGTACAAAAGAACGTTTGGCAGTCCCCCAGCAAAGTGCTTAGGACTGAATCAAACGTTGCGCGTCCTCGAAGAAGTACACGAAGGCCACTGCGGAGCTCACATCGGCAATCGAGCTCTCGTCAGATGCCTCGTACGAGCATGCTACTATTGGCCCACGGTTAAATAGGAGGTCGCCAATTTTGTCAGAAGGTGCGAGCAATGCCAAAAATACGCCATCATGGTTCACCAAGCGGGCGAACACCTCCACTCAGTCACCTTGCGTGGCCTTTCATCAAATGGGGACTGGACATCGTCGGACCCCTCCCAATGGCACGAGGTAGTGTACGATTTCTTTTAGTGTTAACTGACTATTTCTCCAAGTGGGTAGAAGCAGGTGCATTCGCCCAAATACGTGAGCAAGAAGTAATCACATTCATATGGAGAAACATCATATGCCGCTTCGGCATCCCCAAAGAGATCATTTGTGACAATGAACCCCAGTTCACTGGGAAAAAGGCCACCAAGTTCTTTGAAAAATGGCACATCAAAAGAATACTCTCCACGTCATATCATCCTGCGGGCAATGGTCAGGCGGAGTCCTCCAACAAAATAATATTGAACATCATGAAAAAGAAGCTCGAGAATTTCACGGGACTGTGGCCGGAATTACTACCGAAAGTGCTATGGGCATACCGCACGACGCTGAAAACAAGCACAGGAGAAACACCATATTCACTAGTCTATGGGACTGATGCAGTAATACCGGTCAAAGTCGGTGAACCAAGTCTAAAGTATTCAAATGAGAGCGGGCCAAGCAACGATTGAAAATAGAAGGCAAGACCTCGACGAAGCCGAAGAGCGGAGAGACATGGCCTACATAAGAATGGTAGCTCAAAAACAACAGGCAGAACATTACTACAACAAAAAAGCCAAGGTCAGGCCACTCAAAGTCGGGGACTATGTACTCAAAGCCAAAACACAAGCAAGCAAGGACCCACATGAAGGCAAACTAGGAACTAATTGGGACGGCCCATACAAAATTACGACGGTGGTAAGCAAAAGGTCATTCCTGCTAGAAACAATGGAGGGAAAACTACTACCAAATAAACTGAACGTCGCCCACCTCAAATACTTCAACTTCTAAGGATGGACGTCTCCCGAGTCGTACTCTTTTTCCCTCACCCGAGTTTTGTCACAATTGGGTTTTCTTGGGGAGGTTTTTAACGAGGCTACGAAGAGAGCGTTTCGAAGTTAAAGTATAAGTTCATCGCTCGACCTCTCAACTACTTTTCCAGATCGACCAATGAAGGGACTAGATAGACTGAGACTTCTCCAATGTATGCATGAACAGAGCAAGAACATGTAAACTTCTCCAATGAATGTATAAACAAAGCAAAATACACAAACACATGAGTTTCTCATTTCTCTACCAAGTTTATACATTACGCCAAACTAAGAGTCAACATTTGACCTCGCTCGAATCGACTCACATTCACCTCGTTCGAGCTGATTAACATTCGACCTCATTCGAATGAACTAACATTCGACTTCGTTCGAATTGATTAACATTCGACCTTGTTCGAATCAACTAGCATTCGACTTCGTTCGAATTAACATTCGACCTCATTTGATCAACTAAAAGTCAACATTCGACCTCGCTTGAATCGACTCACATTTGACCTGAATTGATTAACATTCAACCTCATTCGAATTAACTAAGAGTCAATATTCGACCTCGCTCGAATCGACGCACATATGACCTCGTTCGAATTGATTAGCATTCGACCTCGTTCGAATAAACTAAGAGTCAACATTCAACCTCGCTCTAATCGACTCACATTCAACCTCGTTCGAATTAATTAACATCGACTTTGTTCGAATTAACTAAGAATCAATATTTGACCTTGCTAGAATGGACTCACATTCGACCTCTTTCGAATTGATTAAAATTTGACTTCGTTCGAATTGATTAACATTCGACCTTGTTCGAATCAACTAGCATTCGACCTCGTTCGAATGAACTAAGAGTCAAGAGCTTTTACAAAGAAAAACATTCGAAGAAAGGCAAAAAGGGCCAAGAACATACAGCAAAAAGTCATAGTCATTCCATTCCAAAAATAAAATATCTTACAAAGGTCCAGAAAGACGCCCCCACCAAAAAAAAAGAACAAAAACTAAGCACATATGTATCAACACTACATCATCTCTGCCTGCGCCATCGCCACATTCACTGCCCGGTCCAGCAGCACTATCTCCGCTATCACCCGCGCCCTCAACATACTCATCATCATACCAAGCATCAGATGCAAGCCTTCCAAGTCTTCTTCATCATCGCCGGTCCTCGGCGTAGCGTGGTCATTACCACAAGCAAGCCTGGCATCACGTGCTTTATCACGAGCATCTTCGAAGTCGGCCTCAGGAACCTTCCCCTCCGTCATCAAGTTCCTATATATATCATGGATCCAAATCTCGTATAAATCACGAGGAACACCGGGGAGCGGAAACATGAGAGGAAGAAGGTCGAGCCAACAACCGTGCCTTCTCAGCCTCAAGAACAACAACTTGCTCACTTAGGATCGAGACCTCTTTCTCAAGCCCACCAATTCGCATCAGTTGCACGTTCAAACCTGAGGACGTGGATAGAGTCCTCTAATGCCGCTTCCTTTGCCAATTCCGCTACCCGGGCCTCCTTGGTCCCCTCCAACTCTACCGCTTTCTCAGTTAACTCACCACTCAAGACAGCAACTCTAATTGAGCTTTTCTCAACTCGGCTCGCAGAGATGCCACCTGCGCTTGAAGATCGATGCACTCGATCATGACTCCATTTCTCACTTCGAGATCATCATCTTTGTCCCAAAGCAACCCCTCGAGCTCACTGCATCTGTCAATAGTTCGCACAAGCTCCTCGTCATTCTGGTCCAACTCCTCCCTAAGAGATTGGAGGTTGCTGCATGCTCTGAACCACACACGTATCTCGCGGTACTTATCACGATACCGGAGGTACTTCGAAACCATTTTCTGAAAAACAACCTTCTGCTTTTCCTCGAGACGGGCGCTCTCGATCTCCAAAATTAAAGTCTAAAAAAAAGAAGGGAGAGGAAAAAGATAAAGAAAGAGCCAAAAATCAGTAAAGATAGAAAGAGGAAAAGGACGCGAAATGCAGAAATAATAAGGAAGGAAACTCACCCTCAGAGCCATCCCAGATATACCTAGTGACATGTTGGAATCCTTGAGTGCCTCAAGAGTTATGTTCTCGGCGATAGAGCAAAGTCAGGCAATGGAAGGGACCATGCTCACCCTATCCTCGAACAAGTCGCAGTCCAAAGGGATTACGATCGAGTGAGAAGATCCATCTATTCTCACCTCCTCAGGATCTACATCAGAGCCGAATTCGTAGTCATCTACGACCAGTTTTTTTGCCCTCTCCTCAGCCGAAGAGGGAACGTTGGCCTTCCCTGACATTGATGGGTCACTCCTCGAAATGATCACAGCCGCCTCTGGTCGCTCCCCTTCTTCCATAGAGGTGATCTCTACATCCGAATGAGGCATGATCTCTGCATCCAAAGTCGTACCACCCCCCGGCTTGGCCTTGGTCAACTCGGGTTCACCCCCACAGGCTCCTCATCCTCGATCGCTCTTCCATCAACCTTTATCCTTCACCTTTTCAGCGGAGCCTCTTCGTCTTCGCCCTGGTGTGACTCGTCCACCAAATGAAACACTGTAGAAGCCGGAACCTCCGCTAACAGGGCAGCAGTTTGGCGGCTAGGCCCATGCGAGGCCGGGGTCCAAGGGGTAATAGCGGTCTGAGCAGGCTCGCTTGCAGCCACGGAAAGTATAGGACCGGTCGAAGAACTTGACTGGCGAAAAGCAGGAGTAGGATCCCTCGCCCTCCTCGAAGCCCTTCGACCTACCAACAAAGAAAGACAAGTAAAAAGGGAAGGAAAGAAAGGACGATGCAAGGGTCAAAATTGCTAAGATCAAAGCAAAATGACTCACCGGCGCAGGTCTGCGCCCAAACCTCTCATTAAACTATGACCACTCACGAATCCCCACCGTATGAGGCAAAATCTAACTCACCCAGTCACGAATGTCGGTGACTATCGAAGGAGGGTCCCTTTCGGCTACGAAAAAAAAGAGAAAAGAGGAGAACGATCACATCGCCAAAAAGAAACGACAAACAGCCATGTGGGAGAAGCACTTACGAGCAAAGTTCCACTCCACGGAGAATCCGCTGGGGTTCGACACTGTCACACCCCTTTTTTACCCCTCCAAAAGATATGTAAAAAATGTAACGTGTTATGCTACGAATTTGTGGGTTAAAGAGTTTTTCCAATTAAAGTGACAGTTTTGAAATAGGGATTATTTTTGTTATTCAGAGTCGCCACTTGGAATTGATTTGTTGGTGTTCCAAGTCACCTTTTATTTGAATCCCTAGTCAAAGGAATGTTTGACTCTTTTATTATTGGTCTGCGAAAACAAAGTCCGGATAAGGAATTCTGTTGACCGAGGAGAAGGTGTAAGGCATTCCCCGAGTCCCGTGGTTCTAGCACGGTCGCTTTATTGACTACATTTGGCTTAAATTAATTTTGGATAAACTGTGATTTATATTATTTTTCATATTTTTACCTATCCACTTTTATCTCTTGATTATTAGAAAACTTAAAGAATATTTTTTAATAAGAAGATGTCATAACCACACTACGCAAGCGAGTGCATAATCGACGAAATTTATTATTTAGTCATAACGGCGCTACGCAAGCGAATCCGCAGTCATGACAAACGATTGTTAGCATGTTATTTACGTCTGGAAAAATTACTACATTTGAAGAGATTTGTTTTGAAAATAAAATAAAAAATCAACTATCGCGCTACGCAAGCGAATTTGCGATCTTAACAAAAAAAAAATACTAAATTAAGAATTAACTAAAATTAATGGGCATGGTATGAGATTATTAAATTAATTTATCGAATATTCAAACATCACGCTACACAAGTGATTTCGTGAGTTAAAGCGCCCCTACTAATTGCCTAGCGTTTAAAAAGGAAATGAGTTAATTAAAAATAGTAGAAAAATCTGATATTATTACTATTTTTCTAGCTTTATAGTTGGGAAAAATTAAGCAAATAAAAGTTGGACCAACTTAATCTATTTTAAAAGAAATGAGCCAACTTGTTAAAAAAAATGAGCCAGCTTGTAAAGAGCTCTTGGGCTGCTGGAATTTATTATTAAAATGGGCCAAGAAATGGATTTTCATTGGCCCAATGCTATATAGAAGAAAAGGGGGTAATTTTGATGTTTAAAAGTAAATGGGCCAACTTTTATTTTTTGGTTCAAAAAGGCCCAAAGTTGATACAATCTTGGTCCTTTACTTAGTTTGCATTTATGACCATTAATTACATAGTCACAATTGTATAAACGCACACTTTATAAAAATAGCCACTTTTGCAAATCTGAAAAAATGGCCAGATTAAAAAAAATTATCATAACATTCCTAGAAGCATATGTTGGCAGTGAAATTTCAGCAACTAAAACGAACTCATGCTATGTGTTATACATCTAAAGTCATTCATGGCATAGTTAGATATCACATTCAAAAAACTTGCAATTCAATATTCAGGTGTTATGAAGGACTATATTCACATTATCACATGCTTGATACATAACAATAACATACAAGCTCTTTTGTTGTCAAATTATTCATCATATCAAACACATTTAAATGGTGCAGTATGTTCAAGTTGTTCCCATTGCTGAAAATACGTACGTTACGAGTCTTAAAGGATTACTTGGATAGCAAAAGAATAAACAGTAGTTCAACAACTAAAGCAGCATAAAAACAGCAGCAAAACAGCAGCAAAACCAGCAGCAAATCCGTGTTAAAACAACCCGAAAACTTAGAGAGGAAACCCAGAAACGAACTCTAAAGAGGACTTATACTTTTCTAAAAGTTTGCACTCTAAGATTCACTCCCAAAGCTCACCATTTCAGCTCACTTTTCATGTGTTCAACTGCTGATTTTTTTTATGTTTTTGTATGTTCAAAGCAATTATTCCCTCTCCCTGGAAGTGTGATTGAGTCCTCCTTATATATCAAAACAACCAGCTATTTTAAAAAATTAAAAATCAATTTTTTTGACAGATCTTCTACAAAATCTGCTCTTAAATTCAAAAGGCTAGACTTTCTGGTTCAAATCTTGTCAAGTATTTCAAACAAAATTCGTTCTCCACTATTCAAAGACAAACTTTTATTCAAACACTGTCCAAAAGTCTACATTTTCTTACCAAACAATTTGACTTTTGAGTATTGTACTCAAAGAGTCTTGAAGCAGTAAATAAACAACCAAACAAGTACCATATACTCTTAAGTATTCTGCACTACCTCACTTTTATTAATACAAAACTATTTTACTACTTCAACAAGTGCAAAAACAGAAAATTGAACATTTCAAACTTCAAAAACTAATGCTAAAATAATTGATAATAGACCAAAATAAAATCTGAAAATTAAAAATAAAAATAAAAAATCAGCCATGAAAAAGAATAGGATTTTTACCATTTTACAATTCAAGTGGCCGAAAAAATGGTGGTATGCCAAAAGAGGGTGTTCGGGGAGGTCGCCGGAATTTGGTCGAATTTTGGTCGCTGGATTTTCAGGGTGAAATTGGCATCAGTAGCTAGGTCTTGAGGAGCTCTATCCATTGATGTAGGTATTATGGGGTGGTAGTGGTTGGAGCTTCAAGGATTTGGGCAAAAAAGTGACGGGAAAGTTTCCAAGATCTAAGATTCAAGGAGTTTGAGGGATTTTTGAAGGATTTGGTTTGGAGATATGGAAAAAAGAAGTTGTGGAGATTACATGGTGTGAATTTGGAGGTGTTTGGAGGTGGTCCGCCGGCGGCGGCGATTTCCGGCCGGCGGCGGTGGGCGGAGATGGGGTCGTGTAGAGAGAGTGAAGAGAGAGAGAAGAGAGAAGAAGGAGAGGGAAAGAAGAGAGAGGAAATAAGGGGGAAATGGGGCAAATTTTTGGGGATTTTGGGCTTTAAATACCTAGGATGAAGATCAAACTAGGACCGTTGGATTAAATCAAGATGGGTGGATGAGATTGAATCTTGTTACTTAACCAAAACGACGTAGTTTCAAGACCAAACTACGTCGTTTTAAGCTCTTCTTGGCAGCCCCATTTTGGACCGGATTTGGGCTCTTTGGGCTCAAATTTTGGGCCAATTTTGGCACAATTTTAATTAAATTACACTAGCCCAATCCCTACCCCATTTATCAAACAATTACTCAACTCTTAAAACCTATACATACACAAATAAGAACTAATACACACACACACATACACACACACATATATATATATATATATATATATATATATATATATATATATATATATATATATATATACAAGGAAAAAATTAGGCATTTACAGTTGCCCCTCTTTGCTCGAGAACGTGAAGAGTTTTCGTGCAAAGAAAAGTGAATACCATAGCTAATTTTTGCTCACATATCACTCCAATGGAAGCAATTTTTGAAAAAAGGTGACCGAACCTTGCTTCCGAGGTTGCCTACATATCCTTGGCTATAAAGGAATCAAGTCAGTGTAGTTCTGGGAAAATTTGGTAGCTGGGACTACCGGACACTAGAGTTAAGACTGTTGCTGCTGTTGTTGTCGCTGTTGGTGTTGCGGTTACTCGCTTCTTACATCAAAAGAAAAAGAGAAGGGCATTATATATGTCTGCAAACTAAGAGTACAAATTTCTATACAAAATTCCTATCCATGTGTCTTCTGAAGTCAAATCTTGATTCTTGACTTGCTCGCATGTGTTGACCGTAGATTGGATCTTGATGCTCTTTGAAGAAAAGATTATGACTCAATCTTGATGGCTTGCTTTCTGGATCAAAATTTGAGAAGATGAATCTCGAGAAGCTGGGCTGCTGATACATTATCAAAGCTAAACTCCGACTATCTTGTGATCGAAGGATTTCTTTCTTCTGATGAGAAAACTGAAACTGCAAGCTTTAATCATCACTTGAGCTATATGGCAGAGCCTGCAAAGCCATCAAAGACAAACAAAAACGAACAAAATTTTTCTGCCCCAGTCTGACACTAGGAAAATTTTGTGAGTTATTAGACAAATCTGTAAATTATCTAATTTATTGAAAAGGCAAACAGAAATAGTAGTATAAACTAGCTAAAAGAGATAAAATTTGGTAACGAATGATAGTTTAACCAGGGATCGGTACCCTGTACTACTGAAAGGAAACGTAATCAGGGGCTGGTACCCTCTCTTACTGGAAGGAAATAGAATCGGGTGTTAGCACCATGTATTATTGATAAAGTGTTGAATCCCTCTAGGCGAAACGGTTCTACCTGAGTTAAACTATGTAAAATACCCTGAGCGAAGAGTACTTCTACCCGGAAACTATGAGTTGGATCCCCCTAGGCGAAAAGGTTCTACCTGGGTTGAGCTACGTAAAACAACCTGAGCGAAGAGTACTTCTACCCGGAACTATGAGCTGGATCCCCCTAGGCGAAAAAGGTTCTACCTGGGTTGAGCTACGTAAAACAACCTGAGCGAAGAGTACTTCTACCCGGAACTATGAGCTGGATCCCCCTAGGCGAAAAGGTTCTACCTGGGTTAAGCTAATGTAAAACAACCTGAGCGAAGAGTACTTCTACCCGGAACTATGAGCTGGATCCCCTAGGCGAAAAGGTTCTACCTGGGTTGAGCTACGTAAAACAACCTGAGCGAAGAGTACTTCTACCCGGAACTATGAGCTGGATCCCCCTAGGCGAAAAAGGTTCTACCTGGGTTGAGCTACGTAAAATCAACCTGAGCGAAGAGTACTTCTACCCGGAACTATGAGCTGGATCCCCTTAGGCGAAAAAGGTTCTACCTGAGTTAAGCTACGAAAATGGGAGGTGTGACCAATAGTGATGCATGCTGAAAATAAAAGAAAAATGGAGATTTTAAGGAGCTTACGTTTGGTGACATTCGTTCATTTTGGATCGACATTCTACACCGCTTTGTTCCTGCTTCAAGCGAAGAAAAATTTATGAGTTTTCAAAGTGGTGGTTGGTTTGTGGCCTTGATGCCCTGAGTAGCTTGATTCACTACCACTGCTGTCGAAAAATCGATTCAGTCAGCGTGGTACCGAGATGCTCTGCCTCTGCATCATTTTCTAGAGACCTTGCCTTTACAATGCTGCCCCCAACTATTTCATACCCAGATGTTCATGGTACCGCTACCCTTGTCTCTAAGGCAAGACGATTTTCCTTTAAAATCAAGCTCAGTTGTTTTGCACCTAGTATAAGTTTGTGTCCGTAGTGCTCATCAACTTTTCTCATAAACCAGGTCCTGCTTAGGCGACCTTTTCAGCTCTTTTTTTTAGACACTTTGTTTGTCTTATCGGATAAGATCAGAGATGGATTCGTGCCTTCGTCAATGCCATATATGCCCCAAATTGTGCTCGACATTACGGGGAAGCTGTAGCCAGTTTTACAGCCCTTTCTTTGCTTCGATTTTGATGCAGGATTAGACCGAAGGGGACTCAAAGAAAAATTATGGGTAAAAACAGAATAATAATTAGAAGCGAAAAAGAACTGTGCTTAAACAAAAGGTGTCCCTTTCGGGGAAAGGAATAAGGAGACTTATCCGGAGGTATGTGCCGACTTTAATGAATCATGACATGCATTTTGGACTGGATGCCTGATTTGTCTGAGCTGTCTAATTCTCAAAATCCGCCGCAAATGTTCATCTTGAATTTGTCTTGGTTGTGCTCATGCCGAAGAATCAAAGACCCTTATTCGGCTAGTAGCGCCCATTGCAGGTTTTCGCTAACTAACCTCTCTCATTTCTTTACTAACCATCACCTTATGGTGCCCATCTGGGTTTTCACCAATAAGACTCTCTCATTTCTCTGTTCACTATCGCCTTATAGTGCTCGTACAGTTTTTCACTGATAAGACTCTCTCATTTCTTTTTTTTTTTCTTTTTTTTTCTTTTTTTTTCTTTTTTTTACTATGATACTGTATGAGGGAGGTTTCCCAACGTCTTTGGCATGGGGACTTCAATCATTCTTAAAAAACATCGATCAGAAGTTCTTGAAAGGTAAAAAGGCGAAATGAACCTTGAACTGAATTACAACTTTTGGAATCATTTTTACAGAGAGAAAAAAAATCGTGAAATAAAACAAACTTCTGCCCCAGTTTTGGAGTATTGGGAATATGGATTTTTTGTTCTGATGGGACCGAACCCAGGGTAAGGCTGCCTAGGTATCCTTTCGGAATCAGGTCGGACGTAGTTCAATTTTTTAGAGTTTTTTTTTACAAGTTCCAAGAAGTAAGAAACAAGGAAGACAAATACGGCTCAAAAAGATTAACAAAAAGGGTGACACCTAGTTGGAATAGCGAGCGAATGATAGCCTTCGCCACTTCAATTTGAGAAAATCAATGCGTGAAAATTCTACAATGGGTATATATCAGACATAATATCTTTTGACTGCATCTGCGTTAATAGTCATGTCTGGTACCCGTCCTTCTTCATCTACCAAGTGCAAGGCCCCTTTTGGTAACACTTTCTTAATGATGTAGGGTCCTTGCCAGTTCGGGGCGAACTTTCCTTTAGCTTCTACCTGGTGTGGAAGGATGCGTTTCAAAATCAGTTGGCCTACCTCAAACTGCCTTGGACGCACTTTCTTATTGTAAGCGCGTGCCATTCTTTGTTGGTATAACTGGCCGAAACACACTGCTGCTAGCCATTTTTCATCGATCAACATCAGTTGTTCTAATCGGGTCTTGACCCACTCAGTATCTTCAATCTCTGATTTCACAATAATTCGGAGAGAGGGAATTTTGACTTCAGCGGGTATTACAACTTTAGTTTCGTATACAAGCAAATACGGAGTTGCGCCAACAGATGTGCGAACAGTCGTACAGTATCCCAGAAGAGCAAAAGGCAACTTTTCATGCCATTGCCTGGAACCTTGGATCATCTTCCTAAGAATCTTCTTGATGTTCTTGTTTGCTGCTTCAACTGCTCCATTGGCTTTTGGCCGGTAAGGGGTAGAATGGCGATGCATGATTTTAAATTGTTCGCATACCTCCTTCATCAAATGAGTATTTAGATTGGCTGCATTGTCAGTGATAATGGTCTTTGGGATACCAAATCGACAAATGATGTTGGAGTGAGCAAAGTCTACCACTGCTTTCTTGGTGACTGCTTTGAAAGTGACGACTTCCACCCACTTGGTGAAGTAATCAATCACAACCAAAATGAATCTATGCCCATTTGAAGCCTTTGGCTCGATCGGCCCAATAACATCCATTCCCCAAGCAACGAAAGGCCAAGGAGAGGACATGGGATGCAACTCCGAAGGAGGCGAGTGAATCAAGACACCATGAATCTGGCACTGGTGACACTTGCGAACAAATCTAAAGCAATCTCGCTCCATGGTAAGCCAGTAATACCCTGGCTGTAGAATCTTCTTCGCCAAAACATATCCATTCATGTGAGGTCCGCATACCCCTGAATGCACTTCACTCATGATCCGCTCTGCTTCTGTAGCATCTATGCATCTCAACAAGTTTAAATCTGGGGTCCTCTTGTACAGAATTTCCCCATTCAGGAAGAAACCACTGGCGAGTCGCCTTATATTTCTTTTTTGATCTCCTTTGGCATGCTCTGGATATTCTCTTGTTTTCAGGAATTGTTTTATGTCATGATACCATGGTTCACCATCTGGTTCTGTCTCGATTGTATTACAATAACCGTGCTGATTTCGAACTTGGATTTCTAGAGGATCAATATGGGTGTTGCCTGGATAAGGGAGCATCGAGGCTAGAGTAGCCAAGGCATCGGCTAGCTCGTTGTGAAACCGGGGAATGTATCTGAACTCGATAGATTTGAATCTTTTGCTCAAGTCTCGTACACATTGTTTATACGGAATAAGTTTGATATCTCGAGTCTCCCATTCGCCTTGGGCTTGTCGGATAAGCAAGTCAGAATCTCCCATAACTAATAGTTCATGCACATCCAGATCGATGGCCATTTTCAAACCCATGATACAAGCTTCATATTCTGCCGTATTATTAGTACAGAAGAACCGAAGTCGGGCCGTTGCAGGGTAATGGTGTCCAATAGGTGAGATGAGGATTGCCCCGATCCCAACTCCTTTGATATTGACAGCCCCATCAAAATACATTTTCCATATAGGGTGATCGTCTGGAACCACTTCCTCTATCGAGTTGACCTCTTCATCCGGGAAGTATGTGCTAAGTGGCATGTACTCATTATCAACTGGATTCTTTGCCAAATGATCTGCCAAAGCCTGTGCTTTCATCGCGGTGCGAGTGACATAGACGATGTCAAACTCTGTGAGCAGGATTTGCCATTTTGCGAGCCTGTCAGTGGGCATTGGCTTTTGGAAGATGTACTTCAAAGGATTCATTCTGGATATGAGGTAAGTAGTGTAGGCCAAAAGATAATGTCTCAACTTCTGAGCGACCCAAGTTAAGGCACAACATGTCCTTTCTAAAAGGGTGTACTTAACCTCATAATCGGTGAACTTCTTGCTCAAATAATATATTGCCTGTTCCTTTCTGCCTGTTGCATCATGTTGCCCCAGAACGCATCCAAAGGAATTATCCATCACTGATAGATATAAAAATAAAGGCCTACCAGGTTCAGGTGGAACCAGTACAGGGGGTTTTGACAGATAATCTTTGATCCTGTCAAAGGCCTTTTGGCAATCGTCCGTCCATCTAATAGCGACATCCTTTTTCAGCAACTTAAAGATGGGCTCACACGTGGTTGTGAGCTGAGCAATGAACCTACTGATATAGTTCAACCTCCCGAGCAAACTCATGACCTCTTTTTTGTTCTTCGGGGGTGGCAAATCTCGAATGGACTTTATCTTAGATGGATCTAATTCGATGCCTCTCCGGCTGACTATAAAACCAAGGAGTTTCCCAACTGGGACCCCAAATGCACACTTGGCTGGATTAAGCTTAAGGTCATACCTACGAAGCTGTTCGAAGAACTTTTTCAAATCACACACGTGATCAGCTTGTGTCTTTGATTTTATGATGACATCGTCGACATATACCTCAATCTCTTTGTGCATCATGTCGTGAAAAATGGTGGTCATGGCCCTCATATAAGTTGCCCCTGCATTCTTTAAACCGAATGGCATGACCCTATAACAATAGGTACCCTATGGCATGGTGAAAGCAGTCTTTTCTGCATCATCCTCATCCATTAGAATTTGGTGGTACCCAGCATAGCAATCCACAAATGATTGGATCTCATGCTTTGCGCAATTATCTACAAGAATGTGGATGTTTGGCAAAGGAAAATTATCCTTTGGACTTGCTTTGTTCATGTCCCTATAGTCGACACAAACTCTAGTTTTTCCATCCTTCTTTAGCACGGGCACAACATTTGCCACCCAGGTTTTGTATCGGACAGCTCTGACCACATTAGCGCTTAGTTGCTTCATTATTTCTTCTTTGATTTTGTCGCTCATGTCTGTTTTAAATTTTCGTTGCTTTTGTTGGACTGGTGGAAAACCAGGATACGTAGGAAGCTTATGAACCACCAGATCAGCACTTAAACCCGGTATATCATCGTAAGACCAAGAAAATACATCTTTCAAATAAAAGTTGAATCAAGATATCTCTGGTTTTTTGTTCAGTGTGAATGTTTATCTTCATTTCTCTAACTTCTTTAGGACTTCCGATATTAATCGTCTCAGTTTCATTGAGGTTTGGCTTAGGATTGTTTTCAAATTGTTCCAACTCTCTTTTTATTTCCTCAACAATCTCATCTTCCTCATATTCAACCTCTTGATGCGTTATTTCGATATTAGACAGCTTTTCAAGATCTAGGCATGAATTCCGCATGGATGTCATGTTATTAAAGCCGACATTAACAAAACAAGACTCCTTCCTTGTGGGGAGAGGAGTTTCTTCCAAGTTGGCGAGCATGGTGTCTGGGTCAATTAGTTGCACAACGTCACGACTAGTGCCTTCACCAGCCTGGATCATATTCACTTCAAAAAACATCTCGCTGAGGTCATGGAAAATTTCATCAATGTTTGCATGCGCCGAGGAATTTTGACCCTCTCGGAGTCGTGGCTTGACAAAAGTGTAGAAAATATGAGGGATAGGTTGTTGCAAGACCCATCCACTCTTTTTGCGGTGTTTGGATTTGTTTTTGTCTGCTTGTGTTGGCCTGAAGCCTAAGCCAAAAGTACCTCGTTTCCTAACGAAGAAATAGGCTCTGAAATCGCTTGCAATGATGCCCCAAACCTTTTCCTGGCTCATAACCTTGTCTCATCATAACCATAGCCACCATTACAGATGTGGCGGAAAGACAAGGATACAGAATGGGCTTTCCTTCATCGACATGGTCCACAACAACCACTTCAAAAGCCTGATATACAATGGACTCAGACCCTTCCTTGGCCTCAATACAGGGGATTAACGGGTCTTTATAAACGGAAGGCTCGTCTTCTCCGTGAACAATAATTTCTTGCCCGTCATGTTCGAATTTAAGCATCGGGTGTAAGGTGGATGGCACATCTCGGGCTGTATGGATCCATGGACTTCCAAGAAGAAAGTTATAAGAAGTGACCATGTCCACTACTTGGAAAACAATCTCAAAGTCCACCGGCCCAATCGTCATGGTGAGGTTGATTTCCCCATGGTGTCTCTCGCTGAGCCATCGAAAGCCCGGATGCGAACATTGCTGGGTCAGATTCTGTCCGTATTGATCTTCATGCTTTGCAAAGTAGAGAGAGGGCATACATCTACACTTGAGCCTCCATCAACCATGACTCTCTTTACATAATGCCCCTCACATTTTACTATCAAGTTCAACGCCCTATTGTGCCTGTCTCCTTCCTCGAGAAGTTCATCATCGGTAAATGAGATTTTATTTACCTCAAAAAATCTATTGGCCATCTTCTCTAACTGATTCACTGTGGTCTCTTCTGAGATATGTGCCTCGTTCAGGACCTTGATTAGTACACGAGCATGCTCTTTGGAATGTATGAGCAAAGATAGTAGAGAGATTTGGGCAGGAGTCTTTCTTAGCTGGTCAATGATTGAGTAATCCTGAGCTTTCATTTTCTTCAAAAACTCTTCTGCCTCTGCTTCAGTGACTGGCTTCTTTATTGGAAATTGGCCTCCTCTGATTTGCTTGGCCTTCATCAACTCTTCTGGAGAATAACACTTCCCCGATCGAGTCAAACCTCCAGTTTCCCCCACTTCCTCTATGATTTCCTTGCCTTTGTAGGTCATCACAGTTTTGTTATAGTTCCAAGGGACAGTTTTCGTGTTTGTCACAGGGGGTTGCATGGCAGGTTTGATTATGATCGGCTCTATTATGCCATTCGCACCGCCCCGATTCTGCCTTGTAACGGGGTGTCCTCCAAGGACATACAACCTTGGGCTTGGAACATTGGAGCGAACCTCTAACCTCGAGACCTTGGGCACAAATAAAGTTACCTTTTCTGAGTTCGGGATGCCTTTCACAATCAACGACACATCTCGGCTTGGTCTTACTTCCAAACTTATTCCTTCTTGAATTGCTCCCACTGTCATTTCTGTTTGGCCGACCGGCTTGTATTCCTGATCTTGGTCAATCATTCCCATGAAATGAACATCGTTGTGTTCCAGCAACGGGTTATTTGTCACATTAGGAGGGTCCTCGCCATTCGTTACTACAATTAATTTTTCAGAAATGAGTCTTTCTATGGCTCCTTTCAGAGTCCAACAATCATCGGTGTTATGCCCTGGGGCACCTGAATGATATTCACATCTAGCATTTGCTTGAAATCCATGTGAATTCGGATGCATATGGTGGGGAGAGATGGGTCCAATCACGCCCATTTGCTTCAGCTTCTGGAATAGACTAGAGTATGATCCAGCCAATGGAGTGAATTTTTCTGTCGGCCTCTGCTCTCGACCATAATCCTGCCTGGGACGAGCATTGTAGGGTGCCCGAAATTTTTGTTGCTGAGGTCGGGGGGCCCTTGGAGCTGGTGCCCGTACCTGATGATTGGGAGGCTGAGCATATGATTGAGCATTGAACACCATACATAGTGGTGGGCCCACAGAGTATTGAGGAATTGGCGGGGGATAGTAATGTTGAGGGTAGCAGGATCGCCCCTGCTGAACTTGCACATAAGGGTGTGATGCCCCTCTTTGAACTTCCCTAGATCCCGAGGTCATCATAGAACCTTCATCTCCCTTTTTCCTATTTGCAAAACTTCCCGACCCATTTTGGATGGCTTGGGTGGTGGCTTTGAGAGCAGCCTGACTTACAATTCTGCCAGTCTTTAAGCCATTTTCGACCATTTCCCCTATCTTGATTGCTTAAGCAAAAGGCCTACCCATTGCAGATATCATGTTTTGGAAATAATCAGGCTCTTGAGCCTCCAAAAAGACAGTGATCAACTCATGATTATCCATGGGTGGCTTAACTCTGGCCGTCTGCTCCCTCCACTTGATGGCGTACTCCCTAAAGCTTTCCGTCGTCTTTTTCTTCATATTGGATAGGGAATTGCGGTCTGGTGCAATATCAATGTTGTATTGGAATTGCTTGACGAAGGCCTAGGCTATGTCATCCCAAACATGCCAGTGAGAGATGTCTTGGTCAATGAACCATTCGGAAGCTACCCCCACAAGGCTTTCCCCAAAGTAAGCCATCAACAACTCTTCCATTCCTCCCGCACCCCTCAGCTGGTTGCAGTACCTTTTCAAGTGGGCGATAGGGTCGCCGTGTCCATCATATTTCTCAAATTTTGGGGTCTTGAACCCTCATGGAAAATGGATGTGAGGGAACATGCATAGATCACTGAATGAAACACTTTTGTGACCACCTAGTCCCTGTATGTTCTTTATATTCTATTCAAGACTTTTCATTTTCCTGGCCATCTCATCAGGCTCAATCGTCGTGGCAGGCATTTCATTTTCCACTAGTGATTCGTATCGAGGAGTCTGATTGTATGGAGCCGAGACCCCAAAAGCCATATTCGGAGAATAGTATTGTCCATCATAAGCATGAGATGGTGGCTCATTATTTGGCTTCATCACAGGAGGTGGTGGCGGGATTGTATATACCGGTGAGCCAGACACGACAAGAGGGGTGTTCCTGACCGGTGCGGCTGGAGGTCGCATATTAGAGGTATTGGGGGCAGCATGGAGGCTATAATTTGGCACTTACCCTGGTGGTAGAATGGGGTCGCTCGTTGCATGGAGCGGTGATTGAGTAGCCTGGGGTATGGTGTAAGTTCCCTCTGAGGGACCCTGGGGTGGAGGTCGACCGGAAACCCAAGCTTGATATACATCTGACAGTTGTTGTCTCAATTTTCTTATCTCCTCAGACTCTTGCTCAACTGACTGACCTTGCGGATTGTCACTGACCAACTTGATTTCATCACTGTTATCCATTACTACTAGTCCCTTAGATCTTGTGAAGTAATGATGTGCTGCCAGATTTACCACAAACCAACCACCTTAAACTTACTGGATTAAGAGCCAACAAACGTGTTAGGGTTAGGCATTTTATAGATATGAATTACACGCAATATGTCATGCTCCTAACATCGCCACCATTTCTAAAATGATTTTGGAAGGCTTCAATGTTTCATTCCGGCTTATCAGCTTGTTGCTTATTGACACTGTTATTTCCTTCTTCTCTTTTTTTCGTATTTTTTTTCACTCGCCTTATTTGATCCCTTACTTTAGAGCCATTTAAAATAAAAACTTGATCAAAGCTTTTGTGGGTTGCCTACGTATCATGTCACCGCATGAATCAGATCATTACGTAGTTCAGTTGTTTTTTTTTTACAAAACAAACATCTTTTTGGTTCATTTTAGAATTAAAAAAAAATCTTTTCATTGATTTTCAAAATAATTCTTTTTTTTTATACAAGACTCAAAAGGCAAGAGTTACATAAAGATAAACAAGACCAAGCCTGACTAAAATAGACTTTTTAAGATAAAAGGCAAAACAACAAGACTCAAAACGCCAAAAGACTCTTACAGACTCGAAAACAACAAAAGTATAATGAAAAAGGACTGATAACTAAAAGAAGACTTTGATCTTTGCAGTAGAATCCACCAACATCACTGTAATCAAGGCTCTTGTTCCTGTGCCTGACCCCCAACGTTGTGGTATATCCTCTCCAAGTCTGCAGATATATGACGAGCAATGTTTAATGATACTTCTGCAAACCGCTTGGGCGTCATTCCCTGGCAACTCCTGCGTTCTCTTGAGGTATATGTGGCTACCTCGAGGATCTTTCCTTTAATGTATTCCTGAGACACATGCAACTCTTGATTTTGCTGACCACGTGTCTCAGCTAGATCCAGCATATCACGCTCGCGGTCCAAGGCCATATCTTTCTGGCGCCGAGTTTCTAGTAACTCCCCCTCCAACCGATTTATCATACTCTAGTAGTGATGTCTTTCTACTTCAAACTCCGCGATCTGTCTCTCCTTGCTTGATTCAACTCCATCTAACTGATCCCTTAAACCTTTGATTAGTGGAGCGTAACTCATGCGCTCATGATCACGGACTACCCTGAACTGGACTTCTCTCTCTTTTTGTTGCTGTGCGGTTGTGACCATGTTCTTCTCTCGAATTTGGGATTTGAGTGCTTGCCTCTCTCGTGCCCACTGAGCTTTCTCTTTCTCAAAAGCATCATACAACAAATTCTTGTCTACTTTAACGATGCTGAGCTCTTCTTGCAGTGCTCCAAAGTCAGATTCATAACCCCTTTTCATCTCTTCCGTAGCCAGCCCAACTCTGTTTCGAATTTCAGCCTCCCACTCTGTGGTGCTCTTCACGACTGTACCTGGTCTATCTGCGAGAGCATCTTGGTTATAGAACCACTCAAGATAAGAAGGATTCAACTCACCACTTCCTCGATCTGCCACCATGGTGCCACGCTCGAGTATCTTAGTGCCATTCCAAACACGTTGGGCATAAGCTTTACGAATGGGATCCTCTAATGTTGCTTCCCAGATAAAATTTTCCATAGTCTCTACCGGGGGAACTATTTGTTTGTGACCCAGCTAACATAGAACTCTAATGGAAACATATGGCTGATAACCTTGAAGCCCCATTAAGATCAGAAATGGATGGCAAAATGACTTATAGATGACATATTCCGCGGTGAACCAAGGATAATTCCATGTGATCTGATCATTTGTTAAGGAGTGAATATACTTTCTCCAATCATTGACACTTTCTGGGAAATTGCGGATCTCCGACTCACTCTTCAATCTAGCATTATACTGGCGAACATGATTACCCCAACAAGTACGGTGGTCTACCTGATAAGGACGACGGAAAAGATGATCCATGAACCACATCTGGAGCAGGAGGTTGCAACCTTCAAAGAAACCTTTTCCTTCCCAGCACCTGGTCAAGGCGCGAAAGGTATCTGCTAACACCATTGGAAGAATATATGAATCATTTCTTTTCATCATCGCTGTGACTATCCCAGATAACCGAATGTTGATCTTCCGATCCTCTCTCGGGAATACCATACACCCCAAGAAAGCTACAATGAATGCTTTTCATCCATGGCCTCGCCATGTGTGTTGGTTCTGTTTGTTAATTAGTTTCTTCCCATATTCTGAGAACCCCCTTTCATGGCCGTACCTATCATACAAGAAATCTAGGTGGACCTGCCCTTGCGCCACATATGCTATCTCGGTGTGGCTGATCCACATCTGCTCAAGGAACTTGGTAGCAGTAACGTCCCTGGGAGCCAAAAGTCTCTTTGTTCGACTCTTATGCCCCAGGTCGGTATATTCAGCGAATTCCTCCAAGGTAGGAGTCATTTCACACCCATTGAGACGAAACACATTATTCTTCGGGTCCCAAAAATAAACCAAAGCCTCAATGAGTTCTCGTTTGGGCTCAATCTCCATAATGTTTTCCAAGTTTTTCACATAATCTTTGATCTTTCCTTGCTCAAATCCATCCATGTTGGTCTACCATCGCTTCAATAACCTGGGCAGTTTGTCGACAATCTTAAACGGCGAGTGCTCTTCATCTCTCAGCCTCTTGTTAGGTCTCCCACTAACTGAATCCATATCGTACCTATATAAATAAAATTATGAGGTCGGGTCCAAATCTTAACTCGAAGAAATGACACCAAACAGACTTCTGGATAAGACAACGGACAAACTTCATATGATAAGAGGGATAGACTCTGGAAGGATTACTTAGGTATCTCGCCGAGGGAAAAAAAATAGCTGGACAAAGGGCAAATAATAAAAGGCGACGAAGAGGACAAGATGGTTATTTTTATGAAAATGGCTCTTCAGCACCTCCAAGAAAAGTACTAATGCAGTCTCGATAAAAATATCTGAATACATGGATAAAAAATAAATAAAAGCTTAAAAATGTAATGTTGACATTGGCAAAAATGGCTGGGAACAAAGGACGACATGACAAAAACAAAATGACTATTTTTACGAAAATAGCCCTTCGACACTTCCGAGGAAGGTTGAAAGGCGGTCCCGGCAAAACGGTCAAAAATAAAAACGAAATGGTAAAAGGTCTTAAAAACGACCAAAGTAATCATTTTGTATGAAAATAGCCCTTTGGCACTTCCGAGAAAGGTTTTAAGGCAATTTCCGCAAAAATGGTTCCACATTGGGGAAAAAATGGTAAAATATTAGCTATATCTACGAAAACAACCCTTCGATGGCTCCGAAGAAGGTTTCGAGGTTGTATTGAAAAACATGATCAGACGTAAAGACAAAACAATGAAAAAGTAAAAGAGAAAGAAAAAAAAAACAAAACAATCGATTTTTTTTTATTTATTAAAAGAAAAATATTATGGACACACCGATTTCAAAAACTCTTGCAAAAATGGGGGCCAACCCTGATGAAGGTTTCCTACGTACCCCACTAAAATTGTGAGAATCGGACCTGCGTAGTTCAAACCAAGACTAGACCATTTTTATATTATTTTTTTTATTTGGTAAAAATGAATTACCTGTACAAAACTGGGGAATGACTTTTCTTTCCTTTTTTTCTTTTTTTGTTCAACTAATTTTCTAAAGCCGGTCAACAAATGCAAGCATGCCTTCCAAATGATGCAATAAGTAGCACATAAGTGAACATGATGGTCTCAATAAGGATACCTGTCTTATACGGACTCGGACCATGTGCCGAGCTTCGCTAAGTCAAGTGCATATGAAGCAACAAAACAATCCTACTAGGGATAACCAGTCATGTGGCTTGTTCTTCTATGTTTCAAAAGTCCTAGGGGATAAGGCGTATCTAGACTAGCCATAAAACGAGCGAACAACTCGAGTTGGGAAGGGGTAGCGTACCGGGAGCAATACTTCTCCGGCTTAACTACTGGACCCTCCCCGTTCTTAAATATGGGTGACTAATAATCCTTCACCGGGAGCCCAGGCCCACCGGCTTTATCTCAACAAATAATGGGGCGCGTATCCGCGATTCCCGAGGTTGTATTCAGAAGACTCAGAGGGGGGTGCGCAAGAAGACAATTTATAAAACAGTTCAACAATATTAAAGCGGTAAAGAGCAAGCAAGTAGCACATTATGCCTAAATAGATCACAGTTATAAACAAAAATTAATAAAGCCAAATAAAGCCAATGTACAAGCTCGAATTCACGCCGAATTTCTCCAGCAGAGTCGCCAGAGCTGTCACACCCCTTTTTTACCCCTCCAAAAGATATGTACAAAATGTAACGTGTTATGCTACGATTTTGTGGGTTAAAGAGTTTTTCCAATTAAAGTGACAGTTTTGAAATAAGGATTATTTTTGTTATTCAGAGTCGCCACTTGGAATTGATTTGTTGGTGTTCCAAGTCACCTTTTATTTGAATCCCTAGTCAAAGGAAGGTTTGACTCTTTTATTATTGGTCTGCGAAAACAAAGTACAGATAATGAATTTTGTTGACCGAGGAGAAGGTGTAAGGCATTCCCCGAGTCCCGTGGTTCTAGCACGGTCGCTTTATTGACTACATTTGGCTTAAATTAGTTTTGGATAAACTGTGATTTATATTATTTTTCATATTTTTACCTATCCGCTTTTATCTCTTGATTATTAGAAAAATTAAAGAATATTTTTTAATAAGAAGATGTCATAACCACACTACGCAAGCGAGTGCATGATCGACGAAATTTATTATTTAGTCATAACGGCGCTACGCAAGCGAATCCGCAGTCATGACAAACGATTGTTAGCATGTTATTTATGTCTGGAAAAATTACTACATTTGAAGAGATTTGTTTTGAAAATAAAATAAAAAATCAACTATCGCGCTACGCAAGCGAATTCGCGATCTTAACAAAAAAAATATACTAAATTAAGAATTAACTAAAATTAATGGGCATGGTATGAGATTATTAAATTAATTTATCGAATATTCAAACATCACGCTACACAAGTGATTCCGTGAGTTAAAGCGCGCCTACTAATTGTCTAGCGTTTAAAAAGGAAATGAGTTAATTAAAAATAGTAGAAAAATCTGGTATTATTACTATTTTTCTAGCTTTATAGTTGGGAAAAATTAAGCAAATAAAAGTTGGACCAACTTAATCTATTTTAAAAGAAATGAGCCAACTTCTTGTTAAAAAAAATGGGCCAGCTTGTAAAGAGCTCTTGGGCTGCTGGAATTTATTATTAAAATGGGCCAAGAAATGGATTTTAATTGGCCCAATGCTATATAGAAGAAAATGGGGTAATTTTGTTGTTTAAAGGTAAATGGACCAACTTTTATTTTTTGGTTCAAAAAGGCCCAAAGTTGATACAATCTTGGTTCTTTACTTAGTTTGCATTTATGACCATTAACTACATAGTCACAATTGTATAAACGCACACTTTACAAAAATAGCCACTTTTGCAAATCTGGAAAAATGGCCAGATTAAAAAAAATTATCATAACATTCCTAGAAGCATATGTTGGCAGTGAAATTTCAGCAACTAAAACGAACTCATGCTATGTGTTATACATCTAAAGTCATTCATGGCATACTTAGATATCACATTCAAAAAACTTGCAACTCAATATTCAAGTATTATGAAGGACTATATTCACATTATCACATGCTTGATACATAACAATAACATACAAGCTCTTTTGTTGTCAAATTATTCATCATATCAAACACATTTAAATGGTGCAGTATGTTCAAGTTGTTCCCATTGCTGAAAATACGTACGTTACGAGTCTTAAAGGATTACTTGGATAGCAAAAGAATAAACAGTAGTTCAGCAACTAAAGCAGCATAAAACCAACAGCAAAACAGCAGCAAAACCAGCAGCAAATCCGTGTTAAAACAACCCGAAAACTTAGAGATGAAACCCAGAAACGAACTCTAAAGAGGACTTATACTTTTCTAAAAGTTTGCACTCTAAGATTCACTCCCAAAGCTCACCATTTCAGCTCACTTTTCATGTGTTCAACTGCTGATTTTTTTTATTTTTATGTTTTTGTGTGTTCAAAGCAATTATTCCCTCTCCCTGGAAGTGTGATTGAGTCCCCCTTATATATCAAAACAACCAGCTATTTTAAAAAATTAAAAATCAATCTTTTTGACAGATCTTCTACAAAATCTGCTCTTAAATTCAAAAGGCCAGACTTTCCGGTTCAAATCTTGTCAAGTATTTCAAACAAAATCTGTTCTCAACTATTCAAAGACAGACTTTTATTCAAACACTGTCCAAAAGTCTACATTTTCTTACCAAACAATTTGACTTTTGAGTATTGTACTCAAAGAGTCTTGAAGCAGTAAATAAACAACCAAACAAGTACCATATACTCTTAAGTATTCTGCACTACCTCACTTTTATTAATACAAAACTATTTTACTACTTCAACAAGTGCAAAAACAGAAAATTGAACATTTCAAACTTCAAAAACTAATGCTAAAATAATTAATAATAGACCAAAATAAAATCTGAAAATTAAAAATAAAAATAAAAAATCAGCCATGAAAAAGAATAGGATTTTTACCATTTTACAATTCAAGTGGTCGAAAAAGTGGTGGTATGCCAAAAGAGGGTGTTCGGGGAGGTCGCCGGAATTTGGTCGGATTTTGGTCGCTGGATTTTCAGGGTGAAATTGGCATCAATAGCTAGGTCTTGAGGAGCTCTATCCATTGATGTAGGTATTGTGGGGTAGTAGTGGTTGGAGCTTCAAGGATTTGGGCAAAAAAGTGACGGGAAAGTTTCCAAGATCTAAGATTCAAGGAGTTTGAGGGATTTTTGAAGGATTTGGTTTGGAGATATTGAAAGAGGAAGTTGTGGAGATTACATGGTGTGAATTTGGAGGTGTTTGGAGGTGGTCCGCCGGCGGCGGCGATTTCCGGCCGGCGGCGGTGGGCAGAGATGGGGCGGCGTAGAGAGAGTGAAGAGAGAGAGAAGAGAGAAGAAGGAGATGGAAAGAAGAGAGAGGAAATAAGGGGGAAATGGGGCAAATTTTTGGGGATTTTGGGCTTTAAATACCTAGGATGAAGATCAAACTAGGACCGTTAGATTAAATCAAGATGGGTGGATGAGATTGAATCTTGTTACTTAACTAAAACGACGTAGTTTCAAGACCAAACTACGTTGTTTTAAGCTCTTTTTGGCAGCCCCATTTTTGACCGGACTTGGGCTCTTTGGGCTCAAATTTTGGGCCAATTTTGGCACAATTTTAATTAAATTACACTAGCTCAATCCCTACCCCATTTATCAAACAATTACTCAACTCTTAAAACCTATACATACACAAATAAGAACAAATACACACACAGACACACAGACACACATACATATATAATATATATATATATATATATATATATATATATATATATATATACAAGGCAAAAATTAGGCATTTACAGACACCACGTGCTCTATCCTCACGTAGAAGAAGTTGGCCCAAAAGTGGCGATTAGTTTTATCGTCCATCTTCACCACCAATCCCTTGGTCCCACGGTGGCGAAGGTGTATCATCGTACCCCTGTAAAAACTTGGGACGATGAGGTGAAGCAGATGACGAATAAAAATCCCGCGGTTGGCCAGCTCCGCATACTTGATAAGCATAAGGAAAAGCTTGTATATGTACGGGGAGAGTTGAGCCGGGCATATACCGTAGTAACAGCAGAAGTCCTCCGCCAAAGAAGGAAGAGGAAGTGTAGAGCCAACAACAAACAGGTACGCATAGAATGCGTAGTACCCGGGGCGATGTATCTGCACTACATCACTACCAACAGGAACGAGTTCGACATGGTCCGGAATTCGCCATTTAGCCCTAAAAGCAACGAGCGCCGCCGCATCCATCTCAGAAACGACAGGTTCAGGATCATCATCAAGTCGGTTCTTGAAGTTCGATCTGACCCGCCCCGAACATGGAATTATCTCATCCACAATGGGGAAATTCTTATCTTCTACCGTGGCTGTTCCTTCTTCATGAGAAGGTATGTCCACAACCAACGCTACAGGATCAGTGGCTCCCTCAAGATTAGACGATGCACTAGCCATTTTTCTGATTATGTGTATGAAAAGGAAATGCAAAGGTGAAAGAGATGACAATGGCGGAAAATGCTAAAGGAAGGGAGAAAACACAGGTGCAGGAAATTTAGAGAAGAAGAAGGAGAATCTTGGGGTTTCAAAAGCTTAAGACATGCAACAGCTCAAGTAAGGAATGCCCATCCCTATTTATAAGAATACTGGCACCCTGATCGAGAAAAGCCAAAAGCCGCCTCATTAATTTTGAAACGGAATAGGCGCGGGAAATGACGTAACGTATTGGGAACATGCGCCATAATGACGCATGATGAAATGACGTCATTTCAAACTGACGTAACGGTCAAATGTAGCTCTTGAGGCGCCACATCATCACTTCGCCATAAAAGGGTCACTCATCGGCCGACATGCTCAAATTTCTCAAAATTGCAACTGGCGAAGTCCGCTCATCGAGCTCGTCCAAAGACAATCCCGACGGGTGGAGGAACTAACTGTATGGGTCAAAATTTGATCGGAGTAATCTTGTCTAAGAGATGGTAACTAAGAGTTGAGTAGGCTGAGGTCATACTTAAGGAATAACATATTGGTGAGCTGAGCAGTTGAGGTCGAGGTCGAGCACTCAGACCGGCCCAAACGGCTAGTTTATTAATAAGATATTTTAAAGGAATATTCCAAAGAATATTCCCTGCACTTGTACTTCCAGTTAGGTGGGGGAAATGTCCCATATAAGTAGGAATAGAGAGAGAAGAGAGGGGTAGGTAATATTCTATATGATAAGCTCTCTCTAGAAAAATTGACTCTCAAGTAACTACAAATATTGTTTTTACATAAGATTCGATTTGTTGTTGGTCCCAAGCTTTCTCACATCAGATCTGAGAAAGCTTTCTATATTCCCACGTTTGATTGCCTTGCATCATTGTCAGAGAGAGAATCATCTACCTCATTGAATATTTGGGTGAATCAATCTCTCTATTACATTTATTGCCATTTATGTTATTTATTGCTTGTCATTATTCCCTCGTTCATTCATAACAATACCATTAAACACCCCCTTGGTATTTAATAGCCTTGAATGCGGTTTTACATTATTGACGTCTATTAATTTCGGATCTCGGATTTATTATATTTAACTATGATTTGCCCATTATTATTTTATTTAATTCGTTTAACAAAAAAGCTTAACACTTTTTGGTCAAACACACAGGCGGATCAAGGATTTAAACTCTATGGGTTCAACTTTTAAGATTTTTAACATTGAACCCATTATATTTTTAAAGATATGGGTTCATATCTACTATTTTTATAATTTTAATAAATTTTTACATATAAATTTTAGTCCGGTTCGAAAATTATGAGTTCAATTGAACGCGGAAGTAGCACACTACATCCGCCCCTGCCTATGGTCTCCGTCTGTGAAAATATTGCTGGTACAATAATCCATCGATATTGTTCTGTACAATCCAAAACTTTAGTAGAATCCCTTTCAGAACGCATGTGTTGGTCTGAAGTCATCGAATTGAATTTTCTAAATGCAATAGAAATTCAAGTGTGAAACAACAAATTTATTAAATAAGGAATTATGACTCATATTGAAAATGATAACGTGGAGTATTACTCTACACGCAATTAAACTACACAGTGCAAAAAAAATGAATTTCAATAAATATGGGTACGTAACTAATTAAACAAAGGCATAAACAGGAAGTCGCTAGCAAACAGAAACCATAGCACGTGAATTGACCAAAGGCAAAAGAACCTGATCACTTGACTTTATTATTCCTTCTCGAAACATATTTTCAACGGCTTTTGACGCTTTGTAATGTTTGAAGTGGATAATTTTGCTAAAAAAAAATAATATAGAGATAATACGAATACTAATACTCCCTTCGTTTCAATTTATGTGAACCTATTTGACTGGGGACAAAGTTTTAAAAAAAAAAAAAAAGACTTTTAAACTTGTGGTGCAAAATGAGGCACATAACTTTTGTGTGCCTATAAATCATTGTTTCCAAATAAGAAAATGAGTCATTCTTTTTTGCACGAATTGAAAAGAAAATAGATTTACATAAATCGAAACGGATGGAGTATGATATGTAACAGATCTGACTTGTATGCAATATCAACTTTAATAAGGCAAGCAAGCCAACTTGCAAAGGGTTGCTTCCTATGTGTTGCTGCCTTTTATCAACTAGGGAATTATCCAGATTGATGTGCCGTTGTCTTTTTCAGCAGTAAATTTTGGGATTAATTTTTGTACAAACTGGCTTTATCAAATGCTTGTGAGGCTGAAAGTTGAAGATACTCATGCCAAATTATAGATAAGTTGCTTCCTCAATCTCCGTAAATCAACTCGTACAATACAAAGCATACGAAAAAAGAAAGTAACTTTGCATAATTATTTGTTAAGAAGCATCAATTACCGAAAGTTAACCAAAACCAACCCCTATATTGCCAGCCAACGATGCGAAACTAGTATTTGCATTTTTCACATGGAGAATTAATCGAAAAAAACATTGGAGAGTAAGAAACAGACTAAAACTCCAATAATCCAAATCAAAAGTGAAAGTAAAAAAAGTTCAATAAGTGCTTCAACAAATATAGAAAATAAAGACAAAGGCGAAATGAAGTGAAAGGAACAAATTCGTTTATACTTATATAGTGAATGATAAGTTTCCTAACATTTGAAAATCAAGAAGTATCCAGCCCTCATGATAGTTAATAAAATCTTCCATCCTTCTCTAACATAAACTCCATCTTTGGCCGGTCTTTTTCACATATACAAGCAAACCTTGCCATTTAAGTCTTTACTTGTGTTTCTTTTCTTGATGGTGTCTACAAATTCTCTACTGAAAGTCCTTTAGTAATTTAAGTTGTTGAGAGCTGCGATTAGGAAAGAAAATAACATGGTAAGTTTTATAAAGTGATCTATGATGACATCAACTTTATATAGCCGCAGTCTAATATAGATGCCAAGAACTAACTCATTAAAATAAACAAATTAAAAGCTTGTAATTCACACACACAAGTTGCCTTATTAAGTATATATGAGAAATTTATACACACATATAGAACTAATTAATACCAAAAGAATTAGGCGATACCTTCTCATCCTGCAGAAGCAAATCAATTACATACATATAGAACTAATTCTAAAAGGATATACATACCTTTTCAGCCTACAAAATCTTAATAAGAAGATGTTATAACTGTAAATCATGAACAACTTAATTTTCACAACTTTCATCCATATATAAAAGTTAAATTGCAGCATAGAAATTTCAACAGACATAAGCAGTTCGATAAGAAAGATCGAGTTAAAACTTAAAACATGTCTTACAATAATTTCAAAGTAAAAATGCAGAAAGTCATGCATCATAAGTATAAATTGCGTTAAAAAATATGTAAAATTTGAATATGTTACCCTTGCATCCTGTAAAATCATCTCTATGAAGGTATTTCAGGTATGAACCAATCCAAGATATTTTACATTCAAACAAGTCTAACTTTTAAATTCTATTGCATCGACCGAGTTACTTGAAATTTGTCTGATATAACTAATTAGTGAAACCATCTTGGCAAAGTTGTCGTAGTAAGTAGAATGCGATTCCGAGCAGAGAATTGAAAAATAAAGTTGAAAGAAAAATCTACACAAATAATTATTTTCGTGGGAGAATGTGCATAAGAATCAGTTATCAAGTTAGATTAGGATTATTTTTCAAGCCCACGTTTGGGACATGGGTTTTTTTTCCTTATTATTTATAAAGGATTATGGCTGCAATAGTTTACCAGAAATTAAACTGCCAATTAAGCAGTTGAATATTTCAGTACTATTTTTTTCCTGTTTCTTTGTAATTTTTTTTTGCAAATCTAGTATATAAAAAATTAAAAAGGGGCCAAAAAACGTGGGAGGAAGTTTTTTTGCATTGACAGTTTACTTTGAAATTTTTATTTGTTATTTTAAAATAATTTTGAAACTCCAACTTAGTTGGAGGTTTGTCCTAAAAAGTTAAATTTGGAGTGATGACACTTGGCATCATGATATTTTTTTGCCTCTTTTTTTCTATATAGATAGAAGATAGATTATCCATTTGAAATAGAGTAAAAAATTATGCTTCCTAAATATATGTGAAGGTTGTAGCTGCTTTCTGATGACTTTCTCTGAATTGGCATTGGTTTTAACAAGTGGGGCTTTGACCATTAGTCTTGTTCAAACTTTTGAGACAAAGAGTCTGTTGATTTACAGTACGATAGAATACTGTACCGTAACCTCTTCAATATAATACCAATTCTAATCCTTTAAATGTATATTCTTGCTCATAAGAATCATGAGATAATTCTCAAAGATGACGAGGTTACATTAGTATACAGTGTTGTAAGTCTGTACTATGTCAAATTTGCTGGTTATGAAATTAGGTTGAATTACGTCAGATTAATCTGCTACGTACTATTTTAACTCGTCTGGTACTGGGGAGGGTTCAAAGAGAATGATGTGGCTAACGGTCTAGGTTTGTACTTTGTACTTTGTAGTTTTGCAACGCATTTAGTCTTCCTAATTTTACTTGTTTAAGATGGTGATTTTTTATTTGCAATGGATAATTTGTACTGACTTGTGACTTGAATTATATTTGACACCCATACCGTATATTTGTTCGATAAAAACAAAAGAGCATTTCGCCTATATTTTAGTTTTATTGCTTTCATTTTTAAATTCATTGTAATTTTTAATTATAATCTATAAATGATTAATTCTACTACAATATCCCTCTAGTATCCCTTTTAGCTCACGTTATACGCATAATCTGCCCCCTCCCTTTTTTTCCTTTGATCAGTCATAACCTACCCCCTCTTTATGCCAAAGTGTACCCCTACTGGATAATATATATGTCATCAAAATTGGTACTCAAGTTAGGCATTGATAGAACTTTAATTTAGCATTGTTGATACTTTATCAAATCGGATCAAGTACCCCAGTCAGGTGGTCAAACGTATGACTCCTCACCAATCTTCGGGCTCGAGGGAAAGACATTCTTTCATACATTTCATGTTTGTAATCTGAAAGTAGTACCTTTTTCTTCTTACCATAGGTAGAGAACCCAGGAAATAGAACCATAAAACACACGTAACGGGAAATGTCAATATACCATCATAGATGTTAGAAAGATAGATTTTTCAAGAGATAAAAGGGGTTTCAACATCTTGCGATACAAATTCAATTACGCAGATACAAATAAATTAAACCAGTAAAAAAAACAAGATAAAATAAAAGGGATAAAAACAAAAAAAAAACAAAAATTAAACAAGGGGGGAACAGAAATTAGAACAAAGAATGAACAATCAATTTAAGGAAGAAGAGATTGAACTCATAATTGTATCAGTAACAAGGGGAACCAAAAATTAGGTTCATTAAAGAGATAAAAAGAAAATATTTCCAATACACTCACGAAGGAGTATCAACCCATTATTCAAAATCTAGACCAATCAAATTAAACACTAAAGTTAGTTCTTTATAGTAGCTACATAAAATTATTACTACAAGATAATGCCAAATGCAGATTGTAGCTTCAACTTTGATTTTTAGGACCATTTGGCCATAGATTTGCCAAAATAAACTTGGGTTTTATTTGGCAAACACATGCCTTAGATTTTACCTATATTTTGGTAAAATCCCAAATCCCAAATTCCAAAATCTTTACAAACACTAATAAGATACACATGTTTTTTCAAAATAAATTTGGGAAATATGTTTTGAAAATATATGTCCAAACACATTTTCATCTTCAAACCAAACTTCACCCAAATCAAATTTTTTAAACCACATTTTTTTTTTAAAACAAATTTGGAAATCCATAGTCAAACGCCAGCTTAGCCTTTTGTAGCATTCTAAGGCATCGATATCTTCTTTGTATGGATTCTAAGTTATGAATACTAGGTCGGATCTTATCATCTTTTAAAAGGGTAATTAAGCTATCAAAATCAAAGATTCATCTGTTTTGTGAGAATTACTTGTTGGACTTTAAGCTATTGGGCTTTAAAGTAGAAGAAGCGTGAATTGGAAATGGAGGGAAATAAAATGGAGAGAAAATGAAAAATTTGAAGAAGTGAACTTTTGTCTTGCACTTTGTCCCTCATTGGTGAGGGACAACCACATTTGTATGCTTATATATAGAATCACTTCTTAAAGCTCTTAAAAGGAGTTGAAGAGAATGAACCCTCGTCGCCGTCGTCGCTCGCTCGGCTCGGCTTTGGATTTGGATTTGGAAAATGATCGATAAGATTATTTTTTGGACAAAATTTATTTAATTATTAATTAAATGCCAAATCACTGCTGAAAATACGCCAGAATCCTGCTGAAGATTCAGAGGGTCTCTCTGGCCGCGATTCTACCGCGACTGCAGTGGAACCGCGGCAGGCAGATTCAGAGAGCCTCTCTGACCGCGGTTCTGCCGCGGTCGCGGCAGAACCGCGGCAGGCAGCGTATTCTTCTGAAAATGCACCTTTTCCAGACACCTCTTCTGATAATTGCCTATAAATTCTGAGGCAAGGCTCCATTTTCTATATACAAAAAATACTCCAGAACTTCTTTCTTTCTGAATACACTGCATCCTAATTCGCAGTCTCTCTCTCTCAAATTCGTAAGTGTGATTTTGCTCCGTTCTTTGAGTTCGTTGGTATACTGTAGTTTGTATTACCACTGTTGCAGGAAGGTTTATTCCGTTTTATCCTGGGAGGATTTAATCCATTACCTTGGCAACGTGTGAGGGGGTTAAAATTCCTTAAGGACGCACAAGAAAATTGTGGACTCGGAATATTTCTTATTGTTTACTGTTTTTTGTTCCAGTTTTTCCTTCTAACAGTTTTTTTATTTTTATTTTCTTCCTAATCTTGTGTTTCCACACAGGACTATTAACAAGCTTAAGGAATTTTAGGGGAAAAAATCTAACGGTTCTGTGTTGAAATATTTATATTAAACTGTTATCTATATTTTGTATACTGGTTTGGAGACTAAAGCCTTCGTGCTTTCTACTCCAATAATTGTTCTGTCCGGTTTAAAGTATAACAAAAATTTACCGGAATAAGAAACGTACGGGTTTGAAGTATATAAAAACTTCACCATTGTTACGTGTTGTGTGTTTGGTTTGGTATTCAGTTTGAAGATATCAAAACTTCACTGATTTAACAAAATTCCGTTTTGTTTCCAACTCTACAGAAACATGTCGAATGAAAACCAAACTAATGAAAATGTTGCGGGAACGGGTTCTACTGTTACGAGTGTTGCTGCCTCGTCAAGCCGTTCAACTCCTGATCATGCTATGGCACCAGCAGAAAAACCCAGAAAGTTTTCCGGTATTGACTTCAAACGTTGGCAAATGAAGATGCTCTTCTATCAAACTACGTTGAGTTTGCAGCGATTCATCAAGGAGGATCCTCCAGTCCTGGCTGAAGGCACTCCGGATGACGAACGATTTGTGGTAACTGAAGCATGGAAACATTCTGATTTCTTGTGCAAAAACTACATTTTGAGTTGTTTGGAAGATAGCTTGTACAATGTCTATAGTGTCATGGAAACTTCAAAAGCATTATGGAATGCTCTTGAGAAGAAGTACAAGACTGAGGATGCCGGACTTAAGAAGTTCGTGGCTGCAAGGTTTTTGGATTTCAAGATGATTGACACTAGGTCGGTCATAACTCAAGTCCAAGAATTACAAGTCATTGTGCATGATCTCCTTGCTGAAGGTATGACCCGAATCAATAATTTTATTAATAAGATTTATCTTATTATTAATTATGAATTTGTTATTGAAGGTATGGTCATAAATGAGGCCTTTCAAGTTGCTGCTTTCATTGAGAAGTTACCTCCGTTGTGGAAGGATTTTAAGAACTATCTTAAACACAAGCGGAAGGAGATGACACTAGAAGACTTGATTGTTCGTTTGAGGATAGAAGAAGACAACAAAAATGCTGAAAAGAAGTCACGTGGAAACTCGACAATAATGGGGGCAAACGTTGTTGAGGAGGCGCCACAAAATAAGAAGATGAAGAAGGCTTCTGGACCAAAGAATTACCCAAGCAAGAAAAAGTTCAAGGGTAATTGCCACAACTGTGGAAAATCTGGGCATAAGGCCGTGGATTGTCGTGCGCCAAAGAATGAATAAGAAGAAAAAGAATCAAGCTAACATGGTTGAAGATGAAATGGAGGACTTATGTGCCATGTTGTCTGAATGCAACTTGGTAGGAAATCCAAAAGAATGGTGGATAGATTCTGGAGCCACCCGCCATGTTTGTGCTAACAAGGAGTTATTTTCTTCTTATGCCCCCGCAGGAACCGACGAGATAATATTCATGGGAAATTCATCTACGGCCAAAATTGAAGGAGTTGGCAAGATTGCGTTGAAGATGACGTCGGGAAAAATAGTGACTCTAAACCAAGTCCTCCATGTTCCAGAAATTCGCAAGAATCTTGTGTCTACCTCACTTCTTGTCAAGAATGGATTCAAATGTATTTTTGTTTCTAATAGTGTTGTACTTAGTAAGAACGATGTATATGTAGGAAAAGGTTACCTAAATGAGGGCCTTTTTAAGCTAAATGTAATAGCAGTTCCTATCAATAAAGTGAATGTTTCTTCTTACTTACTTGAGTCAAACACTTTATGGCATTCGCGTTTAGGTCACGTAAACTTCAAAACATTGCGGAAGATGATAAATCTAGAAGTATTGCCAAAATTTGATTGCATTAATTCCAAATGTCAAATATGTGTGGAATCAAAGTATGTTAAGCATCCTTATAAGTCCGTTGAAAGGAATTCAAGTCCTTTAGACTTAATTCACACAGATATTTACGACATGAAGTCAACACCATCTCGCGGTGGGAAAAAGTATTTTATTACTTTTATTGACGATAGCACGAGATACTGCTATGTTTATTTACTTAATAGTAAAGATGAGGCAATTGATGCTTTCAAGCAATACAAGAGTGAAGTTGAAACGCAACTAAACAAAAAGATCAAAATGATAAGAAGTGATAGGGGTGGCGAATATGAATCTCCTTTTGAAGAAATTTGTTTGGAAAATGGCATTATTCACCAAACAACTGCCCCTTACTCTCCACAATCTAATGGAATTGCGGAGAGGAAGAATCGAACATTGAAGGAGATGATGAATGCATTGCTAATAAGTTCTGGCTTACCACCGAACTTGTGGGGGGAAGCTATACTTACAGCTAACCGGATAATCAATCGTGTACCTCATAGTAAAACACAGTCCATTCCTTATGAAAAGTGGAAAGGAAGGAAGCCTAGCTTGAAATACTTCAAAGTGTGGGGGTGTTTAGCTAAGGTACAAGTTCCTAAACCTAAAAGGGTTAAGATAGGTCCAAAAACGGTTGATTGTGTGTTTATTGGATATGTAACCAATAGCAAGGCATATCGTTTTCTGGTTCATAAATCAGAAAATCCTGAGATTCACATTAATACGATAATAGAATCAGATAATGCTGAATTCTTTGAAACTATTTATCCGTATAAAAAGGAAAGTGAAGTGACCTGCCAAAAGTCAAAACGACCTCGGGAGGAAATAACAGATGGTATGCCTAATGAAGAAAATCCAAGAAGAAGTAAACGTCAAAGGATATCTACTTCATTCGGTCCAGATTTTCTGACTTTTCTGTTAGAAAATGAGCCTCGTACCTTCAAGGAAGCAATGTCTTCCTCAGAAGCACAATATTGGAAAGAAGCTGTCAATAGTGAAATAGAATCCATATTGAGCAACCATACCTGGGAATTGGTTGATCTTCCTCCAGGTAACAAAACGTTGGGTTCTAAATGGATTTTCAATAAGAAAATGAAGGGCGATGGTACTATTGACAAATACAAGGCAAGACTTGTTGTCAAAGGATTTAGACAACGAGAAGGTCTTGACTATTTTGACACATACTCGCCGGTAACAAGAATTACATCCATTCGAATGCTATAGTGTTAGCCGCCTTGTATGGTCTTCAAATCCATCAAATGGATGTAAAAACAACATTCTTAAATGGTGATATTGAGGAAGAAATTTACATGAACCAACCTGAAGGGTTTGTGGTTTCGGGAAAAGAAAAGAAGGTGTGTAGACTTGTCAAGTCCCTTTATGGACTAAAACAAGCACCCAAGCAATGTCATGCGAAATTTGACCAAACAATGTTGTCAAATGGTTTTAAAATTAATGAATGTGATAAATGTGTTTACATTAAGAACGTTCCAAATCATATAGTCATTGTTTGCTTATATGTTGATGATATGCTAATAATGAGCAAAGACATTGCCGACATTCAAGCTACTAAACGTATGCTTGCTAGTAAGTTTGATATGAAAGACTTAGGAGTTGCCGATGTAATTCTAGGAATTAAAATCCAGAGGACTCCTCAAGGTCTAGCTTTGTCTCAGTCACATTACGTGAAAATGGTACTGGAAAAATTCAAACACTTGGAATTTAGAAGTGCAAGAACTCCAATTGACTTAAACCATCATCTTATAAAGAATAAAGGTGAAAGTACGTCTCAATTGGAGTATGCTCATGTGTTGGGAAGCTTAATGTACATCATAAACTGTACACGACCTGATATAGCTTGTGCAATAAGTAAACTTAGTCGATTCACAAGTAATCCCAACAAACATCACTGGGTGGCAATGAAACGAGTTCTGGGATACTTGGAGTATACCCAAGACTACGCTTTGCACTACAATAAATACCCTGCGGTTATCGAAGGATATAGTGATGCAAATTGGATAGCCGGCTCAACAGAAACAAAGTCGACAAGTGGATATGTTTTTACTGTTGGTGGAGGAGCAGTATCTTGGAAATCTTCCAAACAAACGTGTATCGCTCGTTCTACAATGGAATCAGAGTTTATAGCTTTGGATAAAGCCGGTGAAGAAGCTGAATGGCTTCAAAATTTCTTAGAAGACATTCCGTTCTGGCCAAAGCCTTTGGCTCCTAAGCCATTGGGGGATTGTTGGACTTTAAGCCATTGGGCTTTAAAGTAGAAGAAGTGTGAATTGGAAATGGAGGGAAATAAAATGGAGGGAAAATGAAAAATTTGAAGAAGTGAACTTTTGTCTTGCACTTTGTCCCTCATTGGTGAGGGACAACCACATTTGTGTGCTTATATATATAATCACTTCTTAAAGCTCTTAAAAGGAGTTGAAGAGAATGAACCTTCGCGCCGTCGTCGTCGTCGCTCGCTCGGCTTTGGATTTGGATTTGGAAAATGATCGATAAGATTATTTTTTGGACAAAATTTATTTAATTATTAATTAAATGCCAAATCATTGCTGAAAATACGTCAGAATCCTACTGAAGATTCAGAGAGTCTCTCTGGCTGCGGTTCTACCGCGACCGCGGTGGAACCGCGGCAGGCAGATTCAGAGAGCCTCTTTGACCGGGGTTCTACCGCGGTCGCGGTAGAACCGCAATAGGCAGCGTATTCTTCTGAAAAGACACCTTTTCCAGACACTTCTTCTGATAATTGCCTATAAATTCTGAGGCAAGGCTCCATTTTCTATATACGAAAAACACTCCAGAACTTCTTTCTTTCTGAATACACTGCATCCTAATTCGCAGTTTCTCTCTCTCAAATTCGTAAGTGTGATTTTACTCCGTTCTTTGAGTTTGTTGGTATCCTGTAGTTTGTATTGTCACTGTTGCAGGAAGGTTTATTCCGTTTTATCCTGAGAAGATTTAATCCATTACCTTGGCAACGTGTGAGGGGGTTAAAATTCCTTAAGGACGCACAAGAAAATTGTGGACTCGGAATATTTCTTATTGTTTACTGTTTTTTGTTCTAGTTTTTCCTTCTAACAGTTTTTTTATTTTTATTTTCTTCCTAATCTTGTGTTTCCACACAGGACTATTAACATTACTATCAACTAGTAATTGAAGTCGTGGTTCAGAAAGATCTATTTTCGCGAGTAGAAATTTGTAAGTCTTCCAAATTGGCTTTAATTGAATAACTTCATAAAATGAATCGAACAAATTGTTAAACTCACTGCGTATTTACATGAAATAACGCTAAATCAATAAAATCAGAAAAGATTAAAGACCCAAAGACACATCCATGGACTATTTTATTGTTCTACATCTTCCTATTGAATCTCATCTTAATTCTTGATTTCACCTCAGACTTTCTTCATAGTCAGGTGCATATTTATATATTCATCATCTTCCAAATACTAACATCCCAAATTATATACTCCTTATCCATTATTGATTATATCATGACAAGCTGAGAATAGGCCATATGTGGAGATAATGGCGGCACTTCAAAAATACCCTTCCCATCTCCACTGTCCCAAATTGCCGACCAAATTGACGGCGTTAATGGAGCCGTCGGGACTCTTTCTTCTTCTATTTTCATTTCCTTATTGATAACTAGTTGCTCCTCATTCACTGTTTCTCTCACCCTTTTCCTGCTTGAGTTCACCAATGGCCGAATCTCATTATTAAATTCTTGCTTAAAGTTTGCAACTTCGAGAGGGAAATTCACTATAGCTTTGCTGCCTCTAAGCTCAAACGCCGCCCTGTCATATGCCTTAGCCGCCTCTAAGGCAGTGTCAAAGGTTCCTAACCAAACCCGAGTCCCCTTTCGGTTCGGGTCACGAATCTCTGCCGCGAACTTGCCCCACGGCCTTTGCCTAACTCCTCTGTAATGCTTCTTCTCGCTCTCATTGGATTTTTCCACTTTCTGAACAACCTCTTGATGCTTCAGGGGTATAGCAATATTTAGAGAAGGCTTGCGTTCTTTGAAGCTTGTTTGCTTCGGAGAATTTGGACTAATACGAGCAGCTAACACGTTTGGTTTTGTCTCAAACTCAAAGCAGTCAAACTCTGTTTTTGAATTGTTAAAGAAGGTTGAGATATCAAGATTGGAACTTTGGGCTGTGTCGGCATAGTTGAGAGTTGGTTCAAAGGAGAAAGTGTCGTTATTGAGCTCAGAAGCAATGGAGTTTAAAGATTCAGAAGAGGAGGAGCTTTGAGAATAAAGAATTGGTTGGGGACAATAATGTTCCATGAAAACATTATCATCAAGAAGATGTTGCCTAATTAAATCAAGTGTAGTGCAATTCTCTTGTGGTAAGGCCATTTTTTGATATTTAATTTAGTGAAACAAGATATATACTGTAATATAATTATTTGTAAAGACGGGCGGAAGGGAATTTAATTTCAAATATTTCAAGAATTCAAAGCTGGAGGGTATATGGAGTTGAGTGGAAAAAAAAGAGTGTGCGGAGCATTGTTATAAAGAGCGGAAATTTGAAGAGGATTGGGAGGAGGTTTCATAGGAGGCTTCTGAGTTGGAGAAAGGAAGCATCGTCTGGCCTAATCCATAAACCTGAGTGCTACTAGTTGACTGTTTCACAAGACAATATAATAATAGGGAATATCACATTATATACCCGCTGTAAAAGTAATAGCCAAAAAAATATATAAAATTTGTATATCTTTTTTTTTATATATATATATATACAAAAAATTATACAAATTTTATACACTTTTTCAGCTATTAGATGTAAATAGTTTCTGGCGCGAGCTAAAAGTGATAATACCCCAATATAATACGTAAGCGGTCCACTTTAAGTGTAGACCATATTAATCTTAATTTACTCACTGAAAATATAACAAACTACTTCTACGCTCTTTACTCTAATAACAACTTTGAAAAAAAAATTAATTCTTTTTTGATATATAAAAAAATTAATTATTGTGGATCACAAAAAAGGGTCAAAAAAATTACTTAAAGTGGCGAGGAGGAAGTATGAATTATGATTTATGTAATATTCTTTAAAAAAAAATGTTGTGTGGCAACCAAAGTGATGATGTTTGCTTTTATGTCTTTTTTGTTGGGAGTATTAAATTGGGAGTGATGGATGAGTCTCTATCTCTTCCACCTAAAGTCCTATTTCCAGGCTACTTCTTTTCTTTCTTCTCCCTCTTTTTTCACTTTCCATTCTTAGTTCTGTTTGATTGTTAGCGGTTTTTATGGATGTAATAAGGGAAAAGTTTTACACACCAAATATTTATACAAATCTAATAAATGTATGACATATAAATTTTATATAAATCTTTATCCTTTAAGAATAGCAACTTAATATATATTTTCACCTCACCTCAATTATGTAATTAATTCTCCTAAGAATTTAATTTATTTAATTTGGTGCGAACATTAAGTGCATAATGTAAAATAAAATTGCATTATTTTGTTCTTTCCAAGAAAACAATCTGCTCAGGGAAAAGAAGCAAAGAAAGCATTACGCTGTACCTCTAGTAAATGACAAAAAAGAAAAAAAATTATATGAATGAATATTTGACGGTTTTTTCCTAGATAAACTCCTTGTTGAGCTTGTTAGGACCGAATTTTATTGCATGAATAAGAATGTACATCCGTTTAAATCTCTGTCAAGTTTCAGAATCTGGCTGAACAATTATTTCATCTGTTTGTGGCACTTTTAGTCAAGAAAAACGACACTTTTTATGTTTAAAATTTTTTATTTTAAACTTCTTATTTTTATTTTTAATAACATGATTTTATTGCCACAAAAATATTACTATAATTTATTAAAGACCATACACTCTAAAAGTTTTTTTTTTAAAAAAAAAAATTTCATGCCTAATCAGACACTTTCACATGCACTAATTAAAGCAAGGAAGTAGTACTTTGCTCTTCAGAATCTAAAAGAGGAAAATCTGTGGCAAATCTTGATCTGTCGATAGTTACTAAACGAAAAGGAACTTCAACTTCTGCATAAGTTGGCTGTTTCCACAGGCTCCATCTTTTGCCTAGAAATCTGCTGCCAAATGGCCAAAATTAGCTTCAAACTGAATTTGAGATCACTTGTCTGCATCAGTTTAACGGTTGGTGGTTGAAACATTTTCCCAACTTTTAATTTAATTAGATGGCCGAGTAATTTCCGAGAAAGTTTGTTTTTAACACATGCATGAATATGAGAATGTGAGTGTGGTAATAATTTTCTGAAGTCAAAGAAGGAAAAATCTACAACTCACTTTGTAGATGTAGAAAGAGTATATGAAAATGATTTCTTAAAAAAAGAGTTCGTCTTTCATGTGTTGAACACAGCAGTAGGCCAGTCATTACACAATTTATTCTTCAGGGTTCGGTAAATATACCATTTATATCTTAGGAAGACTGGTCATAAAAACCAAATAAGAAGATTAGTCAGCATCTCTTAATAAATATTAATTAAGAACTAATGAGGCAGTTCAAGAACGCGAGTGTGTAAGCGTCTAGCATTCTAACTCGTACAGAAGAGCAAATCAAAGACCAGATCAGAAGGTTTTTTTATTTTATATAGTAAGACGTGATACCCCGTTATTGATGAGTTCTGATTTTGATCCTTGTAATATTATTTGGCTAATCACATTTAATCTTTGATTAATTCAAGTGTGTACTTTTGGTCCCTTTATAGAGGAAATATCTTATATTTAGACAATTTGTAGAGCTAAATATCTTATAAAAAATGTAGAGTAACAACACAAATTTAACATAATACATGGATAATTAAATAGTTTAACAGTCAATAATTCATTAAACTTGTGAAAGTTCGCAACCATGGGGATCAAAAGTGCACATTACAATTAATTGAAGGTTATTGTGCGTAACCATACATCACAAAGACCAAAATCGGAGTTTAATATAATTAGGGACCAAAAGTGCTATTATCTATTTTTATTTTTAATATTTTTTTTAAATGTAGAAAAGGTAAAGAAAACTTAGCGACAAGCAAGTCAAAATAATTTGTACAGACCGCATACGCAGGTTAAATTTTTTTATTTTGTATCTTAAACTGTATTTCACTTTTGAAATATTCATCAATAATCTTATTTTTGAAAGTGTACACATCTCTCTATATATATATACTATATTAAAAGCACGAAGGCCCTTAGCAAAATGTCGTTCGTCTTTTTTACCCTTTAAAAATAGATTCCACACTAGACAAAATAGTCACTTAAATTATTTTTTTAATATTTAAAATTAATTATTTTATTATCTCCCTAATATTTAGGAATTCGAAATTAATTCAACTTAATATTGAAACGATATGAAAACCCTAAAAATAAGGGTAAGAGTTTTCTAATAGAAGGACAACAATACATAATGAGTTAATTGCATACTTAAAGAAAGATTTTAAAAAGATTTGAATTTAAATGAAAGGAAAGATTTTAAATGTAAAATAGCTAAAAAAATCGATAGATGAGCAATTGTGTGCTTTCTCCACAAATATGGTTCATATTGTCTGCGGCTTTCTCCACAAATTTGTTCAGAAATAAAAGAATTTGTGGACATGAATACTGTTGAATTCGTCTAATGTTGCATTTAACAATTTCTACCCAAACCTAACAAACATAGGATAATGACATATATATCTCCTTGGCTTTCAACTTGTTGTCAATTATAACATCGTCCAACTAGAAGGAGCCAGTTAGATATTTGCATATCTTAGATGGTTTAGTATTCCCTTACCCCTTCAATTAATTTTGTTACACAAAAATCAGACACATCGTTTGGACCTTCATGAATTGATAAAAGGTTTTGGAATTTAAATGAACGAAGCATTGAAGACCATGGAGCTATTAAGTATTTTGACAATTCTTTTGTAAGTAGTAGATGAATCACTTCTGAATTATATCTTTTCTGTAGTTTTCTTTGTCTGCTTATGTGCCATAGTTTTTATTACAATAGAAAAACTCTTTTATTTTACAAGTATCATTATGAAACTTATTCATTCTCATTCTTCTACCTCTTTTATTTAATTTGATAAATCAAATTCTTGTGGACGAAAAGACCTATAAATTATGTAAACTTAGCAAATTAATTATGTCTTTTCCTAAAACTTCTAGGAATTAAGTTGCCTATTACATGTTGAAATCATTAATAGATGCGCTACTGCTCCAACAATAGTCTTATAAAAGAAAAAACTATTGACAATCAAGCATTATAAAAAACTCAATATCAAATTTTAGAAATACATTTGTAATGACACATAGTAATTGAACGGAAAAAATACATAGATTAATATATTATGTGATTTTTTTTAAGTTTATACTTATTAAACTAAGGTACACGTGCAAAGCGCGTACCTTATAACTAGTATATATAATATAATATATTAAAAGCACGAAGGCCCTTAACAAAATGTCGTTCGCCTTTTTTACCTTTTAAAAATGGAGTTCATACTGGACAAAATAGTCATATCAAATTGTTTTCCTAATATTTAGGAATAACATTTAATTAAATGTCTAATAGTTAGGAATAACTATTTAGTTATTTTCCTAATTTAAGGACTTTTGTTAATAATATTTTCCATATTTGAACTAGGTAGGAATTCAAAATCAACGTATTTCTACTTATAAATATGGTACTATATTTTGCATCCGATAAAAACTAAATATGCACAATCTTGACATGCACTTTCAAAGACGTATTTTTGATATTGAAATTTGTTATTAAAGTAAGACAAACAAAAGGTAATTAAGTTATCAATTTCTAATTGAAATACGGATATAATAGATGATAACATTAACCATTTGTTTGATATTGGACGTCTTTTATCATTAGATAAGACTTTTTCTACGTCTTTTATCACTAAATAAGACTTTTTCTCGAGAATTTAAGTTAAAGAATAAGTAAAAAGTAGTTATTATTTGTTGTATGTTTAAATTACTTGTAGAATTATAAGCAATTAATTCTATCTTAATAAGACATAAAAAAAATACTTTTTGTGAAAAAAAATATGTTTGATTTTTTGGAGTATATAATAATATGTCCATTACTGTTTAATCTAACATTCCTTCTATAAATTTTATGTACTAATATGTAAATACACGTTTTATTAAATACTATAATTAGATATAAACTAAGGCATTATCCATAATTATAATACTCTTTAGCTCAATATCAACTTCAATAAATACTTTCAAAATGACACATGAGAATTAAATGTCAAATATGGGTAGACATGCTAAGAGTGTCCTCGAAAAGGGCGCCCTTCGCGAAGCATTGATCGACATTTTTACCCTTCAAAAATAAATTTTATATTAGACAATCTAGCTAATTAGGATCAATATTCTATCATTTTCTGAAAGTTACATTTTGTAATATAATTTTATTTTATAACTCAAATATATTATTCAAAAATATTGTTGTAAATTTTTAAATTATATACACATAGATACGCGCGCACGAAGCGCGTACCCTAAGGCTAGTTACATTAAAATGTGCATCTGTTTTAAGATTAACTAGTTGAAAAAAATTATACAAATAATCTAAAGACATCCCTCAAGATTTGATTTAATAATACTCAGTTCCTTCGTAGTTTGGAACATTATGTTTACCTCTATATATATAGAGAGATGGATATTTTTGTAACAAAACTAAGGATGAATTTTCAATAATAATACTCCACAGTTACGGTTTTTAGACTTGAGTATTACTCCATATTCTAAGTTTTGCAACATAAATCTCTGCTTAAAAGGAAGAGTTGTAAGTTATTTCCTACGTGTATATATGACCCAATAAGATTAGGCCCATAATTAATATTTAATTAATGAGCAAATCTCATCCGTCCGATCGGTTACTTGATGGACCGGATTAAATAAGCATCTCTATAAATTGGTCCTCTCGCCACCCATTAGGGTTACCGTATTTTTTCTTTCTTCCATCACTAAAGGCAGCGGTAACGAAAGCTAGGGCAAGGGGCAAGAAACTAATTTACCGATTAACGCTTCCGCTTCAAGATAATGGATTCCGCTTCAGGTATGTTTTCTATGACGATTATATGTAAGATTAATATGTCTAAGATCCTGGTATGAATTAAAGTTTATGCTTACATGTGATATCATAGCCTGGATATTTAAACTGATAATCTTCGTAAAAGAAATATTATATTATGTTTGATGCGTAACTGTTTTAATGGGTTTTGTAATAATTACGAATCTGGTTTAAGTTACTTAAATTTGAGGAGAATGACCTAAAACGTGAAATTTCCTTTATGTTCAGTTAATAGTGACACCAATAATGATTAAAGGGCTTTGAGTGTTCTGTTGTCTTCTTTTCTTTCAATATGCTTGAGTTGCATATAAGAACAATAGCCATATGGGATTTGTGCTTAACGTAGAATCCTAACTCTAAAAGTAGGATATGTGATGTTTTTGGCTTAGCAGCTCAAAGGATTTTGATCAAATCTGAGACAACTTTCAAAATTAAAAATTAGGTATAATGTTCATATCCGTATAAGCTGTTTGGTTCCTCCTAAATTATGCCGATTTAGGTTTACTATTTTTTTTCTTTGTTTACCTTAAAGTTAATATATTGATACGAAGTCGATTGAGACCATCAGGTATGACATAATTAATTTTTCTTGGGTCATTAAGTTGATGAAACCATTAATTGTTTATTTTATATATGTGACTAATGTGTATATGGTTTGTTAGTTACCAAAGTGACCAAACTAGATTGTTTAAAGTATTCACATGCATAAAATCTTATGATCTCTATTTTGTGTGTGCACTTATATTATATAGTTTGTTAGTCACCAAAGTGGCCAAACTAGTTTGTATTAAAATATGCATACATAAAATTATAGTTTATCCATGAATTTGATGAAATGTCTATATTTAAAAATTAGTGGATAAATTAATTTTCATTATTGCTAGAACTTAAGGATTTACCCAAAAGTGGATCAATTATTGTATGAATAGTGAATATGATGAGGTAAATTAAATATTCTTTAGTCAAATATATATTGTCTGTCCAAAGATATCATATATGTTTGGTTAAAAAAAATATTTAATTACATATTAAAGAATAAATGGCAGTTAAATTATGATAGTGTATCGTAGTATTTACCCAAAGGAGAATTGCGATATGTTTTAACTGTTTTGTTGAATCCGTATTAATTTATGAGCATGTATTATCTAGTATTAATTTATGAGCATGTATTATCTATTTTGCAGCTATTCCTTTTCATTCGCTTGCTTCGTCTGTTACTGTGTTCAATGAATTGAACTTCTCTGAATTGCATGAACAAGTCCAGTTCCACTTAGGTGTGATGGATCTTGACTTGGCTCTGCTGAATGATAAGCCCGCTGCCATTACTGATTCGAGCAGCGCAGATGAGAAGTCTTTCTATAAAGCATGGGAACGCTCTAACAGGCTAAGCTTTATGTTTATGCGAATGAATACTGCCAACAACATTAATAGTATTATTCCACAAACAGAAAGTGCCAGGGAATACCTAAAGTTTGTGGAAGAACGTTTTCGTTCTGCAGATAAGTCTCTTGCTGGTACACTAATGGCTGAACTCACGACCATGAAGTTTGATGGGTCGCGTAGTATGCAAAATCATATCATCTAGATGACTAACATTGCAGCAAGACTTCAAACCTTGAGGATGAAAGTGGATGACTCCTTGGTTCAGTTTATTTTGAACTCGTTACCTCTTGAGTATGGACCTTTTCAAATTAACTATAGCACTATTAAGGATAAGTGGAATGTTAGTGAATTGTCCATTATACTTACTCAGGAGGAGTCAAGACTGAAGAAACAAGGGAGTCATTCAATTAACCCCATGGGTCAAGGAGCTGGTAAAGGACTTAAAGTGAAAGCCAACAAGTTCAAGAAGAAGAAAGCACCTGCTAAAGCTCAACAGGATGCTAACAAGGAACATAAGGCAGATATGTGTCATTTCTGTAACAAGGAAGGACACTATTAGAAAGATTGCCTGAACGTAAAGCTTAGTTCGAAAAGAAATGTACAATTAGTGCGTTTGTATGTTTCGAATCAAATTTAGTACTTTTTCCTAATAATACTTGGTGGCTTGATTTTGGTGTAACTGCTCATGTATCTACTACGTTGCAGGGATTCCTTACGATCCAAACTACAAATCCAAATAAGGATTTCTTGTTCATGGGAAATCGTATGAAGGCTCCAATTTAATTCATAGGGACTTATCGTTTGATCATGGAGACTGGACGTCACCTTGATCTATTACAGACTCTTTATGTACCTTCAGTTTCTAGGAATTTGATTTCTCTTTCAAGACTTGATGTTTCTGGATTTGATTTAAAGTTTGGAAATGGATGTTTCAATTTATATAAGAATGCTATTTTTTATGGTTCTGGTTTTCTTAGTGATGGTTTATATAAATTGAAACTCGATATTGGTTTTTCTGAATCCCTTCTTACTGTTCAACATGATGTTGGAATTAAACGTATTTCACTATATGAAAGTTCTGCTTACTTGTGGCATAGACGTTTGAGTCATATATCCAAAGAAAGGATAGAAAGATTAGTAAAGAATGATATTCTTCCGAATCTAAAGTTTATTGATCTTACTATATGTTTGGATTGCATTAAGGGAAAGCAAACCAAGCATAGTAAGAAAGGTGCCACAAAAAGCACCCAGCTTCTTGAAATTATACACACCGATATTTGTGGACCCTTTGATGTTCCATCTTTTGGTGGAGAAAAATACTTTATTACTTTTATCGATGATTTTCACGTTATGGATGCATCTATTTGTTGAAAGAAAAATCTCAAGCAACAGATGCTCTCAAAGTGTTTGTTAATGAGGTTGAAAGGCAATTATATAAAAAGGTGAAAATCATTAGGTCAGATAGAGGTGGTGAATATTTTGGAAAATATAATGAATCGGGACAATGTCCGGGTCCATTTGCAAAGTTCCTCGAGGAACGTGGCATCTGTGCATAGTATACTATGCCAGGAATACCTCAACAAAATGGTGTTGCAAAAAGGCGTAATCAAACAGTTATGGATATGGTTAGGTGCATGATAAGTAATTTCTCATTACCCAAATCATTGTGGATGTATGCTCTTGAAACCGTTGTATATTTATTAAACAGGGTTCCTAGTAAGGCAGTTCCAAAGACCCCTTTTGAACTGTGGACAGGAAGGAAACCTAGTTTAAGGCACATGTATGTTTGGGGTTGCCCAGCGGAAGTTATAGTTTATAATCCACAAGAAAAGAAATTAGATTCTTGAACAGTAAGTGGTTACTTTATTGGTTACCCAGAGAAATTTAAAGGGTATGTGTTTTACTGTCCAAACCATAGTTCGAGAATTGTTGAAACTGGTAATGCAAGATTCATTGAGAATGGTGAAGTTAGTGGGAGTGTTGAAAAGAAAAGTGTGAAAATAAAAGAGGTGAGGGTCAATATTCTATTACCCATGAATGTGCCTACTTCCACACAAATACCAAATATTATTCCAGTTGTTGGAGAACACTTTGACAATACCGAGCAACATTTGGATGAAACACTTCATGAAGAAACTAACTCACAAATATCTGACACAAATGAACCACAATAAATGCCATTAATAAAATCTCAAAGAGTTAGAAAATCGGCTATTTCAGATGATTACGTGGTTTATTTGCAAGAGTCAGATTTTGACATTGGTCTTAATAAGGATCCGGTTTCATTTTCACAAGCCATAGAAAGTAATGAGTCTGAAAAATGGATTGATGTAATGAAGGAAGATTTAAAATCCATAGAATACAATAAAGTCTGGGAATATAATGGCAATATTGAACGATACAAAGCCAGACTTGTTGCCAAGGGTTATACTCAAAAAGGGGGGCATTGATTATAAATAGACCTTTTCGCCGATCTCAAAGAAAGACTCGTTAAGAATTATTATGGCTTTGGTGGCTCATTATAATTTAGAGTTACACAAAAAGGATGTGAAAACTGTCTTTCTTAATGGAGATCTCGAGGAGGAAGTTTTTATGGACCAACCAGAGGGTTTCGAAACTAAAGGAAAAGGTCAAATGGTGTGTAAACTGAATAAGTCAATATATGGAGTTAAACAAGCCTTACGACAATGGTATATAAAATTTAATGATACCATAACATCTTTTAGATTTGTGGAAAATACCGTTGATCGGTGTATATACCAAAATATAAGTGGGAGTAAGTTTATATTTTTAGTCCTATATGTTGATGATATTCTACTTGCTGCTAATGATTTAGGCATATTACGTGAGACTAAAGATTTTCTCTCTAAGAATTTTGAAATGAAAGATATGGGTGAGGCATCCTATGTGATAGGAATAGAAATATTCCGTGATAAATCACAAGAATTATTGGAATTGTCTTAGAAAGGCTATATCGAAAGAATTCTAGAGATATTTAATATGAACAATTGTTCACCAGGAATTGTTCCAATTCAAAAAGGGGACAAATTTAGTCTCATGCAATGCCCTAAGAATGATGTAGAATGAAAGGAAATGGAATCAATTCCTTACTCTTCAATTGTTGGTAGTCTGATGTATGCTCAGACTTGCACAAGATTGGATATTAGTTTTGCGGTCGGAATGCTAGGAAGATAGCAGAGTAACCCAGGAATTGATCACTGGAAAACTGCAAAGAAAGTTTTGAGGTACCTGAAAGGAACGAAGGATTACATGCTCATATAGGAGATCTAAGCATTTGGAAGTTGTTGGATACTCAATTCAGATTTCGTTGGATGTATTAACACTAGAAAATCCATGTTTGGTTATTTGTTCCGATTAGCTGAAGGAGCAATATCATGGAAGAGTGACAAACAGTCTGTCATTGCTACATCCACAATGGAAGCAGAATTTGTGGCATGTTTTGAAGCCAAAATTCATGCATTATGGTTGCGAAACTTTATTTCAGGACTTGGGGTTGTCGACACCATTACCAAGCCGCTGAAAATTTACTATGATAATTCTGCAGCAGTATTCTTCTCCAAGAACGATAAGTACTCCAAGGGTGTCAAACCTATGGAATTAAAGTACTTTACTGTCAAGGAGGAAGTTCAAAAATAAAAAAGTGTCACTTGAACATATTAGAACAGACCTCATGATTGCAGATCCGTTAACGAAAGGTTTACAACCAAAGATATTTAAAGAACATGTACATAGAATGGGTTTAGGCTTGATTTATGACTGATGTATTTTTGATGTTTAGACACTCTGAGCTCATTTATGTGTTTCTGATATACATTAATGGTTTCCTATTTCTCATAATGGTGTACACATTATTGTTTTGAGATATTACAGGATAAGTCTCAAGGAGATATTATTGTGGACCATAATATTTTATAGCATATGGACCTGGTACGATGAATTGCTAATGTTGTAGTATGTGGAAGGGAGTATGTAGACATATTATATATAACCTCCATAACTCACATTTCGTAGTTTATCGTATTATGGTATTTATGATGGACATTATAGAAGAGATTTGTTTATGCACAAATAATGTCCCTATAATATATATTAATATTATGTGATTATTAGGCCAAGTGGGAGAATGTAAGGTATTTCCTACGTGCATATATGGCCCAATAAGATTAGGTCCATAATTAATATTTAATTAATGAGCAAATGTCATCTGCTGATCCGTTACTTGATGGACGTACCAGATTAAATAAGAACCTTTATAAATTGGTCCTCTCCCCACCCATTAGGGTTACCGTATTTTTTCTTTCTTCCATCACTAAAGGCGGCGGTAACGAAAGCTAGGGCAAGGGGCAAGAAACCAATTTACCGATTAACGCTTCCGCTTCAAGATAATGGATTCCCCTTCAGGTATGTTTTTTATGACGATTATATGTAAGATTACCATGTCCAAGATCCTGGTATGAATTAAAGTTTATGCTTACAAGAGGTTGCTATTTTGCTATACTATAGGCAAGTTTCAGGTCTTTCTTGAGCATTATCATACCAATTGCACTAGAAATTTAATGTCTTACCCATTATATTACTCGTTCAATTTTGTCACAACCCACAAATTTGGTTTTGCGAATATAAAATTCCTAATTCCCATATCATGTAACCATCTATATAAATAAATATATATGATGATAACCAATTAAACTTTCATTGGTATATCACAAATCTTAACCTTAGAAGTTATGTACAATCTCAAGATTTAAATGTGGAGTCGAATCTTCTTCAAATTGCTTCTTTAATTTAAGTGAAACCTGATTGCTAAGCGTTAAATCATGATTTCATTAAGTGTTAAGCATTAAATCATGTTTAGCCAAAAACCTAAAAGAATAATGTAGAACTTTCAAGGTAACTCAACATATAAGAATTGTGTTCAGTAAGAGGGTTTGGTTCATGTATGAACAATATTAAGGGGTCGTTCGGTATGATGGATAAATAAAAATAATTTTGGGATAAACATTTAGTACCGTTATTTGTTTCATAATTCTGGGATAAGTTATTTCAGGATTATAAATACTTCCGAGTTAACTTATACATGTCAGAGGATGGATGAGACGACCCGGTCAGTTGTTTCATGAGTTACCGCTCCGTTTTTCCCATTTCTACTTCTTTATGCTTTGTTTATCCATGTTATGTGGTATCGGGTTGGTCGGATTGAATCCGGAATGATTTTGGTAAGGTTTGAGACACTTAGTCTTTTGTGAGGAAGCTTAAGTTGGAAAAGTCAACCGGATGTTGACTTATGCGTTAGAGTGATCGGATGTGAGTTTCGATGGTTCGGATAGCTTCGGGAGTGATTTGGGACATAGGAGCGCGATCAGAATGAGTTTTGGAGGTTTGGAGTAGATTTAGGCTTGAATTGACGAAGTTGATATTTTGGCGATTTCTGGTTGGTAGGCGAGATTTTGATATAGGGGTCAGAATAGAATTCCGAGAGTTGCAGTAGTTCCGTGGTGTCAATTGGGATTTGTGTGCAAAATTTCAGGTCATTTGGAAGTGGTTTGGTTGGGTTTTTATCAAAAGCGGAATTCGGAAGATTTTTGAAAGTTTGGCTTAAATCCGTCGTGTTTTGGTTGATTTGATGTTGTTTGAGGTGTTTTGAATATTGGTGTCACACCTCCTTTTTCACCCGCGCCCGTAGGGGCGTAGGGGGAGTTTTTCCAATTAAAGGACAATCGAAACGGGATTTATTATTTAATTCAAAGTCGCCACTTGGGAGATTTATGGTGTCCCAAGTCACCGGTTGAATCCCAACTTGAGGAAAAGATTGACTCTGTATTACAGTCCGCGAACCAGAAATTCGGATAAGGAATTCTGTTAACCCGGGAGAAGTTGTTAGGCATTCCCGAGTTCCGTGGTTCTAGCACGGTCGCTCAATTGTCATATTCGGCTTATTTATCTGATTTTAATACATGTTGAACCTATGTGCAAATTTTAACTTTTTACCGCTTTTATTATTTTTTAATGAGAATTGCAACGTCGTGAAAACACATCTCGAACCACGTCACATCAATGCACCCGTGGTTATTGACACATTCCGACTCCGTTGAGATTTGGATTTGGGTCACATAAATGTGCACCCGAGTTTAAGAAAGTACTTTATTAAAACGCGTCTAGAATGACTAGCGCGTTATTATTTTGGGGAAGGCCGTGAAATTCGCTAAACGGCCCATCCCGAATTCTACATACTTCATTATAGCCATTTATTGAGGGCCCTGCAATTTGCATTTTTATTTGGCGAGGCTCATCTGATTCTTATTTAAAGATTGATCCTAAAGCGACTATGATTTTTCTAATTATTCTTGTCACTAAAAATAAAGAAATAATCCTGGTTGCTTAATGTATTTGAAACGACCAAATCCTCACAATTCAAGCTCAACTCGACTAATTCCAATAACATGATAAGTGACAAACAAAGCATTGTTAGCCGTTCGTTCAAAACAATCAAGATTGCATCTTATAAATAAAATAAGTGGACCGTATGGGCCTGGGCCCAGGTCCAAACATACATTTGCAGCAAAAGGGGACCTAGGCCGCTCCTTAAGGTATTGAAGCCTTCACTTCGTGCAAATGGGTTGTTGAGCCCAAACCGTCATATTAAACCAGGCCTCAATGGTTTACACAATTATTCGCTAAAATTCCCTTCCAGTCATTCAAAGTGTGTTGGCAATTTGTAATGAAGAAGAAACGACACTCACCTACTTCAAACCAATGAAGCACTAGTCATTTGAGTTCTAATTCCAACTTAGATTATCCTATTTATTTGCCTATTAATGAGTTCCTAAATATTATCACAACTTCAAATCCGAATGAAGACTTGGTTTGGTCTTGACAACAGTAGTATCAACTCAAATCAACACCACTAAACCAGCTCTCAACACTCAAGTGATTTCGATATCTTGGACTGAGATTATTGAAATTGGCTACTGGCGCTTATAACCATTTCGAACCCCCCCCCTTTATAACTATCAAAACTAACTGAGAGTAGCTACTGAAGCTCACGACCATTTTGACATTGCTTCTTCAATCGTGAAATTAAATCAGGAGTTCAAACAATAGTACAAGCCTGTAAGAATAATAATTATACAGTCCACTTACTACAAACGGTGAAAAGATTGTAACTGGATGAACCTTGAAACCTTCAACACTTTTGACTACTATGGGTTAGACTAGGCTATATTACCATGCATTAGACCTTCTACAATTGTTTAATGGGGCTTGCACATTTAATACTTGAAGGAGTCAGGGAGGTGGGTGAAATAAAACTAACACATAAAATGATTCTAACACTAATTACAAATCAACTACAAACATAGAGTAATTGAAAACTACAGAAGAATAAATAGAACCATTCTAATGAACTGAAATGCATTTCATGCTTCAATTTCCTCATGGTTAATTCATTTTCTCCAATCCATTCCACAACCAACAGAGTTACAGGAAAGTGTACCTGATTACAGCAGCCAAAATAAGGACAAGTGAGCTTGCACTTTAAGAAGAAAACAACAGCAGGACAGTAACAAGCGCAGTGATCAGCAGCAGTTTTCAATCAATTTCCAACCCAGAAAAGTGAAATACCAGCCCAGGAATACACTTTCAAAACAAATGAACAAAAAGACCCTAACCTGTCTTGACTTAACTTATTTCAACTATTAGCTAACCAGAAATTGTTCCAGCCTTAAGGAAACCTTTAGAAACCCCCCAATCACTCAAAGGAACAGTGTTACTCCTTAGAGTTCTCTGAATGTTCTCCTTTAAATCTCCTAAGCTCTCTCTCTCAGGTTTTTTCCTCTTCTAAGGTCTGCCCCAAAAGAAAATCAAAACCAGACTGAAGGAGAGATCCCCAGGACTGAAAAGAGACCCCCAGTCTGTATGCCTATATTCTCAGCCTATTTGCAGCCTCAAAGATTCTGTTAACAATGCCCTCTCTACCCTCTCCGAAAATCTTTTTTACACTGTCCCGACCCCTCTCCTTTATAGCCAAACTTTTTTATCATTTTTTTCCAGATCTTAGGAGCAATTAGACCCATTAATCAAGCATTTTTTCCCATGATCTTCTCTCGAACTCCACTAAGATCTGTTTTGTCCCCCATTAACCCTTGTCTTTTATTTATTTTATTCAATGGTTATGGGTAGTGCATACTTTAATTAAATCCCCATTAGGTCTCCCCATGCTATTATGTTTTGTTCCCTACTATTACTAAATAATTCATTAGTTTAATGGTACTTTAGTACCCTACTGTCAGACCATTCAACTTAAACCAATTTCAAACCTTTCAAATCCCAAAATACCCTCCTAGGGTCCCTGAAATTACTGTCCTACCCAATCCCTTGTACCTCATCAGCTATAACCAATCTCCTTAAACAGATAACTAAGCTGATTCCTAATTAATCACCAAACTACAGCAGCTATAACCAATTTAATTCAAGTTCACTTAGCAGTTCGAACTTAGAACTCAGATTAGATCAAATGGTATCCAAACGAAGGCCAATGAATCAGAACAAAACATATTTGAACATAACCAGGTTAGAACTTCCAACCATGATTGACACATGACATGGGAATGATTAACTATATTCACAACTCTAAACTAAACAAAAATGAATGAAATACTGTCACATACTGGATAGAAAAATAACTGAATTTATATGTAAAATGATGAACAACAAAACAAACAAGGAACCACACATCACAGAAAGTGAGATCATTTGAACTAGTAATACTAGTAACCAATTACAAGACTAGACACAGTTTTTGTGCAAGAACATTACGGACACTGACCTTTACAACCAAACTGAAAAGACAAACATATTTAAACGATGCAACATATGCCAATTGACCAAGACGAGAAAAACTGGACCAGAAAAAGGTCCGAAAGAGGAAGAGGATTAATTGACCTAAATGACGAACTAATCAGTCAGAAATAGGACAACAACAAAAGAAAAGGGCAAACAAAAGAAATACCTCGATATTTCAGACCAAACCCCATCTGTTTCAGTTTGAACTTCGCCTCGAGACTTTGAAGCCAAAATGGACCTTAATCGAGTGTTCTCGACTGAGAACACTTGACTAAAGTCGGTTAAGACCTCAAATCTTTTGGATCGATTCCTAGGTTTTGTTCTTCTAGGGCTCGTGCGGTCGATTTAGGATTCGTCCAGTTCCGGCTTGATTTGAGCAAGACTAACATGGGATTTGGGACGAGGGAGGTCAGGTGGAGTTGGAGTATGAACTTGGGACTGGTTGGGGTAGGTTTAGGTTTTGCTCGAATCTTCAATTGAAGATTCGAGAAGCTAGAGGTTGATTCGAGGCAAGCGGTTAAGGGATTCGTAATGAGGGTGGTCAAAGGGTTCAGGGGTGTTATTTGGGTGACCGGCGGCGTTGTTGCCACCGGGTTTCAGGCAGAGGTGTGGGGTGGCGGCTCTAGGGTTTCGAGGGGTCGTCTCTGAGAGAGAGACGACTGAACAGGGGGGGGGTGTTTGGACATAAGAGGGGGTAATGGGTCTGGGTATTTTGGTACATTAGATTGAGGGGATTAATGTGATCCGTTGGATCAATGAAGATTGACGGCTAGGATCAAGGAGATTAACCAATACGGCGTCGTTTGGTTTAAGTAGGGGGTCGGTTTGAACCGGGTAACGGGTCGGGCCAGGGAATGGGTAAGGGAGACGGCTTTTGAGCCGTTGGATCATGCAGGACCAACGACTATGATTGATTGTCGTTGAAACGACGTCGTTCGAACGTCTGTGAGATTTGGACCGGTCTGGGCATCTGTTTGGGCCTGATTTTTGGCCAAAATAAAACGGCCCAATTCCTATTTGGTCCAATTTTTCACTCTTTTCTTTTTTTTCTTTCATTTTCTTTTAATTCCTAAAAACCAAAATTCCTAAATTAAATTGTAAAACTAGGATTATTTTAAAAAGATATTGATTAACCCTTAACAATAATTAACACACAAGATCAAATATTGATTAAAATAAAATCACACAGTTAAACAATAAAAATGACAAAGCTACCAAAAATTCATATTTTTTGTGGTTTTCATTCTTTAAAATAGGACATGGTTTAATTAATTCAAAAATGCATAATTAAATCCTAAATACACATGTAACATGTATTTTGGTATTTTTCAATTAATTAAAACAAGGTAAACATTCACAGACAAAAATAATTATCCAAAATGTCACGCAAAATTCTCAAAATTATACCCAAAGGCAATTTGTTTTATTTTTCGATTTCTTTTGGAGTAGTTTTCGTGAAGCAAAAATCACGTGCTCACAATTGGTACAAGTTTGAATAAGGTATTAGGATATGTTTGTGCTTTTGGTTGAGGTCCCGGGGACTCAAGGTGATTTCGGATGGTTGACGGAAAGGTTTGAGACTTGTTGCAGCTGCTCAACCTTGCTGCTTTTGGTATTTCCGCACCAGCGGATTGGGGATCGCAGGTGCGACGCCGCATGTGTGGGCATTTAGTCGCAGAAGTGAAAAGGGGCCTGATGAGCAGCGATCGCAGAAGCAGTTAAGGTGACCGCATCTGCGATGTCGCAGATGCGGAAGGTCGACCGCAGGAGCGATTTTGGCCGTTAAGTGAGTAACCGCAGAAGCGGTTAATTGGCCGCATATGCGGTGCCGCAGAAGCAGTGAATAGGGTCGTAGATGCGAAAATGACTGGGTAGAAGGTATAAATTGTGCCCTTCGTGATTTTGAGCTATTTCACCATTTCTATCTCGGCTTTGGAGCTTTTTTGATGAATTGAAAGAAGGATTTCAAGGGAACTCCATTGAGGTAAGGAATTTGGACCTAAAACTCGTTCTTATGCTATTATTTCACGAATTAGAGCGATGATTAATGGAATTTAAGGGCTAAAATTGGGGAAACTAGGGCTTGGAAACTTAGACCATTGCTTGAGGATTTGAAGGACCATTTGAGGTCGGATTTCAGAACTTTTGATATGTATGAACTCGTCGGGAGATGAGGAATCTATTGATGTAAAAATTATCTAATTTCAAGATGTGGTCCCGGGGGGTCGGGGATCGGGTTTGGCCAATTTTGGAATTTTTGGTATTATTTGATTGTTTTCACTTGGGCTTCGTTCCTTTAGCATATTTTGACGTCGTGATTCTGATTTTGGATAGATTCGACACGAGTGGAGGCCGATTCGAGGGGCAAAGGCATCGCGGAGTAGTATTTTTCATCGGTTTGAGGTAAGTAACCATTGTAAATCTGGAACTGAGGGTACAAACCCCAGTATTGACTTGTTCTGGTAAATACGGTGATGCACATGCTAGGTGGCGAACGTGTGGGCATGCACCGGTAGGGATTGTGACTTGGTCCGTCCCGTGGCGACTATTAAGCGGCGTATGTGATTTGGAAATCTTATATTATTCCGTACTTTAGTCATTTATACTGTGTTATGGGTTGTACGCCATGTTTGGGGCCTTGTGGCGACCTGTTGAGACCCTTAGGTGCATTTTTACTATTTTCCTTACTTTACTTGTTGAAAGCATATCCTCAGTCATGTTTTACCTATTTAAATGTTTAAAACTGGTTCTATCATTTCACTTCTAATTGTGGGGATTGTTTGGGTTGAGTTCCCTGATTCCTATTGTTGTGCCCGAGAGGCTGTAAAGTTAATGACTGAGAGAGGTTGATAACCAAAGGGTGAGGATATTATATGGATATATTATGGATCGGGCTACACGCCGCAGCGATACTTATATGGATCGGGCTGCACGCCGCATCGATATATATATTGGATCGAGTTGCACGCCGTAGCGATATATATATTTGATCGGGCTGCGCGCCGCAGTGATATGACGCTTAGGCTGTAGGAGCCCCTCCGGAGTCTGTACACCCCCAGTGAGCGTAGTCGACTATAAATTACGGTTCGGGCTGCACGCCGCAGCAGTTACTATGATTTCTATTACTATGAGATATTAATGAGCCTAAATGTTGAGAGTGAGTACTGAGTGATGAGAGTTGAGACATGACTAACTGAGAGGCTACCCGAGAGGCCATATTCTGAGTGATACCTTGCCCGAGGGGCTCAGTTATGATATTTTTACTAATTTCACTCTTCTTTTAAAATAAGCCTCTGTTGGAAAAATTGCTAAGTATGTGATTTCAAGTGTTTAAACCGAAAGTTGATGATTTTACAATGAAACTGGTTTTAAACTGTGAAGTTGACCTGTTACCTTGTTGTTTATTCAGTTATATGATTTTTAACTGCTCGTCACTCCTTTCAGACTTTATTTACTTTAGTTACTTACTGAGTTGGCATACTCACGTTACTCTCTGCACCTTGTGTGCAGATCCAGGTGCCCGAGTGGCAGAGTGAGGATCCTCAACTGATCCAGAGGTTGTCGGAGACTTCAAGGTAGCTGCATGGCGTCCGCAACCCGGTTTTCTCCTTCTTATCTTGTTCTTTTCCGCATTTCCTAGACTTATGTTGTATCAGGAAGTCAGATATGTAGTAGAGGCTCTATACTCTGTGACACCAGATATTTGGGGTTGTGTAGTTTTCATGCTTATTTGACATTCCGCGTATGAAATTGTGTTTTAAACACTTATTATGAAAATTTTGGTATCTAAACCTGTGTTAGAAAATAATTTTATAAAAGGAACTTGTTATGGTTAATGGTTTGGGTTGGCTAGCCTAGTAATGTGATAGGCGCCATCACAACCGGGTATTTGGGGTTGTGACAATGGAATGAAGTTATTTTAGGATAAAATAGTAAAACTGAAAATCTCAGGATTAATACTCCCTTCGTTTCAATTTATGTGAACCTATTTCCGTTTTAGTCCGTGCCAAAAAGAATGACCACTTTCCCTATTTAGAATCAATTTACCTTTATGCAATGATTTATAGCCACACAAAATATGTGTGCCTCATTTACACCACAAGTTCAAAAGTCTTCTATCTTTTTTTAAACTTCATGCCCAGTCAAATGAGTTCACATAAATTGAAACGAAAAGAATACAACATATAAAATAATCAATAAAAAATAATAATAATATAATTAATCTCAATATAACTAATTCTAACTTAACTAATTTTACATAACTTGTCTTCGAAACAGAGGATCGGTAACTATCTTATACGCGCCTTGATAAGTACGTACACAACTAATAGAAGGGTTAAACAATTAGTAGGCCGCTAGAAAACGAAAAACATGGCACGTGCGCTGACCAAAAGGGACCTCATCGTGACTTTATTGCTTCGATTGAGACATACTTTTCAACTACTTCGTATTATTTTATTTAAAAGAGGAATACGAATAATAATAAGATATGGGCAACAGATTTGACTTCAATGCAATATAAGCATCCTTCAACTTGCAAAGGGAAATTGTATCTTTTAATTTATTTATTTTTTTGGGTTTTTTCATCACTTGGGAATTATCCTAGTTGCTGCCTCGTGTCTTCTACCTTTGTCTTTCCTTTTCGCTTTCTAATTTGTACATAGGGTATTCATTTATTTACCTTGCAAGTTTAGGTATCATATCATGATTCTTATATCAATCACAAAAGTATAGGAAAGAGATCGCTTGATAATGTAATATTTCCTCCTTTTCAATTTATGTTTTATCCTTTCTTTTTTAGTTTATTTCAAAAAAAAATATCATATTTTTTTTATTTAAAAATAATTTAACTTTAAACTTCTTATTTTACTGTAATAAGATAATTTATAGCTATGCACACAAATATCTATGATTTGATTTAGACCACAAATTTTAAAAAATTTACTTTCATTCTTAAACTTGTGACAAAACAACACCGCCACATAAATGGTAAGGAAATGAGTAATTTCTGATGGGAATGTTGCATATTTAACGTCCCTAATTAAGGACAAAATATACGCTGTTCGCTATTACATTTAGTCATGATTTCAATTCCATACTCAATCAACTTGGACTTTTACTTGGTTTATCTGTAATAGTTTCTCATTACTTTTTGTGTTGCCGTAAAATTCTTGTATAGGTAATTATTCAAGGTTATTGTAAGACTAAGCCTGATAAAATATTGCAGTCATTTTAGAAAATATAAGTATGATGCAGCTTCGTGAAATTCTTGAAAGTGGCAATGACTACTAAATTGATCTTAGTATTTCACGTAAAAGAATTTTTATTTCAGCCGCAATGTTTTTTCCATCAAGTGAAATGATTTCAATCTCAATTTTCTCCCAAAGATGTGACACTTACGGAGTTTATCGCTGTAGAAATATCGCTCCAACTTTTCAAAAGTATCTTTCCCTCGAAAATATTTATTAAACTACTCCTCTTGAAAAATCAACTCTTTTAAGTGATAAACCAGATTTATTCACATATATGATCTTATAGACTATAAAAATTTATATTTACACGTACGGCCTATTTCTGTCCGTTAATCACTCTGGAATTCAGAAACAATCATTTTCCCGTTCTACTTTATATGGAATTACTTATTCTCATTTTGAAACGTGTAAGATTTTCAACAAAAATTAAAGAGGAAACAAATCAAGATAAATAAAAAATATCTTAAACTTTGTTTACTTTTCAGTGAAATATCATCGTATAAGATGGAAGCTATATACTAGAAAAGTTGGACAAGGAAACTCCGTCATTTAAGCAATATCAGTTCTGTGACACAATTGTACCGGCAAAATATCTTGAATTGACCGCACAAGATTCTCAAGTGTATCCTTTTTGTACACATTAGGATATTTGGAATGAAGATGTAAAGATATTCTATGTGAAATGGTTTTTTAAATGAATGAAAGGTTTGAAAGTAATAAACTTCGGCTAAACATTTTGATATTTTAACTTAATCATTTGGAAGATAAATTAGCACGGCCTATTTGTACATGCCCTTTTACCATTTTAAAATTAAGAAAGTGATATTTTTAGATATCTTATGCATAAAACAAAATTTTCATGTATAAAAAATAGGTAGGGTCATAAAAAAAATTGTAAAGAGTTACAGAACCAATTGAGTAGAAGTTTAACTTCATGTCGCGAATTGAAATATAAAACTAAATATTAGAGAATTTGTAGTCTCTTATTGCTCGATAAAGAAAAATGGATATGAGAGTTGTTATGACATCCTAGTCACAAGTTTTCATGCATAAATTCTTTGATTCCTTGTATTATTAAGTTTCCGTCTACTGCATTTTCATATTACATCAGTCATTGATTTGGATATTTACAATTTTCGGTTGGCACGTTTATCCCTTGTTGGATAGTAGAAATTTCAATGCAGAAGCTGAATAAGGAATATAGAAGAAGAGAAGCATTTTCACATGGAACAAACAACTTCAAATATATGTGTCCTCTTCCTAATCAAGGTTGAGGGATGAATCTGTTGAATTTTACATTAAAATCATCATGAACGCCAAAAGTTTCTACCACAAATTTGCACCCTTTTTCAGATATGAACCAAAATAATCTAATCACTTAGTCAGTAGACTAGACTCATGTCACGCCTCCCTTTTTCCGAAGAAATCGAGTTTTTTTTAATCAAACTAACATTATTTGAATAGGGATTGTTTTTATAAGTTTTTAAGAGTTGCCACTTGAAATGGAGTTTTGGTGGTGTTCCAAGTAACCAATTATTTAAATTCCTATTCAAGAAAAGTTTTGACTCCTTTTAATGGTCCGTCAATATAGAAGACCGGGTAAAAAATTTGTTGCCTTGGGAGAAGGTGCGAGACACTTTTCAAATCATGTGGTTCCGACACATTCGCTTAATCAACTTAAACGTGGCTTATACTAATTTTGGATAAATCTATATTTATGGATTTTCATGCTTTTACCTTTATCAGCTTGTAATTGCTTGATTATTGAAATTATGAAAATTGTTTTGGACAAGTCAAGCATACGTGTCCTCGTCCGGTTTGTGTGTAGAAATCATACCATGAATACGTGTACATAATTCAAGACACGTTATTATTAACTTAAATGATTTTAGTTAATCCATGTGAACGCATGCTTTGCCCTTTAAGTTATGGATCATAACTATGTTACACAAATGTATATATAGTCATGACATTTTAAAATGTGCCTAAAAGCAACTAGCACTTGTGTAATTATTCTTTGCTATATTTCTCATTAGTTTAAGGCTGAAAGTTATGGAAATCGTTGCGGATAAAGTGTATGACTTAACTATTAAAATTATTGACAAGCCAATTATATTGCTAAGTTATTAGAAGTGCTTATAGCTTAATTTCTACCTTTATGATTACTAATGCAGTTATAAGGTATAGAGTGTTTAAATTGCTAATGAATCTTTTAAGATTTGACAAAATTGTTGAAGACATGATAAAAATTACTAGAGGGCGACGTCTGCAGCTGATTCAACCTAATGATATTACTAGCATTTTATTTTTTGTCCTAAGATAGTGCATGCTAAATAGTTAAGGCATATAATTATAAGCTATTTAAAAAAAAAAAAGGCGCAGCCGGGTTACTAAGCTCCCGTTATGCGCGGGGTCCGGTAAAGAGCCGACCCACAAGGATCTATTATAAGCTATTTCATCCAAAGATAATTGAAAACAAATATAATCCTGTTATGAAATAAAAGCAATTTAGTAAAACATGAATAAGAAATAAAGACAATTTAGTAAAACATGAACAAGAAATAGAGATAGAGAGAAAGGAAGAGATTTTCTTCTTCAATTGTGTGTATTTTCCTATCTATTACAAGACCTTTATATAGGCATGAAAAGTGAAGAAAATATGTCATGGAATATGTCATTGAACATAGAAAAGATGTCATTGAATATGTCATTAAGCATTTGACATGAAGATCATGGAGGAAGAGTAGACATCCACCATAATATGATATTTATCATAACACTCCCCTTGGATGTCCATAAATAATGTGCCTCGTTAAAACCTTATTAGGAAAAAACCGTATGGGAAAAAAAATCCTAATGAAGGAAAAAGAGTACACATATTTAGAAATAGGCCTTTTGGTTGCCTCGTTAAAAACTCTGCAAGGAAAACCCGGTGGGACAAAACCTTGTAAGGAAAAAAGAGTACACCGCGTATTAACTCTCCATGATGAGAGCCTCAGTTCATATCCTTCAGCCTTCGCATCCCAATCTTGTACACCAGTTTCTTGAAGGTTGATGTTAGTAGAGATTTGGTGAACAAATCAACCATATTATCACTTGAACGAATCTGTTGCACATTGATATCGCCATTCTTTTTGAAGATCATGCGTGAAAAATAACTTTGGTGAAATGTGTTTTGTCTTATCTCCTTTTATGAATCATCCCTTCAATTGGGCTATGGATGTTGCATTGTCTTCATACAAAATTATGGGTAGTTTGTCACACTTCAAACCACATTTGTCTCGGATAAGATATATTATAAACCTCAACCAAATACATTCTCGACTTGCTTCATGAATAGCAATTATCTCAGCATGATTAGAAGAAGTAGCCACGATTGATTGCTTAGTCGATCGCCAAGATATGACAGTGCCTCCACATGTAAACACATAGCATGTTTGAGATCAAGCCTTGTGTATGTCAGATAAATACTCTATATCGGCATAACCAATAAGATCGGGATTGCAATCATTGCCATAAAATAAGGCCACATCGGTAGTCCCTTTTAGATAACGCAATATATGTTTGATTTCATTCCAATGTCTCATGGTAGGAGCAGAGCTATATCTTACTAAGACATTAACTGAAAAAGTTATGTCACTCCTTATAGTGTTAGCAAGATACATTAGTACATCAATTGCACTAAGATGTGGTACTTCAGGACCAAGAAATTCTTCAGTATTTTCATGAGGTATGAATGGATCTTTATTTATATCGAGTGATCTCACAACCATCAGGGTACTCAATGGATATGCTTTATCCATATAGAATCACTTTAAAATCTTTTCAGTGTATGCTGATTGATGGACAAAAATTTCATCTTTCATATACTCAATTTGTAGACCAAGACAAAATTTTATTTTTGTCTTTACAAGATCTTTCATTTCAAATTCTTTCTTTAAACAGTCTACTGCTTCTGGAAGCTCCTCGAGAGTTCTAATGATATTTGAATCATCAACATATATGGCGATTATAACAAATTCAAATCCAGATCCTTTTATAAAGACACAAGGACAAATTGAATTATTCTTGTACCCTTCTTTCAACAAGTACTCTCTTGGGCGATTATACCACATGCGCCCTGATTGTTTCAATCCGTATAAAGATTATTGAAGCTTTATTTAATAAATTTCTTGTAAACCATAATATGCTTCAGAACAATTTAAATCTTTCAATAATTTTCATTATACGCATATCAAGTTTTTCATATATTGCCAGATTAAAACCTGAAATGCCAGGATATTTACAAATCTTCTTGTGACACAAGTTGTCTTTATGTCTATCGACTTGTCTTTCTTCGCACAAGAACACATTTATACCTTCACTGGCTTTATACTTTCAGGTGTTTGGACTATCCGTCCAACTTCACATTTTTCAAGTGAAATCAATCTTGATTGCGTGTTTTTTTTATTTTATTTTGGCCAATCATTTATCTGTCCAAATTTCATGACAGATTTGAGCTCAAGATCCTCGTCAATATTAATAATATTGACCGCTACATTATATTAACAATATCATCGATGATCACTTTACGCCGGTTCCATTATTACCTAATAAAGACATAACTTATTGAGATCTCTTTATCTCATTATTTTCAGGTACCTGAGCCTCTCCCATGAGGTCTTATGAAGTGTTATGTCCTGGTGCTCTTCTAGGGAACTTGCCTCCTTATTATGACCATTTTGAATATTTGCCCCTCTCCTTCTTCAAGGAGTTTTATATTTGGAATCGATTGGTCTGTTACGCTTCATGCGTGCCATGGAATCTGTCTCTCATGGACTTTATTCTATTTGGAGCATTAGCAGCTGAAATATGACATTTAGCTTTGGGTCAACAAATGCGTCTGGCAATAATATATAAATGAATTATCACTTGAACTTCAAGTTCATATTTTCTTGTACGAGGATCTAATGTATTCATAATAATTCATTTCACGTATCACTTTCTCAGCCGCCCATTTTCTCCCCCTAATATTGGGATCACCAACACATTTCCCAAGCTTTTTTGGGAACTCATCTCTGTGCATTTTGGTGGCATAATTAAATCATATAGAACATCCATATTTCTATTTAGAAATTATTTGGTTCCTGACCCAGAACCGATTGTTATAGGGAGAAATTTTTATAACTTGGCTAGATGCGTACAAGTGTTGCTGTATATTAAATAATACTTCTCATACCAAATTTCATTTTTGGGAGTTTTGTTCTCATAACCAATGATTTAGCTATAATTGGAGGCATACAATTTCTGCTAAACCAACTTGGATTTAAACCAGTATTATCAAGATAAATCATCATAATTTATATTCTGGAACTGTGCTCTAATAATTTGAGCAAGCAATCTTGCAAAAGCCAAACTGCAAGTTGATAACAAATGCACATGTGACCATAGAATAGATGCATCTATTAAAATGGTAAACAGTCCACATGGCAGGTGACTGAGCCCATATATTTATCACCTTTTATTTGTTCCAGAAATCAAGGGATACAATCCCAATCTTAACTGATATATCATGAGAATAAGCAGCACAAGAGAATTCTTGAAGAATCTTCTGTTCTTCAATATATGCCAATGTAATTCTCAATTAATTTTTTCGCATCATAATTGAACTGGGATGGTCAACCGGTTATGCCAACTATTATTTGTTTTAGTAAACCTATAGTTTACTCGTGGCATATGATTCAAGCATCATGCTTATATCTGTGTAGTATAAATAGAAACAAAATCGGGTAACCTTTCATATTTACCTGGTATGATTATAGAGAAGATATTCAATCGTCCTTTCATAGTGTCGCAATATGACAACCACTTTGACTTATACATTTGAAACTCAAAAAGTTTCTTTTGAGACTTTACAATATCAATGTCATGAATAATTTTATTCATCCGGATAGTAACAAATTAGTTTTTTCCGGAGCTCTTAACAACTTTTGTACTACAAGATCTATTATCATACTATTCATATGGTAAATGTCTCCTTCACTGAGAAAATTATATCATAATAAATTGTCATGGTCAAAATTATCATAAGCAAAATCATTTCTTGCTTTAATTTTGCCTTTAATAATTTTTATAAGGCATGCCAAAATATTTTGGTGTATCACATGTACGAGACCAATGACATATTCATATAACCACACAATAATATTTATTCCCTTTATTTCACTCAAACCTCCCTCAAAGGTGAGTTGTGTGCTATTCATCTGATCATGCCTACCACATTCTCCTTTAGGAATGGGTCTGCATTCTCAATGCTTATCACAAGTCACATTCTCTTCAAGGAATGAATTATAATCAGTGATGTGTTTCATACCAATTTGATGGTAAACATTGCCTTCATATTTTGAAGGACTATTTTGAGAACCCTTGTTGTTCTCCTTTTATAATCATTGTGATGATTATTATTATTTGGAGCGTTCACGTTCATTGTTCAATCACTTGTCTTCATTTAGACTTATTATGCATTGCTACCACATTCACTTCAAGAATGAAGCTAATCAAGTGGGACAATCTTCATGCCTTTTCATGAAAAATATATTATTTTTCTTTAGTCATTATTATATCATCAATATGGTACATTGAGATTCAAACCCAATGTCTTACCAATATAAAGGTATGTTAGGCCATAATAAATTGGGACTCAAACCCAACTCTTATCATTATGGAGCATCAGGACTTGATCCCGATGTCTTACCCTCAATCAATGACATAATAGGCTAAACAATATTGAGCTTCATTCTCAAGCCTTAATTTCAATCACATGCCAATAAAGTTGTACACAACTAATTTGCAACTTAACAAATCAAATTTGTTTTCTTAAAAAGTGTACAAATCTCAAATCAGCATAAAGCTTTATCAATTATTTGTAACATCTATATGAAATACAACCGTTTGTAGTCAGAATATTTCTTCTAAATTCTATTAGAGTTTCAATGGATCATAAAATCATTGTCATAATATTTATTGAGCCTCTTTCAAAAATATTATTGTTTTCGGGGTATACCCTACCTATTGGGTTTGATTTAATGCCATGACTTTCCTTCACTCAATTCAACCAAGCAATTAGTGAATAAATTTATCAAAAGTACAACATATAGGTAACAACACATATATAGTACTAATACATAAATTCAGCATTTATATTACCTAAAAAGTGATATTATAGGTAACAACTTACCAGTTGTAGCTTATGCATCATTTATATAAAATGCTTGAAAATGGTAAGTCAGTACAAGCATCAAGTAGATCATGGATACTCGAAAATACCTTTTCTAGTAGTCATACTAATCACTATTTGCTTTCAAATGATATGACCGTAAATTATGAAGTATACTTTCTCAGTAGCTGATTTGTTTTCCAAATTTCAAAGAAGTAATTAATCAACCTAGATAAAGATGTGAAGTATTTCTTGTTTTCTTCAAGATGATTTATGCTTCTAATCAGTATGACCCAATTTTTTTTTTATTCTTTTTTTTTTAACTATATGCAAGTGTAAAAACTTAAATTAGAAAAATATTCATCAAATTAAAAGAAAATGTTAAAAGCGGCAAGACATATTGAAGATAGTTAACACACAAATATACATAAGACAACTTATATACCATATCCTTGGTTACCATGACATGCATCATATTAACAATTAACTGGTACTATGATTTTCACTTATAGAACTTCAAAAATGTCATTCCATTCATGTGATATAAAAAATGTAATATTAATATGTGCTTATGCAATACAAATGTAGTACGAAGTTGTGTGCATATGAGATATTAAAGAAATAACAAGTATAAGATAATTATACCTTCGTACGTTTCATTACTTACCATATGTAGTTTCTTTTTACATCTAACCATGAGATGATATGTATGGCTTCTAATTGCAATCTTTTCGGATGTAGAATTTTTTTTGTAGATATATATACAATTGGTTAGAGACTCGTGCTGATAACGTGTTATAAAATAAAAGCAATTTAGTAAAACATGAATAAGAAATAAAGACAATTTAGTAAAACATGAACAAGAAATAGAGATAGAGAGAAAGGAAGAGATTTTCTTCTTCAATTGTGTATATTTTCCAATCTATTACAAGACCTTTATATATGCATGAAAAGTGAAGAAAATATGTCATGGAATATGTCATTGAGCATAGAAAATATGTCATTGAATATGTCATTAAGCATTTGACATGAAGATCATGGAGGAAGAGTAGACATCCACCATAATATGATATTTATCATAATTAATACAATGGAATTTCTAGACTTAAAAGTTGGACTTAGGAATTAAATTGAAAATTGGGCCTGTCACTGTGGCCTACTATTTGTGAAAATAGCATGGGCTAGCCAGTTTTCGGACTGATAACAGAAAAATAACCAGCGTTTGCAAAGTTATTGAAAAATAGCCACTATTTTACTACAACACAGAAAGTTCTAGCATAATATACTGGTGATTGGTGCACCTATGTATGAACTTCTAGCATATTATGCTGGAACTCCAACATACAGAAAGTTCCAATATAATATATTGGAGACTGGAGCACTTGTGTATGAACTTCAAGTATATTAATATTTTCCGGATTTTGAACTATGTTTTCGTTAAGATTTATCTTTACATGAAAAGTGGCTAAATTTTGATTACTTTTGCAACTGTGGCTTTTCAATTACCACTTGTAAATCTGGCTATTTTTGGATATTACTCTTACTATTTATAAGGAATTTTTACACCTCTATAAAAAACCTTAGTACCCTATTTATTTTAAATAAATACCATTTTAAAATATTACATCCTATAAATACCTTTTATCCTTTATAGCAAAAAATCTAAATATAGTTACATCCTACAATTAAGGCACCATATATGCTAAATATTATTTTTCTCTCTCCCTTTTTGTATTTTCTCTCACATAATTACCGCGTATATGCAAACCTCAATACAATCTCTCTGTTTGCATACAACCAGACTCTCTTCTCCCACAAACCCTAGTTTCTTAACTCTTCTCCCACCCAAATTCTCAATTTTCAATCCTTACACTATTAGAATCATCAATTACATCAACAACCTGGTTGATTACCACTACTGCCAACCCAAAACGCCTAGCTTGCTCTTTCAATTTGCTTGAAATCTTGAAGAATAAACCTGATCTCTGCTTAAGATCACGCGAGTTGTTCTCAAATTCAAAGTGAAATAAATCAGCAATGGAGTCAATTACAATTAGCTTAATAGAGGGGAAGGAAAGAGGACGGGATAAACGGCCCACGCCGTACACGAACACCTTGCCGTTGCGGGTAGCAGCGGCTGCGATTTCTTGCACCAGAACTTCCAAGGCTGGGGTTTTTGTAGATGTGTTAGGGGGCTGACCAACCGGAATTAATGGCTGGCCGTCGGCCAGCGAAGCCATATGGCTGTTTTTCTCTCTAGATCGCCCAAATCGCCTATTTGTATTCAGTTGTATTCGAATGTATTCTTCAGCTGTATTCACTTGTATTCAGGTTTAATCAGTTGTATTTAACTATTTTATTCAGCAGTAGTTAGTTGTATTCAAGTATTTTATACAACTGTATTCAGTTGTAGTTAGTTATATTCAACTATTTTATTCAGCAAAAGTTAGTTGTATTTTGTTGCATTCAAGAGTTTATTCAGCTGTATTCAGTTGTATTTTTGTTGTATTCAAGTGTTTTATTCAGATGAATTAAGGTGTATTTTGTTGTATTCAACTGTATTATTCATATGCATTTCTCTTTATTCAGCTATAATCTTATTATGTATCTTTCAAATACAGATTAATGAGGGATCATTTTAGTTCGTTGAGTTAAATTAGGAGAATATCATGTGATTTTATTTTCTTCCATTTTTAGCGCAGATATGTTACTGTATTTAATGTTAATGTCGCTTGAATACAGCTAAATACATGTCAAACTTAGCTGGAATTCCAGATTTTACGCCTATATTTTTTGTTGTATTAATGAATACAACAACTTAAATACATGAAATATATTGTATAAAAACATAAAAGGTATCTATAACACGTAATATAGCAAAGGGTATCTATAAATGGCTAATTAGACAAAAAAATAGTGCTTTATGAAAAATTCCCTATTTATAATCAGTAAAGCACGAATAAGAATGGGCCACGGTTCAAACGAAATGCTCCAGACTCCTAATGGGCCACAAGAGCTATTGGGCTCGCGCGTCAGTACAAATTTTAGGCCCAGTTGGCCTTAGGCTTCAGAACCAGCAGACTGAGTCTTTGGGTTCTGAAAGCAAGTTTGGCACAATGACCTCTAACATGTCTTGGCCCTTTATAATTACATCCATAACCAAATCACATGCTATTTGCAAAAGGAGATACAAATTGGAGAACTAACTATTACATACATAGTCACAAAATCAATAACCAATTACAAATCATCTCAGTTGAGACATCAGTTATAGAAATAACCACTCTAATATTAAAACCTAGCTAATTACAAGACATAATCACATGGTTCTTTATGTAATGGTCACTCTTGAATTGGACGACGGTCCTCTTCAATAAAAACCAGGTTTGCAAAAGAGTAGCCACAGAGCTATCCATTCAGGCCTAGCCATTCGGAGTAATTTTTTTTGCAAAGGTGAATTTTGAGGCAAAGAAAGATGGTGTTTGTTTACCTAAAAAATACGAGTAACAATTAAATTTGATTTGTGGTTTTAAAAATATGTGAATATAGTTCAATACTAATTAATAATCAAGAAGTATGACATATAAATGAAAGAAATAAGTGAATCAAACCAGTGTTACTCAAGCAATACCGACCTCGAGCTTAGTGACCTCGAGGTGAGCCAAGAACAATCAAGCAAGAAGAATAAAGATAAGGGACAATTCTGATGAACAATGAGTGAAAAAGTAAGATAGTATATACTTTGCCAAATGATTAGATGATCTTTACAAATGATTGGGGTCCCCTTTATATAGGAGGAGAGCCTAAATAAGGTACCTTTCTATTTACAGTAAAGAATTTTATTGGGACAGCTGGACAACCGCCTGGTACGAATTTGTACCAAATTCGTACAAATATATTCCAGAATTTACGCCATGATCTTGGGGATGTGGCGAGAATCTTGTCCTTCTGCAACAAACTTACAGCGGCACTATCTCGGAGTCGTTCATACTTAGCTCCGATATCTCTTGAACACTTAGTCCTTCGAGCCTCTTATTCCGCCTTCGAGCCCGGGCTTGGTCTTTATCGAACTTCAACCCTTGGTACGACGTCTCGAGCCTACTAAATCGGGGCACCCGATTTTACCGTATACAGATAGTCCCCACATTTCTTAGAGTAAAATGATAAGAAACGATTTGAACCTCGATTTTTCGGAGCCCCTGATGATGACGTCATCCTTGTGATGTAAGCGCTCAAAGTGACCGAAACATTCCGTCGGTCCACTTCCCCAAAACATTAAATGTATGCTAGTAATGGTCGGCCACTAGCGTCGCCCAACTGTCGCCTCTCCTCTATAAATATGGGGTTCCTTCTTTGAATTAAAACTTTACCTCTTCATTGGATTTACTCTGCACACTTTTTCCCTTCACCTCTTTCTCCTCTAATCACTTTTTACTCCGGTCACCGAAAAACTTCAAGCTCTCGTAAAGAACCACGCTCTTCTACTGCATGTATTCCATAGCTTGAACTTATGGTTAAAACTTCCAAAACAGTCCCCCAAAAAGAAAAAGCACCGTCTTCTTCTACTTCCCGGTCGGCCAAACCGGTGGTGCCGCCAGCTCTTCACGAAATCACCCCCGTTTTTGTGTGATAAAGAAGGATTTTAATGTTGAAAATCCTCCCGATATCCCAGGCCGATGCGAACATGTATCTCGATATATCAGTTCGATATCGAAAAAATACCTTAAAGACATAAAGAAGGACTGCGGTTAGGGAGACGAGGTCGTGGTTCAGATCCCAGGCCCCGAGGAAAGCATCACTACCCACGTGGAGGGGTTTTTAAGTGTTTACACTTACCCCCTCATACTGGGTCCCCTCGATCTAGTAGTGATCGATTTTTGCAAACGCTACGAAGTTACCGTCGGCCAAATCCATCCCTCTTTTTGACGCATCGTGAGCATGCTATGTTATTTTTCTGATAAGGCCGAGGGATTGGAATTTACCCTCAACCATCTTATTTGGATGTATCGGCCCCAGCTATTTCGAGGGCTCATCAAGCTGCAATGCCGAACGAAGAAGGCCTTCTTTGCTAGTAATGATGAAGACAAAGATCGAGGCTGGATGAGCCGGATCGTCAGAGTAACGACTTTAGATGTCATCCCTGGGAACAAAATGCCGTTCCCGGAGAGATGGAACTTTAACCGTAAGTGAAGTTCTTTTTTAAATACCCATTCATATTCTGCTCCTGTGTATCATAATACCTTTACCTTTCTCTAGTTGTTGCTTGAACGCCCCACACTATCCCTGACCTCGAGGACTGGGTTCGAAAGTTAGTGGGGACCTTCTCGTATAATGAGCGTAGGTGGCTCGATTTATCGAGGGGTAAATGGGAGGCCAAACACCATGGTAAGTTCTCTTCCCATGTTTTGATACTTTTCTTTTACTGGTAATGTCATCTCATTCATGTTTATTTGTGCAGACATTGAAGATATCTCCGAAATGAGGCCACCCCGCTTGGGGAAGGGACCAAGTCCTCGATTCCAAAATCAGGGAAAGATAATAAAAAAAAGAGTGCTTTGAAGCCCGAAGTTACCTAGGATGAGTCGGCCCCTACTCGAGGCCGAGGAGGAAGCTTATCCATGTGGACTTGTGTTGGCCCAAGAATAGGTAATGTTTTGAAGAATAACAAATGAACTCAGTCATAGACCAGGTCCATCTGGTGAATCACAGTCTTGATCTAAACATGTGAGATGCACGTGAAGGAGATGAACGTGAAGAAGATAAGTCATCAATAATATCTCGTGATCTGATCGAAAAGGTTGCATATTGGATAAGGGGAGAAGGTCTCCTTATATGAATAGAACACAATCCGGATAAAATATAGTGTTGGAGTTTGAGATCTTCAAGGACTCAACAACGATAAAAGATCAGCAATTGAGTCCCAATCAAACTCTGATTACTAATCTATTAAATGACAGTGATTGATCTCTTTTACAGGTATTGCACAAACGCAGAAGTTAAACTAAATTGAAAGCAAAAAAGCAAGGTGATTTTGCAAGCAATTTATGTGAGATTTGAGTGTGCACTCCTGAAGCTACTTGAACGAGATAGAAGAACCAGTTCCATTGTGTTTTTTCTTATTCTAGTTCAATTATAATAAGTGGTTTAAAGTTGTACCTTTTAGCTTTCATAGAAGTAATTGTATTAGGTACTTTGAATATTCAAGTTATAAACTAACTTGAAGTTATCGCAACAGTTGAGGCTGTGTGTTACAACGGGATTAGAGTTCCTTAGGTTTACAAAGAATTTTTGTAAATGCTGTTTTGGCTCAGTGATTTTAGTGGAAGTTTGGGAAAATCCTACTGAGTAGTAGTTCGTAATTTTTTCACCTTTTGAGCCAGGTGTTTTCCACGTAAAAATCTCTGTGTTCTTTATTTTATGTACCTTTTATTCCACAAACAGTACTAGTTAGAACACCTAGAAGAACCAGGTTCTTCTAGATAGAAAATTGGGTACCACACAAATCACCCCCCCTCTTGTGTGGTATTGACGTTTAGAACATCAATGGGTATCAGAGCGGGTTATCCTTGAAGAGGCTAACACCTTAGGAAAAGATCAACATGAGTGCACCACCTGGGAACTGGGAAGGGCAATCCACTGCTAGGCCTCCACTTTTCAATGGTTAGTACTATTCTTGGTGGAAGAACATGATGAGGGATCACATCATAGGTGAAGACTATGAGCTCTGGGACATAGTCACTGATGGTCCTCTAACAACTACAAAGAAGAACGCTGAAGGAGTGGATGTGCCTAAGACAAGGGCTGACTGCACTGCTGAAGACCTGAAGAAGTGGGAGAAAAATGCCAAGGCCAAGAAATGGATTGTGTGTGGACTAGGTCCAGATGAGTACAGTAGAATTCAAAGCTGTACTACTGCTAAGAAAATTTGGGACACTTTGCAAGTGGCTCATGAAGGAACACCTCAAGTGAAGAGGTCTAGAGTAACACTGTTGTACTCCCATTATAAGAACTTCACCATGAAGGAAGGAGAAACCATCCAAGAGATGTATACAAGGTTCACCATATTGACAAATGAACCTAAATCTCTTGGAAGGATTATTCTCGAAGAAGACAAAGTTGAGAAGATTTTGACCAGGGTTCTGCCAGTCTCTTGGGAAAGCAAAATCAGTGCTATTCAGAAATCAAAGAACATTACTACCCTCAAGCTGGATGAACTAATAGGAAACCTTACTACCTATGAACTGAGAAGGCAGACCATGAAAATGGATGCACCCAAGAAGGAAAGAAGTCTGACTCTCAGAATTGCTGAAGGTTCAGATTTGGAGGATGATGAAATGGCTATGATCACTAGAAATTTCAAAAATTACTTGATGAGAGGAAAGGGTTCTTCAAGAGGTACAACCTTCAACAAACCAAGGGCTCCAGAGACACAGACCAATGAGGGCTGCTACAAGTGTGGTAAGACTGATCACATGATCAAGAACTGCCCTCAATGGGAAATTGAGTGGAAGAAAGAAAGGGCTGAACGAAGGAGCAGGAAGAAGGAACATGTTCAACCAAAAAGGAACAAAGGATCAACAAAGGCTATGGTTGCTGCCTGGGGAGAAACATCAGATGAGGACTCAGAAGATGAAGCTGGAGATGAACAAGCTCTTATGGCCATAGGAGAATCAGATGATGAACAAGAGGTAAGTATTCTTCATCTCAAAGACAAGATTAAATTCCTGTCTAAAGAAAGGTTGTCTAAGCTATTGCAGGATTTCATTGATGAGTTTGGGATAATTAACAATGAAAAGGAAGAGCTGTCTAGGGAATGTATGATCCTAAAAGCCAAGTGCAAAAATCTAAAGTCTAGGGCTAATGAGAGTGAAAGTGAAAATACTGAGTTGAAGAACCAGGTTCTTGAACTTGACACTAGTGTCCTAGAACTTAGGTCTGAGAACTTAAAACTGAAACTAGGAACAGGAAAGAAGAAAGCTGATCACACTCATCTCACCCTAGAAGAAAATTTAGGAAAAATGAAGGATGAGCTATACATGAAAGATGAGCAGATAAGAGTACTAAAAGAAGATCTAGGGAAGGTAAAACATGAACTAGAAAAAATTTGCAAATGGAACAAGGCTTCTGATGCACTCTCCTGGCTACACGAATATCATAGTAGCAACAAAAGAGGACTTGGTTATGGGACTCAAGCACCTAAGTGGGATCCTAAAAGCAAGTACCTCACTCTTCCTGAAAATAAAATTTGCACACATTGTGGCAAGACTGACCATTCAAAAATGAATGTAATGCAAAAGAAAAGGCCAGTCAAAGAACAAAACGTTTGTTCAAGAAAAAAATAGGCTGCCTGGGTAGGCTAGAAGGAATCTGATTTATCCCTTTGCCCATAGAAAGGGACCCAAACTAGTTTGGGTTCCTAAGACTAACCCCTGATTTCTTTTTGCAAGTCCAAGTGAAGGGAATCAGCCAAATATGGTACATGGATAGTGGCTGCTTAAAACATATGACTGGAAGCAAGAACCAGTTCTTTTCACTTAAAGACTTAAAGGGAGGAAATGTCTCCTTTGGAAAGGGGAAGAAACGTGAGATCATTGGGGTTGGAAAGGTAGGTAAGACAGACTCTCACTCCATTGAGAATGTCTACTTGATAGATGACTTGAAATACAGCCTTATCAGAGTGTCACAAGTGTGACAGATATAACCTTGTAGCATTCACCTCTACTAAATGCTTTGTGATTAATCTTACCACTGACAAGATTATTTTGCAGGGAAAAAGAGTTAACAATATTTACATTGTAGATTTGTCCACTCTCTCAGAAAATGAACTAACCTGCCTAAGTGTGCTGGATAATGATCCCCTCCTGTGGCACAAAAGACTTGGTCATGCTAGTCTGAATCAGCTAAACAAATTGGTCTCTAAGGACTTGGTGATAGGGTTACCTAATATCAAGTTCAAGAAAGATAAAGTTTGTGAGGCTTGTGCAAGGGGGAAGCAGGTAAGATCATCTTTCAAAAGCAAGAAAATGGTAAGCACAACCAAGTCGTTGGAACTGGTCCATATGGATCTATGTGGTCCAATGAGAACCATGAGCAGAGGTGGAAAGAAGTATGTAATGGTACTTGTTGATGACTATTCTAGATTTACCTGGGTACTGTTTCTAACATCTAAAGATGAAGCATTTGACATGTTTAGTGCCTTTGTTCGAAAAACTCAGAAACAATTAGGAAATTAACTTGCATCAATTAGGTCTGATCACGGAATTGAATTTGAGAATGCTAAGTTTCCTGAATTTTGTGATGAAAATGGTATAGATCATAACTTCTCTGCCCCTAGGACACCTCAACAAAATGGAGTCGTTGAAAGAAAGAATAGGACTCTTGAAGACATGGCTAGGACTATGCTTCTTTCTAGTAAACTGCCCCATAGCTTCTGGGCAGAGGCTGTAAACACTGCATGTTACATTATCAATAGATGCATGACTAGACCTCTTGTAGAGAAGACTCCCTATGAGTTACTTAAAGGGAGAAAATCAAATATATCCCATCTTAGGGCATTTGGTTCCAAGTGCTTTGTGCACAATAATGGAAAAGACTCCCTAGGTAAGTTTGATCCCAGAAGTGATGATGAAGTATTCGTGGGATATTCTTCACATAGCAAAGCATATAAAGTGTTCAATAAAAGAACTTTGTGTGTAGAATAAAGTGTACATGTAGTATTTGATGAAACTAACATTCTTTTTGAGAGACAGGAACATGAAGATGAAGCCATTGGATTGGTAAAGGATCTGACTGAAGCCTTGTCACACCTCCTTTTTACCTACACCTCCGGAGGGGTATAAAGGGAGTTTTTTCCAATTTAAGTGACAATCGAGTCGAGATTATTTTTTATTAAAAGATTCAGAGTCGCCACTTGGGAGATTTATGGTGTCCAAAGTCACCGGTTTAAATCCCGAATCGAGGAAAGGGTTGACTCTGTATTACAGTCCGCGAACCAGAAATCCGGATAAGGAATTCTGTTAACCCGGGAGAAGGTGTTAGGCATTTCCGAGTTCCGTGGTTCTAGCACAGTTGCTCAACTGTTATTATTGGCCTAATTATTTGATTAATTACATGTTTTAACCTATGGTGCAACTTTAACTTATTAACCGCTTTTAAATTATTTTAGGAAATATTCAACGTTATTTAAAACAGGCCTTGAATCATGCCACATGAAATGCGCCCACGATCCACAACACATTTTATTTAATGTTATTGAGAATTGGAGTTGGGTCACATGAAATACACACCCAGTTTAGGAAGGTGAATTTTTTAAAATAGCGCGCCTAAAGCAACTATGCATTTTCAACTTTGCGAAGGCCATGGAAATTCAACTAAATGGCACGCCTCGAATTTTAAGGATTCACATGTTAATTAAATGAGGGCCATGCATTTGAGATTTTGTTTGGCACGACACACCTCGATTTATTCTAACCAAAAGGTTTTAAGCTAATTCATGAGGGCCATAGACTATGTCTTGCCTAATATAGTGCACCTCCAATCTACTTTTAAAAGTCCAATTAATTAATTAAAGGAGGCTTGTGGAACTTCTAATTATTTAATTAAAATCTCGATCCTACTAATTAACTAGCGGGCATCAAATTAAAAAGGCCAATCAACTCGAAACCAAATCGTATTGGCGAATTGCCGTGAATCGAATCCATTCCAATTACCTTCCAACTTGGGCCCAAGTGAGCCCAGGTCTTAATGAGGGAGAGACATTCAAATACTCCACATGACGTTGAATCAGAGACCGGGCGTCTGTCATTTGGGGCCAACTTCAGGCCAGAGTTTTCAGAACCAACAATTGTGTTAACTCAATTAAAAGCAAATCGGTCAAAAGCTATAGGAACATCCAAGGGAGATAGCCTCTGAATTTGGTCGTTTTAAGCTCAAAGTGACCAAGCCCACAATTTCGAAGTTTAAAGGACTCCTAAACCAAACAATAATTTAGCCATCATGTTTACCTAGATTCGAGTTTACTCAGCCATATGTTCAGAACATGCAATTGACAAAAGAGATCCAATGAAATTATTCACTTAACAAATGCGAAGTTAAACATTAACCTAAAACCTAACATGATTATAAGACATAGCATGCAATTCTAAACATTATTCCACTAGTGCTTGGCATTTTTGATGACTTCGAAAGGAAACCTATACTAAACAATGTGGATTACAATAGAGAATAAGCAAAACATCTAAAACCCAAACAATCTAATCAAATAGTCTGCTGTAATAGCCTTTGAAGTCCTTTTATACAAAACTCTTAACTCAGATTCATGCGAACCACTAATAACTAGAACACGCGACTCGCCTAACATTGCAAACGAACTTAAAACTGAAACAGAAATGATCAAACTACAATGAGAACCAAACTAAGTATGAAATTTGAAGGTTTTCAGAAATGTAAAAACAGACATTTAATAAAACTGATGCTCTCTATATTTCAAACTTCAAGCAAACAAACTTGTGCTTCTCCATTTCACACGTCAAGGAGATGAATAATACCTGGTAATAAAAGGAACAAAGGAGTAAGGATTCAGTAGAAGAAAAGCAGCAGAAACCAGCCTTAAACCCAGCAATAGTACAGTAGAGACCACAACAGAATTCAAACCAGACTCTAAATACTCGGAATTCAATCCATTTTAGACCAGAATGCAAGCCCGTGAATTTTCAGTGATTTGAACCAGACTATTAAGACCAGAAGAACCAAAATCCGAGCAGAATTCTTAGTAGTTTTCCAGAAAATGCAAGGAATTCCAGGTTATTTCAGAATTTCTTAAAGAAAGGCAGCCATTTCAGTTTTTATTTTTTGGATAATTTTCATCTCTCTTCCAAAATCTGACTTGAATAGCATGTCTTGGTGCCTTTATAGGCAAGGCATTAGGGCAGCCTTAAAGAATTCAAATTTGCACTTCTATCCTTTTTATGTTCTCATTTTTGCTCAGAAAACCCTAGTCTAAAAATCAAATTTCCACATTAGACCCAATACCCAACTTCCTAGAAGTTTCCTTAGGCTGTTACAAATGATTCCCTTACCTACAATTCCTATTTTACCCCTTAAGCACCATGTTATTACCCTTGAAACCAAAACGGGTCATGGGTCAACTTTGACCCGATGGTTCAAATCCAAATGAATGAATCAGAATCGAACCCCAGGCCCAAACCAAAAGGGTCAGAAATCCAATTAGCCAAATTGACGATAAGCAGAAAAAAGAAACAATTGAGTGACTTCAAAACCCAAAATCTAAGCTAACAAGTGATTTTTCTCTTAAGATAAAATACGAAACTGAGATTACGACTAAATTACCTAATTTAACAATAATCTATCTTAAGCTAATCATCAGCAAGTTGTCGCAACCTAAAATAAAATCAAGATAAACAGGGAATAATAATCAAGAATTTGAAAAGAACACTGAAGAAATGAAACGGAAATAAATACACAACCACAAAAAAACTGTCCTAAGGGAAACTAAGTTCGAAACTAATTTCAGTAACGGCATGCTCAAAAAACGGAGGAAGAAGAAGAAGAAGAAGTGAGGTATAAAAGCGAACAAAAGAAAAAAAACTTACTGACTTAGACTCGAAATTACTAGATACATTCTGATTTAACCCAAAAATGATGTAAATCACCTATTCTTCGTTAAGAAAACGCGAATAACACCATTCCGGGATAAACCAGACCTTGAATACTCAGAAGAATTGGAGGGACGACCTTGCATGTATTAGATCTGGTTTTAGGATTTTAGGGCTCGAATCTTTGACTTAAGATTCGAGATGCTCTAGCAAGATTCGAGGGAAACAGATCGGGGATTTGGAACGAGGGGGTCGTGGTGGTTCTATGGTGTCAATTTGGGGTGATTTGGGAGCAGCGCCGCCGGCCTGAGACGATTGGGGAAATAGGGGCGGCGGATTAGGGTTACCTTTGATCTCTGAAGCGGAGGAGTGAGAGAGACGATAATAGGGGAAGGGGTAGGATCATTTAGGATAGTTATATACCCGGGGGGAATCAGTTCCGGTCCGTTGGATCTTGTTGATCTAACAGTTGAGATGGGGAGGGGTCAAACGACGTCGTTTGGTTAAGTGTAGAAATCGGACCGGGTTGGGGTATGGGTTTGGGCTGGACTGAACGGAAATTTCATTTAGGTCGGGGGAAATTAAATGGTTCTAGCCCAATTCAGACTCTCCTATTTGTTTTCTCTTCTCATTTAATTTCAAAATTATTTTAATTCCTTTGTCTTTTAAAAACAAAAATAAAAATAAAATCTAACTTAAATCCTAACCCAAATCATCCTGCCAAATTAAATTAATTAACTAAAAATAATTCTTACCACAACTTTTTAATCACCCAATTAAAAAGAAAGCCGCAAAATTCGATACTAAATGCAAAAAATGAGTTATTTTTTTGTGATTTTTCTATTTTTGTAACACGATTAAATTACTAATTAATTAAAATGCAAAATTAAATCCTAAACGCAAATGCAATGTATTTTTGTATTTTTCATGAATTAAATAAAATAAACGTGCCTAGATAAATGCAGACAGTCGACAAGAAATGCCACAAAAATCCACAAAATTGCAGATAATGGGAGAAATTTATTTTTCTTGAATCTATGGGAGTAATTCATATAGGGCAAAAATCACGTGCTCACAGCTGCCTCTCTTTGCTAGAAAACACGAAGAGTTTTTGTGCAAAGATAAAGTGAGCGGATACGAGCGATTTTTGCCCGTTTGGATACTCCGTGGGAAGTATTTTTTGTAAGATTTTACCGCACCCTGCTTCTGAGGTTGTCTACATATCCTTGGCTATAAAGGAATCATGTCAGTATAGTTCGGGAGGTTTCGGTAGCTGAGACTACCATAAAGCTATGATTTTACTGTTGCTGCTGCTACTACTGCTTACTAAACCCCTTATTACACCATGACAAAACAAAAGACGCTAGACTAAACTATGATCTATGAATTACAAGAAATCCTATCTAATCTTCAAACTTGATCTTGCAGCTCTTGTTGCCATGTCGATTTGTTGCCGGCTTTAATTGTAATCTGAGATGGTTTCCCTTTCTTTAGGTGGACGCCTGATTGCTGAACTTGAACTGTATTCCCATTATTTCCAGGTGGGCTCCTGACTGTTGAACTTGAATTGTATTCTCGTGCTCTCCAGGTGGGCGCCTGACTGCTGAACTTGAATTGTATTCCCGTGCTTTCCAGGTGGGAGCCTGACTGTTGAACTTGAATTGTATTCCCGTGCTCTCCAGGTGGGCGCCTGACTGCTGAACTTGAATTGTATTCCCGTGCCCTCCAGGTGGGCGCCTGATTGCTGAACTTGAATTGTATTCCCGTGCTCTCTAGGTGGGCGCCTGATTTCAACAAAAATAGACAAAACAAAGAAAATTTTCTGCCCTAGTTTGGTAGCTGGGCACATATGTGAGTGTTACACTGAATCATATTACCAAATATTACTAAGAATTTGAAAGATAGATCCCATTATCCAGGAGGGTCCTGACAGCTCCTAGTTACACGACAGTTTTAAATCTAAATTATATCTCCTAAAGGTATTACTTTCGTTACATCTTGTTATCTAAGCCGATCTTAAAACTTCACCCCATTATCCAGGAGGGTCCTGACAACTCTTAATTAAACGACAATTTTAAATCTAAGTTATATCTTCTGAAGGTAAGAAACTATTAAAGCTACATCCCATTATCCAGGAGGGTCCTGAAAATCAACAATCAGGTCTTATCTTAAAAGTGACAATTTTTACGGCTGAATTATAATACCCTTCAACAGAACTTACGCTAAATCTTGTTATCTAATGGATATCTTAAAGCTAAGTCCCATTATCCAGGGGGTCCTGAAAACTTCTAATCGAATCCTATCTTAAACATGCAAACTTTGAAACCAACTTATGTTCCTTTGGGGTACATTTATGCCAGGTTTTACTACTCATGATTGTTTTGATTTTTAAACTAGGTCCCATTTTCCAGGAGGATCCTGAAAATTTACAGTCAAACCTGTCTGGCGCTTTCCTTTCCTTACGGTGGGTTTCTCCGAAACAAACAAAATTTTCTGTCCCTGTTTCAATCAAAGAAAAATCTTGTCAGTTTAAAATGTGCTGGTTGGTTTGTGGCCTTGACTTTGAGGGAAATTGCTCCTTCATTTCCCATGATAACTGATTTCCACTTGAGTACTTGCTTGTTTATAGGCTAACCACTTTCTCTGTCGTCCTTATCACAGAAAATACCCCTTCGCCGTTCAGACCCAATTCCCTCTATTTGTTGCATTGCTCATGAACTGACATTTACCAACCTTTGTGTTTCACCAAAATACCTTTGATCCTTCCACCTAACACCCTCCATCTATTGCATCGTGCTCTTATGTTGACATGTACTGCAACTTTGTATTTCTCATGAATTCCAAAGCACGTTAATTGCCATCCACTTAGTGCGCATGCTGTTCTTTCCTGACTTAAATCACTGGCCTTGGCCTTGAAGTCTATTGTTCCCTCACTTGTCACGATAACTTTGATTTCTGCTTGGAAGACCTCGCTTGTCACTGGTTAACCACTTTCTTTGTTGATCTCATCACAGAGAATACCTTTGACCCATTCACCCAACATCCTCTATCTGTTGCATTATTCACGAATTGAAATATACCAGACCTTTGTATTTCTCATGGACCCCGAAACATGTTGATCGTTACCAACTCAGTGCACTTGTTGTTCTTTCCTGACTTATGACATTGTGACGTGCTAGCCAGATCTCGTTTTGTGTAATTGGAAAGCTGGTGGCAGATTTTGAAGTCATTTCTTACTTGTTCCAACCAAATAGACTCATGAAGAGGAAGTAACAAGACAAAAGGGACAGAGTAAACGATAATGGAAAGAGATGATTCCTAACAAGAAAACTACAAAATAGAAACCTATCAGATGTGGATACCAACTCTAATGACCATGACATGCACCGGAGACCTATTCTGTTGAGCAAGTCTGATGTTCAACTCTTGTTGTACCCTTAAACCGTGAAACTGGGCTTCAATGCTTCGATTATCCAATCTGACTCACAATCCTTATTCGACTTGTAGTGCCCGAAGGGTTTTCACCATCAAGCCTCTCTCATTTTGTTCTTTCTCTCAACTTACAGTTGCCTCAAGGTGCCCGGGAAGGTTTTCACCCATAAGACTCCCTCATTTTGATTTTTCTCATCTTTTATCGGCTTGCGGTACCCGTGAGGGTTTTCATCAATAAGACTCTCACGTTTTTCATTTCCCTTGTTTAGATCGGAGTGTTGCCCCTAATATGATTCACCTCTACTTGCTCGCCTTAGCATCTCTCGAAAACGGATCGGAAAGTCTTTCTTTGGACTGTAACGTGGACTTTTGGATGAGGTTAGAAAGAAAGGGTATCAAAAAGCTCAAAACAACTCATTTGGATTCAAGATTATAACTTTTGGAATCAGTTTCTTACAAGAACCACAACTTCTGCACCAGTTTTTTGCTTGGGGGCTTTTGGATTTTATTTTTGATGGGACCAAACCGTGAGGCTGCCTACGTATTCTTAAAAGGAATCAGGTCGAACGTAGTTCATGTCATAGGAATTACTTTGTTTGTTGTGATTTTTCTTTTCTTTTTCTTTCTCTTCTTTTCTTCCTTTTGTTTTTCTTTTTGTTGTTTTTTCCTCTTTTCCTTTTTTTTCTTTTTCTTTTCATTCTTTTCTTTCTCTCTTCATTCTTTGTTTTCTCTTTTCGTTCTTTTCTTTCTCTTTTTCTCTTTGCCCTTTACTTACATTTTACAATTGCGTTTCTGAACTTTACTACTGATTCCAAAATAGGGGTATGACAAAGAAATAAAAAAGGCTCAAAAGGGTAGCAAAGGATAAAGTGTTTAGATATCAGAACAAAATGACTTCGTCATTCCAATCTTCAAAACATGCCAAGTACGAACAAACACAACTTAACCAAAGAAATCATACATAATATCTTTTGACCGCATCAGAATTGATAGCCATTTCTATACATTTGCCTTCTACATCTGTCAAATACAAAGCACCATTGGACAATACTCTCACTCTCATTACCACGAACAACCCCCTGCAAATTTGGGGCAAACTTGCCTTTAGCTTCGACCCGATGCGGCAGGATGCATTTCAATAAGGTTTCTTTATGTTCTATCTGCTCCAGTTTCACACAATTCGGGCTTAAAGTGATCTCAAAATGCCTTTGCTTACTTCCCCTCGCATGTCCCTACATCTTCAAAATTGCTTCATGACTAAATTGACTTTTAAAACCAGGCTGAGAATTATGCATGCATGTCATGTCTCTAGAGTCAATAGGAAAATAACTATAAAAGAAAAGAGAACTAAACAAAAATGACTAGCAGTTACAGAAAACAGAAAATTGCATTAGACAGCTGGTGAAAGGATTTGAACAACAAAACAAGCAAACTAAACTAGGGTTACAAATCTATAACAAACCTAGACAACACTAAACGAGCTTCTGCGACTAAACATCTGGGCAAAATAAAATGATAGAAGGGTTTGAGTCACAAGACAATATCTGGATTACAACCCTAGAAATAACCCGGACAATATAAATGACAACACAATAAACCACCAAAACTCCTCCCAGGCTAACCAAGAAAAGAGCGTCTTTCCAATCACCAAACTCAGCATCTTAGCCACTGACTTCTGTATCAACAATACTAGGACCTTCACAAATCTCCATCACATTGTTCTTAACAAATTGCTTTTGGGTTCCCTATGCCTGCTTGTTCTTAGGATCAACCTCTGATAGTGCTGAAAGCTTCGTAGCACGTGGACCTCTGAGGATCTCAGAAGAATTCTCATATTCCTTTTCAAAATAAATCATACCCACTATATGCGTCTCATTATGCACAGGCGATGGCCCTTGGCTATTATATGCTGCATCTAGATTTTGCACGACAATGTCACCTGCATCAATAAGCTTCTGAATTGCTTTCTTCAGATGCCAACACTTCTCTATGTCATGCCCTGGGGCATCTGAGCAATATGCGCACCTTTGAGAAAAATCAAAATTCTTTGGAAGAAGGTTTGACTTTTTTATCTGAATCGGCTTCAACATGTCCAATTTCCTTAGCCTTTGGAATAGATTGGTATATGACTCTCCCAATGGAGTGAAGGTTTTCTTTCTCTACAACCTCTCATTCTTAAATGCTTGATTGGGCCGGAAACCTGATCCAGGAGGGTCTCGGTAGGCTCGTGGGGGCGGATAAGACATTTGGGAAAGTGGTGTGGGCTATCGCGGGCCTTGTGGGTGTGGAGCATGTGGTGGTGCATTGTGGACAGGGTACTAGGAAAGTGATGTACGACTTTGGGAGTTCTGTGGAGAGAAGTAGCATTGGGGAGGGTCATCTGGTGCGCAAGGATATCCACGGGAACGATGTTGAGGCTGGAAGTGTTGAGCAGGAAAGCCCATCGAATCATCTTTTCTGTTTCTCTTTCTTCCACCCAAGCTTACTGGGATGTTCTGAATGTCTTTCGAACAACTCATGATTTTGCTTGACTTGATTCCATCATCTACTAGCTCCCCTATTTTTAACACATCATTGAAAGGCTTTCCCAAGGTCGGGATTAAATGACTGAAGTAGGTGGGCCTCTGGGCTTGTAGGAAAAGCTCAACCATTTCTTCTTCACCAATCGGGGTATTGACTCGAGCAGCTTGCTCCCTCCATCTGAGCCCAAACTCCCTAAAGCTTTCCTCCGGCTTCTTTTCTATTTTAGATAGGGAGGAGCGGTCTGGGGTAATGCCTGATTTGTATTGAAAGTATCGAACAAAATCTTGAGCCATGTCACCCAGTGTAGGCCATTTACTGACATCTTGACGATTATGCCATTCCAAAGCTGCCCCAGTCAAGCTCTCACTGAAATACGCCATCAACAAATCATCTTTCTTGCCAACACTTCTCAATTCACTACAATAATCCCTCAAATGGGCTACCGGATCTCCACACCCATCTTTCAAGTTAAATTGTGGCACTTTAAATCCCGCGGGCAGGCGAACATCAGGGGACACAGATAGTTCTTTGTAAGCCATGCTACCCTGGTCTCCCCTCCCTTGCTTGTTCTTCAAGGATTGTCCTATGCCTTTCAGCCTCCTGGGTATCCCATCTTTCCCTTCTCTTCCTGTGAACCTTTCATTTTCAAAATGAGACTCATCCCGCGGGCCCTGTTTGTATGAGTAGGGAACTTTGTGGGCAACCTCCGAGGGGTAATATCGGGCATCATGAGCTTGGAGATAAGCGGGTGGATCTAGAGAGTATGGAGGATCATCTGGTATTGTGTCCGGAGCTTGGGTAAGGGCGGCATCTAGGAAGCTAGGTGGTGGCGGGAGTGGTGCCTTCCTAGTCATCCAAGCCTGATACATGTCTGCCATGTGTTGTTTCAACATCTTTACCTCTTTAACCAACCCATTGTCCTGTTCAACCAACTGCTTTCGGGACCCGATATCAACCAACTCAGTTATGTTATTATCTGCCATTGCCTTTTGACTTTATGTTGTGGAGAGGATTTACTACTTTGGGAGCCACAAACCAACCACCTTTCTGTACTGAATTGTCAACAACAAACTTGTTAGTGATTAAATCTTAACAGAAAGACAACCGCTCATTTGGGGAATGAATGCACCTAAGTAGTTAACCGTTTCTATTATGCATTTGATCGGTTGCTTGCGTCATCCCGGCTTTCCCTTATTTCCATTTGCAACTACTCTTTTTCTCTCTCCTTTTTTTCTTTTTTTTTTTTCATTCTTATTTTCTCTCTTTTCCTTTTCTTTTCGCTCTTATTTTTCCTCTCTTTTTCTTTTCCTCATCTTTTTTTATCACTCTCTTTTTTTTCTTTCTTTTGGTTATGGTCGAATCCTATGGAGATTGCCTACGTATCATGACCCGCCATGAACTAGACCGAGCGTAGTTCTGGGAAATAAATGTAAAAGTAAATGATAAACACATTTTGGGATTTTCAAATTTTTCCATAATATAAAACAATTTTGATTACAATGACTCATCCTAAAAACTAACAGACTCGATAAGGGAAATTAACAGACCCTGACTCAAAACAAAATCAACAGACTCTGACAGAAAGGTGAAAACAACAGACTCAAAAACCAACTAACAGACTCCAACAAAAGAAAGTACAGACTCGCAAACAAACTACAGACTCCAATGAAAATCATGAATACATTAATGCCTCAAATGCTCCTAGGGCCCGTGGGACATCATTTGGTCTCGCCACGGGCCTATATGCAAGATCCCTTTGAAGCCTCTCCAAATCACTCATTATCTATCGGACAAACCTGGTGCGAGTCATATCCTCACATGCTTGGCATTTTACAACAATGTAGTCGGCAATGGCTCTGACCCGCTCTCGGATTCTACCCTTTTCCTGAAGCAGAAGCCCGACCTGTTGATTCCGGGCTTCTAACACCTGAGTATCATGGAGATATTGATTTTGCAACTGTTGCATTTCTTTCTCCATCCAAGCCATCAAATCATAATAGTGTTCCCTATCAGCTTTAAAGTCCTTGGCCTGCTTGGCTGCCTCATTCTCGAGGGTAGTCATTTTTCTCTCCAGGCTGGTGATTGTCCCTTCGTACTTTCTTTTAATTTGTCGCACAAACTATGCCCGCCCTTTTGCATTTTCCACCAATTGAGCCCGGACTTTCGCCAGACTGGCCTCAGACTTTTCTAGGTCATCTTGACACTCAAGGTATTTCTTTTTCAGACTGTTTATGAGCCTTTCATCTGCTTGGCTTCTTTCCGGGTCTCTAGCAGCTATTTTTAACTTTCGGATTTGAGCTTTGAGGGCTTCATTTTCCTAAGTTAACTTCTTCTTATCGCCTTCATCTGCGGCGGCTTGCAACCCATTCTCAAACTGAAGGTCCATGACTTGCTTATCCAGCCTGTTTATGGTGGCTCGGTACTCATTTTCTTTGGTCAACCAGTCCCATTGCACCTGTGCTCCATCGGTAAATTGTTGGACATGGGGTTTCTTTGCGGGCCTTTCGGTCTCCTGATGAATTCGGGATCTTTTACCATACCACGCAATGTAACTAGGCTCCACCTCGCCTCTGGATAGATCTCGTACCTGAGTTCTAGGCTCTAAGAATCTGCACTGGTGCCAAATCTGGCACACTTTTTCTTTTGGAAAAGCGGCTTTTGGTTCCAACTCAATAACCTGCCGACTCAAATCCTCATCGTGTGGGATGATCTGATATCGGCCTAACTGACGTAAAACTCGATGCGGAGCATAAGGCTGGATACTCTGAAGACCCATCAACTGCAGAAAATACACCTCGACCGACATATAAATTACTTCAACGATCGAGAGCCACCCAAACGTCCTTTCGATCTTGTTTGTAGTCAAGGATCTTAAGTGGGCATGCCATGCTTTTGTACCATCCGGGAACTCATAACCCTCTACCCGCTTTTCATGTTTTTCAATGCACTCAAGGCCAGTCATACCACATTCAAGTATCCAGGACGGTGGCAAAGGTGTTCCTCCATCCATAATTGTAACAGCATATTGCACCCTTTAAAAAACTTTCTCCCTTCTCGACAAAGGGTCAGAGCTTGTTAAATTTCTGCCAAAATCATCGGCACTATGGTCCCATTTGCCTTTTTCATCATAAAGTCGGCTATCCCCACGAGTCCCAACTCTATGTTCCCGTCTTTTCTGGGGCAAATCAAAGTATCCAGGAATGCCATTATGAAAGCTAATCCTCTCCGAGTTTCCCACTTGTCTTTGTTTCCCGCGTGAGTAAGACCGATATTTGGTGTTTCGAAGCCACGAGGATTCCCGTAACGTCGGAACAAAAAGTATAAGGTATAGAATCCTTTGGCCAAATTTCCGTCTAGGATGTCCCGACTGATGCTTAGCAGGTCCAAAAATTTGTGAGGGGTTACTGCCCTAGGTGCCACCGGGTATTAATTTCTAAGATTCCCATCGAAACCGGCATAGCCTGCTATCTCTTTCAGGGTAGGAGTTAGCTCAAAATCAGCAAAGTGGAATACATTATGTGCTGGGTCCCAAAATGGTATCAAGGACTCAATTATGTCCTTTCTCAGCTTAACTTTCAAGAGCCCGACAAGACCACCCAACGCTTTTGTCACAACTTTTCTGCTATTGTCCCCCAAATCATGCCACCAAATATGTAGCTCCAACGGGATCTCTTCACGGACTGAGAAAGGTTCATTTTGAATTGTGCTCATCCTGCACATTTATTAAGGTGATTTTAATTAAAAGAAAACTATGACTCATTTTGACTCAAAAAAAATGACCATTTTTTTTCAAAATTCTCACAAAAATATTCGGCTTTGCCAATACGGCTTTTCAGCACTTCAAAAATGAAGATTTTAAGGCTGTGTCAGCTAACCAGCCAAAACAAAAATGACTAAAGGTGGTTGTTCTTGCAAAAACAGCCTTCCAGCGCCCTTTTGAGGGACATTCGGCTATTTTTGACAAGAATGGCATCACCTTACTTATTTGCAATAAACATAAAATTTTTGTTCTTTTTGGGCTATTTGCAAAAGGAAGTTGGACCCGATGGGGTTGCCTACGTATCTCACATCCGGTGAGAATCAAACTGGCATAGTTCGGGCAAATAAAATAAAATCAACTATTTTTCAAAACAAAACCTTTTCTTCTCTTTTTTTTTTCATTTTTCTCAAAATATTCGGTAGAGTTTCAGTACCATTTGGACATTGGTTTTCCAAAATAGGTGATTTAACTCACTTAACCCTCACATTGCTATTCTTTTTTTCCCAACTTTCTCCCATTATTCAAAAGCCGGTCAGCATGCAAATCCAAATCAAATAAATGTATAAGTAGCAAGTAAGATGCATCAGGATGGTCTTTTCAGTTTTGGTACACCTGTCCTAGACAGACCCAACCCCTGTGTTGAGTCTCCAAAGTCAAATGCACGTGATGCAAGCAAACATTCCTACTAGGGATCCGGTATGAGGTCTTGTTATACTAGATTTAAAACCTGAGTTTATTGTTCTAGACCTGGCTTACTCGAGCGGACAGCTCGAGCCGGGGGGGGACAACGTACCGGGAATGCAGAAGCTTCACCGGCTTTGCAACTTGTCCGAACCTCGTTCTAAAATTTGGGATATGACTCTAACAGAAGAGAAGTCACACGAAGTGCACACTCCTCCATGATTTAGAAGACTCAGAGAGAAGAAGGGTTTCGTGGCAATTTATATACAGTTCACAGAATATCAAAGTGGTAAAAGCAACACTTAGCATATTAGGCCCAAACATGTAACAAAATCAAATAATAAATAAAGCCAACTATAACAATTCATATAAGCTCGAATTCTGAACCCTGAACCAGAGACTCTGGGTTCGATCCCCAGCAGAGTCGCCAGAGCTGTCACACCTCATTTTTACCTACACCCCCGGAGGGGTATAAAGGGAGTTTTTACCAATTTAAGTGACAATCAAGACGAGATTATTTTTTATTAAAAGATTCAGAGTCACCACTTGAGAGATTTATGGTATCCCAAGTCACCGGTTTAAATCTCGAATCGAGGAAAGGGTTGACTCTGTATTACAGTTCGCGAATTAGAAATCCGGGTAAGGAATTCTGTTAACCCGGCAGAAGGTGTTAGGCATTCCCGAGTTCCGTGGTTCTAGCACGGTCACTCAACTGTTATTATTGACCTAATTATCTGATTAATTATATGTTTTAACCTATGATGCAACTTTAACTTATTAACCGCTTTTAAATTATTTTAGGAAATATTCAACGTTATTTAAAATATGCCTTGAACCACGCCACATAAAATCCGCCCGCGATCCACAACAAATTTTATTTAACGTTATTGAGAATTTGAGTTGGGTCACATGAAATGCACACCGAGTTTAGGAAGGTAAATTTTTTAAAATAGCGCGCCTAAAGCAACTACGCATTTTCAACTTTGCGAGGGCCATGAAAATTCAACTAAATGGCACGCCTCAAATTTTAAGGATTCACATGTTAATTAAATGAGGGTCATGCATTTGAGATTTTGTTTGGCACGACACACCTCGATTTATTCTAACCAAAAGGTTTTTAAGCTAACTCATGAGGGCCATAGACTATGCCTTGCCTAATATAGTGCACCTCCAATCTACATTTAAAAGTCCAATTAATTAATTAAAGGAGTCTTGTGAAACTTCTAATTATTTTATTAAAATCTCGATCCTACTAATTAACTAGCGGGCATCAAATTAAAAAGGCCAATCAACTCGAAACAAAATCGTATCGGCGAATTGCCGTGAATCGAATCCATTCCAATTACCTTCCAGCTTGGGCTCAAGTGATCCCTGGTCTTAATGAGGGAGAGACGTTCAAATACTCAACATTACGTTGAATCAGAGACCGTGTGTCTGTCATTTGGGGCCAACTTCAGGCCAGAGTTTTCAGAACCAACAATTGTGTTAACTCAATTAAAAGCAAATCAGTCAAAAGCTATAGGAACATGCAAGGGAGACAGCCTCTGAATTTGGTCGTTTTAAGCTTAAAGTGACCAAGCCCACAATTTCGAAGTTTAAAGGACTCCTAAACCAAACAATTATTTAGCCATCATGTTTACCCAGATTCGAGTTTACTCAGCCATATGTTCAGAACATGCAATTGACAAAAGAGATCCAATGAAATTATTCACTTAACAAATGCGAAGTTAAACATTTACCTAAAACCTAACATGATTATAAGACATAGCATGCAATTCTAAACATTATTCCACTAGTGCTTGGCATTTTTGATGACTTTGAAAGGAAACCTATACTAAACAATGTGGATTACAATAGAGAATAAGCAAAACATGTAAAACCCAAACAATCTAATCAAATAGTCTGCTGTAATAGCCTTTGAAGTCCTTTTATACAAAACTCTTAACTCTGATTCATGTGAACCACTAATAACTAGAACACGCGACTCGCCTAACATTGCAAACGAACTTAAAACTGAAATAGAAATGATCAAACTACAATGAGAACTAAACTAAGTATGAAATTTGAAGGTTTTCAGAAATGTAAAAACAGACATTTAATAAAACTGATGCTCTCTATATTTCAAACTTCAAGCAAACAAACTTGTGCTTCTCCATTTTACACGTCAAGGAGATGAATAATACCTGGAAATAAAGGGAACATAGGAGTAAGGATTCAGTAGAAGAAAAACAACAAAAACCAGCCTTAAACCCAGTAATAGGACAGTAGAGACCACAACAGAATCCAAACCAGACTCTAAATACTCGGAATTCAATCCATTTTAGACCAGAATGCAAGCCCGTGAATTTTCAGTGATTTGAACCAGACTATTAGGACCAGAAGAACCAAAATCTGAGCAGAATTCTCAGTAATTTTCCAGAAAATGCAAGGAATTCCAGGTTATTTCAGAATTTCTTAAAGAAAGGCAGCCATTTCAGTTTTTTTTTGGATAATTTTCATCTCTCTTCCAAAATCTGACTTGAATAGCAAGTCTTGGTGCCTTTATAGGCAAAGCATTAGGGCAGCCTTAAAGAATTCAGATTTGCACTTCTATCCTTTTTATGTTCTCATTTTTGCTCAGAAAACCCTAGTCTAAAAATCAAATTTCCACATTAGACCCAATACCCAACTTCCTAGAAGTTTCCTTAGGCTGTTACAAATGATTCCCTTACCTACAATTCCTATTTTACCCCTTAAGCACCATGTTATTACCCTTGAAACCAAAATGGGTCATGGGTCAACTTTGACCCAATGGTTCAAACACAAATGAATGAATCAGAATCGAACCCCAGGCCCAAACCAAAAGGGTCAGAAACAATTGAGTGACTTCAAAACCCAAAATCTAAGCTAACAAGTGATTTCTCTCTTTTGCTAAAATACTAAACTGAGATTAAGACTAAATTACCTAATTTAACATTAATCTATCTTAAGCTAATCATCCCCAAGTTGTCGCAACCTAAATTAAAATCAAGATAAACAGGGAATAATAATCAAGAATTTAAAAAGAACACTGAAGAAATAAAACAGGAATAAATACACAACCACAAAAAAACTGTCCTAAGGGAATAACTAAATTCGAAACTAATTTCTGTCAGGGCATGCTCAAACAAACGGAGGAAGAAGAAGAAGAAGAAAAAGCGAGGTATAAAAGTAAACAAAAGGGCGAAGAGAGGAAAGAAAAAGAAACTTACTGACTTAGACTCGAAATTACCAGATACATTCTGATTTAACCCAAAAATGATGTAAATCGCCTATTCTTCATTAAGAAAACGCGAATAACACCATTCCGGGATAAACCAGACCTTGAATACTCAGAAGAACTGGAGGGACGGCCTTGCATGTATTAGATCTAGTTTTAGGCTTTTAGGGCTCGAATCTTTTACTTAAGATTCGAGATGCTCTAGCAAGATTCGAGAGAAACGGATCGAGGATTTAGAACGAGGGGGTCGTGGTGGTTCTGTGGTTTCAATTTGGGGTGGTTTGGGAGTAGCGCCACCGACCTGAGACGGTGGGGGACATAGGGGCAGCGGATTAGGGTTACCTTTGATCTCTGAAACGGAGGAGTGAGAGAGACGATGAGAGGGGGGGTAGGATTATTTAGGATAGTTATATACCGGGGGGAATCAGTTCCGGTCCGTTGGATCTTGTTGATCCAACGGTTGAGATGAGGAGGGGGTCAAACGACGTCGTTTGGTTAAGTGTAGAAATCATACGGGGTTAGGGTATGGGTTTGGGCTGGACTGAACGAAAATTTCATTTGGGCCGGGGGAAATTTAATGGTTCTTGCCCAATTCAGACTCTCCTCTTTGTTTTCCCTTCTCATTTAATTTCAAAATTATTTTAATTCCTTTGTCTTTTAAAAACAAAAAAAAATATAATCTAACTTAAATCCTAACCCAAATCATCCTGCCAAATTAAATTAATTAACTAAAAATAATGCTTACCACAACTAATTAATCACCCAATTAAAAAGAAAGCCGCAGAATTCGACACTAAATTCAAAAAATGAGTTATTTTTTTGTGATTTTTCTATTTTTGTAACACGATTAAATTACTAATTTATTAAAATGCAAAATTAAATCCTAAATGCAAATGCAATGTATTTTTGTATTTTTCATGAATTAAATAAAATAAACGTGCCCAAATAAATGCAGACAGTCGACAAGAAATGCCACAAAAATCCACAAAATTGCAGATAATGGGAGAAATTTATTTTTCTTGAATCTATAGGAGTAATTCATATAGCTCAAAAATCACGTGCTCACAAGTATTAGCACAAGTCAAAGTGGCACCAAAAGAAGGAACAGATGATGGAACAGGTTCTTCCATTCAGGGGAACCTGATAGGGGGAACTAATCAAGGAGGAATTGAAATAAATCCCCTAAAAGAACTTGTTCATGACCCTATTCCTCAGCAACAGAACATGGGAGAAACATCTAGCAGAAACCAATTGGTTGTGAAACCTCACAAGTATCAAAGTTCTCATCCTATTGAGAACATTATCACTGATCCAACATCTGGAGTCAAAACTAGATCACAATTAAAGAATCTGTGTGCTTTTGATGCCTTTTTATCTCTTATTAAGCCTAAAAATGTTGTTGAGTCTTTGCAGGATTCACATTGGGTGAATGCAGTACAAGATGAACTCAATCAGTTCGAGAGAAGTCAAGTTTGACATCTAGTTCCAAGACCCAAGGACAGATCAGTTATTGGCACAAAATGGGTCTTCAAAAACAAACTTGATGAATATGGAACCATTACAAGAAACAAGGCAAGAATGGTAGTCCAAGGTTACAGCTAAGAGGAAGTCATAGATTATGATGAGACTTTTGCTCCAGTTGCAAGACTAGAGGCAATAAGACTCCTCACAGCCTTTGCAGCACACATGGAACTCACTCTTCATCAGATGAATGTCAAAAGTGCCATCCTAAATGGTTACCTGAAAGAAGAAGTGTTTGTAAAACAACCTTCAGGGTTTGAGAGCAAAGAATGTCCTGAGCATGTGTACAAGTTAGACAAGGCTCTCTATGGACTCAAGCAGGCCCCAAGAGCGTGGTATGAATGACTATCCAAATTCCTACTGGAGCATGGTTACAAAAGAGGTAAAATTGACAGTACTTTATTCTTAAGGAAAAAAGGTAAGGATCTCCTTGTGGTACAAATATATGTTGATGACATAATCTTTGGGGCCACCACTGATAAGCTAAGTAAGGACTTTGCAAAATTAATGGGGAGTGAGTTTGAAATGAGTATGATGGGTGAGCTTAACTTCTTCTTAGGGTTGCAGATCAAATAAAGTCCTAATGGAACCATGATCTATCAGCAGAAGTATGCAAAAGAGCTTATCAAAAAGTTTAAAACTGAAGAATCAAAAGAAATAGACACACCCATTGCAATTGCCACTAAATTAGACATTGATGAACCTGGTTCATCAGTTTATCAAAAGCTGTATAGGGGTATGATTGGTTCACTCTTGTATCTTACTGCCAGCAGACCTGACATTATTTTCAGTGTAGGGCTTTGTGCCCGTTTTCAGGAAAATCCAAAGGAGTCTCACTTGACTACTGTCAAGAGGATACTAAGATATCTGAAAGGCACCACTGATCTTTGTCTTTGGTACCCCAATGGTAGTAATTTCAATCTAGTAGGATATGCTGATGCTGATTATGCAGGTTTTCTAGTGGATAGGAAAAACACCTCAGGTATGACACACTTTTTTGGTTCATGTCTTGTGTCATGGGCTACTAAAAAGCAAAATTCAGTGGCCTTATCCACTGCTGAAGCTGAGTGTGTTGTTGCTGCCTCTTGTTGTGCTCAATTGCTATGGATCAAACAACAGCTGGTAGATTTTGGCATTGAAGTTGGTTGCATTCCTATATTCTGTAATAACACTAGTGCTATAAGTATGACAAAGAACCCTATTTATCATAAGAGGACTAAGCACATAGATGTTAGGCACCACTTCTTAAGAGATAACTTTGAGAAAGGTTTGATCTCCATAGAATTCTGTGCTACTGATAAGAAAATTACTAACATCTTCACTAAAGCACTGAGTAGAGAAAACCTTGAAAGGAACAGGTTGGAATTAGGGATGATCAAGATCACCTAATAGGCCCAGCTCAAAATACACAAAAAAAAATTTGGCTAGGAATATTCTAACTTTGTGTAAATATCTAGATTAATTCTTACTCAGTTTCATACTTTAATTAGTATACTCCTGTGACATGTGTATATATGATTCATTGATCTCTGTGTCATGTGTATATATGACTCAAGTATGTTTTCAAAACTTTGCATAGTTAGAAAGATTAACAATTCAATCATGAGCAGAAGTCCTATACTTGCCAAACTCCTAGAAAATTCTATCCGTTGAAGCATTGAACCAGTTTCATCCATTTAGAACTCTAAAACCGCATTTTTTGCCAAAAATCTAGGGAAGCCAAATCTATCATTAAAATGCTGGAATTTCAGTTTGATTAGACTTCTATTTGACCCCTGACAAAGCTGCCGTTACCTAATTAATGTCTAATTCTCTTTAAATACACATCACATCTCCATCCCTCTTCAAAATTCTAAAACCGTCAAAAATTCATCTTCAATCCTAATTGCCCTCCTCTCCAAAATTCCCAAATTCTCTCAAGAAATCAACAACCATGTCTAACCCACAAGATCATCCTGGAACCCCTTCTCCACCTTCTCCCTCAAATTCATCCTCAACTACTCCACCTAGTAAATCTCCAAAACCTAGGTTTCGAAGGCAAAAAATGCTTGCCCGAAAAACTGTAGCATCTGGGGCTCTGAGGAAAGTTTTAAACAAAAGGTTGAAAGCTAGCCAAGTGAAAGAAAGCCCAACTCAAAATTCTGATTCTAGCTCTGAGACTGAATCTTTTCAATCCGCAACTGAGGGAGATGGACATGGGTCTTTTGACTTAGAGAAGACTCAAGAATTCCCTACTGAGGTAAGTTCATCTGTTATTAAAAAATTAGAAACTAGGTTTGTTCTGGTTGGACCCATTAGGGATGTTAAGTTGGCTGAGACGAGTAGGAGTGGAGGTAAAAAGAAGTCTGAAAAAGAAAAAGAGAGAGAGGGTGCATGTGGTGAAGAGAGGGGAAATGGGAAGAGAGCAGTTCTTGCTATATGTGGGGTTGCACAAGAGAGGTTATAAAAGAGTGGCATAAAGTCAGGGGGAAGTAGGTCTGGGGAGGCTGCTGAGGGGTTGGTTCATTTGAGCAAAAGGAGAGATGAACCCGTTTCATCTAATGAAGAGACCCTAGCTGATCTACTGAGAAATATTGGGGCAAGTTATGACCCAAAGAAACGCAAAGCTACCACACCAAAAGCCCCAAATGTTCCCAAGCCATCCAAGAAAATAAAAACTTCATCCCCAAAACCTACTACCTCTTCAATGCCTATAGGAAGAGCCACAAGAAGCAGGGTAAAACAAAGTGAAGCTGACTTACAAAAGGCTCTAGAAGAAAGCAAGAAAAAGAAAATGGAGAAGGGAAAGGGAAAGGTTGTAGAATCCTCTGAGGTTATAGAGGAAGAGGAGATGGAATTGGTCCATCAAGAAAGGGGTACAACAGTGTAGGTTCCTACACCAAAACCTAAAAAGTCCAAGACTTATTCTGTACCTGTGTCTACTGAACCCTCACTAGCCAAGAGGACAAGATCTGCAGTGAAAGCTAAACAAACAAAAGTTTCAGATGATGAAGAGTGGAGTGGAGAAGAAGAAGAAGAGGAATCTAAGAAGGAACATGACAAGTTTGTCATCTTTGGCAGGAGAAAAATTTTGAAAGGTAGATTGTTGAAGGACCTGGTGGAACCAGGGATGATGAGGTTGGTTGACTCTTTAGCTTCTCAAGGTTTGAAGGATATGGTCCTTCAGATAGATGGGAGACTAGCCAGAAATAAACTAATTGAGTTCATGGCTAATGCTGCTATTAAGGATGGAGTTGTCAGTAGCTTGGTGAAGGGAGTCCCAATGCAATTTGATGCTAAGAAACTGGGAGAAATTCTGGATATACCCTCTGAAGGGTTTCATGACTACACTAGGCAAAGGTGGCCATACCTGGACTCCCTACCTACTGCTCTTGAGATCACCAAGAGGTTCTGTGATTCAGAGGATGTGAATGAAGCCAGGGCTGTGTAGAAAAGTGAGATGAGGGCTGAGCACAAGGTTGTGTTTGAGTTTGTCAACAAGTGCCTACTGCCCAGACAAGAGAGAAGACATACTGCAAATTACATGGACCTAGTTCTTATAGAGTACCTTGAGAGAGGAAAACAGATCAACTGGCCTGCTCTCATTGTAAAATTGCTAGACAGGGTCATCAATGGCTCCAAGGCTCATGTTATTCCATATGGATTCATACTGACCACTGTTCTTGACAGGCTGAACGTGTCTTTAAAGAAATGGAAAATGGCATCAAGCAAGAAACATTTTGGCATTAAGACTCTTCTGGCTTGTGACTGTCCAGTCAATGCCATCCTAGTTGAACTTGGTTCATCTTTGAAGACACTCATAAACATCAAGGTTAGGACTTTGGTTCTGGAATATGGAACTAATGATGCTGAAATTGCTAGGCTCAAGGCTCGTGTGGCTGAATTGGAAACTGAGAGCGATGGCCTTAGAATTGAGCTAGAAAAAGAAAAGGAGAAGAGTGATGGAATCCTTCAAAATATGCTGAACCTTCTCCAGACTCAACCCTCTAGTTCCTCCAAGCCTTAGGTCTCCTAGCACTTGTCTTCTGAACCTGTCTAGTACCCCTAGTGAACCCCAGTGACCCGGATTAGGGATTTTTCTATTTTTGCTCATGTTTTGAAAGTTTTTCTTTCTTTTTGCGGACTGTTAATGGCTACATATCATGATGAATGACAACAACTGTTTTCTCTTGTTCTATGATGATTCTGACCTTAATAGTTTAAATATTTTTGTTGATTATTGATAATTGCACCATGTTTACACTTGCAGTTGCCCTAGTGGCCAAGAGTACTTATTAAAATCTGGAATTCACACTGTGTATGCAACTTTTCGATGATGCCAAAAGGGGGAAGAGATATTGTGCTTTATACATTATTCTGAAATAAGTGATATTTATAACCTAATTAACCTGGTCCTTGATGATAAATAAATTTTCTAAGTTAAGTGTTGATGGTTAAGCTGAGTTCTTACAGGTTCTTTGATCAGTAAAAAACACAGAGTTTGTCATCATCAAAAAGGGGGAATTAGTTGGCCCAGGAACAGGTAAAGTTTTGAAGAATGAAAAATGAACTCAGTCATGGACCAGGTCCATCTGGTGAAGCATATTCTTGATCTAAACATGTGAGATGCACGTGAAGGAGATGAGCGTGAAGAAGATAAGTCATCAACAATATCTCGTGATCTGATCGAAAAGGTTGCATATTGGATAAGGGGAGAAGATCTCCTTATATGAAGAGAACATAATCCGGATAAAAGATAGTGTTGGAGTTTGAGATCTTCAAGGACTCAACTACGATAGAAGATCAGCAATTGAGTCCCAATCGAACTCTGATTACTAACTTATTAAGTGATAGTGATTGATATCTTTTACAGGTATTGCACAAACACAGAAGTTAAACTAAATTGAAAGCAAAAAAGCAAGGCGATTTTGCAAGCAATTTATGTGAGATTTGAGTGTGCACTCCTGAAGCTACTTGAACGAGATAGAAGAACCAGTTCCATTGTGTTTTTTCTTATTCTAGTTCAATTGTAGTATGTGGTTTAAAGTTGTACCTTTTAGCTTTCATAGAAGCAATTGTATTAGGTACTTTGAGTGTTCAAGTTATAAGCTAACTTGAAGTTGTCGCAATAGTTGAGGCTGTGTGCTACAACGGGATTAGAGTTAATCCTTAGGTTTACAAAGAATTTTTGTAAATGCTATTTTGGCTTAGTGATTTTAGTGGAAGTTTGGGAAAATCCTACTAAGTAGTAGGTCGTGATTTTTTCACCTTTTGAGCTAGATGTTTTTCATGTAAAAATATCTGTGTTCTTTATTTTATGTACCTTTTATTCCGCAAACAGTAGTAGTTAGAACACCTAAAAGAACCAGGTTCTTCTAAAGCAAAAATTGGGTACCACACAAATTACCCCCCTCTTATGTGGTATTGACGTTTAGAACATCAACTTGGATTCAGCCACCCAACATTAGGAAAACGAAGATAATGAAAGTGAAGAGTCAGTGTTGGTGCACCGGACTAGGAAACCAGTCGAGGCTGTCAAGTCCTCCGAAGCCGAGACCTTGCCTTTTGATGGAGAAACTCCGAAGAAAGACTCGGGTAAAACCCTTGAGTCCCCCGAGATTGAAATTGTTCCTCCTCCTTCAATAAATACATTAGAGGGGACAATCGCTGAAAGGGTCGACGCTAATCAGAGCGCCCCAAGTGAGGAGCTCGGGGCCATGACAATGGATCACTCACTTTCTTTACCATGTTACTCTAAGGAGGCAATAGAGGATTCTCGGGCTCTGCCAACGCTCGTCCCGAGCAAGGTTCTCGAAGAAGACCCTTTTCGGGACTGTTTCACTAGGGTTGACGATGCCGTTGACCTTAACTATGCATCCACCCTCTTTGAAGAGGCTCAACGTCTCTTCTTCCGGGTAAACACTAATTTTTGTTGTTGCAAAAAAATTCTTTGTTTTCTTCTCCTTCCATGTTAACAAACATCTTTTTTGTCTTTCTGTAGGCCGTTACCTAGTTCAGGGCTGAGCTGGGTCAATGTGAGGCTGAGCTCAAGAAAGCTTGGGGTGAAGAGAAGGCCTTGAGGCTCCTCTGCAGCCAAAAAGAGGAGGAGCTCAAAGATCTTCGGACCAACTTGGCCAAAGCTCAAATAAACGATGCCGAGTTATACGAGTAGGTAACTGTGTATTTAATAGAGTATGATATTCTTGACCTTACTTAGGAGGCTAACACTTTGATGTCTCAGCTGCAGCAAAAGTTGGAGATGATTGGGAAGCTCCGGAGTGAGGTTGATCAAGTTAAGACTGTCTACCATCGGTGGAAAGAGAACATGGATCAGCTCGCTGCCGATAAGGAAGCTGTTATAGCCCAACTGGCCTCGGCTAAAACTCAACTCTGAGGCATTAAAGTGAAGAGTCTGGCCCAGGTCAGGAAGATTTAGGAGTTAGAGGCAGAGCTTGTCAAAGCCGAGGCCGAAGCTGCACAAGCCAAGGCCGAAATTAAGAAGACGAAGGCTATGATTGATAAGACCATCACCGTATACTTAAGGGATGCTGAGACTTTTTAAGCAGAGCTGAGGGAGGCCTCCGACCGGGAAAAATAGAGTAATGATTTGGCCAAGTGCCAAGCCCGGAGGGAGACTCTCGAAGAAATTCACGCCCTAGATTTTGACCTCACTGAAGAAATAGCCCAAGCAAAGGCGCTGGAAACTGATGCTAGATTTCTTGTTTCTTTTGATGATGAAGATGTTGCAAGTGATTCTGAGGGCGGGTAAGGCGAAGGTGGAGCCCCCGAGGAGGAGGAGGTTCCCGAAGATAGAGCTCCCGAGGATGTAGTTCCTGAGGACGTTGCTTCCGGGGATGTAGCCCCAAAATAGATTATGTTCTTTTTCATTTTTGTTTTTGTGTAAGGGCCCCTCGGGGTTGTTGTAAATGTCTTTTGTAAACACCCCTTATGAATATAAAAGGATCTCTTTGCTCCATCTTTGATTTGTATCGAATTCCATCTCGTCTTTATTTGTGAAAGAAATTTGATGTTATAACTTTTATGATCAGTCTGAGTATTGGCCTGAACTCAAAACATAATAAACCATTATGTTTTTTATTGATCAATACAATACCTCTTAAGGTTTTTGTTAATCCTCGAGCTGAGCTTAAATTGATTGATGCGAGCTTGGGATGTTGGAACTCTTGAGTCCGAGTTGAGTGAGAGCAAGGTCTCGAACTCTATATATTTTGGCCCTTAGGCTTTTTATATAGGCTCTTAGGCTCTTTTAGGTTGTCCCTTAGGCTATTTTAAGTTGGGCTGGTTCGGCCTCTAAATCGACTATAAATTTTTCCTTTTTTTTGGCTAAAAGACTTAGTGAAATTTTTCTATGCCTTAGCATGTGTTGTTTGTACCCTTTGGGTTTTTCGAAGGTTCTACCGATCGGAACCCCATTTGTAATTCGTTTGTGTAACGATAACCGAATGCCTTTTGAGGTTTTTTGAAGGCTGATGTTTATCGAAGCCTTTAAATTATTCGAGGGCTGATTTTATCGAAGCCCCTTTATTGGTTGCTTTTGCCAAGGGTAGCCTGATTTAACTGGTTTTTCAAAGTGTTTGAAGGCCTGTAATTTATGGCGAAAGTCGGACGTCTTCGAGCAGCATTATTTCGGCCGTAACCTTTATATAACTGTAGTCTTTATATGACCTAGTCTTTAATATGGCCGTAGCCTTTATATGACCGTAGTCTTTAATATGGTCGTAGCCTTCGGGTATGTCTCTTGGACTTGTTTTCCGATAATATTTCAAACTTTTTAGAAAGGTTAGTTCCCGAGTATGATGGCCTTGGCCTTTATATCGAGGGGATGCCTCTTTGAGGTCTTATGAGTTCGAGTTTTTGATGACTCGGATGTGTTGACTGTCGATGACAATCCCCAGGTATTCGGGGTGTATTTGTGTTTTGGCCCTTGGGCCATTTCTTGTAGAATTATAAGTGTAGAACTCGTATAATAGTAGACTTCTTTTAAGATATAAAGTGTTTTGATATAGAAAGAATGCTTCTTTGAATAATTGATATATGCGTATATCAGGGGCTCGACTATTCTATATGGACACAGTTCATCTGACTGTATGTCCTATTACAAAGTTCTCCTATTGAGGCCCACTTTGGAATGAAGTATTTTCCTCAAAAACATAACCTCCGAGGGTGATGCCCCCCAGTATTTGAGGTTGATTGAAAAGAAGCCTTGGATACTATTGAGTCCTCCTTAGGTAGCACATAGTTATTGCCTCGTTAAAAACCTCGCCGGTAAAACCCATTTGGGACAAAATCTGATCTAAGGTAAAAAGAGTGCAATGCATGCTTTAAAACCTAGGGCCTTCGTGTAAAAAAATGCCTTCGATACCTTCGATCGAAAACCTGCAATGGGTTAGTTTTAAATTCAAAAAGTGCAAAAAGAGAGAGTCATACCTTAGCAATAGTATCGTTTGAGTAATGATACGTTCCAAATGTTTGGCAGTTGTTCACCTTCCATTGTGCTAAGTTTGTAAGATCCTTTACCGACAACTCCGACGACTCGGTGCGGTCCTTTCCAGTTCGGGCCTACTTTTCCTTTGTCCGGGTCTCGAGTGTTAAGGGTTACTTTCCATAGAACTAAGTCCCTGACTCCGAAGTGCCGAATGTTGGTCCTTCTATTGTAGTATCTCTCGATTCTTTGTTTTTGTGCAGCCATCCGAACAAGTGCTGCCTCATGTTTTTCATCTAATAGCTCGAGGATGGTATTCATAGCCTCATGATTTGACTGCTCCGATAGATGTCAAAATCTAGCGCTAAGTTCTCCGACCTCAGCAGGGATAAGGGCTTTGGAGCCATATACCAAAGAGAATGGAGTGGCCCCTGTGCTAGACTTCGATGTTGTTCGATGTGCCCAAAGGACCTCGAGTAGAACTTCTCTCCATTTTCTCTTGGCATAATCTAACCTTTTCTTTAGGTTTTGAATGATAGTTTTGTTTGTTGACTCGACCTGTCCATTTCCAGTTGGATGGTATGGTGTTGAGAAGATCCTCTTTATTTTGTGAGCTTTGAGGAACCCTATTACTTTGCTCCCAATGAATTGCTTTCCATTGTCACATACAATCTCGGCAGGTATCCCGAACCGGCATATGATGTGGTCCCAGTTGAAGTCAATAACTTCTTTTCTCTGACCTTCTCGAAGGCCTGTGCTTCCACCTATTTAGAAAGGTAATCAGTCATAAACAAAATAAATTTAGCTTTACCTGGGGCCGTTGGTAGGGGGCCGACTATGCCCATCCCCCATTTCATGAAAGGCCACGGGGATAGGACCTAGTGGAGCTGTTCTCCGGGCTGATGGATCATCGGTGCAAACCGTCGGCATTTATCATATTTTTTGACAAACTCCTTGGTATCCTTTTCCATGCTGTCCTAGTAATACCCTGCTCTGATAATTTTGTGAATCAAAGACTCGACGCCAGAGTGGTTCCCGCAAGTACCTTCGTGGATTTCTCGTAGAACATAATCGGTATCCCCCGACCCTAAACATAACGCCAATGGCCTATCGAACGTTCTTCTATATAATGTTCCATCCCTATCTAGTGTGAATCTAGTAGCCTTGGTTCACAGATCCCTCGATTCTTTGTGATCCGATGAGAGCTTTCCATTTTTCAAATAATCGATATACTTATTTCTCCAATCCAAAGTCAAGCTCGTGGAATTTATTTCTGCATGACCTTCCTCGACCACAGATCTCGATAACTGAATGACAGTCGCTGGGACAATATTGTTTTCTTCGACCGACGATCCCAGATCTGCAAGTGCATCGGCCTCACTATTTTGCTCTCGAGGCACATGATCCAGGGTCCATTCCTTGAAGCGATGCAACGTCACCTGTAGTTTTTCTAATTACCTCTGCATTCTATCTTCTCGAACCTCAAAACTTTTGTTTACTTTGTTCACCACCAATAGGGAGTTATAATTGGCCTCGATAACCTCTGCCCCAAGCTCTTAGCCAGCTCGAGTCCTGCAATCATGGCCTCGTACTCGGCCTCATTGTTAATCAATCTTGAAATTTTGATAGATTGTCTAATAGTACTACCTGTTGGTGTATTCAAAACAATGCCGAGTCTGGACCCTTTCACATTCGAGGCACCGTTAGTGAAAAGGGTCCATACCCCTAATGATGTACCCGATCCTAGCAGAAGTTCTTTTTCTACTTCGGGTACGAGGTTCGGCATAAAATCGGCCACGAAGTCAGTCAAGATTTTGGACTTGATAGTCGTTTGAGGTTGATATTCGATATCATACCTGCTTAATTCGACTGCCCACTTGGCCAGCCGACCCGACAATTCTGGCTTGTGCAAGATATTTCGGAGGGGCTAAGTGGTTAATACACATATGGGATGACATTGAAAATATGGATTAAACTTTCTAGATATGCTAATTAATGCAAGTGCTAATTTTTCTAAGTGAGGGTATCTAGTTTCAGCATCTCCCAAAGTTTGACTTACATAATAAACAGGGAATTGCGTACCTTTCTCTTCTCAAACTAGTACTCCACTTACCGCTATCTCGGACACTACCAAATATAGGTAAAGCTTTTCATCTACCTTGGGGGGTGTGAAGCAAAAGTGGGCTCGATAGGTATCTCTTCAATTCTTCTAAGGCTTGCTGGAATTTCGGGGTCTATGCAAAGTCCTTTTTCTTTTTGAGCAAGGAAAAGAACCTATGACTTCGATCCGATGACCTCAAAATAAATCAACCCAAGGCGCCTATTCGTCCTATTAGCCTTTGTACGACTTTCACACTATCCATGATGGTGATATCTTCGATGGCCTTGATCTTATTGGGGTTGATCTCAATTCCTCGATTAGATACCATAAGCCGAGAAACTTGCCCGAGCCAACTCCAAAGGCACATTTTTTCGGGTTAAGCTTCATGTTGTATACTTCCTCAAGATTTTGAATGTTTCCTGCAAATGAATTAAATGGTCCTCTTTGCGCAGGGACTTAACTAACATATCATCAATGTAAACTTCCATCGTTTTACCTATATATTCTTCGAACATCTTGTTAACGAGGCGTTGATATGTGGCTCTACCATTTTTTAGCCCGAAGGGCATTACATTTTAATAGTAAGTTCCAAACTTAGTGATAAACGAGGTTTTTCCTGATCCTCCGGGTTCATCTAAATTTGATTGTAATCGGAGTAGGCGTCGAGAAAAGTAAGGATCTCATGGCCGACCGTGGCATCGATCATGCGATCGATGTTGCGCAGTGAGAAAGAGTCTTTAGGGCATGCCTTGTTTAAATCTTTATAATCTATGCACATTCTAAGTTTGTTTCCCCTTTTAGGAACTACAACTACGTTGGCTAACCATTCGGGGTATTTTACCTCCCGAATAAATCCTATTTTTAGAAGTTTGGTTACCTCGTCCTTTATGAATGCACGCTTCATCTCGGAATGAGGCCTCCTTTTTGCTTTACCGATTTGAACCTGGGGTCAAGGCTTAGCTATTATGTAGTTATTTTCGGCGGAATCCTTGTCATATCTAAATGGGACCAATCAAAGAAATCCATATTATCAATAAGAAATTGAATGAGTTTTTCCCTGAGTTCGGGGGTTAATCTCGTTCCTAGGTATACCTTTCTCTCGGGTATGTATTCGATCAGTATGACCTGCTCCAGTTCCTCGATCGTTGACTTGGTTGCATCGCACTCTTCGGGAACGACGAAAGTTCAAGGAGTAAGGAAATCCTCTTCCTCGTCTTCGATTACCTGTTGCTCTGATTCTGTCGAGGCTTGAGGCGATGATTGCTATTTAGCTGCTTACTTACCTTTGGTGTTCGACTTTTCCAAGGTCGAAGGCTCTGGTACCGGCATCACTTCATTGACTGCAAACATCTCCTTTGCAGCATGTTGCTCTCCGTAAACCGTTTTTACTCCATCCTCCATTGGGAACTTCATCATCTAATGAAGAGTTGAAGGTACTGCCCTCATGATATTTATCCATGGTCTCCCGAGGAGTGCTTTATACCTTATGTTGACTTGGATGACATGGAATTTTGTATCCTGTATGGTCCTGGTTACGTTCACTGGTAAGATTATCTCCCCCTTTGTTGTTTCGCTTGCCATATTGAAGCTATTTAGGATCCGAGATGCAGGTATAATCTGATCTTGTAACCCGAGCTGCTCTACGACCCTCGATCTAATTATGTTTGCTGAGCTACCTGGATCCACTAATTATGTTTGCTGAGCTACCTGCTTCCTCATCGTAGAATGATAGGGCATCCTCGGGCCCATAGTTCCGAGTCCCTTTTACTCTGGTGATCGACACCTTGGTGTGTTTGAATACAGGTCTTTGTGTGATATCGACAACGCCGACGATCATGTGGATCACATGTTGTGGTTCTTCCTGCTTGTTTTTTCTGCTTGCATCTCTCTCCTTGAAGTGATTCTTAGCTTGATCAATGAGAAATTCTTGAGGGTGACCCTCGTTGAACAACTGAGCTACCTCTTCCCTTAGCTGCCTGTAGTCTTCGGTTTTATGGCCATGTGTGCCATGATACTTACACACTAAGTTTGGATTCCTTTGAGAATGATCAGTTTGTATAGGCTTGGGCCACCTGGTATCTTTAATTCTTCCAATAGCTGACACAATCCCTGACGCATCTACACTGAAATTATACTCTAACAATCGAGGTGCCTCTACGAGGTCGGTATGCTTATCGAACCCATTCTTACTCATGAGTCCCCGAGAAATTTGACCTTGATTGTTTCTCCGATCATTCCGAGGAGTGTTACAACCCGAGCCATTGTTTCTCCGATCGACATATGACCGATATTGTTCTTTGTTGAATCTTGATTCCTAGTCTGTATCCTTCAGGGGCTTAGCCTCTAGCCTGTTAGGATGAACTGAGCCCGAGCAGGCTCCTAACTCATCGTCCTCGACCCTAATCTTGGATTGGTAATGGTTATGCACATCTGACCATGGCACAACTGGATACTCGATCAAGTTCTGCTTTATTTGTCGAGATGCTATTGAACTCCGTTCATTCAAAACCTGTATTAAGGCCTGTACTGCCAAGTCATCTGAGTCCGGTGGTAATTCCATGCGCTCCATCTAAATCCTTGACATGAGATCCCTCAATATCTCATCGTTTCTTTGTTTTATCTTGAAGACGTCTGACTTTGTCATTGCCACCTTTATGGCCCCAGCGTGTGCTTTCGCGAAGGCATATGCTAACATAGCAAACGAATCAATAGAGTTAGGAGGCAAATTATGGTACTAAATTATGGCTCCTTTCGACAATGTTTCCCCAAACGTTTTCAACAATACTGATTCAATCTCGTCGTCATTCAAGTCATTTCCTTTGATCCCAAAAGTGTATGAAGTAATATGCTCATTGGGGTCGGTTGTCCCGTTACACTTTGGTATATCAGGCATATGGAACTTCTTGGGGATGGGCATCGAAGCCGCTCTTGGGGGGAATGGTTTTTGTATGAACTTTCTGGCATCTAAACCTTTCAAGACTGGAGTGCCTCTGGTATTTGATCAACACAAGAGTTATAAGTCTCCACCTTTTTGTCATTGTCTTCAATCTTCTTTTCCCCAGACTCGATCCTCTTGATGAGCTCTTCGAGCATTCTCATAATGGTGGGGTTAGTCCCCTTTTTCGTTCGACCTCTCTTGCAGTGTTTCAGCATACCGAGTGTTTTCTGGTTCAGCTATACTTGGAGTCTTATTCTGACTTTGAAGTTAAGCGATGGCGATCTATTGAGCTTGCAGCATCTCGAATATCACTTGGAGGTTGATTCCTCCATATCCCGTTCCTTGTGTTCCTTGGTCACTAGATCGGGCTTCCCTGCGTACACTCCCTCCGGGGTCTATGCCTAAATCCGTGTTTAGAGCAATGTCTGAACTAACATCAACTGGTTCCATATTTGGCACCTCCCTAGGGTTTATTGGTGGTACACCGACCCTTATATTTTTGTTTTCTCCAAGACCTTCATTGTTATGAACATGTGCGTTTTGTGAGCTAGACATGTTTCAGCCTGAGAATAAAAAATTCTTGACAAGAAAAAGTGTAAAAATAACGTGTGTTATGAGAATCAGTAATGAAATAATCACTATTATCTTTGGCCCCAAGGTGGGCGCCAAACTGTTTACCTCGAAAATACGAGTAACAATTAAATTTGATTTGTGGTTTTAAAGATATGTGATATAGTTCAATACTAATTAATAATCAAAAAGTATGAAATATAAATGAAAGAAATAAGTGAATGAAACTAGTGTTACTCAAGCAGTACTGACCTCGAGCTTAGTGACCTCGAGGTGAGCTAAGAACAATAAAGATAAGGGACAATTCTGATGAAAAATGAGCGAAAAAGTAAGAGTATATTCTTTCCCAAATGATTAGATGATTTTTACAAATGATTGGGGTCCCCTTTATATAGGAGGGGATCCCTAAATAAGATACATTTCTATTTACAGTAAAGAATATTATTGGGACAGCTGGATAACCGCTTAGGACAGATTTGTACCAATTCGTACAAATCTATTCTGGAATTTATGCCATGATCCTGGGGACGTGGCGAAAATCTTGTCCTTCTGCAACAAACTTACAATGACACTATCTCGAAGTCGTTCATACTTAGCTCCGATATCCCTTGAACACTTAGGACTTCGAGCCTCTTATTCTACCTTCGAGCCCGGGCTTGGTCTTTATCAAACTTCAACCCTCGGTATGAAGTCTCGAGCCTACTAAATCGGGGCACCTAATTTCACCGTATACAGTGTTAGCAATTCTTAACATTGATTTTGTAGATTAAAAGTGCAGACCTGACCAGTTAATGATCAGATATTCAAAATCAATTCAAAAAGCTTGCACATGCAGATATTAGATTTCAATCAAGGCTAAAACTTAAACCACTAACATATCACTGAATATAGCAGCAGTTAACAGTGATTTCAACTCTCAAATAATTAATTATTCATCAAACACGTCATGAATCCAACACTGATCAGCATATATTCAAATAGAAGTTATACTTTTAAGTCATTCTTCATTCACAAAATAATAGGAATCTACATTTTAGTGAAGAAAAGTACCTTAAGGTGCAGAAACACATGCTAAAGTAATAGCTGAATGCAAAGGCTAAATGGAATGAAGCTCGGGAACTATAAGAACAACAACAACCATAGAAATCCAACCTGATTCTCAGCTCTTTAACCCCATAACTAATTCAAGAATTTAAAGCCAAAAACTTCAAAGTCTTTGAAGAAAACACAGATTTGAAACCTCTTCGGAGCATTGTTTTCTAAAGCTTACTGCAAACTATTTTTCTCAGAAAATTTTCTCATCCCTTAAAATTTAACTTTGTTTTTCAGCTTCTTCTTTCTCTAAAAATTGCAAGAAAATTATCTTCAAGTCTCTCTCAAATGGTATTAAAAGTCTTTCCTTCAGTGTACTAGATGCGCCTTCAGTGTAATGTAAAAGCAGCGGTCTGCAGAATCTTGTCAAAATAGCAACAGCTTTGATAGCTCGAAAACTGTAACGGCCTTTAGTGTAATTTTTTCGCATAACCAGAAGTCGCTATTGTTTGACCAAAAAGTTTTAGGCCTTTTTGTTAAACTAATTAAATAAGAAGATTTGAGGCAAATACTAATTAGAGATAATTTATTCTAGATCTGAGATAGAAGATAGGAATAAACAAGCATAACTGAACATAAAATTTGGTTGCGATCGCGATTAAATTTTATAATGTAAGAAAAAGGATGATTGCTCCAATAATAGCGAATGATAACGAAGAATACATAAATAAAAAGAGTCACCATTCTTGAACAAGACAGACCTTCGTATATTTGATAAAGTTGAGTTACCGATGAATACTGAGATTCTATGCTCTTGTCTCCTTTTTTGGCGAGGAGCCTGAGATGGGAGAACATCTTCACTTTTAGAGAGATGTATAAGTCTGTGTGTGTTTATATCACCCCCCTGTTACTCTCTCTCATGACATTTATACAAAATGCTTTCCTTACCCAACGATCCTTAACCATATTACCTACATTCTTGGAATATTCCGTAGAATATTTTCCTAAATTGTCTAAGTGTTGAACTAGCCGTTCGGGCCGAATTGAGTGCTCGTCCTCGTCCGTAGCTGAATCACTCGCCGGTATATTGCTTCCTATACGTGACTTCAGCTCGGTTGACTCTTGGTCGTTCTTCCTTGAGTAGAATTCTTATGATCAGATTTTGACCTATACAGCTACATCCTAATTGTGCCTTCAATAAAAATAAAACTTCATGTTTCGTCTAATGTTAGACGTTAAAAAGCAACACCAAAAGGCTCCCATAAATGGACTATATTCAAACATCATATATGTAGTATTTTATGAACTTTGTGATGATATACATAGCAAGAGCATAGGTAATAGTGTTATTTGTACATCATGCCCCTTTACAATTTTGAATTTAAGAAAATGACCTTTTTAGATCTCTTATGTGTAAAAGAGAGATCTCTTACGTGTAAAATAAAATCTCTCTTGTTTAAAAAAAGAGATAGGGTCAAAAACTAAAAATAAATTTGTAAAGAGCCAAAAAACTAATTGATCCAGTAATATAGAGTCTGAAAGGCATGATAAAAAAGCGCATATAATATATTCTATTTCCCATAAATATATAGAATTGAAGATCGCCAGTGACCAAGCACCTTCAAAAATGCTGCAGTCCGAAGGCTTAAAACAAGTACAACAAAATCTTGTCACATCAATAGTATTGAAGGCGCTAGGTAGTAGATACGCCTTCAGTATGAGTCCAGAATCGAAATATGGTTCTTTTGGACTCAAAACACTTTTTTGAGTGTAAAAAAAGTGAGTTACATTTTTATATAAAATGCGGTTATGAACCGCGTTTAACCTTAACGGTCGTTTGGGACGTTAAGGTAAAATGTGGTTCATTACAACATTTTATATAAAATGCTATTTGATACTGCATTTTATATAGTAGCTGATAAGATTGTTATATAAAGCGCACTACATTACCACATTTTATATAAAATGCGGTAGTGGATCGCGTTTTATATACATAAATAATATAACCCTTCCCTTTCCCCACGTTTCTGCCCAACCCCCTTCCCCCTTCATTTTTTAACAAAACAACAGTCCCCCCTCCATTAACAATAAAAAAGCTCATGTGGACCTCACCCGTCCCGTAAAAAGTAGATATTGTTGGTCCCACATCCTAGCCAAGCCTTCTATTGTTGTGGGTTGCTAGTTTCGAAGTCAAATTTTCAAATCTTCAACTTTCCGAAAAATATAATTCGAGGTATTCCGATTTAGTTTATGTCCTGTAACGACCCCAGTACGGCACCTAGTCTGTATGACTAGGTAAACCTAACAAATGCAGAACATAAACGAAACTTGCGGAAGAAATAATCAAAAATCAAAATAACTGAATGGGAACAATAGTTATAATGCCGCTCGACATGTACAACAAAACATTCTCAAAGCCAAGTACACTATCCCAAAACTCGAAAACTCACAGAAACACAAGCCTTTGGTATATCTAACAGTCTAACTCCAGAATATCTAACAAGAAAGAAAATACAGAAGGGCAACGTTTAACAGCTAGAATAGAAAGGGACTCCTCGGTCTGTGGACGCGGCAGATGTACCTCGAAGTCTCTAGAGCAGTCGCCTCCCTCAAGGATGGTAGGCATGAGTAGCGGTACCTGGATCTGCACATGAAAAACAAGCGCATAAAGGGCATGAGTACACCACTGCGGTACTCAGTAAGTTCCAAGCCTAACCTCGGTTGGATAGTGACGAGGAAGGTCAGGGCCCTATTGAGGTTAAATAAAATATAAAGATCAACAGTATAAAACAAAACGATATAAATAAGTACAGTAGTAAAATAACACATGATGTACATGACAACAACAACTATACAAAAACAAGGTAAACACGGAAACGAAATACAACTCAGCACAAATAATAACAATCGGGGATCTCCTAGGATACCGTCCTGTAGTTCCATTTGTACATATACAATGGATCTCCCAGGATCCCGTCCCGTAGTCCAACTCATAGTGTGCGGGGTTAGGCCTCCTGGGACCTTAACAAAAGGCACCAAAAAGTCACAAACCACTATCCAAACTTGTACCAATCCTTAAACACCTAAAACAACCTCGAAACCTCGAATTAACCATGGATTTAAGCCTAATAACTCCAAAATTCTCAAAATACGCTTTCGATCAAAAAGTCTATCAAACCTCGTTCGAATGACCTGAAATTTTGCACACACGTCCCATTCAACACTATGGAGCTACTCCAACTTCTGGAATTCCATTTCGAGCCTCGGATCAAAATCACACTATCGGACCGAAAACTTTAAAAATTCAACTTTCGGCATTTCAAGCCTAAATTAGCTACGGACCTCCAAAACACAATCCGGACACGCCCCTAAGCCTGAAATCACCTAATGGAGCTAACAGAACCATCGGATTTCCATTCCGAGACCGTCTTCACACTGTTCCGACTACGGTCAACTTTCCAACACTTAAGCTCTCATTTAGGGACTAAGTGTCCTAAAACTCCCCGAAACTCAAAACTGAATGTCCTGGCGAATCAAAATAGAAAAAATAAACTCGGGGAAAGCAGTTAATAGGGGATCGGGACGTTAATTCTTAAGATGACCGGCCGGGTCGTCACATGTCCAAACTCGTATAAATAATGCATATTAGTTGTTTTGAATGTATTTTATGTTGTTTTGTGTGTTTTTTTTTATTTTTTGCGATTAAATTGGTATGTTATTTTTATCTGGACTAAGATATTAATATTGTAAAAAAATATGTAAAATTGTGTAATCGTTATTAATTGTTAATAAAAATATTAATAAATTACTATTACTGTTTTATATGTATTTTTGTGAATATTTTATGATTACAATGCATTTGTTGTGTTTTTTCTAGTTTAGATTATTTATTTTGTTAAAGACTAGTAATATAATGCCTTTTAGGGTAGTAAAATGTAATGCCTTTTAACGTAGTAAAATATAGTGCCTTTTAGCGTTGTTTCCCTGTAGTTTAAGTATCTCTTATACTCAAAAATACGTCAAAATAACTGATAGATCCAAAAAAAACTTTGTCCAATTATAGTCAACATATATTTGGTGCTATTGGGCCGCAAATATCGAGCCTAGAATCCATATATGAATCTTTAATAATTAAATATTATATAATTATAAAAATTAATTATTTAATTTACAAACAAACATATAAAATTATAAAACTAACATGTAAAATAATAAAACTATTATATAAAATAAATTGGTGCTACTGGGCTCAAAATATCGAGCCTAGAACCCATATGTGAATATTAAATTATAAAAATTAACTATTTAATTTACAAACTAACATATAAAATTATAATAAAATTAATACATGGAAGAATTTAGGATATCTTGGTGCTACTGGACCTCAAATATCTAGTCTGGAACCCTTATGTGAATATTTGTTTGTAAAAATTAATTATTTAATTTACAAACCAACATATAAAATTATAATAAAACTAACACATGGATGAATTTAGGATATCTTGGTGCTACTGGCCCGCAAATATCGAGCCTGGAACCAATATATGAATCTTTAATAATTAAGTATTGTATAATTATAAAAATTAATTATTTAACTTACAAACAAACATATAAAATTATAAAACTAACATGTAAAATAATAAAACTAACACATAGAATAAATTAGTGCTACTAAGCTTCAAATATCGAGCCTGAAACCCATATGTGAATATTAAATTATAAAAATTAATTATTTAATTTACAAACTAACATATAAAAATATAATAAAACTAACACATGGAAGATTTAGGATATCTTGGTGCTAGTGAGCCTCAAATATCTAGCCTGAAACCTTATGTGAATACATCATAATTAAATATTGTATAACTATAAAAAATAATTATTTAATTTACAAACTAACATATTAAATTATAAAACTAACATGTAATTAATGTTGTTTAATTTACTGTAATGACATGGAGGTGCCGCCTATTCATACCGGAGCTTCCAGCAATACGCTAGTCTCGTTACATGGCGATCATAGGTCTGCCCACATATGGGAGGGTGAGTTACTGACCCAGACTCTCCGCGCCAGGAGAGTGGACGACATGTAGGACTTTCTGCATGCCAGAGTTCATGACCGTGTAGTCGCGTGCTTGCGGGACACGGGTTTCTATAGGATGATTGAGATTGGGAGGCTGCAACTCGATTGGTCTTTGGTCACGACCCTAATAGAGTGGTGGCGATTGGAGACGCACACATTCCACCTGCTCATTGGAGAGGCCACCGTCACACTGCAGGAAGTGGGGGTTTTATATGGGCTGCCCATTGATAGACTGCCCATTGCTCTGCCGAATGGCATGAGAGAGATGACATGTGTGTAGTACCTGGACATACTGCAACGGCTCACTGCTTTCCGGCCAGAAGATGAGACTGTACTGTATAGGACCAGTCATTTTCCATTGACGACTATTCGACTGTGGTTGGAGGCATGGCATCCTCAGATCGATGGCGCTACATCGGATGATCATGTTGACCGGTATACGAGGTTGCTGCTACTCCTGTTGTTTGGAGGGGTCTTGTTCCCAAACACTTCGGGGAACCTAGTCAGCTTGAGATTTCTTCATCATCTTGAGCGGCTAGATGACTTACCCCAGTATAGTTGGGGCTCTACTGTTCTCGCCTACTTGTACAGATGTATCTGCCGGACGAGCATGTGCACCCAATGTGTGGTTGCTGGATTCTTGCCGCTACTACAAGTGATAACATATTCGAATATGTAACGACCTGATCGGTCGTTTTAAAAATTAACGCCTCGATCCCCTGTTAACTGCTTTCCCTTGTTTCTACTATTGTGAGTTGACGGGAGGATTTATTTGGAGTTTCGGAGAGCTTTGGGACACTTAGTCCCTAAATGAGAGTTTAAGTTTTAGAATTTGGACCATAATCAGAACAATGTGAATACGGTCTCAGAATTAAATTTCGTTGGCTCTGTTAGCTCTGTTGGTTGATTTCGGGCTTAGGGGCGTGTTCAAATTGTGTTTTGGAGGTCCGTAGCTTATTTAGGCTTGAAATGCCAAAAGTTGAATTTTTGAAGTTTCCAGTTCGATAGTGAGATTTTGATCTAAGGGTCGGAATGGGATCTTGGAAGTTGGAGTAGCTCCGTAGTGTTGAATGTGACGTGTGTGCAAAATTTCAGGTCATTCAGACGAGGTTTGATAGACTTTTTGAGCGAAAGTGTAATTTGAGAGTTTTTGAAGTTTTTAAGTTTGAATCCGTGGTTAATTCGATGTTTCGATGTTGTTTTAGGTATTTTTGAGGTTGGTATAAGTTTGGATTAGTGGTATATGACTTGTTCGTGCTTTTGGTTGAGGTCTTGGGGACCTCAGGATGATTCCGGATGGTTGACGGGAAGTCGAGAGTTAGAGTGTGCAGCTAAAGCTGCTGGATTGCTGTCATAATTGCACCTGCGGAATGGGGACCACAGGTGCAAAATCGCAGAAACATGCAGGCATCTGCAAATATGGCCAGATGAGGGAAAGCCAGAAGTCGCAGGTGCGGAATGTTGCTCGCACCTGCGAGACCACAGATGCGGTAAGTTGGTCGCAGGTGCGGAGGTCCGGGTTTTAACAAGTTATCACAGGTGCAGTTTATTTTTTGTAGAAGCGGGACCGCAGGTGCGGTCCCATGGCCGCAGAAGCGGATTTGCTAGGCAGAAATAAGACATTTCGATGGCTTGAAATCAAAAGTTAGAAAATCGATTTGGAGCTCGGGAGAGGGCAATTTTGGGAGGATTTTGAATAGGAAATCATTGGGTAACGATTCTTAATCCCTTTCTAGTTGTATTCCTATAATTTAATCTTAGTTTTGTCATTTAATTTCAAATTTGGGATGAAAATTGAGGAAAAGTTCTTAGGCCTAATTTTGGGGATTTGATCTAGATTCTGATGTCGGATTGGAATAATTTTGGTATAAATGAACTCTTGAGAGTTTGAGGATTCTAAATTTGTAAAATTTACCCGATTCCGAGACGTGGTCGCGAGGGCCATTTTGGTCATTTTTCCTAATTTCGCGTATTAGCTTAGAATTAATTAGTAAAATCAGTTACTTAAAGTTATATTTACATTATGTAATTGATTTGAATAGATTTGGGCCATTTGGAGTCTAGTACTCGTGGCAAGAGCGTGGTTTCGGGTTGATTTTGAGCCGGTTCGAGGTAAGTGGCTTGTCTAACCTTGTGTGGAGGAAAGTCCCCATTAGGATTTGGTATTATTGATATTGAAATGCCTTGTACGTGAGGTGACGAGTGCGTTCTTGTTCTAATTATTGAAAATTCGGTTTTCATTAAGTAACTATAATCGTGTTTCCTTTCATGTTTATATTACTTGTAATTTAAGCATGTTGTTAGCTTGGGGAATCATGTCTAATTGACTTAATAGCTTTACTTGCTCAAACTGCCTTATTTGGATTATGTGCAACATGCTAGGTTAGAAATACTTGTTTTACCTTGGTATGGAATTTGAATTGAATTGTGTATTCATCGTGTTGTTGCTGTGTGTTTACTTTGGGACTACAAGATGGTATCCTGGGAGATCCTCCTGCATGTTTACTGTGGGACTATTGATCGGTATTCTGGGGGATCCCCCTGCACTTTTATATTGGAACTACGGGACTGCACTCGGTAGATTCCCCTAGTACTAAGTATTTATATTTGGGACTACGGATCGGTATTCCGGGAGATCCCCGTGCACTATGAGTTGGACTACGGGATGGCACCCGGGAGATCCAAAAGATATTTATATTTGGGACTATAGGACGGTATCCTGGGAGATCCCCAGTTGTTATCTCTGTGTTGAGCTGTATTCCTTTTGTGATTATTTGTCTCTGTGGTAACTGTTGTTGTTCATTCTCTTCTGTGTTACTTCTTACTATTGCATTTAATTATGTTGTCTTATTCTATACTGTTATACCTTGTATTTCATTTAACCTCAGTGGGGCCCTGACTTTCCTCTTCACTACCTGACCGAGGTTAGGCTTGTCACTTACTAAGTACCGCAGTGGTGTACTCATGCCCTTTCTGCGCATGTATTTCATGTGCAAATCTAGGTACTTCGACTAAGCCCTACTACCCTTGAGGCGAGGCAATTTTCTCGAGACTTCGAGGTATATCTGCCGTGTCCGCAGACCATGGATTCCCTTTCTATCCTCTCTTAAAGTATTAGCCCTTCTGTACTTACTTTTGTTTAGACATTCTGGAGTTAGATACTTGTAGTCATTCCAAAATCTTGTGATTTCATGAGATTATGGGTTTTGGGAAATGTAATTCTAGTTTGAGAGTTGTATTGTATATGCCGAGCGACATCTTAAATGCTTCATTTTGATATTTTTCTACAGTTTTAGCTAGTTTTATTATATTGATTTCTTTTCCGTACTTTGTTAGGCTTACCTAGTCGTAGAGACTAGGTTCCGTCATGATAGTTCACGGAGGGCAAAGTTGGAGTGTGACAAGTTGGTATCAGAGCTCTAGGTTCATAGGAGTCATGAATCACAAGACAATTTATTAAAGTCTTGCAGATCGGTACGGAGATGTCTGTACTTATCTACGAGAGGCTATGTAACTATTAGGAAAATTCCACTTCATTTGATTTCCTTATCGTGCGAGATTTTGATATCACAATTCTAAACTTCTCTCTTCTATTCTCTCACAGATGGTGAGGACACGTGATACTAGAGATGATCAGGCACTCGCACTCCCTACTGGAGCCGTTAGAGGTCGGGGCCAGGATAGAGTCCGAGGGCGCACACATGGTGCAACCAGAGCACCCGCGCGAGTTGCCACCGAGGTGCCACCAGCAGTTCCAGCCGGAGTCCAGGCACCTAATACGCCTACTGCTACTACTACTCTAGCTCTCCAGGAGACTCTTGCGTAGTTCATGAGCATATACACCACTCTGGCTCAAACAGGGTTGCTTCCCCTTGCTGCAGCTACATCTCAGGCCGAGGGAGGAGCACAGACTTCCACCGCCCGCACTCATGAGTAGTGAGTGCATGTTGATCAGGTCCTAGAGATTATTCCTGCATAGCCTGCAGCCCCATATCAGCTCGAGGACAAGGCAGCGGCTTCCAAGGATGAGCAGTTGAGGCTTGAGAAGTTTAAGAAGTACAAGCCTCCCGTATTTAGTGGTCTACAATCAGATAATGCTCTGAGATTTCTAGATGAGTTCCACCGTATTCTCCGTACCATGGGTATATCAGGATCGATCGGGGTTTCCTTCACTACCTTCCAGCTTCGAGGAACCGCCTATGAGTGATGGTGCACCTATGAGTTAGACATTTTGGATGAGGCAGCTTCCCTGACTTGGACTCAGTTTTCAGATATGTTCCCGAGAGAGTATGTTCCTCAGAGCCTCAGGGATACATGGAGCACAGAGGTTGAGTATTTGCACCAGGGTACTATGATTGTCTCGGAGTATGCTGTCCATTACACTAACATGGAAAGACATGCCCCAGCCTTTGTTTCTACTGGTCGCGAGAGGGTTCGCCGGTTTATTAAGAGGCTTATTCCCAGCATCAGGTCTAGCATGGCTCGTGAGGTGGAGATGGATATTTCTTATCAGCAGGTGGAGAGCATTGCTAGGAGGATAGAGTGTATGCATGCTAGAGATAGAGAGGAGAGGGAGGCCAAGAGGTCTCGAGAGTTGGGCCATTATTCTGGTGCCCGTGCTCCAGCTGCAGTTCGTCATGGTAGGGGTTATATGAGTCGCCCCGTTCATTTCACTCTTCCAGTAGCCAGTGGTATTCTAGCTCCTCCTAGGCCTCAGGAGCCTTATTATGCACCTCCAGTATCTAGTGTGCCTCCTACACGGGGTGCTTTTAGTGGTTAGTCCAGCAGACCTGGCCCGAGCCAGTCACAGCTGCCACGTCCTCCCAGAGCTTGTTTTGAGTGTGGTAACACACGCCATATGGTTAGGGATTGCCCCAGACTTAGGAGGGGTGCACCTCCACAGACTTCTCAGCCACAGTGTGCCCCGTAGAGTTCTCAGGCTATGGTGATAGCTTCAGTTGCTACCCCACCTGCTCAGCTAGCTAGAGGTGGAGGTCGGGGAGGTAGAGGTCACCCTAGAGGAGGAGGCCTGTCCATATATTATGCCCTTCCTGCCCATACCGAGGCTGTCGCCTCCGATTCTGTCATCACAAGTATTGTCTTGGTTTATCATAAAGATGCATCGGTTTTATTTGATCCAGGCTCCACCTATGTTTATATGTCTTCTTATTTTGCCCCGCATTTGGTTGTATCTTTGGATTCTTTGACCTCCCCCGTTTATGTTTCTACTCATGTGGGAGATTCTGTTATTGTGGACCGCATTTATCGGTCGTGTGTGGTTACTCTTAGTAGTTTTGAGACCAGAGTCGATTTATTATTGCTCAGCATGGTAGATTTTGATGTTATCTTGGGCATGGACTGGTTGTCACCCCATTGTACTATTCTTGATTGTCACGCCAAAACCGTAATACTGGTTATGCAAGGTGTACCGCGAGTAGAGTGGAGGGGTACCTTAGATCATACTTCTAATATAGTTATTTCATTTTTTAAGGCCCAGCATATGGTTGAGAAGGGGTGTGATGCGTATCTAGCTTATGTGAGAGATGTCGGTATTGACACCCCTACATTTGATTCAGTCTAGTAGTACGTGATATTTCTGATTTGTTTCCAGCTGACCTTCCGGGCATGCCACCCGATAGAGATACTAAGTTTAGCATTGTTCTGTTGCCGGGCACTCAACCCATTTCTATTCCACCGTATCATATGGCCCCTCCTGAGTTGAAGGATCAGTTACATGAATTGATTGATAAGGGTTTTATTTGGCCCAGTGTATCACCTTGGGGTGCTCCTGTCTTGTTTGTGAATAAAAAGGATGGTTCTATGCATATGTTGATTATCGCCAGTTGAACAAAGTTACAGTGAAGAACCGTTATCCTTTGCCTCGTATGGATGATTTTTTTGACCAACTTCAGGGCGCACGAGTGTTTTCTAAGATTGACTTGCGCTCAGGTTACCATCAGTTGAAGATTCGGGAGACAGATATCCCGAAGACTACTTTCAGGACTTGGTATGGTCAGTACGAGTTCCTTGTTATGTCATTTGGGGTGACCAATGCCCCAACAGCCTTTATGCATTTGATGCACAGTGTGTTCCGGCCATATCTTGACTCGTTCGTCATTGTCTTTATTGATGATATTTTGGTATACTCCCGGAGTTGGGAAGATCATGAGCAATACCTGAGGACAGTGCTTCAGACTTTGAGAGAAAAGAAGTTAAATGCAAAGTTCTCGAAATGTGAGTTTTGGTTGGATTCTGTGGCATTCTTGGGCCATGTGGTATCGAGTGAGGGTATTCAGGTGGATCTGAAGAAAGTGAAAGCAGTGCAGAGTTGGCCCAGGTGGATCGAGTTGGATAGAGTTGGTTCACGTAGTATCGAGTGAGGGTATTCAGGTGGATCCGAGGCTGTCGCCTCCGATTCTATCATTACAGGTATTGTCCTGGTTTATCATAAAGTTGCATCGGTTTTATTCAATCCAGGCTCCACCTATTTTTATGCGTCTTCTTATTTTGCCCCGCATTTGGGTGTATCTTGGGATTCTTTGAGTTCCCCCATTTATGTTTCTACTCATGTGGGAAATTCTCTTGTTGTGGACCGCGTTTATCGGTCGTGTGTGGTTACTCTTAGTAGTTTTGAGACCAGAGCCAATTTATAATTGCTCAGCATGGTAGATTTTGATGTTATCTTAGGCATGGACTGGTTGTCGCCCCATTATGCTATTCTTGATTGTCACGCCGAAACCATGACGCTGACTATGCCAGGTGTACCGCAAGTAGAGTGGAGGGGTACCTTATATCATACTTCTAATAGAGTTATTTCATTTTAAGTCTCAGCATATGGTTGAGAAGGGGTGTGACGTGTATTTAGCTTATGTGAGAGATGTCAGTATTGATACCCTTACACTTGATTCAGTCCAGTAGTACGGGATTTTTCGGATGTGTTTCCAGCTGACCTTCCGGGCATGCCGCCCGATAGAGATATTGATTTTGGCATTGATCTGTTGTCGGGCACTCAACCCATTTCTATCCTTCTATATCGTATGGCCCCTCCTGAGTCGAAGGAGTTGAATGATTAGTTACAGGAATTGCGAGCCAGTGTATCACCTTGGGGTGCTCCTGTCTTGTTTGTGAAGAAAAAAAATGGTTCTATGCATATGTGCATTGATTATCGCCAGTTGAACAAAGTTACAATGAAGAACCGTTATCCTTTACCTCGTATTGATGATTTGTTTGACCAGTTTCAGGGTGCACGAGTGTTTTCTAAGATTGACTTGCGCTCAGGTTACCATTAGTTAAAGATTCGGGAGCCAGATATCCCGAAGACTGCTTTCAAGATTCGGTATGGTCATAACGAGTTCTTTGTTATGTCATTTGAGGTGACCAATGCCCCAGCAGCCTTTATGCATTTGATGCACTGTGTGTTCCGGCCATATCTTGACTCGTTCGTTATTGTCTTTATTGATGATATTTTGGTATACTCCCGGAGTTGGGAAGATCATGAGCAGTACCTGAGGACAGTGCTTCAGACTTTGAGAGAAAAGAAGTTATATGCAAAGTTCTTGAAATTTGAGTTTTGGTTGGATTCTGTTGCATTCTTGGGCCACGTAGTATTGAGTGAGGGTATTCAGGTGGATCCGAAGAAAGTGGAAGCAGTGCAGAGTTGGCCTAGACCATCCTCAACTACAGAGATCCGTAGTTTTCTTGTCTTGGCGGGTTACTACCGACGATTTGTTGAGGGGTTTTCATCGATTGCAGCACCTATGACCAGGTTGACCCAAAAGGGTGCTCCGTTCCAGTGGACGGAAGAGTGTGAGGCGAGTTTTCAGAAGCTCAAGATAGCTTTGACTACAGCCTTAGTTTTGATATTGTCGATAGGTTCGGAGTCTTATACTGTCTATTGTGATGCCTCGAGGATTGGCCTTGGAGCGGTATTTATGCAGGATGGTAGGGTGATTGCCTATGCGTCCAGACAGTTGAAAGTACATGAGAAGAATTATCATGTCCATGATCTCGAGTTAGCTGCCATTGTTCATGCCTTGAAGATCTGGCGTCATTATTTGTATGGTGTGCCTTGTGAGATTTATACTGATCACTGGAGTTTGCAACATCTGTTCAAGTAGAAGGATCTTAATTTGCGTCAGAGGAGGTGGTTAGATCTGCTGAAGGACTATGATATCACTATTTTGTATCACCTGGGCAAGGCCAATGTGGTGGCTGATGCTTTGAGTCGTCGGGCAAAGAGTTTCGCTTATTTACCAGTAGCAGAGAGGCCTATGGCAATAAATGTTCAGGCCTTAGCCAGCTAGTTTGTGAGGTTGGATCTTTCGGAGCCTAGTCGGATTCTAGCTTGCATTGTTTCTCGGTCTTCATTATTCGATCGTATCGGGGAGCGTCAGTTTGATGACCCCTATTTACTTGTCCTCAAGGACAAGGTTCTGCAAGGTGATTCCAAAGATGTGACTATTGGTGATGATGGGGTATTAAGGATGCAGGGTTGGATTTTTATACCCAATGTTGATGGGCTTTGGTAGTTGATTCTAGAGAAGGCCCATAGTTCGCAGTATTCCATCCATCCGGGTGCCGCGAAGATGTACCAGGATTTGAGGCAGCACTATTGGTGGAGGAGGATGAAGAAAGATATAGTTGGGTTTGTAGCTCAGTGCCTCAATTGTCAGTAAGTGAAGTATGATCACTAAAGACCGGGTGCGTTGCTTCAACAGATAGAGATTCCGGAGTGGAAGTAAGAGCGGATCACCATGGACTTTGTAGTTGAACTCGCACGAACTTTGAAAAAGTTCGATGCTATTTGGGTGATTGTGGATCGACTGACCAAGTCCGCACATTTTATTCATGTGTGTACTACCTATTCTTTGGAGTGGTTGGCAGAGTTTTATATTTGGGAGATTGTTCGTCTGCATGGTATTCCAGTTTCCTTCATTTCAAATAGAGGCACTTAGTTTACATCACGGTTCTGAAGGGCCGTATAGCATGAGTTTGGTACTCGGGTGGAGTTGCGTACAACATTTCACCCTCAGACGGACGTACAGTCCGAGCACACTATTCATATTCTCGAGGATATGCTCCGTGCGTGTGTGATTGAGTTTGGAGGGTCTTGGGATTAGTTCTTGCCATTGGCAAAGTTTGCTTACAATAATAGCTATTAGTCCAGCATTCAAATGGCACCGTATGAGGCTTTATATGGTAGGCGTTGTAGCTCCCTGGTGGGTTGGTTTGAGCCGGGTAAGGCTAGATTATTGGGCATAGACTTGGTTCAAGATGCTTTGGAGAAGGTTAAGGTGATTCAGGATAGACTTCGTACATCCCAGTCCAGACAAAAGAGTTACACAGACTGGAAGGTTCGTGATGTTTCCTATATGGTTGGAGAGCGTGTTCTGCTTCGGGTTTCGCCTATGAAGGGCGTTATGAGTTTTGGGAAGAAAGAAAAGTTGAGTCCGAGGTTTATTGGTCCCTTTGACATATTGCAGCATGTTGGGGAGGTTGCTTATGAGCTTGCTTTACCTCCCAGCTTGGCAGGAGTTCATCCGGTATTTCATGTTTCGATGCTCCGGAAGTTTCACGGTGATCCGTCGCACGTGTTGGATTTCAGTTTAATCCAGTTGGACAAAGATCTATCTTATGTTGAGGAGCCAGTGGCAATATTGGACAGGTAGGTTCGAAAGCTGAGGTCAAAGAAAATTGCATCAATAAAGGTTCAGTGGCGGGGTCAGCCGGTCGAGGAGGCGACCTGGGAGACCGAGCAAGATATGCGCAGCCGTTACCCGAATCTTTTCACTACTTCATGTATGTCTCCATGCTCGTTCGAGGACGAACGAATGTTTAAGTATAGGAGGATGTAACGACCCAACCGGTTATTTTAAGAATTAACGCCTCGATCCCATGTTAACTACTTTCCCCATGTTTGTTTCTACTATTGTGAGTTGACGAGAGGATTTATTTGGAGTTTCGGAGAGTTTTGGGACACTTAGTCCCTAAATGAGAGTTTAAGTTTTAGAATTTGGACCGTAGTTGGAGCAATGTGAAGATGGCCTCGGAATGAAATTTTGTTGGCTCCGTTAGCTCCGTTGGGTGATTTCGGGCTTAGGGGCGTGTTTAGATTGTGCTTTGGAGGTCCGTAGCTTATTTAGGCTTGAAATGCCGAAAGTTGAATTTTTGAAGTTTCTGGTTCGATAGTGAGATTTTGATCTAAGGTTCAAAATGGGATTCCGGAAGTTGGAGTAGCTCCGTAGTGTTGAGCGTGACATGTGTGCAAAATTTCAGGTCATTCGGACAAGGTTTGATAGACTTTTTGAGCGAAAGCGTAATTTGAGAGTTTTTGGAGTTTTTAAGATTTAATCCATAGTTAATTCAATGTTTCGATGTTGTTTTAGGTGTTTTGAGTATTGGTATAAGTTTGAATAGTGGTATATGACTTGTTCGTGCTTTTAGTTGAGGTCCCGGGGACCTTGGGATGATTCCGGATGGTTGACGGGAAGTTGAGAGTTAGAGTGTGCAGCTGAAGCTGCTAAATTGCTGTCATAACCGTACCTGCGGATTGGGGACCATAGGTGCGGAACCGCAAAAGCGTGTGGGCAGCCACAGATGTGGCAAGATGAGGGAAAGCCAGAAGTCGTAGGTGCGGAATGTTGCTCGCACCTGTGAGACCACAGATGCGGTAAGTTGGTCGCAGGTGCGGAGGTCCGGGTTTTAATGAGTTATCGCAGGTGCAGTTTATTTTCCGCAGAAGCAGGACCGTAGGTGCGGTCCCATAGCCGCAGAAGCGGATTTGTTGGGCAAAAATAAGACATTTCGAGGGTTTGAAATCAAAAGTTAGAAAATTGATTTGGAACTTGAGAGAGGGCAATTTTGGGAGGATTTTAAAGAGAAAATCAGTGAGTAACGATTCCTAATCCCTTTCTAGTTGTATTCCTATAATGTAATCTTAGTTTTGTCATTTTATTTCGGATTTGGGATGAAAATTGAGGGAAAGTGGAGAAAAGTTCTTAGGCCTAATTGTGGGGTTTTGATCTAGATTTTGATGTCGGATTGGAATAATTTTGGTATAAATGAACTCGTGAGAGTATGAGGATTCTGAATTTGTAAATTTTACCCGATTCCAAGATGTGGGACCGAGGGACGTTTTGGTTATTTTTCCTAATTTCACGCATTAGCTTAGAATTAATTAGTGGAATCAGTTACTTGAAGTTATATTTACATTATGCAATTGATGTAAATAGATTTGGGCCTTTTGGAGTCGAGTACTCGTGGCAAGAGCATGGTTTCAGGTTGATTTTGAGCCGGTTCGAGGTAAGTGGCTTGTCTAACCTTGTGTGGGGGACCCTCCCCTTAGGATTTGGTATTATTGATATTGAAATGCCTTGTACGTGAGGTGACGAGTATGTACTTGTGCTAATTATAGAAAATCCGATTTTCATTAAGTAACTATAATCGTGTTTCCTTTCTTGTTTTTACTAGTAATTTAAGCCTGTTGTTAGCTTAGGGAAGCATGTCTAATTGACTTAATTGCTTTACTTGCTCAAACTGCCTTATTTGAATCATGTGCAGCATGCTAGGCTAGAAATACCTGTTTTACCTTGGTATGGAATTTGAATTGAATTGTGTATTCTTTGTGTTGTTGCTGTGTGTTTACTTTGGGACTACGGGACGGTATCCCGGGAGATCCCCCTGCATGTTTAATTTGGGACTACGGATCGGTATTCTGGGAGATGTCCCTGCACTTTTATATTGGAACTATGAGACTGCACCCGGTAGATTCCCCCACTACGGAGTATTTACATTTGGGACTACGGATCGGTATTTCGGGAGATCCCTGCGCACTATGAGTTGGACTATGGGATGACACCCGAGAGATCCACTAGATATTTATATTTGGGACTACAAGACGATATCTTGGGAGATCCCCAATTGTTATCTCTGTGTTGAGCTGTATTCCTTCTGTGATTATTTGTCACTGTGGTAACTTTGTTGTTCTTTCTCTCCTGTGTTACTTCTTACTATTGCACTTAATTATGCTGTCTTATTCTATACAGTTTTACCTTGTAGTTCATTTAACCTCAGTAGGTCCCTGACTTTCCTCGTCACTACCCGACCGAGGTTAGGCTTGTCACTTACTAAGTATCGCTGTTGTGTACTCATGCCCTTTCTACGCATGTTTTTCATGTGCAGATCCAGGTACTTCGACTCAGCCTTACTACCCTTGAGGCAAGGCGATTTTCCAGAGACTTCGAGGTATATCTGCCTCGTCCGCAGACCGAAGAGTCCCTTTCTATCCTCTCTTAAAGTATTAGCCCTTCTGTACTTACTTTTGTTTAGACATTCTGGAGTTAGATAATTGTAGACATTCCAATAGCTTGTAATTTCATGAGATTCCAGGTTTTGGGAAATGTAGTTCCAGTTTGAGAGTTGTATTGTATCTGCCAAGCGATATCTTAAATGCTTCATTTTGATATTTTTCTACAGTTTTGGCTAGTTTTATTCTGTTGATTTCTTTTCTGCACTTTGTTAGGCTTACCTAGTCGTAGAGACTAGGTGCTGTCACGACAGTTCACGGAGGACGAACTTGGAGTGTGACAGAATACTCTATTCATTTTAACATACCTAGTAAAAGTATATCTTAACTTTTACGTCAACCTTTTATATTAGGTTTGGGTCTGGGAGCGGTTTCTATAGTTGTAGCCACCTCTACCACCATTAGATCCAGATTTACCACCAGAGTTTCTCCCTCTAGCTAGGACGTGGCTACTCCGGTGGGGACATACACGCGAGTACGAGGCTCAGCATAATCTCTCCTTGTGCAGCGATATATTGGATTTGATGGATGGCGTACAGGTACATGTATATCTAAGTTTACTTGTCATTGACTACTGACATTTGTGTTCTTTCTTAATAGTTTATTTGGACGCCATACAGCGACGAACCAATAGTTGCCTTGCCCGATTGTTGATCGGCCGACCGTGATATGTGGGGCTCTTCTGTTCCTTTGTTATGCCTTGATATTGTGGAGCATCATGCCACCGAGAGGGTACTTCGCCAGTTTGGCAGGCCACAAATTGTACCGACAGTGCCCACTTGGGAGGTCATACATTACCAGCGGGATGATCGTACCAGGGTGGACGACACATATTTGGCATGGCTACAGGATCAGATATTTACATGGGACCATCGATTAGAGTTGATTCCTCCCCCCTCCACCGACCTGGGAGGATACTGAGCATGATTATATGCCCTGGTATTGCGGTGTTACCCAACTTTTCGTCGAGAACCCCATTCACCGAGCTAGCAGTTGGTACGTTACATACGCTGGGAGGCACGAGGCACTGGTATGTTATTTGATATTCTTACTTATAACTGTGATATAGCGTTCGTAATTTATATTTTACATGTTGTGCATGCTATTGGTCTATTTGCCCACCAGTTGGGACTGAAGATGCAGCATCATGCCGGCGATCCTATGGTCGCTTTGCAGGAGTATGACCGACATGTTACAAAGCTGGCTGCTCGGACACTGCAGTGAGCCAGAGAGGACGAGCGCTTAGAGCACGTCCCTACTTATATGGTGCCAGAGAACTACCATCGGATAGTCATGTTCCACGCTCGAGGGGACGTGCACGAGGCAGGGCTGTCCCATGAGGTAAGGGTGCCCCACTGTGTCGTGGGGGCCGGCGAGGAGGTGGTCCCTAGCAAGGGGGTGTTGAGGCACCTGTTGAGCCACCTGATGAGGATGTTGGAGCTGATCTACCGGGTTACCTCCCTCAACCAGACGAGCATCCCAGCAGCATGCTGTCCTACAGCCTTCAACTGGCGTTGCCAGCATCGCACCCCCGTAAGATCCATTGTTGATCATGGGCACGATCATTACCGGAGATTGGGAGCAGTTCTTTTCAGGTCCATCGACTGCTACTGAGGATCAGCCGACCCGAGATGTGGATGGTGGGTACCGGCTGAGTTTTGGCTCATCGTTGACGGGTGCTTTGGATCTTTCATAGGAGCAAGTATGTTTGTATTACTATTAAATTTAAATTTGTTTTTATCTCATTAATTCGCCATAAATAACCTTATAATTTTCTTATTAAGGCTTCATCCCAGCCCGTCATGGAGGATACTTTGTGCGATGCTTAGCATAACCCCACGGATGCTTATATTCAGGAGCCCGACGAGACCATGGTAAGAATTTTTTTTTCTTAACACGTACATTACTAATATATATTTTCATATACTAAGCTGACTTATTGTTTTGTAGGTTGCTGATGGACTGACAATCCTTTCTACCAATCGTGCCAGTACTACTGACGATCATGTTGTAGCACATCCTTATATAAAGAGGCGACATGATAAAGATGATCCTGATAGTGTATCCGGACAGGAAGGGATGCGCCTCAGGCTAGCGGCTGCATTGAAGCACATAGGCTGTGAGACACATTGATTTTCTTTTTTGTCTTTTTTATGTACATTATGTAAATATTATTTTATGTAAATAATAACAACAATTTTTTATGCTTACATAATATGCGCATTATGTTTTAATTTCCCTATTTCTTCTTTATTTTAATACGACAACACAAACATAGAAACTTAACATAATTTAAATGCAGTACAATTAATAAAAACACATGACACAGAAAAATAAAGATAAAGTACTACACTCAACACATACATGTCATACCTTAGTCACCACCGCCTAGTATTCTCTGCTCCAACCACTTAAATTTTTCTTTCGGCTTATTTTCTTCTTCTTCCACCACTTTGAGTTTCTCCTTTAACTCCGCAACTTCTCGTTTGTATTCTCATTCATATTCACACTATTTTTTGGTCAAATCATGAAAAAACTGCAAAGATTGTTTGTAGCATTCCTGGTGACAGGGTTCATCAATGCATACCTCAAAATTGCAAAACGATTCGTTGGGAACCCTATAAAACTTGTTCACACACATCCAATAGCGGTGTCCAACTTCACCATCATCCTAACAGTCTTTCAAGATGCATTTTTTGCCGCACTCACACCGTAGTACATAAAGGCGTTCAAACATTGGCAAAAGCGTAAAAAAACACCTTGCTTTTACGGAAAGTTTTGCTATTGGTTATTGTTAAGTGCATAAAATAACTAGAAAGCGCCCGTTATTTCTAGGCAAAGCAACACACAAAACGTAATATTTAAATGCGCTATATATATTCATGCAAAATGTAGTATTTAACCGCGCTATACTTGGCGTGTTAAAGATTCTTTCTGATACAAAAAAACTTTTTCACAGTCGTGCAGCTTTTCAGAATGACAAGACAATACAAAAAATATAGTATTCAACCACGCTATATATATTCACACAAAACGTAGTATTTTACTGCGCTATATATGGCGTGTTAAATATTTTTTCTGAAATGAAACGGCTTTTTCGCAGTCGGGCAGCTTTTCAGATAGACAAGACAACACACAAAATGCAGTATTTAACCGCGCTATATATATTCACTTATTTATCAAACATCTTCCTCCTCTGACAATGTAATTTTCTAATAATTTTACAGTGAAACTCGAAAGTGAACGTAAAATTTATCCGTTTTTTAATATAATACTTTTTTTGATTACATGAACAGGAGGGAGAAATTCATTAATTTACTCAACTGAAAAATCTTAAATATCAATAAGATGTAATAAGGTTGTGAAAACATAATTTTATTTGATACATCTTGCAACATAAACAAGTACAGACACTTATTACAAAAAATATTACGAAAGCAAAACACTAGGTATATCCTTGATAGTTGGGTACATTAGACGAACTTGCACCAGGAACTAGATTACCACCGCCACCCGAACCATCTGAAGGACATTTTATGTACTATTTGCGAGCATATGCCACATTTACGTGCATAAACGATATCACCAACATCCATTTGGTTTCGTATACACGTTCTCTTTTGCATTTGTAGTTTGCGCAAATAGTCCTTGTTACACAGTATTTTAAATGGTTCCGGTGGCCAATAATGCGCAACAACTATAATTTCCCACTATATGTGTTTAAGTATGCAGCAACACTGTATTGCCTATCGACATAGTTGGTTGGCCCTAAACCTGTTTGTTGAAAGTACTTCATGGCATGTGAGCACGACATATGGTAGATGGTCCATTTCCCACATGAACACAACTTGCTGGCTTCATTTATGGTGTGTATATTATTCCCCCGGTGTTGATGGATAGTAGTGCAAACTTCAAAAACACCCCGGTCGTGATCATACTGTAAATATGAATGCCAATGTGCTCACCTCTTGTATTTCTCAAATCTTTTCATCGGTATTGGCATAAATTCAACACCCTTCTCCATCAATTCTGATGCACATCTATGCCTTTCAACAAACCTCTCCGCCATCTGTTTGAATGTCATCCGGACCATGGCAGTGACAGGCAATCCACGTGCAGACTTCAATAACCCGTTGAAAGACTCTGACACACTTGTAGTCAGGGTAGAGATGCAAATGACTTATCCCAATCACCATAAACAATTTCATATGCATGTTTGCACCCGAGATATGCCTTTATTTTGGTAATAGTACACCCATATTCCTGGTGGATGGATGTAATACACTCTTTGATCTTGTACCTAATGGACGCTTCCAAGTGTGGAATCAGTTGAAGAGAAATCAAGTTAACATCTAAGTTGAAGTGATTCCCATTGAATGTGTCCATTTCATAATTGAGGGTGCTAATATATTTATCCACTTTCCACAACCCTGTTTCCTTCTTGCTCGCACGCAGTTGACAACTCGTAAACCATCTACGGCAAACAACCTTTCATACATCCGAACATGACTCACATACCATCATCTCACGATACTCTCTTACATTGTACATTTTACAAGCCCTGGATAGGCGAGCTTTATCGGGAAAAATATGCCTTTGCCAACACCGTTGGTCTAGGCTCATCCCATATTGCTGACCGAATTTCATCAAGATCCCTTGTGAGGGCATCCACATCCGGCATACTTGGCAAATTATCAAGGTAGGGAATATGCCTTGAATGAAATGGCACTTGGGACTCGTACACTCTTGGTGGAGGTGGAGCATGCTCCCTCGTCAGCTCAGGTTCGACATTCACTTCCTCCCCATCATCACCCTCGTTAGGGAAGGGTGTGTCATCTCTAGACTCATCGGCATTGTTGTCATAATCACTATTATCTTCCAGACTCTGCACATCTACCAAATCCCGAGTAAATACGTCTACGAGAAACTAAGTGAGGTCAGGACCATCAAGTTGCTCGTTTTCACCGCACAAACAACAAAATGATAAGATGCTCAAATTGATAAATACTTTACATATAGCCGTATCACTTCACTTACAAGTCGTAATGTGTTGACATTCCATGATGGACATTATCTTGTTGCTGATGACTCCCGGATAGACCACCATGATCCAACATACCAAAACTACGTATATTCCGACTAGGCGTGGGGTCATAGCTTGTAAAATTCATATTTGGACAGTACCTCCTATGGAATATATGAGTGTTAATACAAATTAAATACAACAAAAAATAAACATCGTAACACAAAGGAAAATTAAAGTTTACCAGTCATCTTGTAGATTATGTAAAGTAGGAGAGAAATTATTTCATCGGTCCTCGTTCGCCCGTGGAGATAAGTTTAGATTCGGCCAAACTCTTTCAGCCGGATCCTGTTGGGCTGCAACTGCTCCAGAATAACCACCCGATGATTGAGGGTTATCACTGATCTGCGCAACATTATTATTGCGAACGTCTTCATGCTTCACGTACATTTCCAACATTTTTATCAAAATAAGTTTCCGGTATTCATCCGGAGTACCCAAAAAATCTCTTGGAGTTTCATCATCCTCTATGTTAAACTCAGCGTAACAAGCAACCCCTTGCGGAGTCATAGAATACAGATATCTTCCGGTTATTTTAAAATTCACTGAACGATTGCTTAACCTCATTTTATTGCATAACAACGATACTAGTCTATCGTACTCCATTGTATGTTAACATGACTCTGTGGAGATAAACTATAGCTCATTGAGTTATTCGCCACTACAACCTCACCCCCCAATATAATGAAACCCTTACTTTTCGCTCTTCAGACATTATGAAAAACGTTTGAGAATTTAACAACAAGAAATATTTATCACGAAGTTGGACTATTTCTGAATGATTTTTCTCAAAACCCTTAACGCCTTTAAATAAGGCAATGCCCAATCCGAAAGGGGGGGGGGGGGTCAAATTTTTGGAAGTAAAACGCGGTTTAAAAGGGCGTTTTACATATTTGAATTATTGTTATGTCAGTTAAACGTAGAAGAGTTATTGGTGGGCCCACAAAATACATAAAACATGGTTAATTAACGCGTTTTATATAAAACGCAGTAATAAACCGCGTTTTATATAGTTATCATATCACCTAAAGGTAAAACGCGGTATGCTAAAGCGTTTTATATAAAATGCGGTTATGAACTGTGTTTTACCTTAACCGCGTTTTGCCTTAACATCCCAAACGGCCGTTAAGGAAAAATGCGGTTCATAATCACGTTTTATACAGAAATGTAAATTTTTTTTACACTCAAAAAAGTATTTTGAGTCTAAAAGAACCACATTTCGATTCCGGACTCCCTTCAGTATAATAAAAAACCTGTCCTCTGAATCTTTTCAAAACACTAGCAGGTCTAAAGGCTCGAACATTGCCACACGCCTTTAGTATAATATTTTGTAAAAATTTCACATAAGAACAACTAGGCTCCCTATTTTTCAATTTTATAGTCCATATTTTAATTTACAACCAACTAGCCCAAAAATATAGGTTAAGATTCAACATCCAACTCCAATACATTCTCAAAATTACTATTTAATTTTTAAAAAATGATTGTTGAAACTTTTACTTTAATTTTCGATTCAGTAACTGTGACTCAAATATTAGTTCAACAAATAAAATCCATTTGGGTGGTAAAAATTAGATTTTTAACAAGAATTTCGAATTTGATTTTGTGAGAAATTTGGAGTATGTATTATATAGACTTGTTAGAAATAATATACGGATATTGTATATAAAATTTGAAGTCATTTAATGAATATTTGGATTAGGTTTGAATAAGAATTGCAACTGAAAATCGTGGAAGAAGTTCGTCTACAGACCCTTGCATAAAGGTGTATAAAAGTGTATAATAGTGTATACGATGTGTTTATACTCTCATATACACTATTATACAAGATTATACATAATTAAACAAAAAACTGACTTCGTCTTCTTCCTTGCGTCTTTTCTGAAATTTAACACAAATCTTGCTCAAATCTACTCCAAATCACTTCAAATTTAAATTTTGAACTCCTTTTGATATTTTCAATCAATTAGAACAACACCCAATCCAAACAACTAACAAAATAAAAAATTCCTATTTTCGAAAGCAAAGCTTTGATGGCCTTCAATGGTGGACTCCTACTCTTCAATTTTTTTACATTGCAACCAGGTGACATAGGGGGAGAAGCAGTAACGACGGATGTCCCCTTGAAGAATATGTAAAAGATGTGAGAAGAAGAGAGAGTGAAAGCAATGGTTGTGAGAAAACAGATTTAACTCCATAACTTTTAGAAGCAATGGTTGTAAGAACATCGATTTTGAATTTGCAAGAGCTAATGTTTTCAAAATATGTGCAATATTGGCTAGGCCAGATAAAACTTAAAAATATGAACTATTTTTTATTTTGGTGTGAAGTCATGTGTATTTTCTTGTAATTATTTCTAATTTTTTCACTGAACCTGAAGGCGCTACAAGGATGTAGCACCTTTAGTGTAAACAAAACTTAATTTTCCATCTAATTTTAGACGTTAAAAAGCAACACTAAAGGGTCGTTTAGAGTCCCGTATTTTCACCATCTGTGGTAACTAATTTTTGACACTACCATTTGCCACACCTCTTTTTTCTCGCGACCCTATTATAAGGTTAAGTTTGAAGAATATTTCTAATTAAAGTGATGTTTTGAAAAGGGTTTATTTATTATTTAGAGTCGCCACTTGAAATTGAGTTTTTGTGTTCCAAGTCACATTTTATAGCTTGTTTGGATGATTGTTCCTCATTGTATCGTATTGTATTATTATCCCAAAATAATGTTTGTTTTAATTATTTTATTAAAATTGGTTGTATTGTATTGTTAAATCCATTGTTTCGGAACAATGAAAAGCCCCTTTTTTGAAACAACCGATTTGGTGTGGTGGGATTATTTTCTATTTTTCTTTCCAATTATGCCCTAACTTATTACTCCACAATTCTATTTTACCCTTTAGTTTTTTTTATTGCTATTTTAACTCCAAATCTCCAACCTATGACCTACTTTATCTTTTTCCAGAACTTCTACAGCCAACGTTAAAGGTGTTTTGCCGCCTTATGTTTTATTGTTTCTCCTAATTTGCTTTTAACTCAATTCTAATTAGCTGTGCTCCGTTATTTTGCCTCCTTCTGTCTCGCTCCTTTGTTCTGCTTTCTTAAGGCGTTTTGCCTTCTTCTGTTTTATTTTTTAAATTATTTTTTATGCAATTTTTGATAAATTTAATATTTAAACAATTGAAGGTATTTTAGTAAACTTATCAGTTACAGTACAGTACGATACAGTCAAACCAAATAACAAAATATTATTTAAGAATAATAAACAATACAAGTTATCCAAACATTGTATTAATAAAATGATACGATACAATACGGTACGATACAATACAATATATTATAAAACGATGGGGAACAATGATCCAAACAGAGTGTTATTTTAATCCCTTATCAAACGGAAGGTTTGACTCCTTATTTATGGTCTACGAAAATAAAAGACTGAGTAAGAAATTCTGTTGATCAAGCAGAAGGTATGAGGCACCTCTCGAGTCCTCTAGTTCTAGCACGGTCGCTTTATTAACTCATGTCCGGCTTAAATCAATTCTTGGCTATTCTTGTATTTTATTGGTTATGGCTTGTCTATTACCACTTCACTTAATTTATTATATTTTATTAATTATTTTGACGTAAATGTGGTACGGACACAAGGTATTCCTTTGAAGTTAGATGTTAAATCAAGGTACGGAATTTATACATAGTTAAAATATAATTATTTTAAATGTAAAGGTATCGAGACGCGGGAATACACATATGTTCCTTTTATTATTTAAAAATATCAATCTAAGATTTAGTATAAATACATGGACTAATATTTAAAGTGTGTCTAAAGCTTTTCTAGAATATTCAGACATTTCGGTTATTATTATTTTTGCAATATTTGAGATTGTTATGAGGCCATAATTTATAAATATAAAATTATTATAGAAAGAATATATGGTTTAGCTAACTTGTTTCAAGACACGTGTGAGTGACAAAAGGTGAATGTAATCTACGGCCATTAAGTTGCAACTTCAAATTTATTTATAAAAGAAAACCTAACTGATAAGGGAAGTAAAGGATAATCTCCAAAAGAGACGTTTAACTGATTGGATGAAACATGTGAAAATATATAGAGTGCCACGAAAACCTTTTGATTGAACAGGCAATAATGAATCGCATTTTTTTTAACTGATGCTCCTACGAGCCTAAGCAAAAATACACTGCAACTCCGGATTAAAACGCAGAAAATACTAACGTGCTTGACATAACATTCATACCAACTTAACAATAGATGATGCGAAGATTAACATGAAAGCTGTGAGCACGTGATTTTTGCCCTATATGAATTACTCCCATAAATTCAACACAAAATAATTTCTTTCAGTGTTTGCAATTTCGTGGATTTTCGTAGTATTTTGTTATTGTTTGCATTTGTCTGCGCATGTTTATTTTATTTAATTAATGAAAAATACAAAATATGAGCATTTGCATTTAGGATTTAATTTAGCATTTTAGGATTAATTAAGTAATTAGGTTATTTTATAAAAAAGAAAAATCACAAAGATAGTTTAATTTGCACTTTTAATTTCAACTTTTGATTTTGAGTAGTTTTTCTTTTAATTAATTAATTTATTTATTTATTTTAATTAATTGTGTTAATTATCATTTAGTTTTAATTAATGTTTTATTTAAGTTAATTAGGTTCTAAGGATGAATTTAGGAATTAAGTTAATTTTGAAAAAAAAAAGAAGAGAAAAAGAGAGAAAACAAAAGGAATTTAATGAGAGGAGGAATTAGTTGGGCCACTCTTCAACTTTTCCACCCAGCCCAAACATTTCCCCTTCCCAAACCCGTGTAAACCCGGCCAAAAATCGTTCCCAAACCCGACCCATCTCAAACAAATATGCATTCAGTTGTACAGAGACCCAAAAATCCCTAAATCCCCAAAGACGCGCACTGCTCATCGTCTCCTTCACAAAGCCGCGTTTCAACTCGCCAAATCCATGGCGAGTGATCCCAAATCCCTAACCCACACGACCTTCCATCTCTCCTCTTGCCATTCTAACAGTTTCTAACGCCAAGATTCCCCTTTCCTCTCACTCGCTCGAATTTGGATTTATCTAACGATTGGAAGGTTTTGGACGAGGATTCGCTGGATGAGTGTGAGGCGTTGGATTGATTTCACTAAATCCGAGCCCCACATTCATCAAAGGGTTCGTTCTAAAAAACGAACAGGATACGATTTTGAGAGGGGGATGCTGGTAAAAAATTTTGGAGAGAAAAGTTGAAGGGTTTTCTTTAACTTCTGGTTTCTGTTCTCTGATTCTTTTTTCCTTCGTTTAAGAGTTCTTTCAAAGGTTAAGAGAAGCATACACTTTTTTTTTAATTTTTCGGTTCCAGATTTGAGTTCCAAAGAGATACAAATTGAATTTCAAGCTTGGTTTTCTACTGTCGTCCTGCTGATTTGCCGCTGAACCTCGCTAGGACTCGGAGGCAAAAGGCATATTATTAAAGCTATAATTATTAAAAGAAGGTTGCAACTTCAGATTTGATTTTTATTTTTCTCCCATGTAACTCTGTTTTCTCAGCTGTTCTTGAGCTATGGAATTTCTGAGTTTGTACTCCATTGTTGCTGTCATTTGAGCGTTATCAGTGAGTTCGAATTTAGTTTCTTATCGATTTGTGACTAGCTGAGATTTTTTTTTTGGTAAAGTCTGTTGAGTTATGTCGATTTTCTCCGATGTTCTGTAACTGGACATTTCTGAAATGAAACTAAGTTCAGATTGTTTTTTTTCCTTTTGAGAAAACAAAAGGGAAGTTTTGTGATTATTCATGAAAATTCAAGGTTTCAAGTATTGAAATATAATCTGTGCTCGTGTTAATAGTGTGCTGTGATTCTGATTCATTGGTCTATGTTCATGGATTGCTCTCTTGTCGAAGGAATGTACGTATATTCGCGAGTCGTATCATTTTTCCTACTTCTGTTATGGCATTAGAACATGAAATTTTGACCTGATTCTTGTTCCTGTTTAACATTTGAAATCAAGAAAACTGTGATGGAGTTATTGACTTAAGGGTTCATCTAGTCCTTGTATGTTCCTTCCGCTGTGCCTTGTTTGAGCCGTAAAGTTCAGGGGGTTAATTAATAGTTCTGTAGACTGCTGTACTAGAAATATGCTATTTAAATCCTAAAATTCAGTCCTGGTAATTCTTCTTGTATTCCTAGGATAACAATAATGTCTGGATTGAATCTCAGTGATCCATGTAGTATCATGTTCTGTTTGATTTTAAAATCTGACACTAATCTACATTGGTTTATGTCTTAGTGAGTTAGCCCATGTTAGGTTGTCTTGGTTTCTTCATGTTAAATCACACAGGCAGTAGGATCCTCTGTTGCTTGCAACAATTTGTTAATTTGGTACGCCACTTGACGATTCATTCTTATTAGATCTTGGTTTAAAATGGTGTTGAAACTAAACTGTTTCGCTGCTTGTATATGTACAAATTTGCTCTATCCTCCTTTTCTTGTTCGAAAATGTATCTGCATTGTTACAGCTACAAGAACTCTGTTCTGTCGTGCTGCTAAGAACAATTGATTCGAGCAATGAATTGTGTTGAAATATGCAGTGTTCCGGTATATTTGTCAGAGTTGTTAAGCTGTTTAAACTTCCTCTGTTTTTCATTTATTTTTAAAAAGATCTGGTGATAGAAAATCCTTTAGCTTTGGAGTAATTCTACGCGAGGTCCAACTGTTCTTCATGGGTGATATTCTCTGGCTGAAATGATTTTGGGTTTCAATTGTTACTATAGCTTCTCTAGGATGTCTTTGAAGCTTGCTTACACATTCTGTTGGATATTCATAGTCCTCGTTGACCTTTTACCAGTTCGATCGTTTCAAGTTTTGGCAATTTTCCTTCAATTTCTTTGAATTTCTTATTCCCTTAGTTGTCTCGAGCTAGTTGAAGGGTCAAGGCCACGTTTAGCCTTTCATTTTGTATTTTTGTCCATGTTTGAGTTTGCTGCTATCAAATTGTTTGGTTCCCAAAATTGCTTGACTGCCAGTCCCTATATTAAATCCATATGGGGTTTGTGCTGATAGAGGGAAAACATGAAATTGCTTGTTAATCCAAGGGATGCGCTGAAATAAATTAAACCATGAACATTTGTAGTTTACTTTAGGCGCGCCATTTAATAATTTACCTTCCTAAACTCGGGTGTGCATTTATGTGACCCAAATCCAAATCTCAACAATATTAAAATATGTCAAAACCACAGGTGCATTTATGTGACGTGGTTCGAAACGTGTTTTAATAACGTTGCAATTTTCTTTAAAAAATAAATAAAAGCGGTTAAAGTTAAAATTTGCATATAGGTTCATAATTGTCTAAAATCAGATAATTAAGCTGAGTATAACAGTTGAGCGACAGTGCTAGAACCACGAAACTCGGGAATGCCTAACACCTTCTCCCGGGTTAACATAATTCCTTACCCGAATTTCTGGTTCGCGGACTGTTAAACAGAGTCAATTGTTTTCCTCGATTCGGGATTGGAATCGGTGACTTAGGACACCATAGATCTCCCAAGTGGCGACTTTTTTTTTTTAATAATAAATCTCGTTTCGATTGTCCTTTAATTGGAAAAACTCCTTTATACCCTTCCGGGGGTGTGGTGAAAAAAGGAAGTGTGACAGCTCTAGCAACTCTGCTGGGGATCGAACCCAGAATCTCTAGTTCAGGGTTCAGAATTCGACCTTAGAATAATTGTTATTATTTGGCTTTATTTATTATCTGATTTTATTACGTGTTTGGGCCTGATGTGCTAATTGTTGCTTTTTACCGCTTTGATATTATATGAACTGTATATATAAATTGCTACGAAACCCCTTTCTTCTCCCTCCTGAGGAGTGCACGCTGGTCGTGACTTCTTTCTGTTAGTGTCAAATCCCAAATAGAACGAGGTTCGGACAAGTTGCAAAGCCGGATGATCTTTTGGTTACCGGTGCACAGCCCCCCTCGGCTCGAGTTGTCCGCTCGGGTAAGCCAGGTCTAGAACAAATAAACCCAGGATTTTTAACCTAGTATAACAATACCTCATGCCGGATCCCTAGTAGGAACGTTTGTTTTCATCATGTGCATTTTGACTTTGGAGACTCAACACAGGGGTTGGGTCTATCTAGGACAGGTGCACCCGAAATAAAAAGATCATCCTGATGCATCTTACTTGCTACTTGCGCATTTATTTGCTTCGGATTTGCATGTTGACCGGCTTTGGAATGAAAGAGGAGTTGGGAAAGAAATAGCAATATAGAGGGTTAAGGGAGTGAACCACCTGTTTAAAGAAAAAAACAGTGTCCAAATAGCACTGAAACTCTGCCGAATTTTTGAAAAAAAAGAGAGAGAAAACGAATTGAAAAATGAGAAAGGAGTTTTGTTTTCGAAAATAGTTCGTTTTATTTGCCCGAACTACGCCAGTTTGATTCTCACAGGGTGTGGGATACGTAGGCAACCCCCATCGGGTCCAACTTCCTTTTAAGCAAAAATAGCCCAAAAGAACAAAAAATTTACTTTTATTTGAAAATAATTAGGGTGATGCCATTCTTGTCAAAAATAGCCGAATGTCTCTAAAAGGGTGCCGGAAGGCTGCTTTTGCAAGAACAACCACCTGTGGTCATTTTTCAAGGTTTTCGCCGGTTAGCCAACACAGCCTTAAAATCTTCGTCTCCGAGGTGCTGAAAGGTCGTACTTGCAAAACCGGATTTTATTTTTAAATAAAAAAAGAGAGAAAAAAAAGTGTCAATTTTGTCTTTGAGTCAAATGAGTCCTAATTTTTGCTTAATCACCCTAATAAATGTGCAGAATGAGCACGAGTCCAAATTTGCCGATAACAGTCATGAACAAGATCCCTTTGGAGTTGCATATGTGGTGGGAGGATCTGGGAAAATCGGAGCAAGATAAAGTCAATCTACATTTGGGAGGTCTCACCGGGTTGTTGAAAATCAGACCTAGAGGAGACATCATAAAGGCTTTGGTTACGTTTTGGAACCCGGCCCATAGCGTATTTCACTTTTCGAATTTTGAACTCACCCCAACCTTGGAAGAAATAGCAGGTTATATGGGAAGTACTGAAGGGCTGAGGCATAAGTACCTGATCGCTCCAAGAGCCATTAACTCTCACAAGTTCATGGATTTGCTATAGATAAGCAAGGGAGTCCCATATTCCAAGTTGGAGGATGGTTTTTCTACTCTACGTTTTATATATTAGAGGTACGGGCATGTAGGAGGGTTCAATGATCCGGCAAGCGGGGTTTGTAGCAGAGGAAACCGAACAAAATGGGATGAGCATAAGCGTTTCGCCTTCATGGTAGCTTTCCTAGGACTTGTGGTGTTCCCCCGAAAATACGGGAATATCGATTTGCGGGTGGCTGGAGTCGTCAAGGTCCTAATCACCAACGCCAAGAGAATTCTTGCCCCTATGATAGTGTCTGAGATATACCGAGCTATCACAGCTTGTAAAGCTGGGGCAGATTTCTTCGAGGGATGCAATTTGCTATTACAAATGTGGATGATCGAGCACCTGTGTCATCGCCCTCAGTATATGAGTTATGGATCTACAAAGAAAGGTTGCATTGATGAGTTTGACACAAGGACTTCAGGGTTCAAGCTGCCAGAGGGGTTTGGAGATTGGGTATCCTGCCTTTGTTCCATCACTGCGGGACAAATAGAATGGACATTGGGTTGGCTTCCTGTTGAAGAAATTGTGTATATGCCCGCCACTGGTCCTTACTTTCTCCTAATGGTCTGCGAGGTATCCAGCCGTACGCTCCTTACCGGGTGATGAGACAGCTGGGAATGTGTCAGGTGATGCACCCAGATGAAGATCTCAGCATTTATGCGGTCGAGGTTAGTTCCGACGGCCAATTTCATGAAGAAACAGTTCGTTCTATTTGGAATGAATGCCAGTATTTGACGGTGAACACTCGAGTGCGTGATCTATCTAGAGGCAAGGTCTCACCCGCCTATCTTGCCTGGTATAGAAAGAAGAACACTGCAAGGGCCGAACCAGAAAGACCAACCAAAAAGCCTCACATTCAGGAATTCGTTGAGGCGTCACAAGAACAGTGGGCTTGGTTGGCTAAGGAGAATGAGTACAGGGCCACAATAGGAAAATTGGAAAAGCAAGTCAGAAAGCTTCAATTCGAGAGTGACTTGCAAGTCGCGGCGGACGAAGGAGAAAAGAAAAGGTTAGCCAAAGAAAATGAGGCCCTTCGAGCCCAAATTCAGAAAATGAAAATAGCAGCAGAAAACCCCGCCCGAAATGCCAAAGATGAAAAGTTCATAAATAACCTGAGGCAGAAAGTGAATGACTACAGTTTTGATTTGAACAAAGCAGAAAGTGAACTAGCCAGGGCTCGAAAGCAATTGGCTAAAAACGCAGAGGAACGAGCGCACCTGGTTAAGCAGTTGAAAGAAAAGTACGATAATGAGGTCGCAGGACTAAAGAAAAGGGTCATCACCACGGAGAATAAAATAATCATACATGCAAAAGACTTCAAGGCTGAAAGGGAACAGTGTTATACGGCAATGGCACGGCTAGAAAGAGACTTGCAACAACTCCAAGAGCAAAACCAGGTAGCCAAACAAACTTTGGAAGCCAGAACCGAACAGATTGGGCGTTTGCTGCAAGAGAAGGGCGTCATAAGAGAGCGAGTCAAAAGGGTCGCCAACTACATCGCGATGAAGTGTAGTAGCTGTGAGGATATGACTAGATCTATGTTTTTCGCTACTGTGATGATTTTTGTTCGCCGGGTAATGGAAGATCTCTACCACCTCCAAGGGGATTTAGCGAGTCGGCCCGCGGCGAGGCCGAATTATGCCCCGCGGGTCCCGGGGGCAATTGAGGCACTAATGTATTCGTGATTTCTTGAGTCTGTATTTTCTTTCCGTTAAAGTCTGCCAGTTTGTCTTAGAGTCTGTATTTCTTTTATTAGAGTATGTGGGTTGTTTGTTTTTTGAGTCTTTCATCAGAGTCTGTTAGTTTTTGTTTAAGTCTATTTCTGAGTCTTATGATGAAAAATTTGAAAATTCCAAAAAAAATATTTTATTATTTTTATCTCCAAGAACTACGCTTGGTCTGATTCATGCGGGGTCATGATACGTAGGCAATCTCCATAGGATTTGATCGTAACTAAATGAAAAGGAGAAAAGGAAAAGAAGAAAAAGAGAGTAAAGAAAAGAAAAAGAACGGAAAAACAAGAAAGAAAAGAGAGAAAGTAAGAAATCAAGAGAGAATAAAAACAAAGAGAGAACATAGGCAAGAGTGAAAGGAAGGAAAAGAAAAAGAAAGAAAAAGGGGGAAGTTTGCAATTAAAAGTAAGAAAAGGCCGGGATGACGCATGCAACCGATCAAATACATAATAGAGACGGTTAACTGTTTAGGTGCATTCATGCCCAATGTGCGGTTACCAATCTGTTAAAGCCTAATCGCTAACAAGGTTGTTGTTTGATGTATTGAGTTCAGACATGTGGTTAGTTGATTGACATTCTATTAACTCACTCATACAACACCCGATCAAAAGATAGGCTGAATATGGACAACCAAGAACCAGAGACAAGTATTGTTGACCCGTCAAAAGAGGTGGAAGAATTAGATGTTAATGCAATGAAGGAAGAGATGTATAAGTTAAAGCAGTAGATGGCTGGAATATACCAAGCCTGGGCAAAGGGGCATCCCCCACCGGTTTATCCCACCAACCCTGCTTATATCCCACCATCGGCCCAACCTCCGAAGCCTCCCACTGTGAACTCATCTCCAGCCTTTTCCCTCTACCAACAATGCTATGGCGCCACTTCCCATACTTCTCAAGCTCCACCACCCGAACAAGTCCCATACCCTCCCCCACCAATTACACATGTTTTTGTGGCACCTCCACCTGCTACATTACACCGATCTTCCAATGAACCTATGTTCCAAACTCACGACAACCAGTACTATCCCCCTGAACCCACCTTAAAAGTTCCAGAACCATATTCTTATACCCCTCATCTTGATCTCCCGGCGGAGACCGAGAAGCCACCCAAAAATCTCGAGCATGAAGAGATGATCAGAAAGGTCAAAAGCTTAGAACAATCATTCTGAGATATGAAGGGGTTGGGAGGTCAAGTAAGTGTGGCCTATAAGGATTTATGTCTGTTCCCAGATGTTCAGTTACCAGCAGGGTTCAAAATGCCCAAGTTTGATCTGTACGACGGGCATGGTGAACCAGTAGCACACTTAAGAGGATTTTGTAGCAAGATGAGAGGAGCAGGTGGAAGAGATGAATTGATGATGGCATATTTCAGACAAGTTTGAGTGGATCGACTTTAGAATGGTATACCAGACAAGATCACAGCAGGTGGTACACATGGGACGATTTGGCCCAAGCCTTTGCCTGCCATTTTCAGTACAACCTTGAAATTATCCCAGTCCGTCTGTCATTGACAAAGATTGAGAAGAAGACTGGTGAGAGCTTCAGGGAATTTGGATTCCGTTGGAGAGAGCAAGCAGCGAGGGTTGACCCTCCGATGAAAGAAAGTGAGATGGTTGATTATTTCTTGCAGGCTTTGGAACCCACTTATTTTGGTCACTTGGTGTCAGCAGTGGGCAAGTCCTTTAATAAAGTTGTAAAAATAGGAGGCATGGTTGAGGAGGGACTCAAGTCCAACAAGATCATGAGTTATGCAGCAATCAAAGCAACCACCCAGGCCATTCAAAACGGTACTGGAGGTGTACTCGGAAAGAAGAAGAAAGAGGATGTTGCTACAATTGAGTGAGGAGCTTGGGTTGGATCCAGGAACCTTCCATGTTACTACAACCCGCCTCGACCCTACCACCAAACTTACCCCCACACTCCATATAGTCCACCACAACACTACTACCTACCGCAAGATCCCCATTTTTCCATCCATCACGCACAAACCTATACCCAACCTCCCGCTCACGCACAATGGCATGCGCCGGTTCCACCAAGTCCATACCTAGCTCCACAAAATTCCCATCCAACCCCAAGAGCCTACAGAAATCCCCCTGGAACAGGTTTCCGGCCAAATCAAGCCTTTAAGAATGAGAGGTGAAGAAGCAGAAGACTTTCACTCCATTGGGAGAATCATATGCTAGTCTATTCCACCGACTGAGACAGTTGGGTATGTTGTATTCGATTGAGGCTAAACTGTCGAATCCTCCTCCTAGAAATCTTGATCGCTCGGTGAGTTGTGAGTATTTTTCAGGTACCCCGGGTCACGGCACATAGAAATGCTGGAAGTTGAAAACAGCTATTCAAGAGATTATTGATACTAATTGGATTGAGGTCCAAGCCCCAGAGGCACCCAATATCAACCAGAACCCGTTGTCGGCCCATCATGAGACTAATATGATTGAGATAGTGCATAAGGGAGGGGAGCCTAAGAAGCCTTCGCAAACCATCATGATGATTCGGGCTAGTGAAGCCAAGCCATTTGAAAAGTCAACAAGTGAGAAGTCTGTGATCAAGTTGAACGGGGAAAATAACGAACCATCCATGGAGGTCAAGAAGGGGTCCTCAAGCGACGTTGCAGGAAAACATGAAAGAGCAAAAGTGGTTGTGCCAGGAGTGACGAACAAGCCTGTGGTAATTGTGAAAGGCGCCTACACAGATCCTGTCATTATCAAACCGGTAACTCAATTACCCATAGTCAACAGCAAGGCAGTCCCATGGAATTATGAACGAGTGACAGTGACTTACAAGGAGAAAGAGGTTAAAGAAGAAGTGTGTGAGACTCATGGTTTGACTCGATCGGGAGATGCTTTGCCACCGAAGAGTTGAGAAAAGCTAAGACCTCAAAAGATAATCCAGTTTTTGTGAAGAAAGCGGTGACTGAGGAAGACGCAGAAGAATTTCTGAGAAAGATGAAAGTACAAGACTATTCCATTGTGGAGCAGTTAAGGAAAACACCGGCTCAAATCGCGCTCTTGTCATTATTGATCCATTCAGACGAGCACCATCGAGTATTGATGAAGATCTTGAACGAAGCCCACGTTCCTGACAAAATCTCAGTAAACCACTTGGAAAAGATAGCTAACAAGATAATTGAGGTAAACAGAGTCACTTTTTCTAATGATGAGTTGCCCGTGGAGGGCACTGAGCACAATATAGCCCTTTATCTGATGATAAAATGTGAAGATTCTGTAGTTACTCGGGTACTGGTTGACAACAGTTCCAGTGCAAACATTTGCCCTTTTTCCACTCTGAACAAGTTAAAGGTGGATGATGAAAGAATTCACAAGAACAGTATCTGCGTTCGGGGATTCGATGGTGGAGGGAAAGATTCAGTCGGGGACATAGTGCTCGAGCTTACAATAGGGCCAGTTGAATTTACTATAGAATTCCAGGTACTCGATGTAGCTGTTTCTTACAATCTGCTGTTAGGACGACCCTAGATTCATGCTGCCAGAGCTGTCCCATCTACTCTGCATCAAATAGTCAAGTTTAAATGGGATCGACAGGAAATTGTTGTGCATGGCGAAGATAATTTGTGTGTTCCCAGTGATACCATTGTTCCGTTCATAGAGTTTGAAGACGACAAGGGTCCATGGGTTTATCAGGTTTTTGACACAGTATCGGTAGAGAAAATTCCTGAAGGGAAATGCGTGCCGACTCCAAGGGTAGCTGCTGCATCAGTCATGGTAGCCGATGAAATGTTGAAAAATGGTTTTGTACCGGACAAGGGTCCAGGTGCATCTCTGCAAGGTATCCTACAGCTGGTTTCTCTTCCTAAAAACTTGGATACATTTGGTCTGGGGTTCAAGCCTACAGTCGCAGACGTGAGAAAAGCCAGAAAAATGAAACAAAGAGCATGGACACTTCCAATGCCAGTCCCGCATCTTTCCAGATCATTTGTCAGGCCTGGTACCGGAAAGCGCCCAATGACGACGATTCCCAGTTCCGTGGTTGATATGGATGGAGATTTGATGGAAAGGTTCAAGAGGATATTCGCCAATGTGAACATGTTGGAAGCTAGAGAGGGTTCTAGCAAGGCGGATGTGCAATTTGTTGGGCCCAGTGCAAAGATTAACAATTAGGAAGCTACTCCTCTCCCCACCAGGAGGGAGTTTTGGTAGTTTGCTTTGATTTTCTTTCAATTTATCTGGATTATTCCAGGATTGTAATTCAGATTCTATGTTTCGTCCGTTTGGATGTATAAACCCCGTTATCTTTAATTTCAATGAAATGCAATTTCTCTTTTCCTCTCTTCCTACTAGTTTTATTTTTGTTTTTCTTTTCTTCCTTGTACAGTTCTTTTTATGCTGGCTTCAATGATATGACATGCATGCGGAATCTCCGGCCCATTCTTAAAAGCCAATCTAATTCTGAAATAGTAATTTAAGAAATAGAGTGCGACGTTGAATCAGAATATGACGAGGATGAAGCCTTTGAAGAGATTAGTAAAGAATTAAGCCCTTTTGAAGAAAAACCCAAGCCTAACCTGAGTGACACATAAGCAATCAATTTAGGGGACCAAGATAATGTCGGGGAAACTAAAATAAGTGTCCATCTTGAACTACAACTCAGAGAGGAGATAATTAAAACACTGTTTGAGTATAATGATGTTTTTGCATGGTCCTATGACGACATGCCAGGTCTAAACACTGGCTTGGTGGTTCATAAGTTTCCCACTGATCCGACATTCCCCCTTGTCAAGCAGAAGCTGAGGAAATTTAAAACTGATATGAGTGTGAAAATTAAGGAAGAAGTCACCAAACAGTTTGAGGTCAAGGTCATTCGGGTCACTCGGTATCCCACTTGGTTAGCCAATGTAGTGCCTGTGCCGAAGAAGGATGGCAAGACCAGTGTGTCTGTTGATTATCGAGATCTCAACAAGGTGAGTCCCAAGGATAACTTCCCACTACCGAACATCCATATATTGATCGATAATTTTGCCAAACATGAGATTGGTTCTTTTGTGGATTGTTATGCGGGCTATCACCAGATCTTAATGGATAAAGAAGATGCAGAAAAGACAACATTCATCACGCCCTGGGGAACGTACTGTTATCGGGTCATGCCATTTGGTTTGAAAAATACTGGGGCAACCTACATGAGGGCAATGACGACCATATTCCACGATATGATGCACATGGAGATCGAGGTTTATGTGGATGACGTGATTGTAAAGTCTAGAAAGCAGTCTAACCATGTCAGAGATCTGAGAAAGTTCTTCCAAAGGCTTCACAGGTACAATCTCAAGCTTAATCCTGCAAAATGTGCGTTCGGTGTTTCGTCTGGAAAGTTACTGGGATTCATAGTCAGCCGACAAGGTATTGAATTAGACCCGTCAAAAATCAAAGCCATTCAGGAATTGCCGCCTCCAAAGAATAAGACTGAGGTGATGAGTCTGTTAGGAAGATTGAATTACATCAGCCGGTTTATTTCTCAGCTCACGACAACTTGTGATCCTATCTTCAAATTGTTAAAGAAAGATATTGCAATCAAATGGACAGATGAATTTCAGGAGGCCTTTGATAAGATAAAAGGGTACTTGTCAAACCCACCTGTGTTGGTCCCGCCAGAACCACGGAGACATTTGATTCTGTATTTGACAGTCTTGGACAATTCATTTGGATGTGCGTTGGGACAACATGACATCACTGGAAGGAAGGAGCAGGTCATATATTATCTCAGCAGGAAGTTCACATCTTACGAGGTTAAGTACACTCAGCTTGAGAGGGCGTGTTGCGCCCTAACTTGGGTATCCCAGAAGCTGAAACATTATTTGTCCTCCTATACTACTTACCTCATCTCTCGCTTCGATCCATTGAAGTATATCTTCCAGAAGCCTATGCCCACGGGAGGGTTCGCAAAGTGGTAGATCTTGCTCATAGAATTTGACATTGTCTACATGACTCAGACCGCGATGAAAGCACAAGCATTGGACGACCACTTGGCTGAGAATCTTGTGGATGAAGAATACGAACCTTTGAAGACTTACTTCCCTGATGAAGAGGTAATGCACATTGATGAGTTGGAACAGATTGAAAGGACAGGATGGAAACTTTTCTTTGATGGGGCTGCTAACATGAAAGGCGTTGGAATATGAGCGGTACTTGTTTCTGAAATAGGGCATCATTACCGTGTTACGGCTCAGCTTCGGTTCTACTGTACTAACAACATGGCAGAATACGAGGTATGCATTTTGGGTATGAGGATGGCTGTGGATATAAGTGTCCAGGAAGTCTTGGTCTTGGGTGACTCGGACGTTCTGGTATACCAGATTCAGGGAGAATGGGAAACACGAGATTTAAAACTCATACCGTACCGACAATGCTTGCATGATCTTTGTCAACGGTTTAAATCAATATAGTTTAGGCATATTCCGAGGATCCACAATGAGGTCACCGATGCTTTGGCTACTCAGGCATCAATGTTACATCATCCAGATAAAGCTTATGTAGACTCGTTGCACATTCAGGTCTGTGATCAGCATGCTTATTGTAACATGGTGGAGGAAGAGCTCGATGGGGAGCCTTGGTTTCACAACATCAAGAAATACATCCGAAGGGGAGTATATCCGGTACAAGCCACAGGTGATCAAAAGAGAACAATTCGTCGCTTGGCAAGTGGATTTTTCTTCAGTGGAGGAGTTTTGTACAAAAGAACTCCAGATCTTGGGTTATTAAGATATGTAGATGCCAAACAGGCCATGGCTATCATGACCGAAGTAGATTCTAGAGTCTGTGGACCGCACATGAGTGGGTATGTGCTGGCAAAGAAGATCCTCTGGGCAGGTTATTATTGGCTCACCATGGAGCGATATTGTATCAGTTTCGTGCGTAAATGTCATCAGTGCCAAGTGCATGGAGATTTGATTCATTCTCCACCATATGAATTACATACAATGTCTGCAACATGGCCTTTTGTTGCTTGGGGAATGGATGTCATTGGACCAATCGAGCCAGCAGTGTCCAACGGGCACAAGTTTATTCTGGTAGCCATCGATTATTTTACCAAGTGGGTAGAGGCTAAAACATTCAAGTCTGTAACCAAGAAGGCGGTGGTTGATTTTGTGCATTCAAATATCATTTGCCGGTTTGGGATACCGAAGGTGATCATTACAGACAATGGGGCTAATCTCAATAGTCATCTGATGAAAGAGGTATGTCAGCAGTTCAAGATCACACATCGCAATTCTACCCCGTACCGCCCCAAGGCAAATGGAGCAGTTGAGGCGGCTAACAAGAATATAAAGAAGATACTTCGAAAAATGGTGAAGGGTTCTAGGCAGTGACATGAAAAGCTGCCGTTTGCATTGCTGGGTTATCGCACTACTGTCCGTATTTCAGTAGGGGCGACTCCTTACTTGTTGGTATATGGCACTGAAGCAGTAATACCCGCAAACATGGAAATTCCATCCATTAAAATTGTCGCGGAGGCTGAGATCGATGATGAGGAGTGGGTCAAAACCCTCTTAGCACAATTGAGTTTGATCGATGAGAAGAGAATGGCAGCAGTGTGTCATGGCCAGTTGTATCAACAGAGAATGACAAGAGCATACAACAACAAGGTGCGTCCACGAAAGTTTGAAGTGGGGCAGTTAGTATTGAAACGCATTCTTCCTCATCAAGTTGAAGCAAAAGGAAAATTCGCCCCAAATTGGCAGGGGCCATTCGTTGTGACTAGAGTGTTGTCCAATGGTTCATTGTATTTGACAGATGTAGAAGGCAAATGTGTAGAAATGGCTATCAATTCTGATGTAGTCAAGAGATATTGTGTATAATTTCTTTCTTTGATTGTACTTGTTTGTATTTGGCATGTCTCGAATATTGAAATGACGAAGACATTTTGTTCTGCTATCTAAACACTTTATCCCTCGTTACCCCTTTGAGCCTCATTTATTTTCTTTCATACCCCTCATTCGGAATCAATAGAAAATATCGGAAACACAAGCGTAAAGATAAGTAAAGAAAGGAGAGAAAAAGAGAAAGTAAAAAAGAAAAGAGAAAGAAAAGAATGGAAAGAGAAAGAAAAGAAAAAAAAAGAGAAAAAAAACAACAACAATGACAAACGGAAAAACAAAAGAGGAAAAGAAGAGAAAGAAAAGGGAAGAAAAAGCACGACAAACAAAGTAATTCCTATGTCATGAACTACGTTCGACCTGATTCCTTTTAAGGATACGTAGGCAGCCTCACGGTTCGGTCCCATCAAAACAAAAATCCAAAAGCCCCCAAGAAAGAAACTGGGGCAGAAGTTGTGGTTGTTGCGAGAAATCTGATTCCGAAAGTTGTAATTTTAACCTATTTGAATTGTGTTGAGCCTTTTACACCCTTTCTTTCTAACCCCATCCAAAAGTCACATTACGGTCCAAAGAAAGACCTTCCAATCAGTCTTCGAGAAAGCCAAGTCGAGCAGGGAGAAGTGATTCATATCAGGGGGCAACACTTTGGTCCAAACAGGGAAAAGAACTGAAAAATGAGAGAGTCTTACTGGTGAAAACCCTCATGGGCACCATAAGGCGCCGGGAGCTGAGAGGAATCAAAAATGAGAGATTCTTATTGGTGAAAACCCTCACGGGCACCTTAAGGCGAAAGTCAGTTGACAGATGAAGGAATCATAGAGGTCTACTGGTGAAAACCTTTCAAGGCACCACAGGATGAACAAGGTCGGGATTTGAGGTGAAGAAATCAAGTTATGAAAATTCTAGGGCAACAAAGTATGGCAACTGAAAGTTGATTGGTTGGACAGATTGGGCCGATTAATCCAAATTGCATGTCATGATCATTGGTGCCAGTTGTTCCACTCAGATAAGATTCTTTTCTTTTTCTCTTCAGTTAGTCTTCCAGTTTTGGATTTCCTTATCCTTAACTCTGAAAGTCACTGCATTTCATTTCTTTGGGTTTATTTCTCTAAGATGTTCCAAATGTCAGTTTTGTTTAAGCAAATAAGAAGGAATTTCAAAGCTCACTACCAGCTTCAAGATTGCAAAGCACAGTGCGGCTAGAGCATACCAAAGATAGCATGATGTAAAAGGGAATAAAATGCCAGCAAGAGTTCCATCGGCAAAATGATCTGATGATTTCATGGGAGATGCAGAGGTTCAGTTAAAGGGGTCAGGGATGTGAAACAACGTTTCGGGGATAGAACACACGGGCCATTCAAGTTATGGGTTTTTGAAAGTCAGTCGGAAAGTCAAGTGGTTCAGGGCCAGCTCAGAGAAGCCAGTCAAAACAAAACAATGCAGCGGAGAGACCTTCAGCAAGAATTCCATCAACTAACTACCATATTTAAAACTGACAAGATTTTTCTTTGGTTAGACAGGGGCAGGAAATTTTGTTTGTTTCAGAGAAACCTTCCGTGGAGAAAGGCAGTCACCAAACAGGTTTGATTTTTAATTTTCAGGACCCTCCTAGAAAATGAGACCTAGTTTAAATGTTCAAAATAGCATAATCTAGCATAAATGCATCCCAAAGGAATATAAGTCGGCGTAAAAGTTTGCATGTTCGAGATAGGATTCAATTAAGAGTTTTCAGGACCCTCCTGGATAATGGGACTTAGCTTTAAAGTTTCGGTTAGATAGCAACATTTAGCATAAATCTTGTTGTAGGGTAGTATAATTCAGCTATAAAAGCTATCACTCTTAAGATAAAATTTGACTTTGGATTTTCAGGACCCTCCTAGATAATGGGGAGTAGTTTAAGATCTTCTTAGATAACAAGATGTAGCAGAAGTCATGCCTTTAAAAGATATAGCTTAGATTTAAATTGTCGTTTAGGTAAGAATTGTCAGGACCCCCCTGGATAATGAGACCTAACTTTCAAATTCTTAGTAATATTTTGTAATATGATTCAGTTTAACACTCACATATGTGCCCAGCTACCAAACTGGGGCAAAAAGTTTTCTTTGTTTTGTCTATTTTGTAGAAATCAGGTACCCACTTGGAGAGCAGGGAGAAGAATTGCAAGTCAGTAGTTAGGAGCCCGCTTGAAGAGCAGGGAATACATTTCAAGTCAGCAGTCAGGATCCCGCCTGGAGAGCAGGGAATACGTTTCAAGTTTAGCAATCAGGAGCCCGCCTGGAGAGCAGGGAATACGTTTCAAGTTGAAATCAGGAGCCTGCCTGGAGAGCAGGAAATACACTCAAGTTTAGCAATCAGGAGCCCGCCTGGAGAGCAGGGAACACGTTTCAAGTTGAAGTGAGGATCCCGCCTGGAAAGCAGGGAATACATTTCAAATTGAAGTTAGGACGCCCGCCTGAAAAGCAAGGAATACTTTCAAGTTTAACAGTCAGGAGCCCGCCTCGAGAACAAGGGAGTACAATTCAAGTTTTGGTTTTCCAAAATTCTTTGATATTCGGCAATGTGATTCATTTTGCACTTACACATGGGCCCACATACCCAAACTGGGGCAGAAAAGTTTCTTTGTTTTTGTCTATTTTGCTGAAGTCAGGAGCCCGCCTGGATAGCATGGGAATACATTCACGTTTCGAAGTCAGGAGCCCGCCTGGAGAGCATGAGAATACATTCACGTTTCGAACTCAGTAGCCCGCCTGGATAGCATGGGAATATATTCACGTTTTGGAGTCAGGTGCCCGCCTGGAGAGCATGGGAATACATATCAAATTCAGCAGTCAGGCATCCACCTGGAGAAAGGGAAAACATCTCAGATTACAATTCAAGGCGGTAACAAATGGATTTCACCAGGAGAATATAAGTCAACAAGGCAACAAGAAACACAAGAGCAAGTTTGAAGATATAGATAAGATTTTGTAAAGCGTAAATCATAGTCTAGTCTAGCTTCTTTTATTTTTGACATGATGTAATAAGGGGGTTCAGTAAGCAGTAGTAGCAGCAACAACAATAGTGAAATCACAGCTTCATGGTAATCCCAGCTACCAAACATTCCTGAACTACACTGACCTGATTCCTTTTTAGCCAAGAATATATAGGCAACCTCGGAAGCAGGGTGCAGTCAAATCTTTCAAAAATGCTTCCCACGGAGTATTTAAACGGGCAAAAATCATTTGTATCCACTCACTTTATCTTTGCACGAACACTCTTCGTGTTTTCGAGCAAAGAGGGGCAGCTGTGAGCACTTGATTTTTGCCCTATATGAATTACTCCCATCAATTCAACACAAAATAATTCCTTTCAGTGTTTGTAATTTCGTGGATTTTCGTAGTACTTTGTTATTGTTTGCATTTGTCTGCGCATGTTTATTTTATTTAATTAATGAAAAATACAAAATATGAGCATTTACATTTAGGATTTAATTTAGCATTTTAGGATTAATTAAGTAATTAGGTTATTTTATAAAAAGGAAAAATCACAAAGATAGTTTAATTTGCACTTTTAATTTCAACTTTTGATTTTGAGTAGTTTTTCTTTTAATTAATTAATTTATTTTTTTATTTTTAATTAATTGTGTTAATTATCATTTAGGTTTAATTAATATTTTATTTAAGTTAATTAGGTTCTAAGGATGAATTTAGGAATTAATTTAATTTTGAAAAAAGAAGAAGAGAAAAATAGAGAAAGCAAAAGGAATTTAATGAGAGGAGGAATTAGTTGGGCCACTCTTCAACTTTTCCACCCAGCCCAAACATTTCCCCTTCCCAAACCCGTGTAAACCCGGCCCAAATTGTTCCCAAACCCGACCCATCTCAAACAAATATGCATTCAGTTGTACATAGACCCAAAAATCCCTAAATCCCCAAAGACGCGCACTGCTCATCGTCTCCTTCACAAAGCCGCGTTTCAACTCGCCAAATCCATGGTGAGTGATCCCAAATCCCTAACCCACGCGTCCTTCCATCTTTCCTCTTGCCATTCTAACGGTTTCTGATGCCAAGATTCCCCTCTCCTCTCACTCGCTCGAATTTGGATTTATCTAACGATTGGAAGGTTCTGAAGGAGGATTCGCTGGATGAGTGTGAGGCGTTGGATTGATTTCACTCAATCCGAGCCCCACATTCATAAAGGGGTTCGTTTTCAAAAAGGAACGAGATCTGATTTTGAGAGGGGGATGCTGGTAAAAAATTTTGGAGAGAAAAGTTGAAGGGTTTTCTTTAACTTTTGGTTTCTGTTCTCTTTTTCTTTTTTCCTTCGTTTAAGAGTTCTTTCAAAGGTTAAGAGAAGCATACACTTTTTTTTTATTTTTTCGGATCCAGATTTGAGTTCCAAAGAGATACAAATTGAAGTTCAAGCTTGGTTTTCTACTGTCGTCCTGCTGATTTGTTGCTGAACCTCGCTAGAACTCGGAGGCAAAAGGCGTATTATTAAAGCTATAATTATTAAAAGAAGGTTGCAACTTCAGGTTTGATTTTTATTTTTATCCCATGTAACTCTGTTTTCTCAGCTGTTCTTGAGCTATGGAATTTCTGAGTTTGTACTCCATTGTTGCTGTCATTTGAGCGTTATCAGTGAGTTCGAATTTGGTTTCTTATCGATTTGTGACTAGCTGAGATTTTTTTTTCCGGTAAATTCTGTTGAGTTATGTCGATTTTCTCCGATGTTATGTAACTGGACATTTCTGAAATGAAACTAAGTTCAGATTGTTTTTTTTCTTCTGAGGAAACAAAAGGGAAGTTTTGTGATTATTCATGAAAATCCAAGGTTTTAAGTATTGAAATATAATCTGTGCTCTTGTTAATAGTGTGTTGTGATTCTGATTCATTGGTCTATGTTCATGGATTGCTCTCATGTCGAAGGAATGTCCGTATATTCGCGATTCGTATCATTTTTCCTACTTCTGTTATGGCATTAGAACATGAAAGTTTGACTCGATTCTTTTTCCTGTTTTACATTTGAAATCAAGAAAACTTTGATGGAGTTATTGACTTAAGGGTTCATCTAGTCCTTGTATGTTCCTTCCGCTGTACCTTGTTTGAGCCATAAAGTTCAGGGGGTTAATTAATAGTTCTGTAGACTGCTGTACTAGAAATATGCTATTTAAATCCTAAAATTCAGTCCTGGTAATTCTTCTTGTATTCCTAGGATAACAATAATGTCTGGATTGAATCTCAGTGATCCATGTAGTATCATGTTCTGTTTGATTTTAAAATATGACACTAATCTACATTGGTTTATGTCTTAGTGAGTTAGCCCATGTTAGGTTGTCTTGGCTTTTTCATGTTAAATCACACAGGCAGTAGGATCCTCTGTTGCTTGCAAGAATTTGTGAATTTGGTACGCCACTTGACGATTCATTCTTATTAGATCTTGGTTTAAAATGGTGTTGAAACTAAACTGTTTCGCTGCTTGTATATGTATAGATTTGCTCTATCCTCATTTTCTTCTTCGAAAATGTATCTGCATTGTTACAGCTACAAGAACTCTGTTCTGTCGTGCTGCTAAAAACAATTGATTCAAGCAATGAATTGTGTTGAAATATGCAGTGTTCCGGGATATTTGTCAGAGTTGTTAAGCTGTTTAAACTTCCTCTGTTTTTCATTCTTTTTTTTTTAAAAAGATCTGGTGATAGAAAATCCTTTAGCTTTGGAGTAATTCTACGCGAGGTCCAACTGTTCTTCATGGGTGATATTCTCTGGCTGAAATGATTTTGGGTTTCAATTGTTACTATAGCTTCTCTATGATGTCTTTGAAGCTTGCTTACACATTCTGTTGGATATTCTTAGTCCTCGTTGACCTTTTACCAGTTCGATCGTTTCAAGTTTTGGCAATTTTCCTTCAATTTCTTTGAATTTCTGATTCCCTTAGTTGTCTCAAGCTAGTTGAAGGGTCAAGGCCACGTTTAGCCTTTCATTTTGTATTTTTGTCCATGTTTGAGTTTGCTGCTATCAAATTGTTTGGTTCCCAAAATTGCTTGACTGCCAGTCCCTATATTAAATCCATATGGGGTTTGTGCTGATAGAGGGAAACATGGAATTGCTTGTTAATCCAAGGGATGCGCTGAAATAAATTAAACCATGAACATTTGTAGTTTACTTTAGGCGCGTCATTTAATAATTTACCTTATTAAATTCGGGTGCGCATTTATGTGACCCAAATCCAAATCTCAACAATGTTAAAATATGTCAAAATCACGGGTGCATTTATGTGACGTGGTTCGAAACGTGTTTTAATAACGTTACAATTTTCTTTAAACAATAAATAAAAGCGGTTAAAGTTAAAATTTGCATATAGGTTCATAATTGTCTAAAATAAGATAATTAAGCCGAGTATAACAGTTGAGCGACCGTGTTAGAACCACGGAACTCGGTAATGCCTAACACCTTCTCCCGGGTTAAAGAATTCCTTACCCGGATTTCTGGTTCGCGGACTGTTAAACAGAGTCAATTTTTTTTCTCGAATCAGGATTGGAACCGGTGACTTGGGACACCATAAATCTCTCAAGTGGAGACTCTGAATTTTTTAATAATAAATCATGTTTCGATTGTCCTTTAATTGGAAAAACTCTTTTATACCCTTCCGGGGGTGTGGTGAAAAAGGAGGTGTGACAAAAGCTTCATTCATCCATGACATATTTAGAATAAAAGAAAACAAGAAATAGAATCTTTTATCTTTCTCATGTAGCTCATAGACCTACTGTTAAAATGTTCATATCAACAAACAATTATATAATAGGCTATCAACATGAATCACTTAAGGAGAATTTTCATTAAAAATAGTGACAATATTAGGAGAAAAAGTAGTAGTGTGATAACCCAAAAGGTCATCTCGTATTTTAGAACTCATTAGATTTCTGAGGCCTTCAAGAACTTATTTTCTTTTTTCTCGATTTGCGTGTACAGTCTGGGAGCAATTCCGGAAAGTCTTTATATAAAAATTTGAGAAAATACTAAGTTTTGCCTTTAAAAATTAATTTAAGTTGACTTCGGTAAATATTTTGAGTAAATGGACTCGGACCCGTATTTTGACGGTCCCGGAGGGTTGGTTGTAAAATATGGGACTTAGGTGTATGCCCGAAATTGAATTCCGAGGTCTCTAGCCCGAGAAATAATTTTTTGAAGAAAATTGTTTAACTGAAAATATAATGAGTTTTTAGAAATTGAATAATGTTTGATCTTGTTGGTATCAGGCCTGTATTTTGGTCCCGGAGCCCGCTACAGGTTTAATATGGTATTTAATTCATGTCCGTGAAATTTGGTGAGGAACGAAGTTTATTTGACTGGATTCGGACCTTTGGTTGAAAAGTTTGAAGTTTTGAAACTTTCTTGAAAACTTATGCAATTTGGTGCTACATTCGTAGTGCTAGATGTTATTTTGAAAATTTGATCGCCCGAGAAAGTTCATATGATGGGCTAAGATTGTGTGCATATTTGGTTTGGAGCCATGAGGGCTTGGGTGGGTTTCGGATAGGCTACGGGGTGTCTAGACTTAGAGGAAGACCTGGTGTGGGATAGTTGCCGAAATTTTGCAGGTCTCAGATCTTAGGAGTGCGGCCACAGAGTGAAATTTGCGGACCACGGTGGAGGTTTCGCGGACGCGGTAGAGTAAGGCCAAGGGTTTCGTGGCCACACCCATAATTTTGCGGACCGCAGTGAAGGTTCGCGGACGCGGTAGGGTAAGGCCAAGGTTTCGCGGTCGCGCCCATAATTTTGTGGAACGCGGTGAAGGTTCGCAGCCGCGCCCGAGATTTTGCGGACCGCGTAGTGAGGATCCGGGGGTGCTATATAAACGAGACTTTTCATCCATTTTTCACTTTTTCAAAACCCTAAGACATAAGAGGCGATTTTCCAAATACTTTTTCTTCCCCAAATCATAAGTAAATGATTCTTAACTCATTTCTTTCACACTTTTACTTCTTTTTACAAGATTTCATCTTAGAATCTGGAGTTTTCATGGGGGAATTGGAGAGTTTTGTGTAAAACTTAGAAATTTCGAAATTTTAGAATTTAGACCTCAAATTGAGGTCAGATTCCAAAACCAATTGTATATCTGCGCTCTTGGGTGAATGGGTAATCAGGTTTTGGTTCGAATTTTGAATTTGGACCAAGCGGGCCGGGTGTTTACTTTTGTTGACTTTTTAAAAAATGACCTAAATTGAATTTCTTGCTATCATAGGAAGTTCCTAAGGCTTAAATTGAATTGTTTGGTTGGTAATTTTCTAGATTCTATTTGTCTGGAGGTTTGTGTGAAAGGAAAAGCTGTGATTGAGCTTTGAGATCAGCCGTGGAATTGAGGTAAGTGTTGTAGCTAACCTTAACTTGAGGGATTAGGTATTGTTGCCTTATCTGCTACTTGTTTAGTTGTTGAGTACGACGTATAGGTAAGGTGACGAGTATCTATGCGTTGTTGTCGGGTCATAGCATGCGAGTGAGTCATATACTTGTGACTATTGTGTTTCTTTATATGTACTGCTCATGCTTAAACTAGTTATTCTTCATGTTAAACAAGTCTTATTATGTTTTCCTGGTATTGGATAATTGTGAGTATTGACTCAAGTTGGGATTTCTATTGTGAAATTAAATATTGAAATGAGGCTGTTTATTGATGATTCCTTTGTTGGGTTGTTATTATTTCTGCTGTTTGGGTGAGGAAGAGTGTAAAGCATGAAGGGTGATGCCTTGCCATATTCTGTCAGTGTTAATGCACGAAGGGTAATGTCGTGCTGTATTCTGATATTGATAATGCACGAAGGGTGATGCCATGCCATGTTATGAGAGAATTAATGCACGAATGGTGATGTCGTGCACATGTTGCTATGTTATTATTTTCGTTGGTTCAAAGCATGATATTTACTATGTTTTTGTACTGTATTATTTTCAGAATTTAATATTCCCCTCAACATGTTTTCCCCCTTCTTGTTATTATCTATTAAATTTCTACTATTATCAGCTTCTCGTATATAATTTAACTACACAGGTTTATGTTATTTGTTGTGTCCTAGCCTCGTCACTACTTCGTCGAGGTTAGGCTCAGCACTTACCAGTACATGTGGTTGGTTGTACTGATATTACACTCTGCACTTTCTGTGTAGATTTCGGTGCCGAACCTCGTGATTAGAATTTGGGTTGTTGCCTTCAGTTCACCAGGAGACCCAAGGTAGATCTGCCGGCGTTCGCAGACCCTGGAGTTTCCTTCCCTCTATCTTAGTTTTCATGTCTCCTTTCATTTCGAGAACGGATATATTTCTTTTAAACCAGTATTGGTAGAAATGTTTTAGAAGTTCATGGATTGTGACACCAGATCTTTTGGGTAGTCGTGTATTAGAATTTTAAACTATTATATAATTTCCGCACGTCTTATTTGTTTAGTTTAAGTTATGGTTAATTACTGTTTTGGCTAAAGATTAATGTGTTAGAACTCTATCTGTTGGATTGCCTAACATTCTAAGAATTAGGTGTCATCATGATCCCGAAGGTGGGAAATCCGAGTCGTGAGAAGTTGGTATCAGAGCACTAGGTTGCCTAGGTCTCATGATTCACGAACAAGCTAGGTAGAGTTTGAGGGATCGGTGCCGAGACGTCTGTGCTTATCCCCAGAGGCTACAGAGTTTAGGAACAACTTCACTTCTATTCTTCTCTGCCGTGCGGTTTGATTTCTCAATGCTAATTGAACTTTCTACTCTGGTTCATTCGCATATGGCGAGAACACGTACCGCTTCATTAGTTGACTAGCAGCTCGAGCCCCCAGCAGCAGCTCCTATGAGGGGCGGAGGACGAGGCCGAGGTCGTGTTAGAGGCCGAGGCAGGGGCAGGGCTCAGCCCAGATCTCAAGCAGCAACACCAGCGTCAGAGCCTCAAGTAGAGTTTGATGAGAAGGCTCCAGCCCATGCCGTTCCAGCAAGACCAGCTTAGGTCCTGGGGGGGAGGGGTTCATAGCCATCCAGTGCTTTAGGATGCTTTGGTCGGTTTAGTGGGTCTTATGGAGAGTGTAGCTTAGACTGGAACAGTTCCTGTGGCACTAGCCATCTCTCAGGCTGGGGGAGGAGCACAGACTCCCCCTACCCACACTCCGAAGCAGTTGGCTCCTCAGTTTCAAACTCCGGAAGCTCAGCCAGTTGGAGTAGTTCAGCCAGCTATTGCGGCACAGGTCGCTGGTGGATAAGTCATGTCTTCTGAGGCTTTGTTGAGGTTGGACAAGTTCACCAAGCTTTTCTCGATTCATTACAGTGGGGAAACTTCTGAGGAACCCCAGGATTATCTTGACCACTTCCATGAGGTGTTGCAGAACATGGGGATAGTGGAGACCAATGGGGTCGACTTTGCTGTATTCCAGATGATAGGTTCCCCCAAGAGATGGTGGAATGATTTTGTGTTGACTAGACCTGCTGGGTCGCCTGCCCTGACTTGGGACCAGTTCTCTCAGCTATTTCTCGAGAAGTTCCTTCCAGTTACTCAGAGAAAGGACTATCGCAGGCGGTTCGAGCATTTTCAGCAGGGTTCTATGACCGTCACTCAGTACGAGACTAGGTTTGTTGATTTGGCCTGCCATGCTATTCTTATACTTCCTATCAAGAGAGAGAGAGAGAGAGAGAGAGAGAGAGAGAGAGGAAGTTTATTGAGGGACTCGCTCAGCCTATCAGATTGTAGATGGCTAAGGAGACAAGGAGCGAGATTTCTTTCCAAGATGCGACCAACTTAGCCAGGCGAGTGGAGATGGTTTTAGCTCAGGAGAGTGGTAAGTGGTCTGATAAGAGGCATCGTCATTCTGGTAGGTTCAGTGGTGCCTCGTCTGGAGCCAGGGATTCTTTTGGTAGAGGTTATCCTCCCAGGACATTTCATTTAACACTTCAGGCTTCTCACGATGTGTCAGGTGGTCGTGGCTCTCATATCCACTATTCTGATCAGCTACCTTACAGTGCACCACCAGCTCCTATCAGTGCACCTCCGCTCCAGAGTTTCCAGAGTGGTTACCCAGGCTGTCAGGGTCAGGTTCAGGGCTAGCATTCTCAATAGCCGAGGTCTTGTTATACTTGTGGAAATTCGAGGAATATTGCTAGGTATTACCCTCGGGTATCGAGCAGTTCTCAGATCAGGGTTCTCGTGCCATGGTCCCGGCACCGGGTGTTTCACTACCCGCTCAGTCAGGTAGAGGTAGGGGTTAGGCACCTAGAGGTGGAGGCCAGCCAGCAGGAGGCCGTCCCAGGAATGCAGTTCAGAGTGGTGAAGCCCAGCCCCGATGTTAAGCTTTCCCAGCCAAGCCTGAGGCTGACGCATCCAATGTCATTATCATAAGTACGGTTTTAGTTTGCAGTAGAGATACTTCAGTTCTATTTGATCTAGGGTCTACATACTCCTATGTGTCATCTTATTTTGTTACCTATTTGATTGTGCCTCATGATTATTTGATTGCTGCTATATATGTGTCCACACCGATGGGTGATTCTATTATTGTAGATCGTGTCTATCGTTTGTGTGTGGTTATTATTGGGGGTCTTGAGACCTTTGTAGATCTCCTACTTCTTGATATGGTCGATTTTGATGTCATTTTAGGAATGGATTGGTTTTTACCTTATCATGCCATATTGGACTGTCACGCCAAGACCATGACCTTAGCCTTGCTGGGGTTGCCTCGATTGGAGTGGAGAGGGACTCCTAGTCATTCTACCAATAGGGTCCTTTCTTATGTGAAGGCTCGACGTATGGTCGAGAAGGGGTGTTTGAGTTATTTGGCTTATGTTCGCGGTTCTAGTGCGGAGGTTCCTTCCATGGACTCCGTACCAGTTTTCGTGAGTTTCCAGAGGTATTTCCTGCAGACCTGTCAGGGATGCTATTCGACAGGGATATTGACTTTTGCATTGATATGGTTCCTAGCACTCAGCCCATTTCTATTCTACCATACCATATGACTCCGCCAGAGTTGAAAGAATTGAGGGAGCAATTGCAATATTTTCTTGATAAGGGCTTTATTAGGCCCACTGTCTCGCCTTGGGGTGCACCAGTATTGTTTGTAAAGAAAAAGGATGGATCAATGAGGATGTGCATAGATTATCGGCAATTGAACAAGTCACCATCAAGAACAAGTAGCCATTGCTGAGGATTGATGATTTATTTGATCAGCTTCAGGGTGCAAAGATGTTTTCAAAGATTGATTCGAGGTTTGGCTACCATCAGTTGAGGATTAGGGCATCTGATGTCCCTAAGACAACTTTTTACAGTCGGTACGGGCATTATGAGTATCTAGTGATGTCATTCGGGTTGACAAATGCCTCAAAAACATTTTCTGGATAAGATGAACCGAGTGTTCAAGCCCTACCTATATTCCTTTATGATTGTTTTCATTGATGATATCTTGATCTACTCCCGCAACCGAGAGGAGCATGAGCAACATCTTCGGATTGTTCTTCGGACTCTGAGAGATAGTCAGTTATATGCTAAGTTTTCGAAATGTGAGTTTTGGTTGAGTTCAGTTACTTTCTTGGGTCACGTTGTATTAGCAGAGGGTATTTAGGTAGATCCTAAGAAGATTGAGGTAGTCAAGGACCGGCCTAGGCCCACGTCAGCTACGGAGATCCGGAGTTTCTTGGGTTTAGCGGGTTATTAACATTGGTTTGTGAAGGGGTTTTCATCCATAGCAGCCCCGATGACCTTGTTGACCCAGAAGGGTGCCCCGTTCAGGTGGTCGGACGAGTGTGAGGTGATCTTTTAGAAGCTCAAGACAGCTTTTACTACGACGTCGGTGTTGGTGTTGCCTACAGGTTTAGGGCCATATACAGTATATTGTGACATATCTCGTATTGGACTTAGTGCGATGTTGATGCAGAATGGCAAGGTTATTGCATATGCTTCGCGGAAGTTGAAGAATCACAAGTAGAATTATCCAGTTCATGACTTGGATCTAGCATCCATTTTTCACGCGCTGAAGATTTGGAGGCACTATCTATATGGCGTGTCGTGTGAAGTGTTCATAGATCACAAGAGTTTGCACTATTTGTTCAAGCAAAAGGAGCTCAATTTGAGGCAGAGGAGGTGGTTGGAGCTATTTAAAGACTATGATATCAGCATCTTGTATCATCCCGAGAAGTCCAATGTGGTGGCCGATGCTTTGAGTAGGAAGTCAGCTAGTATGGGTAGCCTTGCATATATTCCAGTCGGTAAGAGACCGCTTGTTTTGGATGTTCAGGCTTTGGCCAATCAGTTCGTGAGGTTTGATGTTTCTGAGCCCAACTGTGTGCTAGCTTGTATAGTCGCTTAGTCTTTATTATTTGAGCGTATCAGAGATCGGCTGTATGATGACCCTTATTTGCTTGTCCTTAGGGATACAGTGCGGCACAGAGATGCCAAACAGGTTACAGTTGGAGATGATAGAGTTTTGAGGATGCAGGGTCGTGTTTGCGTGCTTAATGTGGATGGACTTCATGAGTTGATTCTAGAGGAGGCCCATAGTTCTCGGTATTCTATTCATTCGCGTACCACCAAGATGTATCAAGACTTGCGGCAACATTATTGGTGGAGGAGGATGAAGAAGGATATTGTTTCATATGTAGCTCGGTGTTTGAATTGTCAGCAGGTAAAGTACGAGCATCTGAGACTTGGTGGTTTGCTCTAGGAGATTGAGATTCCCGATTGGAAGTGAGAGCGTATCACTATGGATTTCATTGTTGGACTCCCACGGACTCAGAGGAAGTTTGTCGCAGTATGGGTTATTGTGGATAGGCTAACTAAGTCAGTTCATTTCATTCCTGTGGCAGTTTCTTTTTCTTCGGAGCATTGGCGGAGATCTATATTCGGGAGATCGTTCCTCTTCATGGTGTGCCTGTGTCTATCATATCTGACTGAGGCATGCAGTTTATTTTGCATTTCTGGAGGGCAGTGCAGCGTAAGTTGGGTACGCGGGTCGAGTTGAGCACAACATTGCATCCTCAGATGGACAGGTAGTCCAAGCGTACTATTCAAATTTTAGAGGATATGCTTCGCGCCTGTGTTATTGACTTTGGAGGTTCTTGGGATCAGTTCTTGTCGTTAACGGAGTTTTCCTATAACAACAGCTATCAATCGAGCATCTAGATGGCTCCCTATAAGGCATTATATGGTAGATGGTGTCGATCACCGGTTGGGAGGTTTGAGCCGGGGGAGGGTCGATTTTTGGGTACAGATTTAGTACGGGATGCCTTGGATAAGGTTGAGATCATTCAGGATAGACTTCGTACAGCTCAGTCCAGACAAAAGAGTTATACCGCTTGTAAGGTTCGTGCTAGCATTCGTGGTCGAAGAGAGAGTGTTGCTTCGGGTGTCTCCCATGAAGGGCGTGATGAGATTTGGGAAGTATCACGACCCAAGTTCGCCCTCCATGAACTATCGTGACGATACCTAGTCTCTACAACTAGGTAAGCCTAACAAATGCGTAAAAGAAAAAAATTGCTGAAAGAAAATAATTAAAAATTGAGATAATAAAATGAAACAGTGTTTGAGATGCCTCCTGGCATATAACAATACAAAATCTCAACCTAACACTCCCAAAATCCAGAACCCCATGAATAACAAGCTAAGAGTTTACATAAAAATCTCTAACTCCAGAAATATTTATCATAAAGGAAAATACAGAAGGGCTATACTAGTACTGAGAATAGAAAGGGACTCTTCGGTCAGCGGACGGGGCAGATATACCTCGAAGTATCTATGAAAGCGCCTCGCCTCAAGTCTAATAAGACTGAGTGGAAGTACCTGGATCTGCACATGAAAAACATGCGCAGAAAGGGCATGAGTACACCATAGCAGTACTTAGTAAGTGTCAAGCCTAACCTCGGTCGGGTAGTGACGAGGAAGGTAAGGGCCCTACTGAGATTAATGAAATGTAAGGTGTAACAGTATAGAATAAGATAGTATAATTAAGTGCAACAGTAAGAAAGAACATAAAATAGAAAGAACAACAACAACTATAACAGAGGCAAAACAATCACGGAAAAGAGTCAGCTCAACACAGAGGTAACAACCGGGTATCTCCCAGGATACCGTCCTGGAGTCCCAAATATACATATCAAGTGGATCTCCCGGGATACCGTCCCGTAGTCCAACTTATAGTGCGCGGGGATCAACCGGAATCCCGATCTGTAGTCCCAAATATAAATACACAATACTGGGGGAATCTACCGAGTGCAGTCCCGTAGTTCCAATATAAAAGTGCAGGGAGATCTCTTGGAATACTGATCCGTAGTCCTAAAGTAAACATGCAGGGGGGATCTCCCGGGATACCATCCCGTAGTCCCAAAGTAAACACACAGTAACAACACGAAGAATACACAATTCATTTCAAATTCCATAACAAGGTAAAATAGGTATCTCTAGCCTAGCATGCTGCACATAATCCAAATAAAGCAGTTGGAGCAAGTAACACAATTAACTCAATTAGACATGCTTCCGTAAGCTAACAACAGGTTTAAATTGCAAGTAGTATAAACAAGACAAAGAAACACAGTTAAAATTACTTAAAGAAAATCGGATTTTCAACAATTAGCAGAAGTACACACTCGTCACCTCACGTACAAGGAATTTCAAATATCAATAATACCAATTCCTAAGGAGAGTTCCCCCACACAAGGTTAGACAAGCCTCTTACCTCGAATCAGCTCAAAATCAACCCGAAACCACGTTCTTGTCACGAGTACTAGACTCCAAATGGCCCAAATCTATTCAAATCAATTGCATAATGTAAATAACACTTCAAGTAACTGATTCCACTAATTAATTCTAAGCTAATACGTGAAATTAGGAAAAATGACCAAAACGCCCTCCAAGACCAAGTCTCGGAATCTGGTAAAATTTATATTTTAAGAATCCTCATACTCTCACGAGTCTAACCATACCAAAATTATCCAAATCCAATGTCAAATCCCCAATCAAAACTCAAAATTTAGGTCTAAGAACATTTCCCCAATTATCATAAAAATTCCGAAATTAAATGATGAATTCATGTTTAGATTAACGGGTTACAAGCAAAAAGGAGTTAAGAACCGTTACCCAATTGATATCTCTGAAAATTCCTCAAAACCTCGCTCAAATTCGAGCTCCCAGGCTCTAGTTTTCACAAAAATGGCTAAACCCTCGATTTTGAACTTAAACATTCTGCCCAGACGCGTTCTTCTTCGCGAACGCGAGACAACGGTCGCGAATGTGATGCACTAAAATTCCACTGGTCAATATTCCTCTTCATGAACGCGATGCTTGATCCGTGAACGCGATGATCATTTTCTCTTTTCCTACGCGAACACGAGACTGCCTTCACGAATGCGTAGGCATAAGGTCCCACAGCCTCGTGAACGCGGGATTACCTTAGCTAACGCGAAGCATAAATCCTTCACCAGCCCCAGTTCCTCTTTGCGAACGCGAGACCGCACTCGCAAACGCGAAGAAGGAAACCAGAACTGACTGTTGCAACTTTTTCTACAATTTTCTAAATTCCAAAAATGACCCGTTGAGCATCTGAAACACACCCGAGGCCCCGGGACCTCAACAAAACATTCCAACCAATCCTAAAACACCAATCAAACTTGTTCCAAACTTCGAAACGGTCAAAACAACATCAAAACACCAATTTAACATCGGATTCAAGCCTAAGAACTCCAAAAACTCTCAAATTACGCTTTCGATCAAAACGTCTATGAAACTCCGTCCGAGTGACCTGAAATATTGCAAGCACATCACATTTAACACTACGGAGCTACTCCAACTTTCGGAAATCCATTCCGACCCCGATATCAAAATCTTACTATCGAACCGGAAACTTCAAAAATTCAACTTTAGGCATTTCAGGCCTAAATAAGCTACGTACCTCCAAAACACAATCAAAACACGCCCCTAAGCCGAAAATCATCTAACGGAGCTAACGGAACCGACGGAATTCCATTCCGAGGCCGTTTTCACACTGCTCCGACTACGATCCAAATTCTAAAGGTTAAGCTCTCATTTAGGGACTAAGTGTCCCAAAACACTCCGAAACACAAAACCAAACATCCCAGCGAATCAAAATAGCAGAAAAAAACTCGGGGAAAGCAGTTAATAGGGGATCAAGGCATAAATTCTAAAAACGACTGGCCGGGTCGTTACATCCTCCTACACTTAAACATTCGTTCGTGCTCGAACGAGCATAGAGACATACCTGAAGTAGTGAAAAGATGAGGGTAATGACTGAAGTAGGTCTCCTCCTTGACCAGCTGACCCCGCCACTAAACCTTCACTGATTCAATGTTCTTTGACCTTAGCTTTCGAACTTGCCTGTCCAATATTGCCACTAGCTCCTCAACATAAGATATATCCTTGTCCAACTGAACTGAACTGAAATCCAACATGTGCGATGGATCATCCTGATACCTATGGAGCATCGAAACATGAAATACCGGATGAACTCCTGCCAAGTTGGGAGGTAAGGCAAGCTCATAAGTAACCTCCCCAACACGCCTCAATATCTCGAAAGGCCTAATAAACCTTGGACTCAACTTCTCTTTCTTCCAAAATCTCATAACGCCCTTCATAGGCGAAACCCGAAGCATAACCCACTCTCCAACCATATAGGAAATATCATGAGCCTTCTGGTCCGCGTAACTCTTCTGTCTGGACTGGGCTGTATGGAGTCTATCCTAAATCACCTTAGCCTTCTCCAAAGCATCCTAAACCAAGTCTGTGCCCAATAATCTAGCCTCACCCGGCTCAAACCAATCCACCGGGGATCTACACCGCCTACCATATAAAGCCTTATACGGTGCCATCTTAATGTTGGACTGATAGTTGTTGTTGTAAGCAAACTCCGCCAATGGCAAGAACTGATCCCTAGACCCTCCAAACTCAATCACACACGCACAGAGAAACCTCAAGAATCTGAATAGTGCGCTCGGACTGTCCATCCATCTGAGGGTGAAATGCTATACTCAACTCCACCCGAGTACCCAACTCATGTTGTACAGCCCTCTATAACCGTGATGTGAACTGAGTACCTCTATCTAAAATGATGGAAACCGGACCATGCAGACGAACAATCTCCCGGATATAAATCTCCGCTAACCGCTCTAAAGAATGGGCAGTACACATAGGAATGAAGTGCGTGGACTTGGTCAGCCGATCCACAATCACCCAAATGGCATCGAACTTCCTCAAAGTCCATGGGAGTCCAACTACGAAGTCCATAGTGATCTGCTCTCACTTCCACTCCGGAATCTCTATTTGCCGAAGCAACCCACCCGGTCTCTGGTGCTTATACTTCACTTGCTGACAATTGAGGCACCGATATACAAACCCAAATATATCTTTCTTCATTCGTCTCCACCAATAGTGCTACCTCAAATCTTGGTATATCTTCGCGGCACCTGGATGAAAGGAATATCGTGAACTATAGGCCTCCTCTAGGATTAACTCCCGAAGCCCATCAATATTGGGTACACAAATCCGATCTTGCATCCTCAATACCACATCATCACCAATAGTCACATCACTGGCATCACCGTGCTGAACCTTATCCTTGAGGACAAGCAAATGAGGGTCATCAAACTGACGCTCCCTGATACCATCAAATAAGTAAGACCGAGAAACACACAAGCTAGAACCCCACTAGGCTCCGAAAGATCCAATCTCACAGACTGGCTAGCTAAGGCCTGCACATCCATCGACATGGGCCTCTTCGCTGCTGGTAAATAAGCTAAACTCCCCAAACTCTCTGCCCGGCAACTCAAAGCACCGACCACCACATTGGACTTGCCCGGGTTATACAAAATAGTGATATCATAGTCCTTCAGTAGCTCTAACCACCTCCTCTGGCGCAAATTAAGATCCTCCTACTTGAACAGATGCTTCAAACTCCGGTGATCAGTATAAATCTCACAAGGCACACCGTACAAATAATGACGCCAGATCTTCAAGGCGTGAACAATAGCAGCTAGCTTGAGATCATGGACAGGATAATTCTTCTCATGTACTTTTAACTGTCTAGACACGTAGGCAATCACCCTACTATCCTGCATCAATACTGATCCAAGGCAAATCCTCGAGGCATCACAATAGATGGTATAAGACCCCGTATCAAAATTGGGGTTGTAGTCAAAGTTGTCTTGAGCTTCTGAAAGCTCGCCTCACACTCTTCCGTCCACTGGAACGGAGCACCTTTCTAGGTTAGCCTGGTCATAGGGGCTGCAATCGATGAAAACCCCTCAACAAAACTACGGTAATAACCTACCAAGCCAAGAAAACTATGGATCGCTATAGATGAAGATGGTCTGGGCCAACTTTGCATTGCTTCCACTTTCTTTGGATCCACCTGAATACCCTCACTCGATGCTAAGTGGCCTAAGAACGCCATAGAATCCAACCAAAACTCACATTTCGAGAACTTAGCATATAACTTCTTTTCCCTCAAAGTCTGGACCATTGTCCTCAGGTGCTGCTCATGATCTTCCCGACTCTAGGAATACACAAGAATATCATCAATAAAGACAATGACGAACGAGTCAAGATATGGCCGGAACACATTGTGCATCAAATGCATAAAAGCTGATGGGGCATTGGTCAGCCCAAATGACATAACAAGGAACTCGTAATGACCATACCGAGTCCTAAAAGCATCTTTTGTGATATATGGCTCCCGAATCTTCAACTGATGGTAACCTGAGCGCAAGTCAATCTTATAAAACACTCGTGCGCTCTGAAGCTGGTCAAATAGATCATCAATACAAGGCAAAGGATAACGGTTCTTCACTGTAACTTTGTTCAACTGGCGATACTCAATACACATATTCATAGAACCATCCTTTTTCTTCACAAACAAGATAGGATCACCCTAAGGTGATACACTGGGCCGAATAAAACCCTTATCAAGCAATTCCTATAACTGATCCTTTAACTCCTTCAACTCAGGAGGGGCCATGCGATATGGAGGGATAGAAATGGGCTGAGTGCTCGGCAACAAATCAATGCCATAATCAATATTTGTATTAGGTGTCATGCTCGGAAGGTCAGCTGGAAACACATCAGGAAAATCCCGTACTACAGGGACTGAATCAACTGTAGGGGTATCAATACCGAAATCTCTCACATAAGCTAGATATGCATCACACCCCTTCTCAACCAGTCGTTGAGCCTTAAGGAAAGAAATAACCTTATTGGGAGTGCGATCTAAAGCACCCCTCCACTTAACACGCGGTACACCTAGCATAGCCAGCATCACAGTTTTGGTGTGACAATCAAGAATAGCATAATGGGGCGACAACTAGTCCATGCCTAAGATAATATCAAAATCTACCATGCTAAGCAACAATAAATCGACTCTGGTCTCAAAACCACTAAGGGAAACCAAACACGACCGATAATTGTGGTCCACAATAAAAGAATCTCCTACAGGATAGAAACATAAACATGGGAACTCAAGGAATCTCGAGGTACACCCAAATGTGGAGCAAATAAGAAGACACATAAGAATAAGTGGAGCCTGGATCAAATAGAACCGATTCATCTCTATGACAAACGAGTATAATACCTGTGATGAAAAAATTGGAGGCAACAACCTCGGTACGGGAAGGAAGGGCATAGTATCGAGCCTGGCCTCCCCCTCTAGGGAGACCTCTACCTCCCCGACCTCCACCTCTAGCTGGCTGTGCAGGTGGGGTAGCAACTAGAGCTGTAACCATAGCTTGAGAACTCTGGGGGGGGGCACGCTATGGCTGAAAAGTCGATGGAGGTGCACCCCTCCTAAGTCTGGGGTAATCCCTCACCATATTGTGTGTGTTACCACACTCTAAATAAGCTCTAGGAGGACGTGGCCGCTGTGACTGACTTGGGCCAGGTCTGCTGGAGTGACCACTGAAAGCTCCCCGCACAGGAGGCGCATTAGATATTGGAGGTGCATAATAAGGCTCATAAGGCCTAGGAGGAGCTAGAATACCACTGGCTACTAGAAGAGCTAAATGAACAGGGTGACTCATATAACCCCTACCATGATGACCTACAGCTGGGGCACGGGCACCAAAATAATGGCCCGACTCTCGATACCTCTTGGCCTCCCTCTCCTCTCTATCCCTAGCATGCATACCCTCAATCCTCCTAGTAATGCTGACCACCTGCTGATAAGAAATATTCATCTCTAATTCACGAGCCATACTAGACCTGATGCTGGGAATAAGCCCCTCAATAAACCGGGGAACCCTCTCGCGAATAGTAGAAACCAAGGCTGGGGTATTCTAGCCAAGCTAGTGTAACGGGCAGCGTACTCCGAGACAGTCATAGTACCCTGGCGCAAATTCTCAAAATCTGCGCGCCATGCGTCCCTGAGGCTCTGAGGAACATACTCCTTCAGGAACATATCTAAAAACTGGGTCCAAGTTAGGGAAGCAGCCTCATCCGGACTGTCTAACTCATAGGTGCGCCACCACTCATAGGCGGCTCCTCAAAGCTGGAAAGCAATGAAGGAAACCCCGATCGATCATGATATACCCATGGTACGGAGAATATGGTAGCACTCATCTAGAAATCCCAGAGCATCATCCGATGCTAGACCGCCGAATATAGGAGGCTTGTACTTCTTGAACCTCTCAAGCCTCAACTAGTCATCCTCGGAAACCATTGCCCTGTCCTCGGGCTGATCTCAGACTGCAGGCTGTACAGGAATAATATCTGGGACCTGCTCAACATGCACTCGCTTCTTAGGAGTGCGGGCAGTGGGAGTCTGTGCTCCTCCCCCGACCTGAGATGTAGCGGCAACAAGGGGAAGCAACCCTGCCTGAGCCAGAGTGGTGTACATGATCATGAACTGTGCCAGAGTCTCCTGAAGTGCTGGAATAGTAGTAGCAGTAGGCGTATCAGGTGCTTGGACTCTGGCTGGAACTGCAGATTACTCCTTGGTAGTAGCTCGAGCGGGCGCTCTGGCTGTACCGCGTGCGCGTCCTCGGCCTCTACCCCAACCCCGACTTCTAATGGCTGCAGTAGGGGGTGCGGGTGCCTAATCATCTTGGGTAGCACGTGTTCGCACCATCTGTGAGAGAATAGAAGATAGAAGTTTAGAGTTGTAATATTAAAATCTCGCATGACAAGGAAATCAAATGAAGTGGAATTTTCCTAGCAGTTACATAGCCTCTCATAGATAAGTACAGACGTCTCCATACTGATCCGCGAGACTCTAATAAATAGGCTTATGATTCATGACTCCTATGAACCTAGAGCTATGATACCAACTTGTCACGACCCAGTTCTCCCTCCGTGAACTATCGTGACAGCACCTAGTCTATATGACTAGGTAAGCACCTAGTCTATAACAATACAAAATCTCAACCTAACACTCCCAAAATCCGAAACCCCATGAATCATAAGCTAAGAGTTTAAATAAAAAGCTCTAACTCCAGAAATATCTATCAAAAAGGAAAATACAGAAGGGCTATAATAGTACTGATAATAGAAAGGGACTCTTCGGTCTGCGGACACAGCATATATACCTTGAAGTCTCTATGAAAGCGCCTCACCTCAAGTGTGATAAGACTGAGTGGAAGTACTTGGATCTACACATGAAAAACATGTGCAAAAAGGGCATGAGGACACCACAGCAGTACTCCGTAAGTGCCAAGCCTAACCTCAGTCGGGTAGTGACGAGGAAGGTCAGGGCCCTACTGAGATTTATGAAATATAAGGTGTAACAGTATAGAATAAGATAGTATAATTAAGTGCAACAGTAAGAAACAACATAGAATAGAAAGAGCAACAACAACTATAACATAGGCAAAACAATCACGGAAAGGAGTATAGCTCAACACAGAGGTAACAACCGGGGATCTCCCAGGATATCGTCCTGGAGTCCCAAATATACATATCAAGTGGATCTCCCGGGATACCGTCCCGTAGTCCAACTCATAGTGCACGGGGATCAACCGAATTTCAGATCCGTAGTCCCAAATATAAATATGCAGTACTGGGGGAATCTACTGGGTGCAGTCCCATAGTTCCAATGTAAAAGTGTAGGGGGATCTTCCGAAAAACCGACCCGTAGTCCCAAAGTAAACATGCAGGGGGATCTCCTGGGATACCATCCCGTAGTCCTAAAATAAACACACAGCAACAATACGAAGAATACACAATTCATTTCAAATTCCATAACAAGGTAAAACATGTATCTCTAGCCTAGCATGCTGTACATAATTCAAATAAAGCAATTTTAGCTAGTAATGCAACTAAGTCAATTAGACATGCTTACCTAAGCTAACAACAAGTTTAAATTGCAAGTAGTATAGACAGGACAAAGAAACACAGTTAAAATTACTTAAAGAAAACTGAATGTTAAACAATTAGCACAAGTACGCACTCGTCACCTCACGTACAAGGTATTTCAAATATCAATAATATCAATTCCTAAGGGGAGTTCCCCACACAAGGTTAGACAACCCACTTACCTTGAACCGGCTCAAAATCAACCCGAAACCACGTTCTTGCCACGAGTATCCGACTCCAAATGGCCCAAATCTATTCAAATCAATTGCATAATGTAAATAACACTTCAAGTAACTGATTCCACTAATTAATTCTAAGCTAATATGCAAAATTAGGAAAAATGATTAAAACGCCCTCCGGGCCCACCCACATCTCGAAATCGGGTAAAATTTAAAATTTTAGAATCCTCATACTCTCATGAGTCTAAACATACCAAAATTATCCAAATCCAATGTCAAATCCCCAATCAAAACTTGAAATTTATGTCTAAGAACTTTCCCCCAATTTTCATCCAAATTTCGAAATTAAATAATGAATTCATGTATAGATTAATGGGTTACATGCAAAAGGAGTTAAGAATCGTTACCCAATTGATATCTCTAAAAATTCCTCAAAACCTTGCTCAAGTTCGAGCTCCCAGGCTCTAGTTTTCACAAAAATGGCTAAAACCTTAATTTTTGAACTAAAACATTCTGCCTAGACGCGTTCTTCTTTGCGAACGCGAGACAACGATTGCGAACGTGATGCACTAAAATTCCACTGGCCAGTCTTCCTCTTCGCGAACGCGACACCCGAGCCATGAACGCGATGATCATTTTCTCTTCTCCTATGCGAACGCGAGACTGCCTTCGTGAATGCATAGGCATAAGGTCCCACAGCCTCGCGAAAGTGGGATTACCTTCTTGAACGCGAAGCATAAATCCTTCACCAGCCCTAGTTCCTCTTCGTGAACGCGAGACCCCACTCGCGAACGTGAAGAAGGAAACCAGAACTGACTGCTGCAACTTTTTTTACAATTTTTTAAGTTTCGAAAATGACCTGTTGAGAATCCGAAACACACCCGATGCCCTCGGGACCTCAACCAAACATGCCAACCAATCCTAAAACATCATTCAAACTTGTTCCAATCTTTGGAACGCTCAAAACAACATCAAAACACCAATTTAACATCGGATTCAAGCCTAAGAACTCCAAAAACTCTCAAATTACGCTTTCGAACAAAAGGTCTATCAAACCTCGTTCGAATGACCTGAAATTTTGCAAGCACGTCACATTCAATACTATCGAGCTGCTCCAACTTCCGAAATTCCATTCCGACCCCGATATCAAAATCTCACTATTGAATCGGAAACATAAAAAATTCAACTTTCGACATTTCAAGCCTAAATAAGCTACGAATCTCCAAAATGCAATCCGAACACGCCCCTAAGCCCAAAATCACCCAACAGAGCTAATGGAACCAAAAGAATTCCATTCCGAGTCTGTCTTTCCACTGCTCCGACTACGGTCCAAATTCTAAAGCTTTGGCTCTCATTTAGGGACTAAGTATCCCAAAACACTCCGAAACTCAAAACCGAACATCCTAGTGAATCAAAATAGCAGAAACAAACTTGGGAAAAGCAGTTAATAGGGGTTCGAGGCATAAATTCTAAAAACGATCGGCCAGATCATTACAGGAAGAAGGGAAAGTTATGCCCTAGGTTCATCGGGCCTTTTGCGATTCTTGATTGAGTGGGAGAGGTGGTTTACATACTTGAGCTGCCACCAGGCTTATCAGCGGTACATCAAGTGTTTTATATGTCCATGCTTCAGAAGTATCACGGCGATCCATCCCACGTATTAGATTTCAGCACCGTCCAGCTGGACAAGGGCTTGACCTACGAGAATGAGCCGGTAATAATTCTAGGCTGGTAGGTTCGTTAGTTGAGATGAAGAGTTATCCTTCAGTTCGTGTGCATTGGAGAGGTTAGCCTGTTGAGGCAGCTACCTGGGAGTCCGAGTCTGATATACTGAGCAGATATCCCCATCTTTTCCCTAGCTCAGGTATTTTTCTATGTCCGTTCGAGGACAAACGATTGTTTTATAGGTGGAGAATATGATGACCCAAAAGGTTATCTCGTATTTAAGAAGCCAATTCGGAGTTCCGAGGCCTTCAAGATCTCATTTTCTTTCTCCTCGACTTGCGTGCATAGTCCGAGCACAATTCCGGAAAGTCTTTATGGGGAAATTTTAGAAAATACTAAGTTTTGCCTTTAAAAATTAATTTAAGTTGACTTCGGTCAACATTTTGAGTAAACGGAAGCGGACCCGTGTTTTGGCGATCCCGAAGGGTCCGTAGTAAAATATGGGACTTAGGTGTATGCCCGAAATTGAATTCCGAGGTCCATAGCTCGAGAAATAAATTTTTGAAGAAAATTATTAAACTGAAATATAATGGTTTTTTAGAAATTTAATAATGTTTGATCTTATTGTTATCGGGCCCGTATTTTGGTTTCGAAGCCCGGTACATGTTTAATAGGGTTTTTAGTCATGTCTATAAAATTTGGTGACGAACGGAGTTTATTTGACCGGATTCGGACCTTTGGTTCAAATGTTAGAGGTTTTGAAACTTTCTTGAAAACTCATGCAATTTACTGCTAAATTCGTAGTGCTAGGTGTTATTTAGGCGATTTGATCGCCCGAGCAAGTTCGTATGATGTGTTAAGACTTGTGTGTATGTTTGGTTTGGAACCCCGAGGGCTCGGGTGGGTTTCAGATAGGCTACGGGGTGTCTAGACTTAGAGGAAGACCTCGTGTGGGATAGTTGCAAAAAATTGCAGGTCTCAGATCTTAGGATTGCGTCCGCGGAGTGAAATTCCCGGACCGCGGTAGGAGAACACGGCCGTGGTGGAGCTTTTACAGTCGCGGTAGGGTAAGGCCAAGGTTTCGTGTCCACGCCCATAATTTTGCGGACCGCGGTGAAGGTTTGCGGCCGTGTCCGAGATTTTGCTGACCCTGTAGTGAGGATCCGGTGTTACTATATAAATAGTACTTTTCATCCATTTTTCACTTTTTCAAAACCCTAAAACATACGAGGCGATTTTCCAAATACCGTTTCTTCTCCAAATCATAAGTAAGTGATTTTTAACTCATTTCTTCACTCTTTTACTTCTTTTTACAAGATTTCATCTTAGAATCTAGGATTTTCATGGTGGAATTGGGGATTTTTGGGTAAAACTTAGGAATTTCGAAATTTGGAAATTTAGACCTCAAATTGAGGTCGGATTCCAAAATCAATTGTATATCCAGGCTCGGGAGTGAATGGGTAATTGGGTTTTTGTTAGAATTTCGAGTTTGGACGAAGCAACCAGGGTGTTAACTTTTGTTGACTTTTTCAAAAATGACCTAAATTGAATTCCTTGCTATCATGGGATGTTCCTAAGGCTTAAATTGAATCGTTTGATTGGTAATTTGCTACATTCTATTGGTCCGGAGGCTTGTGTGACGGGAAAAGATGTGATTGAGATGAGTCTGTGGAATTGAGGTAAGTGTTGTGGCTAACCTTAGCTTGAGGGATTAGGTATTGTTGCCTTATCTGCTACTTGTTTAGTTATTGAGTACGACGTATAGGTGAGGTGACGAGTATCTATGCGTTGTTGTCGGGTCATAGCATGCGAGTGAGTCTTATAATTGTGACTATTGTACTTCTTTATATGTACTGCTCATGCTTAAACTGCTTATTCTTCATGTTAGACAAGTCTTATTATGTTTTCCTAGTATTGGATATTTGTGAGTGTTGAGTCAAGTTGGGATTTCTATTGTGAAATAAAATGTTGAAATGAGGCTGTTTATTAATGATTCCCTTGTTGGGTTGTTATTGTTTTTGCTGTTTGGGTGATGAAGAGTGTAAAGCACGAAAGGTGATGCTGTGCCACATTCTGTTAGTGTTAATGCACGAAGGGTGATGCCGTGCCGTATTCCGATATTGATAATGCACGAAGGGTGATGTTGTGCCATGTTATGAGAGGGTTAATGCACGAAGGGTGATGCCGTGCCGTTTCTGTTGTTTCTTATGGTAAGGACGAGAGTAAAAGCACGAAGGGTGATGCCGTGCACATGTTACTATGTTATTATTTATGTTGGTTCAAAGCATGATATTTACTGTGTTTTTGTACTGTACTATTTTCAGAATTTGATATTCCTCTCAACATATTTTCCGCTTCCTGTTATTATCTGTTAAATTTCCGTTATTATCATTTTCTCGTATATAATCTAACTGCACAGGTTTATTTTATTTGTCGTGTCCTAGCCTCGTCACTACTTCGCGGAGGTTAGGCCCGGTACTTACCAGTACATGGGGTCGAGTGTGCTGATACTGCACTTGCACTTTCTGTGTAAATTTTGGTATCGGACCTCATGATTAGTGTTGGGTTGCTGCCTTCAGTCCACCAGGAGACCCAAGGTAGATTTGCCGGCGTTCACAGACCCTGGAGTCCCCTTCCCACTATCTTAGTTTTCCTGTCTCCTTTTATTTCGAGAACAGATGTATTTGTTTTAAACAAGTATTTGTAGAAAATTCTTAGAAGTTCGTGGATTGTGATACCAGATCTTTTGGGTAGTCATGTATTAGTGTATTAAACTGTTATACAATTTCCGCACTTCTTATTTGTTTAGTTTAAGTTATGGTTAATTACTGTTTTGGCTAAAGATTAATGTAAAGAACTATATCTCCTAGCATTCTAAAAGTTAGGCGCCATCACGATCCCGACGGTGGGAAATTCGGATCGTGACAAGTAGATCCAAGAAAGAAACGAACATCTAATGCAGCAGAAAAAAAAATTTCCTTCTAAATATAAAAAAAGTCGAAGCTGGTACAAGGCAGCAACTTTTTAATCTTTAGAACCAAAAACCGTAACAAAAACTTCGACTTTGAAACTCGCCGGAATTTGATGAACCTCGGACACACTCAATTGGGTTTACGCGTTTTTAATGACTGATATTTGGACTGTTCTCAAGTTGTTTTCAGCTGAGTTTGTAGGTTATTTAATGGCTGAAATTTTGTCGCTGACGTTTAGTGTTGATAATGAGAGAAAAGACAAAATATTTGGCTGCTACTAGCTTTCTTTCTTTCTCCCAATTTTCGTTCCTCCCTTCTATTCAAAATTTTCTCTTTTTTCAAAATATTGTGCCTCTCCTTTTTAGATGCAAGTGTGAATTATATATAGATGTGTGTGCTCTATAACAGATGTGAGGAAGTGGGGAAGTGGGAAAGGGGGGTGGATTTATGAGGGGAGACATGAGGGAGAGGGGAATTGAGGGAGTTCGAGAAATGAGGGATTGGGAGGAGCAGATCGTGGGGGTTAGTTAGGATTTATAGTCTTTTTTTGCTTCTTCTTATTTTGTTACTTTTTATTTGGCTTTTCGTTAGTTACCTTTATTTAAGTAACTTTTTTCCTTTTTTTTTAAAATAAAGACAAGAGAAAGTAAAATATTTAGATTAAAATATTAACCAATTACTTTTAGACTTAAATATTATATACATAAGAAAAACTAAATATTTATATTATAGTTACCATAGTTTGCATTTAAAATTCTTATTAGAAGAAACAAAATATATTTTATGAATTTTCTTTTTCTCTTTGCAAATAGAAATAATATTTATACCATAAGTTTGTGAATCTTTTTTTGTAATTTTTAATTTTGATTAATTGTTTTCCCAAAAACAAACCATTGAAGGTAAGATAAAAGTTTAAAATATCAAGATTAGACCTAAAAGAAATATTTATACTAAAATAGTATAGAATTTGGGCGTGGTAAAAAAGTAGTTGTTCACAGCATGCCCCTCATTGCTTGGAAACATGAAAAGTTTTCAGGCAAAGAAAATAAACAAGATGACTGATTTTTGACCTCACTATTATTTAAAAAGGAAAGAAGATAAAAAAAAGATGTGATCGAGCCTTGGTTTTAGGCAGCCTACATATCCCGGGTTATAAGGAAATCAGGTCCCATGTAGTTCAAGTGAAAAAAGAGTGATGAGGTATGCTTAGAGGGAGAGTCGACTAAAGTTCCATCGAGGTTATGATCTGTGGTTCCTACCATTACATCAAAATGAAAAGAAAATTACATACTCTTAAAATCTAAGAGTTATAAAATTCCTATCTAAATGCTATCTAGAGTCTTGTCTTGATTCTTGACTTGCTTCCCCCATTGACTTTAGATTGAAACTTGATGTTCTCGATGCAACAGACTTCTCACAGGCCCTTTTCTTGACCAGATGATGAAAATATGGATCTTGAGATCTTATCTCCCCGTATGCATTATGTCAAAGCCGGTTGCGGGCTGGTATTGAGATCAAACATTTCACTTTCTCTGGCGAGAGCTAGAATCATATTTTTGCACATCCAATCCATGCTTTGTAGAAGAACCTACAAACCATCACCAACAAACAAAACGAACAATAATTTTCTGCCCCAGCTTGCATTAGAAATTTTTTGTGAGTTATTGAAAATACTATAAACTATCTTTGCTATTGCAGAATAAAGAATTGAAAAACAATTGGTTTTCTTTAACAAGGGAGGTCGTAACCTATGTTAACAAGAAGGAAGGCAACTAGGGGATATTGTACCTTGTGTTGAAAATAAGATGAGGCTCGTGACGCTCTGGAAGGCTACTAGGGAATGTCGTATCCTATGTTGGAAACAAAATGAGGCTCGTGGCGCTCTGAGATTCTACTAGGGAATGTCGTACCCTATTTTGGAAATAAAATGATGCTCGCGACGCTCTAAGATACTACTAGGAAATGTCATACCCTATGTTGGCAATAAAATGAGGCTCCTGACACTCTGAGAGGCTACTATGGAATTCCGTACCCTTTGTTGGCAATAAAATGAGGCTCGTGGCGCTCTGAGATGCTACTAGGAAATGTCGTACCCTATGTTGACAATAAAATGAGGCTCGTGGCACTCTGAGATACTACTAGAGAATGTCGTACCCTATTTTGGCAAAAGGTAATGCATCTAGGGGATTTAGTATCCTGTGTTGGCAATAAGGTGAGGCTTTTGGTTCTCTGAGATGCTACTAAGGAATATCGTACCCTATGTTGGCAGAAAATAATACAGCCAAGGGATATAGTATCCTGTGTTGGCAATAAGATGCTGCTCGTGGCGCTCTGAGAGGCTAATAGAGAATGTCGTACCCTGTATTGAAGATAGATATTGATTCCCTATAATGAAAATAAATAACATGATTATATGTATATTGGAAGAAAATCAAGAATTTGAGAACTTCACTTGGTAGTGTTCGTCTTTTCACGAACTGTTTCCTAAAATTGTTCTGTTCCTGTTATGCAAAGAAAGATTCGTTAGTTTTAAAGTGGTGGTCATTTTTCGCCTTGATTTCTTGGGCGACTTGACCTTGCGTCCATTACACTTGTTAGAAAAATTGACTTTGTCGGTGGTCGTACAAATTGCCGGGAGATTCTGCCTTTACTTTCTGGAGATCTTTTTTTTCAACATAAAAACCTGACTATTTTGCTCCTATCACCATTTGTGTTTATGGTGCAAACAATCTTTCTCCCAAAAAATCTTTTAACTGAGTAACTTTCGTTGGATCTTGAAACATTATTCAGTCCTTCAAGCCTTTTGCTCATTAGGGAAAATCACAGACGGCTTTATGCCTTTGTGATTACGGTTTATGGCCAGCAATCTTTGCTTTATATAATGGGGAAACTGTAACAAATTTTGCTATTTTTTCCTTTCTTTGACCAAATTAGACTGAAAGGGACTCAAAAAATTAGTATGAAAGAAAACAAGAAGGTGAACTACTAGATATTACAACTTAATCAAGAAGTATTCCTTTCATGGGGGAAAAATAAGAATTGACTTATCTGGAGGAATCTAACTTCAATGAACATGACATGCACTTTGGACTGGATGCCCGATCCGTCTGAACCATCTAGTTCTCGAAATCTGTTGTAAACTTCACTTTGAAACTGAGTTTGTCACGACCCAAAATCCACTAAGGGTCGTGATGGCGACGGATACTATTGTTAGGCAAGCCAATACTAAATAACTAGTAATTTCTCGTTTTAGATATTTTTGAATTCACTTTTTTATACATTTAAACAATAAAGAATAAATTTCACTAAATAAATAATGATATCTTTAATAATTTCAAAATACTGACTACTCCCAGAGACATCTCAGAACCCGGTGTCACAAGTACATGAGCAATTACTAAGGAATCGAATAAAGTACAATAACTGTCTGAAATACAAATTGGACAAAAAGTAAATACAATACGCTGAAAGAGACTATACTGGATGTGGTCACCTTGAGAAAAGCAGCTCACCTAGTCCCCGTATCATCCATACTGCTATGCCCAATAGGCCACTAGGAATCATGTGCATGTGCAACAAAAATGCACAAGAAGTGTAGCACGAGTACGATAATAAGGTGTACCCAGTAAGTATCACGTCTAATCACAAAGAAGTAGAGACGAGAGGTTGACTTCGACACTTACTAGTGGTCCAATAATGATACGTCCATAATATAATAAATTGAGGATTTTTATAACAGGATTGTAATTCAATAGCATGAAGCAAGTAAACAATTCTTTCTTTTATAGGAAATTTCCAAATTCCCTTTCATCATTTATACATTTATTCTCAAGTATGGGAGAGCAAATATCAACATCTATAAATCCCAAGGCAAGCAATACAAGCATGCGCAAATCATGCCGAGGACGTATGACCCGATCCAACAATATTTAAACTGTGCACTGCTAGAGGGTCGAATGACGCGAACCATAGATGCATCTATTACCCCGCTCGCAAATCATACATGCGACGCGGTCAAATATAAATAAACACTGCAATCAGTCAATCAAAAATTTATCAGGAAACAATTATCCAAAAAAAGCCAATTCTCTTTTAACAATTCAAGAAAATAAAGTTTAAATTTTTTAGAAATTCATTTATTAAATAGATGTGATTTAAGCAATTCAAACTGTCAATAAAATTACAAATATTCCAAGTATAGCATGCTTTTGGGTCCTAGACTACCCGAACTTAAACATAATAATAGCTACGCATTGACTCTCGTTACCTCGTGTGTACATAGTCCCCACAAATAGGAGCACAAATCCAATTACTTCACCTATGGGGACAATTCCCTCTTACAAGGTTAGAAAGGAGACTCACCTCGCTCTGAGGTTCCATAACCAGCTTCCAAGCCTTTCCAACGACTCAAATCGATGCGCAACGCTCAAAAACTAGCCAAGAAATGAGAAAATCCATAAATATAGGCTCTAATACTCACAACAATTCAGTTTAGATAAATTCCTAACTCCGATTGAAAAGTTGACAAAATCTCCCTCGAGTCCACATGCCCGGATTCCAAAAAAACTCAACAAATCCGATAATCCATTCCGATACGAGTTCAACCATACCAATTTTATCAAATTTCGATAACGAATCGACCTCCAAATCTAGAAATTTCGTTTTTGAAAAGTTTATAAATTTTCTCCAATTTCTTCCATTTGATTCACTAATAATTGATGAAAATAACCATGGAATCATTAAATATAATCACTTTTGGATATAGAACACTTACCTCAATCGATATGGTGAGAATCGCCTAAAAATCACTTTAATCCGAGCTCCATAGCTCCGAAAATGAGTAAAAATCTCGGACTGCTAGAATTAATACACTGCCCAGCATTTTCACACCTGCGGTTGCTGTTCACGCAGGTGCGGTACTGTTCACGCATCTGCGAAAAATACAGCAGCTGCCAGAAATTTCAGCAGCTTTTAATTTCACTAAAAATGCTCTAACACCATCATACGAACTCAGAATTCGACGATTCTTGTTCCTATGAGTCAAAAATAATAATACGAACCTATTCCTTCAATCGAAACTCAATTCAGAGCTAATTTACTCAATGCGGTATTAATTTCGCTCGTTAAATAATTAACTCATATTTTGCGCTAATATTCAATCGCGACTTGATGAAATTAGACCAAACTTTTCAGATCACTCCTATAATTCATTATCAAAATCTCGGAAGTCTCGAAATCGAGTTTTGATCTATAGAATTAAAAATGGACCTTTGGATCATTATATGCTTATGCTCAAAACGCCAAACTCTTCCAAAAACTCCACCAAAACTCATCTGAGCCCCATAGGATACCAAGTATACTAACAAGTCCCATAACATGAAACGAACTTAGTCGATGCCTCAAATTACATTGAACAACACTAAAACATGAATCGCAGTCCAATTCAAGCTTAATGAACTTTAGAACTTCAAACTTCTTCATTCGATGCTGAAACCTACCAAATCACGTCCGATTGATCTCATATTTTGCACACAAGTCACATTCGACATTATGGACCTACTGCAACTTACGGAATTCGATTCCGACCCTGATATCAAAAAGTACACTTCCGGTAAAACTCCTCAAAAACCTTCAAATTTCTATCTTTAGCCAAATGACTCCAAAATGACCCACGGACCTCCGAATTCACTTCTGATCACGCTCCCAACACCAGAATCACTATACAGAGCTATTCCCAGACTTGGAATCCCAAACGAACATCGATAACATTGAAATGCACTTCAACCCAAGCTTATAAAATTCTTACAAAAATGCTAACTCCCACCATAGGTGGTGAAACGTTCTCGGGTCTTCCAAAACCCGATCCAGACATACGCCCAAGTCCGAAATCATCATACAAACCAGCTGGAACCTTCGAATCCCGATCCTGAGGTTGTTTACTCAAAAATCCAATCTTTGTCGAGTCTTTCAACTTAAAGCTTCCGAAATGAGAATTCTCTTTCCAAATCGACTCTGAACTTTCCGAAATTCAATTCCGACCCAAGTCATAATACCTGAAGTGAAGCTGCTCATGGCTTCAAACTGCTGAACGACGCACTAAAGCTCAAAACGACCAGTTGGGTCGTTACATTCTCTCCCACTTAAACATATGTTCGACCTCGAACGTCCTGAGAACTGCGTTGGAGCTATCCAAAATCACTATTTAACACCTTGTGCACCTACCCGTGCTAGCACAACTCAATCGGGCACATTAGCTCGATAAAATCTAAAGATAACCTCTTTCATTTAGGCAAATAAGCCTTAGAACCCAGTTTCAACATCTGAAATTCTCTGCCATGCCTGCTTTCAACATATGAACACCGTACAAATCACCACACGATGCACCAATACAAGATTTGATACCTTTGTTGAGTTCACACCATGCACCACGTCGTTCACTGGACTATAATAACATTTTCTGATCATAATAGCTGAAATTCCACGAATCTGATACTCCCAATGCACCTCATAATATATATAGGTTTTGCTCCCACTCTTGCAATACCGCCACGATGGAAGAGACGTGAATAATTCATAACCAACTGTTAAACCGACAAACCGTTGAGTCTATACTCCTGACGAGCATCACTACCTTATTCTGAACCAAATAATGGTATTTGCTCTTTAATATACTTCATATAATTCGATTGCACTGATCCTAGATCCAATAACCTTGTCTCACCTAGTACAAACTACTCAGGCAACAAGCCACCCCAGTCATGACCAAAAGTCTCATATGCTGTCACAATATGCCAATAGGCTACCAATTCGAACATGATACATAAAGAAAACGAACTCTAGAAGGGACTACCCAACCTTCGGAAGAAATGAGAAACAAAACACACAAATAGAATATAGAAAACTGCACTCAACATTATACTGTTGCGGCGTGCAACCCGATCCAAACAACATATCCATGGAGGCGTGCCACCCGATCTACACATAAAATTCACGTAAGGGGGTGCACACCGAGCTAAATTTATCATTACTACTAAATACCGAATATTAGTCACAAGCACGCTAAGTGCATAATACCATCCCTGGGGAGACAGGTAGCGCCATAAGCTAGAAAACTCAAGCACAACTGAAGTGCGACATATGATCTGAATCTCAAGTGCCATCCTGCTCACATAACACCATCGCTACGCGGAACCTTAACACATGAAATTTATCAATCCATTTCGCAACTCACATGGAACAATATAGCATTACATGAAATAGCCGACGATGGAATAACATCCAACGTCCGAATACTCCTCCATAAGGAGCGCTATGCCAAAATGAACAACATCCGGCCTGACATAGGGCCTATGATCATATTTAAATCCATTCACAGACCTCAAGTCGATCTTGATCGTACCGAACTAGGCCCATAATCTCTTTTGTGTCCATAATAATCCTTCTTTCCCATGACTCATAAGAACAACCATCATAACTGGAGTAAACCTCCACAGTCCACAACCAAATAAATCGAGTGCCCTTCAGGTATAAATTCTCAAATCAGCGATATTACCACAACCTTTACACTGGGTTTAAATTTCCAATCAATTAAGTGACTACATGTCACATTAATGTCGTAAGCATAGCAAGAATCCGCAACAAGATGCAAAGCGTCCGACACAAAATGCCGATCTCAGGTGACGCTGAAGACAATACCAACTTACTCCAAATATCCAAATCCCCTTCCAGCTCATCCGAGCTCGTGACATCCTTGTCAAACACCAAATTGCAATCTTGATCCTCACCTTCAAATTACATACCGTTCACTGCACCTAACAAGCCATGCAATAGTACAAGAATTTCATCATAACTCCTACACCACTATTAGGGTAAGCACTTCATCCCATAGAAACTTTTTACTTAACTCATTCAAAGAGAACCATAGCAACATGCGAGTGAATTCTCATAACCGCAGATCATTCAAATCCTCAAGTAGTGGTCTAAACCACTATGACCCTTCTGCGGTCTGCCTACACATAACAAGGCTATAATACTTGAATACTTCCAAATAAAATCAATTACGGTGGTCGTCAAGCCTCGCACGCACCGCCATCACTATGCCAATTTAACTATGGCTAACCAATCTATCTTCTTCTAATCCATCCTTATCTTGCCTTAGAGATAATAATAGCTCCATTCTTTACATCACCAACCTGAATCTGCACTCATCTTGAGCGATTCCATTCCTCGAGACCACATTATCTCCAAGCCCATGAACCATTCCATACCCTCCTTGCTCGCACATTCGCATCTTCAACTGATACACCCATTCTGATAATTCCTCTACAAATCCGAAGTCTTTTTCTCATTTTCTTCCCAATGCTACACTACGAGACGAAAATATCATAGAACACTCTGATCCTCTTAACATAATCTTCTACAAAAGCTCGATTCCTAACCATACTTATAGGCTCGAAATCATTAGGCACCACATTTTAACTTGTGAATCCACTAGGACCGTGGTTGAGAGCCACCCACTGTGACATGGTATCGAATATAATCAACTCCATGAATCTTCTAGCACATGAATACCCTCTCGACAAAGCACCCCGCTGAATCACTTTCCGTGAAACCCGCATCTATACAAGGCATAATTCCCGAATCCTTCCCCAACTCCGAACATGAGCCAATGAGGCCATCCCTAGCACACCCTTAACAATTCCTTTGCTCAAATTACCTCTTATGTTCTTTTTCCCGTAGCTGAAATAACCCATCAATATGGTAATAACCGGAAATCTCATAAATAGACGACCATGCAATCCAACTGTAGGCAATGGGACTCTCCCACTTAGCTTGAAGCCACTATTACACAACTTTGGAACCCACTAAGATTCTTTATCTCTTATTGACATAACCTTGCGCAATTAAATCGCTAGATTCCTCGAAATACTTCCATTAGCATTTCATGAACACTCTGAATCTTTAGCAACATTCACATATTAGACCTCTTACCGGATAGCCAGTAAAATCCATTGTAGGAGCTTCATCAACCATGCGACCTCTGACCTGCTCACAGGAGATAACCCACCTGAGCCCGTGCTCATTCACCAGTTGCACAAGTCCATTCACTCCTCGTGGACATCAACTAAATGTGAGACAATATCTTCCAATTCAAAGTTATGTTGTATCCTCTTTCATATCAAGCAGCTCCTTTCCTTCATATCAAATCACCCACTGAATAATAGCTGATATTTCAAATTAGGTACTTAGACCCAGCCACTATCCACTAAAACTCCCCAAATCACTCTAAACTTTCCTCAAGGGTGTAGTTATCCTGCCACTAAATCCATATACTGCTATGCCACTCTCCCATTTTGGGAAGACTCACCTCTTTAAAAAACTACTCGACCTTCATTCTTACACCTGGCCTTCTAGAAGTTTAACCACTGCGTGACACTTTTCACACGTCCTTCCTCATCCTTTGCTGCTCAGCTAATACCTTAGATCAAAATCTATCTCGGTAGCACTTGAACCAATAGACCGCTACTAGCTTTTAAACCTTTCCAAAGAATTATCTCTCTCGAGCTGTCGGCATTAGAAATAAGCATTCAATCCTGAACCACCACACCCCAAGATCCCTGACAGCCGCTTCTCCAATACTATCTTACAATATCCTGCCTTAAGGGCGAATCGTAGAAGGTCTTAACACCGGCGAGCTTTGTACATTCAACAAGGATAGCGACATCTCATCACAGATGAAAATTCCACCACGTTCGCACATACCAAGCCTCGTTACTCCATCAACCCAAATCTGAACATTCTTAGCCCGATTGATTTTTCCCCTGCCGAAAATAAAATACCGAATCTCTAAATCATGCATTGAGTAAACATCCTTCCAAGTCATTCACTGATTCGACACATAGACAAGCATCCTACCATTACACTAATACTGTGCGATAGCAATGCACGAAACATCATAACAATTAATGCCAAATATCAAAACCTTAGGTAATATTGATACTGAGCAGAAACGATAGAATAACCTTCCGCAAAGCGACGACAATAGCCCAATCAAATACGTAGGGAGGAACATCCCACACCATGTCTGTAGTACCATTACAATTTCTCAATTCTTGATCGATATAGCAAGCGGTTCACGTCGTATAAGATTGAGTAGGAAACAAACAAAGGCATAAGCCTCAAAGGAATCAAACCGCACGATGAGTAATCAAGAAGGGAAATGCTCCTAACAGCCTTGTAGCCTCTCGAAGATAAGTACAGATGTCTCCGTACCGATCCGCAAGACTATACTAGACTTGCTCATGACTCATGAGACCTAAGTGAACCTAGTGCTCTAATACCATGTTGTCACGACCCAAAATCCACTAAGGGTCGTGATGGCACCGGACACCATTGTCAGGAAAGCCAACACTAAATAACTAGTAATTTCTCGTTTTAGATATTTCTAAATTCACTTCTTTATTAAATAATAAAGAATAAATTTTACCGAATAAATAATGATATCTTTTACAATTTCAAAATACTGACAACTCCCATAGACATCCCAGAACCCGATGTCACAAGTTCATGAGCAATTACTACGGAATCGAATAAAGTATAATAACTGTCCGGAATACAAATTGGATAGAAAGTAAATACAATACGCTAAAAGAGACTATACTAGCTGCGGGTCGCCTCGAGAAAAGCAGCTTACCTAGTCCCCGTATCATCCATGCTGCTACGCCTAGTAGGCCACTAGGAATACATGTTCCTGTGCAACAAAAATGCACAGCAAGTGTAGCATGAGTACGAAAACAACGTGTACCCATTAAGCATCTTGTCTAATCCCGAAGAAGTAGAGAGGAGAGGTCGACTTTCACACTTACTAGTGGTCCAATAATGATGCGTCCATAATATAATAAATTGAGAATTTTTATAACAGGATTGTAATTCAATAGAAAGAAGCAAGTAAACAATTCTTTCTTTTATAGGAAATTTCCAAATTCCCTTTCATCATTTATATATTTATTCTCAAGTCAGGGAGAGAAAATATCAATCTATAAATCCCAAGGCAAGCAATACAAGCATGCACAAATCATGCCGAGGACGTACGGCCTGATCCAACAATATTTAAATTGTGCACTGCCAGAGAGTCGAATGGCGCGAACCATAGATACATCTATTAACCCGCTCGCGAATCATACATGCGACATGGTCAAATATAAATACACACAACAAGCAGTCAATAAAGAACTCATCATGCAACAATTATCCAAAGAAAAGCCAATTCTCTTTTAACAATTCAAGAAAATGAAGTTTAATCAATTTAAAAATTCATTTACTAATTAGATGTGATTTAAGCAATTCAAACTGTTAATAAAATTATAAATATTCCAAGTATATCATGCTTTTGGGTCCTAGACTACCCGGACTTAAACATAATAGTAGCTACGTACGGACTCTCGTCACCTCGTGCATACGTAGCCCTAAAAAATAGAAGCACAAATCCAATTAATTCACCTATGGGGACAATTCCCTCTTACAAGATTAGAAAGAAGACTCACCTCGCTTCGAGGTTCCATAACCAGCTTCCAAGCCCTTCTGACGACTCAAATCAATGTGCAACACTCCAAAACTAGCCAAGAAATGAGAAAATCCATAAATATAGACTCTAATACTCACAATGATTCAATTTAGATAAATTCCTAACTCCGCTCAAAAATCTGAGAAAATCTCCCTCGGGCCCAAGTGCCCGGATTCTAAAAAAACTCACAAAATCCGACAACCCATTCCGAATGAATCGACCTCCAAATCTAGAATTTTCATTTTTGAAAAGTTTACAATTTTTCTCTAATTTCTTCCATTTGATTCACTAATAATTGATGAAAATAACCATGGAATCATTAAATATAATCACTTTTGGATATAGAACACTTACCCCCAATCCATATGGTTAAAATCGCCTCAAAAATCGCTTTAATCCGAGCTCTATAGCTCCAAAACTGAGTAAAAATCTCGGACTGCTCGATTTATACACTGCCCAGCATTTTCGCACCTGCGGTAACTGTTCACGCAGGTGCGGTACTGTTCACGCATCTGCGAAAAATACAACAGCTGTCCAAAATTTTTAGCAGCTTTTAATTTCACTAAAAATGCTCTAACATCATCATACGAACTCGGAATTCGACGAATCTTGTTCCTATGAGTCACAAATAATAATACAAACCTATTGCTTCAATCGAAACTCAATTCGGAGCTCATTTACTCAATATTGATAACAATTTCGCTCGTTAAACAATTAACTCATATTTTCGCTAAAAACTCAATCGCACCTTGATGAAATTAGACCAAACTTTCCAGATCATTCCTATAATTCATTATCAAAATCCCGGAAGTCTCGAAATCGAGTTTCGATCTCTAGAAATAAAAATGGACTTTTGGATCATTACATGCTTATGCTCAAAATGGCAAACTCTTTCAAAAACTCCTCCAAAACTCATCCGAGCCCCATGGGATCCCAACCAAGTATACTAACAAGTCCCATAACATGAAATGAACTTAGTCGATGCCTAAAATTACCTTGAACACCACTAAAACATGAATCGCACTCCAATTCAAGCTTAATGAACTTTAGAACTTTGAACTTCTTCATTCGATGCTGAAACCTACCAAATCACTTCCGATTGATCTCAAAAATTTCACACAAGTCACATTCGACATTACAGACCTACTCTAACTTCAAGAATTGGATTCCGACCCCGATATAAAAAAGTCCACTTCCGGTTAAACTCCTCAAAAACCTTCAAATTTCTATTTTTAGCCAAATGACTCCAAAATGACTCACGGACCTCAGAATTTACTTTCGATCCCGCTCCCAACACAAGAATCACCATACAGAGCTATTCCGAGACTCGAAATCCCAAACGAATATCAATAACACTGAAATGCACTTCAACCCAAACTTATGAAATTCTTACAAAAATGCTAACTCCCAAAATAGGTGCCGAAACATTCCCGGGTCTTCCAAAATCCCATCCGGACATATGCCCAAGTTCGAAATCATCATACAAACTTGCTGGAACCTTCGAATCCCAATTTCGAGGTCGTTTACTCAAAAAAATAATCTTAGTCGATTCTTTCAATTTAAAGCTTCCGAAATGAGAATTCTCTTTCCAAATCGACTCTAAACTTCCCAAAATTCAATTTCGACCCCGCGTACAAGTCATAATACCTCAAGTGAAGTTGCTCAAAGCTTCAAACTGTTGTACGACACACTAGAGATCAAAATGACCGGCGGTTCGTTACAGAGTTCTTTGTCTTAACCATACTTGTGGCGGGATATATCAAGACCTAAATCTATCAATTAACCTCTCTCATTTGTCTTTCTCTCAACTCACCATTGCCTTATAGTACCCGTGAGGGTTTTCACCAACAAGACTCTCTCATTTTATTTTTCTCTCTTTACAATGGCTGAGGAGTCACCGTAGTATACCGACTTAACATCCTCGAAAGTTGATCAAAAGGTCTTAATAGAGAAGGGTAAAAAGAACCATTTAACTGAACTACAACTGTAGACAATAAATTACGTCGAGAAAAATAAAACCAAGACTGAAAAATATTACAACAATCGTAGTATTTTATTTCAAATATTTGAGTATTACAATCTCTATGAATCCTTTGATTCTACTCTTCAACAGTAAATACAAGAACTTTTGAGCTTAATCTTGAATTTTATTTTATTTTAATCCAAGTGCTTGAGGACTGATCTTGATTTTGACGTATTTTTAATCCAAGGGCTTGCAACTTGTTCTTGAATCTTCGATTTGATCTTTTTAATCCTTAAAACACTTGAATGCTTGTAGCCTTTAGAGAAATCTGCAGCGTTTGATCCGCGAGCTCTCTCTTGCTTCTTGTTATAACTTCTAGTGTCTTCTCTGAGTTATGAAGACCCCTATTTATAGTTGTAGGAGGGAAGAGTTGTGATAAGAACAAACTTTTTCTGACCAATCAAATTGAAGTGTGACATGGCCGCATTTGATTGGCCAGAATATGTCACTTGCACACGTGGCACGGTTTCATTAGCCTTTTGATTTGGCTTGGCATGCCTTGTCATTTTGACACGTGGCATGATCCTATTGACTCTTCCGCTTGACTTGGCGTGCCACGTCATATGACACATGGCACCAAACTGGGCCTCTAGGAAGATGTCATCTTGGCCTTATTTTTAAGTGGGCTCATCACTTTAGCCCATTTAAATGGGATAGCCCAATTGATTACGATTGATTTATTTAATCCATATATATTGGACTTTTATAATTATTTAATTGTATTAACCCATTGTAGATAATAAATTGCGTCGAGAAAAATAAAACCAAGACTGAAAAATATTACAACAATCGTAGTATTTTATTTCAAATATTTGAGTGTTACAATCTCTATGAATCCTTTGATTCTACTCTTCAACAGTAAATACAAGAACTTTTGAGCTTAATCTTGAATTTTATTTTATTTTAATCCAAGTGCTTGAGGACTGATCTTGATTTTGACGTATTTTTAATCCAAGGGCTTGCAGCTTGTTCTTGAATCTTCGATTTGATCTTTTTAATCCTTAAAACACTTGAATGCTTGTAGCCTTTAGAGAAATCTGCAGCGTTTGATCCGCGAGCTCTCTCTTGCTTCTTGTTATAACTTCTAGTGTCTTCTCTGAGTTATGAAGACCCCTATTTATAGTTGTAGGAGGGAAGAGTTGTGATAAGAACAAACTCTTTCTGACCAATCAAATTGAAGTGTGACATGGCCGCATTTGATTGGCCAGAATATGTCACTTGCACACGTGGCGCGGTTTCATTGGCCTTTTGATTTGTCTTGGCATGCCTTGTCATTTTGACATGTGTCATGATCCTATTGGCTCTTCCGCTTGACTTGGCGTGCCACGTCATATGACACGTGGCACCAAACTAGGCCTCTAGGAAGATGTCATATTGGGCTTATTTTGAAATGGGCTCATTACTTTAGCCCATTTAAATGGACTAGCCCAATGGATTAAGATTGATTTAGTTAATCTATATATATTGGACTTTTATGATTATTTAATTGTATTAGCCCATTGTACACAATAAATTGCGTCAAGAAAAATAAAACCAAGATCGAAAAATATTACAACAATCGTAGTATTTTATTTCAAAAATTTGAGTCTTACAATCTCTATGAATCCTCTGATTCTACTCTTCAACGGTAAATAAAAGAGCTTTTGAGCTTAATCTTGAATTTTATTTTACTTTAATCCAAGTGCTTGAGCACTGATCTTGATCTTGACGCATTTTTAATCCAAGGGCTTTCAACTTGTTCTTGAGTGTTCGTTTTGATCTTTTTAATCCTTAAAACACTTGAATACTTGTAGCTTTTAGAGAAATCTACAGTGTTTGATCCACGAGCTCTCTCTTGTTTCTTGTTATAACTTCTGGTGCCTTCTCTGAGTTATGAAGGCCCCTATTTATAGTTGTGGGAGAGAGGAGTTGCGATAAGAACAAACTCTTTCTGACCAGTCAAATTAAAGTGTGACATGACCGCATTTGATTCGCCAGAACATGTCACTTGCACACGTGACACCGTTTCATTGGCCTTTTGATTTGGCTTGGCATGCTCTTCTGCTTGACTTGGTGTGCCACGTCATATGACACGTGTCACTAAACTGGGCCTCTCGGAAGATGTCATCTTGGGCTTATTTTGAGGTGGGCTCATTACTTTAGCCCATTTAAATGAGGTAGTCCAATGGTTTAAGATTGATTTATTTAATCCATATATATTGGACTTTTATAATTATTTAATTGTATTAGCCCATAATACTTATTTGGACTAATATATTTAAAATAGTCCAAATTATTTTATTGAATTTAAATTCAATAAATTTTGCATGCCTACGAATGCCCCTACTTTATGACTTGCCGGTTATACAAATGTCGGACTTAAGACAAGGATTGAAATATTATGAAGACATCAAATGGGATGATTTTGAACCCTCAGTTTACTAGCCTATGCAATTTATTTGTAATGAAAATCTTGTCAGTTGCTTGAAATTAGCTTATAATAGAAATTCATATTTTAAGATGACAATGGAAAGCCATGTAAGCTTGAAAATTTTGACATTTGAACAATGATTTTCACTTTTGCTTTACTGAAACATTGATGGCACGTGACCATCTTTTTCATTTGAAATTTCTTACTCATAAATCCGTTGAAGAGTCACAAGTAAGCATTATTTCTAACCAAGCTTGTACATATCATGTTTTACCGCACAACTTGACGTATAGCCCGTTTGGCCAAGCTGCAAAAATCAGCTTATTTTGAGAAGTGCTTTTTTCAAAAGTGCTTTTGGCGAGAAGAAGTTTGTGTTTGGATAATTAGTTTGAAAAGCACTTCTGAGCAGCAATTAGTGTTTGACCAAGCTTTAAAAAACTACTTCTAAGTGTATTTTTCTCAAAAGTGCTTCTCAAAAAAGTGCTTTTGGAGAGAAGCTACTTTCCTCAAAAGCACTTTTTCCTGCTTCTCCAAAACTGCTTCTGCTTCTTCTCAAAAGCACTTTTTTTTCCTTCCAAAAGCATGGCCAAACACCTCAATTTTTGGCCAAAAGCACTTTTGACCAAAACGAAGCTTGGCCAAACAAGCTAGTAGAATGTTTCCAAATCTTTTTCTAAACCAAATGACTTTGGTTGACTTCTATTTAGATACGGAAGAGTCCTCACCAAGTCTATGTCGGAAACATGTAGTAGTCACCGTCTTTTACATGATCCCACGCCGAAAATCATTCCACTAATAGACATATTTGGAGATCTATATAAACCACGTACCGCTATGTTTGTTGAGCATTGAATTAAAGCATTTGAAGGCTACCTTGTCTCCATACTTCCACGGCTAGGAAGCAAGCTTAAGGTAAATTCTTCTTCTTTTCTTGTGCTTTCTTCTATTATTTTTTACTCTATTGTTTCTTTTTTCTTTAGAAGTAACTTTGTCAAGCTACGAAGTACTTTAAAAGTTCGAGACGAAAAGCTTTAAGAGTTCGCGACGAAGACCTTTAAAATTTGTGGCGAAAACCAATAAAAGTTCGCGATGAAGACCTTTAAAATTTATGGCGAAGACTCTTTAAAGTTTGCGCAAAGATCCTTAAAAGCTCGAGGTCATGAGCTTTAAAAGTTCATAGTGAAGAGCTTTAACAGTTTGCGGTGAAGACTTTTAAAAGTTCGTGGTGAAGACCTTTAAAAGCACGCGATGAAGACCTTTAAAATTTTGTGGCGAACACCCTTAAAAGCTTGCGATGAAGACCTTTAAAATTTACGGTGAACCCATAAAAGTCTGCGATAAAGACCTTTAAATTTGCGGCGAAGTCTATAAAAGCTCGCAGTGGGGACCCTTTAAAGTTTACCGCAAGCACCTTTAAAAATTCAAGACGAGCACCTTTAAAAGTTCGAAACGTACGCCTTTTAAAAGTATGGAATGAAAACCTTAAAAATCCGAATGCCTTTAAATATTCGAGATAAATACCTTTAAAAGTTTGCAACGAAAACCTTTAAAAATTCGAATGACTTTAAAAGTTCGAGACGAACACCTTTATAAGTTCGTAGCGAAAACCTTTAGAAAAAGTCCGACATAGACATCCTTTTTTACGTCTGAGGCGATTTTTTTTACTTATCCATGCTCTCTTTCAAGATTGCGATTGTTACTCTTCCCTTTTTAGGGAAGTGAGAAGATATGAAGACCAACAACCTTGAAGGTTATGCGAACATGAAGACATAACGAATCCACATACTTTGATGCAAATATTGTCATCATTTCAGTGAAGACACCATTTTACCATAACAGCTTGCATCCTTTAAATCAAATGGGATCCATAGCTTAACATAAGAATGGTATTTCAGCTCGATTTTCAAGTGGTGGTTGAATGCATTACATTTCATCGTACTTCAATCGAACAATGATTGGGGCACTATTTATCTTTGAACTCATGCCACTAAACTCAGAATGAAACTCTAAGCTACCTACGTACCTTAGTGAAGAGGATCAAGTCATACCGTAGTTCAGAATGGGTGATTTTCTTTTTATTTTTTCATTCTTTTATTTTATTTTATTTTTATGTCCTAAGTTTTTCATAGGCCGCCTCTTTTGAGGTTTTCAACCTATTGAACTTTTTTTTATGTCCTAACTTTTTCCTAGATCGCCTATTTCGAGGTTTTCAACCTAGGAGACTCTTTTTTTTTCTTTTTTTTGGGTGGGCCGTACACAGTTTAAACTCATGCGATCTAGAAGTGTAGGAACATGTAGTTTAGGCTCATGCGTCAAGGAGAGTTGCAACTTCAAAGATAATACTTCTTTAAGAATTTGCCATTGATAGGGTCGATTCTCATGCCATTTGCATCAACCAGCTTGTAAGCCCCACTTGAGAAAGCTTATTGTACGACATATGGCCCATCCCATTTTGAAGTGAACTTCCCTACAGGTTTATGGGAAGTAATAATGGATCTTCGTATGGCAAGGACTCAATCTCCCACATGAAAGGATTTCGGGTGAACTCTTTTATTGAAGGTGCGAGACAATCGAGCTTGATAACATTCAAGACTCTGCTAAGCTTCCAACCTCTTCTCATCAAGAGCCTCCAACTCTGCTAATCGAAGTCGAGCATTTTCTTCATCAAAGATCCCTTCTTGAATAGACAGTTGTAATGAAGGTATTTGAAGCTCGAGTGGCAATACGACTTCGACTCCATAAATGAGTGAATAAGGAGTTGCTTGTGTTGGCGTGCAGTGAGTCGTCCTATATGCCCATAGAGCTTCTTCCATACGGTCATTACAATCTCATTTGGATTTGGAGACGACTTTCTTTAACAAGTTGCATAGAGTTTTGTTGAATGCCTCAGCTAGACCATTGGCGGGAGCATTGTACATCGAAGAGTTATATTGCTTGAAGCCAAAGAGATAACAAATCTTGTTCATCAATCTATTATCAAATGGCTTTCCATTATCCATTATTATGTAACGAGGAATGCCAAAGCGATAAATTATGTTTACTCGGATGAAAATTGCAACATTTTCTTTCTTTACCTCCTTAAGAGCAACAACTTCAGCCCATTTTGAGAAGTAGTCAGTTACAACCAAGATGTATAGATGCCCACCAGAGGACTTTGGCAGTGGTCCAACAACATCCACTCCCCAAGCGTCAACCGACGAGGATGCAACAGTCGGGTGCAACACTTCAGGAGGTTTATGAATAAAATCCGCATGGAATGACAAGTCTTGCATCTTCGAGCGTAGTTTAAGCAATCATTTACCATCATTGGCCAATAATATCCCATGCTTTTTATATGGAAGTGGAGCTTTGGTCCAGACTGGTGTGATCCACATACCCTAGAATGTGCCTCGTGCAAAGCTTGGAGTGATTCTTCTTCCCCTAAGCATCGCAGGAGTGCTCCTTCAAATGACCTTCTGCATAGAGTATCTTTGTAGTAAAGGAAGCGAGGTGCACATCGACGGATTTCAATCCTTCTCCAAGGATTTTCTGGAAGTATCCCATAGCATAAGTAGTCAATAATGTGTTGTTACCATTCTTCTTTCTTAACTTAAGAAACAACGACAAGATGCTTGAGTTCATTTTCTTCACCTTCAGCTTCATTTGGCGGCGGCACAACTAATTTTTGGCAAATAGTAACTTGCTTGATCAGACATGATTAATGATGAAGCTAGGGTAGCTAAAGTATCAGCCTTCTTATTTTCTTTCCTTGGCACATGCTGAATAGTCACATCACTGAGCCACCCCATTAATATTATAGCGTAATCATGATATGGGCGTAATTCAGGCTTTTTGACCTCGTAACTACCTAAAAGCTGATTGACCACTAACTAAGAGTCACCAAAGACTTGCAATTGCAACCGCTTCATTTCGACAGCCATTTCAAGCCCAATTATTAGTGCTTGATACTCAGCAACATTTTTAGAGCAGAGTTGCGTCAACGTAAAAAAGTAGGGCAGAACTTCATCTTGAGAAGTGACAAATACTACACCAGCACCAGCTCCTCCGCGATGTGCATCACCATCAAAGTACATCTTCCATGGAGGCTGAACTTCAATGACCATGGCGTCCTCATCAGGTATTTCGTTAGTTAGCTCCCAATCATCAGGTATAGGGTGATCTGCCAAGAAGTCCGCTAACTCTTGTCCTTTAATAGCTTTTTGAAAGATGTACACGATTTTAAATTGTTGAAACTGGAGATACCACCTTGCTAGTCGATCACTAAGGACATGATTTGACATCACGAACTTGATGGGATTTGCTCTAAAAAGCAAACAAATGACATGAGCTTGATAGTAGTGCTTCAACTTTTGGATTGAGAAGACTAGCGCCAAATTTAACTTTTTAATTGGTGAACAATTAAGCTCATTTGGTGTCATCATCCAGCTTGAGTAGTAAAGGGAGTTTTCTTTTCCTTCACTATTTTCTTGGGCCAACAACAATCCAACAGACCTTTCTTGTGCTGAAATGTATAGTATCAATGGCTTTCCAAGTATAGAGGCTGCCAAAACTGGAGGCTTCATCAAGTAAGATTTAATATTCTCAAAGGCATTGCTACACGCTTAGTCTCATTTGAAAGGGACACCTTTCTTCGTAAGGCGGCTGAATGGTTGGCACCTCCCAGCTAGGTTTGAGATGAATCTCCTAAGGTATGCTAGCTTTCCTTGCAGACTTTTCAATTCATGAATATTGCTGGGCTCAGACATTTTCAAAATGGCATCCACTTTGGCTTGATCAATTTCGATCCCTCCATGCCGGACAATGAAACCAAGGAACTTTCTGGAAGTAACTCCAAAAACGCATTTCAATGGATTCATCCTAAGTTGGTACCTCTGGAGCAACTCAAACACCATTCTTAAGTCTTTCAAGTGGTCGCCCTTCTTTCTTGATTTTACCACCAAGTCGTCCACATAACATTCAAAATTTTTATGGAGAAGGTTGTCAAAAATATTCTGCATATCCCTTTAATAAGTAGCACCAGCATTCTTTAAGCCAAAAGGCATTAACCTGTAGCAAAAAATACCGTTGGGGTGCGGAATACAGTAAGCTCTTCATCTTTTGGTTCCATGTGAATTTGGTTATAGCATAACGAACCATCCATAAACGACATTTCCTCATACCCAGTAGTAGCATCGATCATCAGCTCTGGAATAGGAAGCGGGAATTCATCTTTGGGACACGCATTATTGAGATCCCTGAAGTCGACGCACACTCGAATCTGGCCATTCTTCTTCCATATAAGGACAATACTTGAAACCCACATTATGTATTTAACTTCCCGAATAAATCCAGCTTCAATGAGTTTGTTAACTTTGGTTTCAATCAAGGGAACCAAGTCTGGCCTAAAGCGCCTTTGAGCTTGCTTAACAAGACGAGCACCATTCTTGACCGCAAGGTGATGGACTACTACTTTAGGGTCCAAGCCAGGCATTTCTTTGTAACTCCAAGCGAATACATCCCTAAACTCCTTGAGTAACTCAATATAAGTGCTTTCTTCATCAAATTCTAATAAAACACATAGGTAGGTGGGTCTTGGTTATTCATCAATTCCAAGGTTAACTTCTTTTAAGGCATCAATCATTGCCTTCACCCCATCTTCAAGTTCCAGGGGAGCATCATTCGCATCTTCATCTTCTTGAGGATTCCCATCATTGAAGGATATGTGATAACACAGTGAAACATCATCCAATTTCTCGTCATTCTCCATTAGAGATAAGACACCATGCTCGCCTTGTGCAGTTACATGATATGAAAAACCTACACTTTCTTCATCTCCATCACGTTCTTTAGTGTAGACCACAGTGTATGGCTTCGCCTTCAGTACCTCATCACATGAAACCATGACTTTTGTTTGTCGCTTCATTCTAGAAGGAACCAAACTTTGGAAATTCTTAGAGATCTTTTGAATTTTGGGCGAAGCGGGTGTTCTTGTATTTCAATAATTTCTCTGGAACTTATTCCCCTTATTTAATGAACCTAATCTCTCAAATACGAAAGTTCTCATAGTTGATTTTCAATGTCGATCAAAGACAAAAGGCTTGTTAGAAGTGGTCGATTCATCTTCTACAGTGATATAATTGTTGCTCGCCCTTCTTATGGAGATGCGCACTAATGACGATTGCTTGTATCCCAAACCTTCACGTGGTTGTCTCGTTGTAGCTTCTGATGGTAGCTTCCCTATCTTTGAAGGGTCATTAGGATTGTATCTAGCTTTTGCAAATAACCTGTAAGCATTAGGATCAAAACCTTCATCTGTTCGCTTTGTAGGGAGTGCCACATTCTACAAATGATTTTAGGCCATAAACCCTGCAAGTGGCATTGAGGACAACTTTACTGACTCAATTCGTTTGACTGGAAGAGTTAACTTCTTTAGCATGTTAGTTTGGAGATTAGATGATTCACCTTCATCTTTCTTCTTTTTGGGGACATATTAGAGTGCAAGACTAACTTTCTTGCCAAAGGCGCAATATTCCCTCTATAAGATTTATTTGTGTTGGGTTGTACCTCCTCAGTAATAGCTTTGGCTTCACCAGTAGTCACCTCTTCTCTTTTAGATGTGGGCTCGTTATTCTTGTTTTTCATGCCGTCATCAGCTTTTAGCTCCTTCATAATGCGGTTCTTCAAGTAGAACTTTGCATCGGCGAAGTTTGACTCAGCCTCGGTGATTGACTCATCATAAGCAACTATCTTCTTCTCCCACTTCACCCTCGTAGTATTTTAAACATTGATGGTAGGTATATGGAACTACTTTATTCTCATGTATTCAAGGCCTTCCAAGCAAGACGTTGTATGAAGTCTTTGCATCGATCATATGTAGCCATGCACTTGATTGCATATCTTCAATGGTGATTTCTAGTCTGATCGCACCTATGGCTCTTTTCCCCCCTTGGTTGAATCCTTGGATCATCACACGACTTTCTGAGAGTTCGATAATGGGAATACCAAGTTCTTTCACAGTGCAAATTGGCAAAATGTTCACTGAGGATCCTCCATCAACCAAAATTTGATTTACCCTTTTATCATGCATATAGCCAACCAAGTACAATGGGCGGTTATAAAGAGTGTCACCTAGTAGAAGATCGTCATTTGTGAACGTGACTTTTTCCTCACAAGAATTAACTTATTGAGGAGTGGACTTGAAGAGCTTTTCCAAAGATGGTGCCAATGGTAGGTCATCACTCTTTTCTTCCCCTTTGTCAGCATGGCAGCAAGAGGCATCGATACCCTCATGGGAAATCTTCGTGCGGAACAAACTTAGTAAAAACTCCTCCAAGGTCACTGGATTTTGTGGCTTTTGAGAGTGGTGTACCTCCACTTTTTCTCTCTTTAAATTCTTAATTGGATTCCATCTCCTTGGTCTTTTTACCATTATTTTCCTTGTTGGTTGTTCTACTGATTCTTTTCGTGGGCTCCTTTTGTGGTGCTTATGATGAGTTACCAACATCCAACCTTCATCATCATCAGGTTGATTGACTTCAACTTTGTCGTTCTCTAGTAATTCTTCATCTTTACTCTCTTTAAAACCACATAATTCACCCGGACTGAATGAGCCAAAGGTGATAGACACTTGGTTTGCGCTTTCTTTATCATCTTCAAGCACTATCTTCTTTTTGCGATCCAAGTCCATAATTTTGTCCTTGAAGACAAAGCACTTCTCCAGAGGGTGGCTTACAAGTTGGTGATATTTGTAGTAATTTGGGTCATTTGTTTTCCCAGCTTCATTTGGTTGCTTCATCTTTGGAAGCTCAATGAGATTTAACCCGAGGAGTTCTTCAAAAATAGTTGGCACATCAGAATCCAGAAATGGGTACTCTTTCTCTTGCATTTCTTTTAGAGTCAACTTTCCACTTGGCTTATCTTGAAAAGAAATGAATTTCATACTCTACTTCTTGCTCACCTTCGTTGTGAACTTCACAGGTGATGTGTTGACATTCATAACTTCTTTGTTTTTAGATTTGGGTACGAACTTGCCCCATTTCTTGACTTCTTGCTTGTCTTTCCCTTTATGAGGCTCATAGATAGGCAACCTTTTATTTCCAGCGGTGGCCATGATCAACTCCATGTCATGGGCACGAGTCACAAGTTCTTCAAATGTGATAGGCTTGATACCTTGCAAGATGTAGCGTAGTCCCCAATGCATGCTTTGGATGCACATCTCTATGCCCGAAGCTTCACTAAACCTGTATTTACAGTTGAGGCTTTCATTCCTCCAATGATTGATAAAGTCGATAACTGGTTCACCCTTTCATTGACGAGTATTTCTAAGTTCTATTACACTCACAGTACATCTTGTGCTATAAAAGTGTTTGAGGAATTCTTGCTCTAGTTGATCCCAACTATCAACAGATCTAGCCTCAAGGTCCATGTACCAATCAAAAGCATTTCCTTTTAATGAGAGGGCAAACTCCTTGACGAGGTAATCTTCATAAGTCCCAGCATTGTTGCATGTCTCAACGAAGTGCGCCACATGTTGCTTTGGATTGCCTTTGCCATCAAACTACTGGAATTTTGGAGGTTGATAGCCAGCAGGCATCTTCAACATATCGATCCTTGAAGTGTACGGCTTTGCGTAGGTAAAGGAGGACTTGGAAGCGACTTCATATTTGTTTTTTGTAGTCCTTTCAATAAACTCCTTTAGTTGATTGATTGGAATCATCCTTTCCAAAGAGACTGGAATTTCCTTAGTGGATGCAACTTATCATAGGGGAGGATCAATATCTTAAACTTCTAGGAGTTTCCAGGTGCATAGGTGGATTCTTCTTCTATCAAGATTCCCACCCTGTCTGTTAGCTTGTCAATTTTAGCATCTTGATTTTGCATGCACCTAGTCAAGCCAACGATTGCTTCTATCAAGTTTTCCAACTGCTCTTCCATAGATGAGGTATTTGTCACCATGGCATGCATGATTGTTGTAGATGATGGGGAGTAGCATAGATTGTCACACAGATTGATTCTTGAATGGCTCACGCTATGCGGTGTAAGTGCGGAGGATCCATCACTTGAACCATCATCATCTTCCTTCAAAGCAGAGTTCTTGGATCCAGAGAGGTCAAGCAGATCAAGAGTTTTCTTGATCTTTTCAGCAATATTGCTTCCTCCTTCGCGTGCATTTGTGGAAGATCTTGCTCCTTTTTGAGGATGAAGATCCAAAAATAGGGGTAGATGCGGATGACACTTGGGGTGCTTGTTGTCCTGACGAGCTTGTTTTGCTCCTCGTAACTCGTCCAAAGCTTCCAAAGGTAACTTCGAGTATGTTTTCCACATTAGCATAGGACCTGGAATTAGCAACCTTGGTGGAAGTTGAACTGGAGTTGATTTTCTTTGAAGCCATTTCGATGTTCTTGAACTTTGGTGATTGAAAAGCTCAGATGAGAGGTAGAGATTGTCCCACTGGGCATGCCAGAATTTGTATACAATAAATTGCGTCGAGAAAAATAAAACCAAGATCGAAAAATAACAATCGTAGTATTTTATTTCAAATATTTGAGTGTTACAATCTCTATGAATCCTCTGATTCTACTCTTCAACAGTAAATCAAAGAGCTTTTAAGTTTAATCTTGAATTTTATTTTATTTTGATCAAAGTGCTTGAGGACTGATCTTGATCTTGACGTATTTTTAATCCAAGGGCTTACAGCTTGTTCTTGAATCTTCGTTTTGATATTTTTAATCCTTAGAACACTTGAATGTTTGTAGCTTTTAGAGAAATCTGCAGTGTTTTATCCACGAGCTCTCTCTTGCTTCTTGTTATAACTTCTGGTGTCTTCTTTGAGTTATGAAGACCCCTATTTATAGTTGTGTGAGGGAGGAGTTGTGATAAGAACAAACTCTTTCCGAACAATCAAATTGAAGTGTGACATGACCGCATTTGATTGGCCAGAAAATGTCACTTGCACACGTGGCTCGGTTTCATTGGCCTTTTGATTTGCCTTGGCAAACCTTGTCATTTTGACACATGGCATAATCCTATTGGCTCTTCCGCTTGACTTGGCGTGCCACGTCATATGACACGTGGCACCAAACTAGGCCTCTAGGAAGATGTCATATTGGGCTTATTTTGAAATGGGCTCATTACTTTAGCCCATTTAAATGGACTAGCCCAATGGATTAAGATTGATTTAGTTAATCTATATATATTGTACTTTTATGATTATTTAATTTATTAGCCCATAATACTTATTTAGACTAATATATTTAAAATAGTCCAAATTATTTTATTGAATTTAAATTCAATAAATTTTGCATGCCTACAACAACTTTTGGAACCATTTTGACGGGACAACCGTCGAAAATATAAAATCATGCCCTAGTTTCTTTGAACACTAGGGAATATGGATTTTTGTTTTGGTGTGACCGAACCCAAAAGTGAGGCTGCCTACGTATCCTTTCGGAATCAGGTCAGATGTAGTTCAATATGATACACAAACATTATTTTTTGTTTTTTTTTATTAAGTACATTGGTTTCGAAAAAGAGGAAAAAAGAAACATAAACAAGGCTTCAAAGGTCTAACTAGGGCTGAGCAGTGTTTGGGTAGCGATAATGATAGCTTTTTGTCATCCCAACCCAAGAATGCTAAATATAAAGATGCCCCAATAGAGGCATGTCAGACATAATATCTCTTGACGGCATCTGCACTGATGGATATTTCTATCATCTTTCCTTCTATATTTGCCAAGTGTAGAGCTCCTTTTGACAATGCTTTTTTGATGAGGTAAGGACCTTGCCAATTAGGGCGAACTTTCCTTTTGCTTCTTCTTGGTGCGGAAAAATGCATTTCAAAACGAGCTGTCTTGCTTGGAATTTCCTTAGGCGCACTTTCTTATTGTAAGTGCGTGCCATTCTTTAATGGTACAACTGCCCATGGCAGACTGTGGCCAATCGCTTTATATCAATCAAAGTCAATATTTCAATCAGGTCTTGACCCAATCTTCAACCTTAATCTCGACTTCGACAATGATCTGAATGGAGGGAATTTCAACTTCAGCTTGTATCACTGCTTCAGTGCCATAAACGAATCAAGTAAAGGTGGTTTCATTTGGATTTGATTTAGGCTTACTATTCCAATTCTCTATTTATTTTCTTACACGACTTATATTCAACACATTTTGCTTCTTGATTCATTATTTTGAAGTCTGACAATATTTTAGGATCTAGGCATGAAGTCCTCAAGTATGTCATGTTAATAAGATCCGCATTAACAGAACTCAAAAAAGAATAAGAAAGGGACAAGATTAAGAAAAGAGACATTCATGGACAATGAATTATTGATTTCATTTCGTTGCACTTTAAGATAGAAGGGTTTACATCAAAAAGTAACACAATAAAGTTAAACATCCAGACTACTCCCTGAAATAATCCGGACGTAGAAAGGATAGCAAGACCGACTACCGAGATTCCCATCTAACTGAGAACTTTTCATGGATTGATGGCCGTTTTATGTTTCTCTTCAGTCGCAGAAATGGCTACAATGTATTTCAGTGCCGGATCAAACTCCCCATTATCACAGATCATTCCAACAACCTGCCCATTGTTGCTAGTAGGCAAAGGATTGTTTGTCACATTAGGGGCCTCTTCTTCTTTAAGAACTATTGCCTTGACCTCAATGAGGTCCTCCACTGCTCTTTTGAGAGTCCAACGGTCCTCCGTATCATGTCATACTAATCCAGAATAGTATTCACATTGTGAGCACGTGATTTTTGTTTCGCACGACAATCGCTCCAAAAAGAAATAAAAAAAATAATAATTGGCCCTGCTGTACAATTTTTGGATTTCTGTGCGGCACCTTGTTGATTTATTTGTGACTTCGGCCCATTTTTATTTATTTACTTTATTAAAACAAAATTCAAAAAATATATGTGTCCTGCATAATTCGAACCGTAATCCGGTCATCTTCGTCCGTGATTTTATTTTTGTTTGACTTTACCTGTTTTGAAATATTTTAGTGTGTGTGCAAATAATTGTATTGAGCGTGTATTTAATTTTAATTTGATTTTTTGGCTTAGTTTTGTTTTAAAATAAATAAGAAAAAAGGAAATAAAAAAAAATAAAAATAAAGAAAGGGCCCCTTCCCTTCCGGACTTGGGCCAATTTTAACAAAATTGGCCCAAACAAACAACCCAAGACCCAGGCCTGCCCGGTCCAGACCACCTGATGCCCAGAGAATCCAAACGACGTCGTTTTGGTACAGGCTGATCTGGGCCGTTGATCTCAAATTGATCAACGGCCAAGATCAATTCCCCGTAACCCACCAACAAACCCGACCCGTCTCACCCGGACCGACCCCAAACCTTTATCCTTGAAACGGCGTCGTCCCTTGTTAGCCAAAGGATCCTGGCCCTTCATCTCATCTCATCCAACGGCCAGGATCCATTTGCTCACTAACTATATAAACTCCTAACACTACCCTGCCCCCCCCCTATCCAAACCCCAGCCTTTATCGTCTTCACCATAACCCCCAAACCCTAGAGCCGCCCCTGTACCCCTCACCATGGAAACTGGCGGCACGGACGCCGGTGACCTCGCCCCTAACACCATAGAACCCCCTTGACGTCCTGAACCCAAATCTATCAACCACACACCTCGAATCCTATCCCACCTTCTCGAATCTTCATTTGAAGATTCGAGTCGGGACCCAATCTACACCGATCTGCCCTAAATTCATACCAGACACTCCCCAGACCGCCCTCGTGACTAAACCATACTTGGTTTGGTCCGAATCTAACCAGGGAGACATGAATCCCGGATCTGAGTTTTTGGAACTTTGTAGTTCTTCATCACTGGCCCATGCCCGTCCGAGCCAAAGAGATTAAGGTCTAATGGACCTTAATCGAAGTGTTTCTCATCTGAGAAACACTTCGATTAAAGTCCGTTCAGTCTTAAGAAAGGTCTGTCCAAATCCGGGTTGAAACTTTTAACTTTTCAAGTTTAAGGTGAGTTCTTTCTTTTCTTTATTTGTTTTGGCCCATCTGATTGTGTTAAAAGTCTGTTCATGCTTTGATGTTGTGTCTTTGAATTTTGTCAACTGTGCCCCGTCCACTTTGCTTGAACTTCTGTTTGTTTGAATGAGTCTTTCTATTTGCCCTGATAATGTGTATGTAAGTGGTGTGCAATTAGCTGATTCTCAACATTGAACTGATCAATTGGCTTCTCGAGCACCACTTTGCTTAGCCAGTACAATTCAAATCATATGTCGATACTGTTGAATGTTTGATTTTTGGTTACGGTTGTATGTGTTATGATTAATATAGTCGAGTCGACATATGTCGTCAATTAGATTCAACTGTCCGAACAATAACAAATTGACTTGCTTCTGTTGAACATTTGCCTGAATCAGTTAAGAACCAAGTCCAGTTACTTATAGCTGTTAATATGATTTCAGAAACCTAAGGCTTGGTCTGTTAATTGAAATCTGAGTTGATGGCATGTGCACTTGTACACAGCATGTGCATTGTGCACAACTTGTTTTCCTGCATAAGAAGGCTTTTGATTTTAAAAATTGTTCGACAGCATATGCTGTCAGATATATTCTACTGCCCATACCTTGCTTTAAGTTTAAAAAGTATTAAACCTTTTTCTGCCAGGGAATGTTGATGGGGGTTAATACTTAAATAACTAATTGGAATCTGAAAATGTAAAAGGCACATGGGAGGGGTATGGTGATAGTCTAAACAGGCTGTTAAAAGGGGTAAGGAAGGCTTATAAAAGAGGAGGCATCTGACTAAGAAGAGCGGGGATACAGAATTAGGAGACAGACATACAAAAGAGGGAGGTAGACAGAATCAGAACTGAAAAAGAAAAATACACACACTGTGAGGAGTTTGGAAAGGAGAGCTGAAATACATACAAATAGATACACATAGATAGAGAGAGATTAAGGGATAGAAGGGATACAACCAACAATCAGAAACTTTTTCCTCCTATTATTATTGGGTTTCAGTTGTTCAACTTGTTCAAATCAATTCTGATTCTTTGAAATTCCAGTTGTGTCTATTAGTCGAGTGTTTTCATTGGTTTACTACTGGTTTGGTCTGTCTGGAGTTCTGATTCTACTCCACTGGGTGTTGCTGTTATTTGGCTATTACTTTCTATTGGCCATAGTTGCATCTCTGCACTCGAGCCTGTTTCTTGCTGTATTGCTTTGCCTGCTGCTATTCTGCCCTGCTGCTACTGATAGTGCTGTGATTGCTGCTGCATTTTGTTGTCATTGTACTCTGCTGACTGCCCTTTTTCTTCAATTGTCAAATATTTCCAGGTACACAACCTCTGAAACCTTGTATTGTTGAAAGTTTGAAGTTGAAGCAGAAATAAAGAAAACGAACAGCTGTTCATGTTATAACATTGGTGTTAAAAATAGGTTGAATGTTAGTTGGGATTGTATTTTTACTGCAAATTGCAAATACTTTGCATAAACTAGCATACATTCTGTTTGAGATGGACTGTTAGATAGCACTGTTCAATAGTAATGACAGTATGACATAGGCAGCACGTTTGATTTAGTATACATTCAGTTCAGTATAACGCTGTTTGGCTTAGTTACGACTGTACAACATAGAGTCATGGCAAGCACTTGTATGTATTTTTGCCTAGACCACTGAATTGACAAATCTGTGGTATTAGGTCTGGGATAGATGTATCCCAAACAAACTCTCATGCAGTCACATTAAGAGTCTGGCTATGAATGCCATTTCTCCTGTCAGTTTATTTGTTCCAATGCAGGTTCGATATCGGGTTTCGGTATAGATTCTTTGTTTCAAAATAATGTGATGATTGTTGAGAGAAACTAATAGTCATTCTGAGTTCAATTAGTAGTAATTTTCCTAATAAACAGCCGATTTCGTTTATCAATTTCAAATAGGTTAGAGTGTTAAAATAGAACTTGGAGGTCGTTAGACATAACTCAATATATGTTGTCAGTTTGTTTGCAATTTCACTTAGCAAATTAATAAGCGTATTCACTCGATGAAGACAAAGCATGAGGTAACCCTCACCTTATAAACAATCAATCAGGTAATCAAACAAGTTTAGGTTCGGCAAACATAATAAGGATTCAGTCTGTATTTGTTCAAACAAGCAAAGTTCGGCATCATCCTTCTCTTTAAAGATAAACGTAGTAGAAATGTAGCCACTGTAGGGTACCCTTCTAAAATAATGAGACGAGCCTCGCCGAATAAAAATGCAAATTGCGGGGCCCTCAATAATTGATCATGATAAATACTTAGAATTTGGGACGGACTGTTTAGTGAATTCCACTGCCTTCCCCAAAGATAATAACGCGTTTAGATTCTTTAGGCGCGACTTTAAGTAAATTATATTCTTAAAATCGGGTGCACATTGATGTGACCCAAATCCAAGTCTCAACGGAGTCAAAATGTGTTAACAACTACGGGTGCATTGATTGTGACGTGGTTCGAGACGCATTTTCACGACGTTGCAATTCCATAAAATAAATGATAATAATAAAAGCGGTTTAAACTTAATAAAAGCACATAAGTCACAACCTGTATTTAAATCAGATATTTAGCCATTATAACAATTTAAGCGACCGTGCTAGAACCACGGGATTCGAGGGTGCCTAACACCTTCCCTCGGGTCAACAGAATTCCTTACTTAGAATTTCTGGTTCGCAGACTTCATTTGGAAAAGTCGAAAATTTCCTCGATTTGGGATTCAAGATAAACCGGTGACTTGGGACACCAAAAGCCAAACCTTTCCCAAGTGGCGACTCTGAATTAAATAAATAATCCCATTTCGAATATTGTCACTTAAATTGGAAAAACTCCACCCGCGCATTTAACCCTTCGGGGCAGGGCGCGCAAAAAGGAGGTGTGACAGCTCTGGCGACTCTGCTGGGGAATTGTGACCCAGAACCACTGGTTCAGGGTCCAAGAATTCGAGCTTAGAATAATTGTTATATTTGGCTTTATTATCTGATCTTTATTACATGTTTTGCATAAAAGTGCTAAATGTTGTCTTTTACCGCTTTTGATATTATCTGAACTGTATATAAACTGTGCCGAAACCCTTCTTTTCTTACCTCCGGGGAGAAGCTCGCTGGTCGAGACTCCCTATTCTGTTAGTGTCAATACCTGAAATAAGAAAGAGGTCGGACAAGTTACAAAGCCGGACGATCTCGCGGGTCCCCGGTACGTAGCCCCCTCCTCGACTCGAGTTGTCCGCTCGGGTACACAGTCTAGAACAAATACCAAGGTTTAAACCTAGTATAACGAAACTTCATGCCGGATCCCTAGTAGGAACGCTTATTTGCATCATATTGCATTTGACTTAGGGGACTCAACACAGGGGTTGGGTCCGTCTAGGACAGGCAACCTGAAATGGAAAAGACCATCATGTTGCATTCCTATCTGTGTTGTGCATTTATTTGCTTCGGTTCCGCATGTCGACCGGTTCCTAAAAAAAAGGGAGAAAATAGCAGCGTAGGGGAGATAATTACTTATTTTTGGAAAATAAAACCAATGTCCAAGTAGTATCAAAACCTCGCCGGAATTTTTCTAAAAAAAACTGTCTTGTTTATTGAGAGTTATTAAAAAAATATAAAAATTTTCTTTTATCACTTTCAAAATCAAAAAAAAAAAAAGGTATTTATTTTAAAAGTAAAAAAAATCGAAAATTCATAATTCAAAAAATGTGTTGTTTCTTTCGTAGTACCCCTTTTATGAATTCAGACTAATAGTCCAAATTTTTCCTAAAAAAAATAATATAAAAAAAAAATAGTTTCTTTAATCTTTATCTCTTTTCAAAAAAATTTAAAAATAAAAAATAAAAAAAATACGCATTCCTGATTTCTAGGTTTATTCGATTTTTTTCCTATTTTTACGATATTCCGAACTACGCCGGTTTGATTCTTACCGGATGTGAGATACGTAGGCAACCCTCGTCGGGTTCAACCCCATTTTTCTAAATAGCCAAAAATCAGTAAATAAATAAATAAAAGATGTGTCAAAATTTTAAAAGGGTCATAAATAAATCAGGTGACGCTGTTTTGTCATAAATAGCCAAACGTTCCCGAGAGGGACGCCGGAAGGCTGACTTTGCATAAACAGCCACCTTTTGGGTCTTGTTTAGCATTTTTGTCCAGTTGACCCGCACAGCCTTAAACTCTTCATCCCCGAAGTGTTTAAAGGCCGTGTTCAAAACTTGATCCCCTCTGTTTAAAATATTTTGAGTCAAGTCGTTTTGTTAAAATCACCTTAATAAATGTGCAGGATGAGCACGATGCAAAATGAACATTTTTCAATAATGACCAAAATCCCTGTCAAGTTACGGCTATGGTGGAATGATCTAGGTGTTGAAGGACAAAATGAGGTTAAGAAATATCTGAAAGGTCTTGTGGGTCTGTTGGAAGTCCAGCCCCGGGGAGATATCATAAGAGCTTTGATTACCTATTGGGACCCGGCGCACAATGTTTTCCATTTCTCTGATTTTGAACTCACCCCGACTTTGGAAGAAATGGCCGGATACATCGGGAATACTGAGCTTCCCTTGAGGGAAAAATACTTGGTCGCCCCAAGAGTCGTCACGGTACATCGGTTCCTAGATTCATTGAAAATACCTAGAACAGTCCACAACCCGGATCTAGCAGCCGGATTCTGTACTCCATGCTTCATATATGATAGGTACGGTCATGAGGGGGGATTCAATAATCCAATCAACAAACTGTGCAGCAAAGGAGTTCGGCAGAAGTGGGACGAGCACAGACGGGTAGCATTCATGATGATGTTCCTGGGCCTTCTGGTATTTCCAAGGAAAGATGGAAACATTGATTTGAAGATATCTGGGGTCGTCAGCACTTTACTCACGCAAAGTGACAGTACTCTCGCGCCTATGGTGGTATCCGACATCTTTCGAGCTCTCACAGCTTGTAAAGCTGGGGGAAATTTCTTCGAAGGTTGTAACTTGCTCCTACAGATATGGATGACCGAGCACCTCTGCCATCATTCCGAGATTTTGAGCCATGGTTCCCCGGAAAAGACCCGCATAGAAGAATCTTACACGAGAACCAGAGAGATCATTTGGCCCAAAGGAGTCCTGGCATGGACCTCGTTCTTGCAAGCTCTTACTGCCAGCCAAATACAATGGACGTTGGGATGGTTGCCTGTTGATGAGATCTTATATATGTCGGCGGCTAAAACTCATTTCTTACTGATGGGGCTTAAGAGCATTCAACCTTACGCACCCTGCCGAGTTTTAAGACAGTTCGGAAGATGCCAGACAGTACCTCATGAGGAAGATCTAAGCACTCAAGCAGTTGAGATAAGTCCTAACGGACAGTTCCCAGAAGCAAAGATTCGCCAAATCTGGAATGAGGGTCAATATTTGAAATCAGATACTTGCGTGCGGGATCGAGCCAAAGGAGAAACGGCGCCAGGTTACCTTGCATGGTACAGAAGGGAACTCGAGCATGAAAGGCCAGCTAAGAGACCCCACATCCGGAATTTTACCGAATCATCACAAAAGCAGTGGGATTGGTTAGCAAAAGAAAGAGGCTATTGCGCCGAAATCAGCAGGTTAAAGCAACAAGTGGAAAACTTGAAATATGAACACAACGTGCAAGTTGCTACCGATCTGGGAGAGCGGAACAGGTTGATTCAAGAAAATGAAAAGCTCAGAGCCCAGATCAAACAGATAAGGTTGGATGCAGACCAACAACCAAGGCGTCGATCAGACGAGCACTTGATCAAAAGGCTAAAAAGCGAGATCAGAGAATGGCAAGATGGTTTGGAGAAGTCTGAAGATGTCATAGCAGAGCTCAAAGCGCAGTGGGATACAAGAGCAGATAAGCATCGCAGATACCTGAATCAATTGGAAAGCGACCACGAGAAGACTGTTGCTAAGATAAAGAGAGAGATGGCTGCACTTGAGATCAAAGCAGCTAGTCAGGCCAAGGATTTCCAAATTGAGAGCAGATACTGGTATGACTCAATAGCCCAGATGAAGTTGGAAGTACGGCGATTGGAGCATCAGCATATACAGGGATATTCAAGTATTCGAGATATGCAGCGATCAGATAAAATGCCTACTCATAGAAAAGAAGCAAACCAGAGATAGAATCAAAGCCATTGCCCATGCCATCACCAGACGATGTCTGAGAGGGATCTCACGCCTAGGACCGCGGCGAGGCCGAACGATGCCCCGCGGAAACCAATTTTTAAAACCATAATGCATTCATAGGTCAAATCTGTATCTTAGCATCTTCTGCCTGTTTTTCCATCAGGGTGATTTTCAGTCTATTTTGAGTCTAGGTTTATTTTCAAAGTTTGCTCTTTCTTTTGCAAAATGTAGCTTGTAATAGAACGTTTCAACAATAAAGAGGTTGTTTCTTTTACGCTCATTTGTGTTTTTCGAACTACGTAATGATCTGATTCACGTAGGCATCGTGATACGTAGGCAATCCTTATCGGATCCGGTCGCATTTCTTTTACTACGAAAATAAAAAAAATAATAATAAAAATAAAAGGAAAACAAAAGAGAAAAAGAAAAGAAAAGAAAAAAAAGGGGGGGAAAACTAATAAGAGGAAAAAATGCCGGAATGACGCATGCTCTCGTAGCAAACATATAGTAATCCACTTAACTGTATAGGTGCATCATGCCCAACGTGAGATTAACTATCTGTTATTTGCTGCAAATTAACCGTGCGTTTGTCATTGAGCATTTTTCCAGGGTTTTGGAAAGACGGTTGGTTTGGTGAAAGTCTGGCCTCGCACTCATACTTCACGAGGTCAAGGAGAAGTGTTCAACTACCTGTTGTTAGGACCAGAAGCAGTACTCACGCTTACTTCACCAGGTCAAAAGGAAGTGTGGAAATGTCTTCAGAAATTCCATTGCAAACAATCCCTGTTTCTGAGGAAAGCTCGATCTCAGCCGTCCTCACACCTGAATCCGCGACTGCGGAAGAAAATAGAATCCTACGACTCCGCATGTTGGAAATGCTGGACGACTGGAATAATGGGAAAGAGCCGCCAAGTGTCGTCCCCGGATTCCCTGAATTATTCTCCAGGTCAAGTGGAACGTCTAATGTCCCCATAAACTATCCTGCTACCCCATTCGGGTACCCTGCCACCTCAGCCTTCTCTGCTGGATCGCCCTCTGAGCCTCATCCCCGAATGTCATCCACTGATGCAAGCATGAACATCTTTACTGCATCGCCTTGCCCGGTTACGGCACAGCCCACCACGTACAAGCCAAGCTTTGACTCATCCTCTTTTACATTCCAAGCACCATCGTTCTCAATGGAACCAACTAGGTTCGCTACCAGTACTAATCCTCTACCGCCTCAGTGCGAGCTTGCACCTGGGCAGGATTAGAACCCCAGAATTGCAGAACAAAATGAGATTGCCAAGAGAATGAGAAGCCTTGAACAAAGTTTGAAGAATATGCAAGGATTGAGCGGACAAAAGAGCGTCTCTTACGCCGACCTGTGCATGTTCCCTCACGTGCACCTGCCAACGGGTTTCAAGACCCCCAAGTTCGAGAAATACGATGGGCACGGTGACCCCATCGCACATCTTAAGAAATACTGCAACCAATTACGGGGAGCCGGCGGAAAAGAAGAACTGCTGATGGCGTATTTTGGGGAAAGTCTAGTAGGGATAGCTTCGGAATGGTATATGGATCAGGAAATGTCCCGATGGCATATATGGGATGATCTCGCCAGAGATTTCGTAAAACAATTCCAGTATAACATCGACATTGCGCCAGACCGAAACTCTCTGTCGAATTTAAAGAAGAAACCTTCGGAAAGATTCAGAGAATATGCTATCAAGTGGCGTGAACAGGCGTCGAGAGTGAAGCCTCCCATGGATGAAGTGGAAATTGTCACTACTTTTCTCCAGGCTCAAGAGTCTGACTATTTCCAAAACATGATGTCGGCCATGGGTAAGCCATTCGCGGAAACGATCAAGATTGGAGAGATGGTGGAAAATGGGTTGAAAACGGGAAGGATTTTGAGTCAAGCAGCCATAAGGGCAACCTCTCAGGCCGTCCAAAGCGGGTCTGGAGGAACGACAAGGGGGAAGAAGAAGGAAGAAACGGCTATGGCAGCCTCTGAAGCAAGGGAGTATCGTCATCCCAGGCCCCATTTTCCGGAAAGGGCCCCACAACACTACTACCCCCACTCAAATGTGGCATATGCTCATCAACCTTATATGGTCATGAATGCCCAACCTTATAACCATCCACCACAACAAGCCAACCGAGGCCCAGCTCCACCTCCCAGAAATCAGCCTCCTTACCGCAACCACTATAACCCACAACCCCCGCAGAATAACTACCGCCCCCAGGAGCCACCTCGACGGCGGACTTTCACGCCCATCGGTGAACAATACTCTACTTTGTTCCCTAAGCTAGTCCAGTTGGGTTTCTTGCAACCAATTCCCCAAACAAGGCAAAACCCAACATCGCCTTCTTACAAAGCCGGAGTCAGATGCGCCTATCATTCAGGGGCCGAGGGACATGATACAAACGACTGCTGGTCATTGAAAAGAGTGGTCGAAAATTTGATCGAGCAAGGGAAAATAGTGCTAAGGGACGAGGAAGTCCCGAACGTAACTAACAATCCATTACTTGCTCACAATAATGGGCCGCTGATCGGAATGATTTGTGAAGACAAAGAGTTCGATCCTGCTTTGAAAGCTATAATCGCCATTGTCGACACGGGGAAGAGGCCCGAAATGGACCAGAAACCAGAAATGGGGGAAGTGGCCAAGGCTATAAAGAACAAGCCTGAAAAGAAGGTAGAGAAGAAAGTGGTACCTGTAAAAAATGAAGTTCTTTACATACCACGAGGTCGAGCTGAGAAGACGCAGAACTTCGGGATCAAAAAGACAAAGCCTATGTACTTGCCAAAAGGGGACTATGTGGTCCGGGGGACGATTCAACCACCTCGGTTGAATGAGCCAGTGGTTATCGGACGCGTGCCACAAAAGCCGATGACCAACCCGTCCACAGTGCCGTGGAATTATCAAAAGACTTTGGTAATGTACAAAGGTAAGGAGGTCATGGAAGAACTTCCAGAAAATACTTTCATTGGAGGGTACTCAAATACCCAAGAACTGAACAACGCCACACAAAGGCGCTTCCCTCCAAAGAAGCCCATGAGTGTTGAAGAAGCGGAAGTGTTCTTCCAACAAATGAAGATGCCGGATTACGAAGTGATAGATCAGCTGCGCAAACACCCTGAGCAAGTATCCATGCTGTCATTATTAATGAGGTCAACCGAGCATCAAAAGATCCTGCTGAAAACCCTGAATGAAGCATATGTGCCGGTCGAAACCTCGGCGGAGCAACTAGAGCGGATGACAGAAAGATTCTTCGCCGTCAACCAAATCTCTTTCAGCAAGAATGATTTACCCCCGGAAGAAGCAGCACACAACAAGGCCTTGCACTTAACAGTTAAATGCGAGGACTACTACGTCAAGCGGGTAATGCTGGATGGGGGATCAGGTGTTGACATTTGCCCGCTCTCCACGCTGCAAAGAATGGAAATTGAGACCGGAAGAATCCGACCCAACAACGTCTGCGTAAGAGCTTTCGACGGCATCAAGAGAGATACCATGGGAGAAATAGACCTGCTGCTGGTCATAGGACCAGTCGAATTTCGAGTAACCTTCCAAGTGATCGACATGGACACATCCTACAATTTCCTCCTTGGCAGACCTTGGATCCATGCGGCAGGAGCCGTGCCTTCCACTCTTCACCAGATGGTGAAGTTCGAGTACGAAGACCAAGAGATCGTGGTCCATAGGGAAGACGAACATGCCATTTATCGGGACCCATCCATCCCGTATCTTGAACCAAGAGAAGGGAGCGAACATACGGTCTATCAAGCTTTCGAGGTGGTACTGGCAGAGCAGCACGAAGAGGGAGTACCTTGCCCCCAGCCTTTCTTGTCTAACGCTTCGGTCATGGTGGCCAAAGAGATGATCCGGCACGGATTTAGGCCAGGGAAGGGACTTGGACGAACCCTTCAGGGAATAACAGAACCCATTACTTTACCAATCATCAAGAAACCTTTTGGACTAGGTTTCAAACCTACTCCAGCAGACGAAAAATGGGCAAAGAAAAGGAGAAATGAGGGCTGGAAGTTGCCTCAACCACTGCCGGATTTATATGCGACTTTCGTCAGGCCAAGGTACGCTGAAGAAGAAGATGATGAGGTCTTCACAGCTGAGGAAATCGAGGAAATATGTGGGGCGATGAGAGAAATGCTCTACGAGGTCCACATGGTTCAACCAGGTGAAGGCACAAGCACTGCTGAGATGCTGTACATGGGACCGAACGCCCAACTTCAAAACTGGGAGGCCACGCCATTCCCGACTAGACGGAAGTCCGGGTAGACCTGCCCTGCCACCTTTCCTGTATCACAAGTTATCTCCGGGACATAACTTGAACGTTTTCTTCTTTTCAATTGTTGTTTTGAATTCCTAGTTGTAAACGTTGTTGTCCTCCAACTTTCCAAAGAAATTATACAAAAATACAAAAAAAAATCATCATTGCTTTCCTATTCTTTCTTTTGTTCTGATTTTTATTACTTTTCCTCTTATCTTCCTTTTCAGTCCTAATAATGCGGCTTTAAATATGACATGCTTGCGGACTTCACGCCCAGATCACAATGAGTTATTTAACTGCGAATTAATGAACCCAGAACCAGAATATGATGCGGAAGAGGCTTTTAGGGAGATAAACCGAGAGTTGGAATATTTCGAGAATAAACCTAAGCCAAATCTGAATGACACTGAACCGGTAAATTTAGGAACCCCGGAAGAAATCCGGGAGACCAAGATAAGCATTCACACGGACAAGAAAACGCGAGAGGCGATAATTCAACTTCTTTTTGAATTCAAAGATGTGTTTGCTTGGTCATATGATGACATGCCGGGACTAGGTGTTGATCTGGTGGTTCATAAATTGCCGATTCATCCTGACTGTCCTCCAGTCCAACAAAAGCAACGAAAGTTCAAAACTGAGGTCAGTGACAAGATTAAAGAGGAGATCACCAAACAACTGAAAACGGGAGTGATTCGGGTAGTCCAATATACAACATGGTTGGCGAATGTGGTTCCAGTACCAAAGAAGGACGGGAAAACTCGAGTATGCGTAGATTACCGAGATTTGAACAGAGCAAGTCCTAAGGATAATTTCCCGCTGCCCAACATCCACACCCTCATTGATAATTGTGCCAAGCACGAGATACAGTCTTTTGTAGATTGTTATGCTGGGTATCATCAGGTACTGATGGATGAAGAGGACGCCGAGAAAACTGCCTTCACCACGCCTTGGGGCACCTACTGTTACCGGGTCATGCCATTTGGTCTGAAGAATGCTGGGGCTACTTACATGAGGGCCATGACTGCCATTTTCCATGACATGATGCACCAGGAAATAGAGGTGTACGTGGACGATGTGATAGTCAAGTCCAGGACGCAGGATAATCACATCCAAGACTTGAGGAAATTCTTCGAGAGGCTAAGGAAGTATGACTTGAAGCTAAATCCAGCCAAATGCGCTTTCGGAGTTCCGTCGGGCAAACTTTTGGGTTTCATCGTAAGCAGGAGAGGTATCGAGCTAGATCCAACTAAGATAAAATCCATCAGAGATTTGCCTCCTCCAAGAACAAAGAAAGACGTGATGAGTCTTTTGGGCAGGTTGAACTACATTAGTCGGTTTATTGCCCAGCTGACAAACACTTGTGAGCCCATATTTAAGCTCTTAAGGAAAGATGCGGCGATTAAGTGGACAACTGAGTGTCAAGAAGCCTTTGATAAAATCAAAGAATACCTTTCGAATCCCCCGGTCTTGGTCCCTCCAGAACCGGGAAGGCCACTTTTCTTGTATCTGACAGTTTTAGAGAACTCTTTCGGCTGCGTCCTCGGGCAACACGACGTAACCGGAAAGAAGGAACAAGCAATCTACTACTTGAGCAAGAAATTCACCGGCTACGAGGCCAAATACACTCTGCTGGAAAGGACATGCTGCGCTCTCACATGGGTTGCACAAAAGCTGAGACATTATCTCCAAGCCCACACTACATTCCTCATAAGCAGGTTGGATCCTTTGAAGTATATATTTCAGAAACCAATGCCTACTGGGAGACTGGCTAAATGGCAAATCTTGCTTACGGAATTCGACATAGTTTATGTCACTCGCACGGCAATGAAAGCCCAGGCGTTAGCAGATCATTTGGCCGAAAACCCGGTCGATGAGGAATACCAGCCATTGGATACCTACTTTCCAGATGAAGAGGTAAACACCGTAGAAGTGATCTCGGAGGAAGCTCATGTTTGGAAGATGTTCTTTGACGGAGCCGTGAACGCCAAGGGTATAGGGATTGGGGCAATTTTGATCTCACCTACCGGTCAGCATTATCCCGCCACAGCTAGACTTCGTTTCTTCTGCACAAATAATACAGCTGAATATGAAGCCTGCATTATGGGCATGCATATGGCAATCGATCAGGATGTCAAAGACTTACTGATTATGGGAGATTCTGACCTGATCATCCGGCAAGTTCAAGGCGAGTGGGAAACTCGGGATGTCAAACTTATCCCATACCGACAACATGTGGAGGACCTCAGCAAGCGCTTTACCTCAATAGAGTTCAGGTATATTCCGAGGTGTCACAATGAACTGGCAGATGCACTTGCTACTCTGGCTTCTATGCTACCCTACCCGGGCAACGCCCACGTCGATCCTTTGGAAATCCAAATCAAGGAAAGACACGGTTACTGCAGTGTAATCGAGGCGGGATCAAATACGCAGCCTTGGTACCATGACATCAAGAGGTTCCTGAAGACGCAAGAATACCCAGAGCATGCTACTGGAGATCAGAAGAGGACCATTAGGCGACATGCAAGTGGTTTCTTTCTAAGCGGTGAATTGTTATATAAGAGGACCCCGGACCTCAATCTCTTACGATGCGTCGATATCGAGGAGGCAAGAAAGATCATGCACGAAGTACACGCAGGTGTGTGTGGACCTCACATGAACGGGTATGTCTTGGCGAAGAAAATCCTTCGAGCAGGTTATTACTGGATGACCATGGAAAAGGATTGCTTTAGTTTCGTTCGGAAGTGTCATCAGTGTCAGGTGCACGGTGATTTGATTCATGCACCTCCCACGGAACTGCATCCCATGTCCGCACCATGGCCATTTGTCGCCTGGGGCATGGACGTCATTGGACCAATTGAACCAAAGGCCTCGAACGGACACAGGTTTATACTAGTTGCCATAGACTACTTTACGAAATGGGTAGAGGCTGTCACTCTCAAGTCGGTCACCAAGAAAGCTGTGGTGGATTTTGTACACTCAAATCTTATCTGTCGCTTCGGTATTCCTGCGACTATCATTACAGATAACGCAGCAAACTTGAACAGTCACTTGATGGGAGATGTGTGCGAGCAATTCAAGATAACACACAGGAATTCCACTCCTTATCGGCCAAAAGCCAATGGTGCCGTGGAAGCGGCAAACAAAAACATCAAGAAGATTCTGAGGAAAACGATCCAAAGTTCCCGACAGTGGCATGAGCAGTTACCTTTTGCATTATTGGGGTACCGCACTACGGTACGCACGTCAGTAGGAGCAACTCCTTATCTTTTGGTTTACGGGACCGAGGCCGTAATACCGGCAGAGGTAGAGATTCCTTCACTTCGAATCATTGTCGAAGCAGAAATCGAGGACAGCGAGTGGGTTAAGACTCGGTTAGAGCAATTGACGTTGATTGATGAAAAGCGGATGGCTGCAGTTTGTCACGGACAGTTATACCAACGAAGGATGGCCCGTGCTTACAACAAGAAAGTCCGACCCCGGAATTTCGAAGTAGGTCAGCTGGTACTGAGGCGTATTCTGCCGCATCATGAAGAAGCAAAAGGAAAGTTTGCCCCAAATTGGAAAGGCCCATACATCGTAAGGAAGATATTGCCGAGAGGAGCACTGTATTTAGGTGATATCGAAGGAAATGACCCCGACACAGCAGTAAATGCAGATGCAGTCAAGAGGTACTACGTCTAAATCATACTCCAATGGTCCTGACACGTTGAAAATGGCGAAGGTGTTTATTCCCCACTACTCCCCAAAAACTACCCAATTCTCTCTACCAACTTTTGAGCCGCTTACAAAACAAAAAAACAAAACATTGATTGAGGCCTGAACTACGTTTGACTTGATTCCGAAAGGATACGTAGGCAGCCTCTCCCTGAGGTTCAGTCACACCAACAATAAAATCCCATTCACCCTGAAATTGAAACCGGGGCACATCGAGCAGTTGAGAAATTGGTATCACTACCTCTCCTTACCAAGCACAAGCCTTCAAATCAATTACCAAATATGGTAGGGAACCAATAAGCGTCACGAGTGGAGACCAGCACACCTTGAATTGAGAGAAATAAAATGAGAGAGTCTCGGCGGTGAAAACCTTCGGGCACCACGAGGCGACGGGAGAAGAGAAACCAAAATGAGAGAGCTTGTTTAGTAAAAACTCGCAAAGAGTGCTATCAAGCGATGACAGGAAGAGAAATGAGAGAGGTCAGCCAGCGAAAACCCGCAAAGGGCGCTGTTGGCCGAAAAGAATGACGCCATCCCAAGAAAGTTTCGGCAGAGTGCCACCAGTTTGGAATCACAGATCCGTTCTGGTTCAGGAAAACGCAAGCTCTTAGAAGGTCAGACGTCCAGTCCAAAAAGCATGTCATGTCATTTAAAGCCAGCGTTATCTTCCTCAGATAAGTCTTTCTCATCCCGAAAAGGGTATTCCTTTTCTGATTTGTTTTCCCCTTTCTTTGTTTCTTTTCGAATCCCTTTTGCATTTTAACCCCGAGTTCAGGACACACCGGAAAGGACAGGTGGCAGGTTTGTTTGCACGGAATCCCGTCTCATGAAGGAAAGCACCTCATCTCGTTGATATGATTACCCAAGCATGATGAATCATGACGTTTGATGGTGTTCCGGAGTAAAGAAGAGAGAGAGAAATCTTGAAATCTTCCCCAGCAAGTCCACCTTCGGACAAATCCCCACAGAGTCTCCCCCTGTACAAAACCCCACAGAGTCTCTCTTTTTGTACAATCTCCCACAGAGTCTCCCCAATATTTAAAAAAAAAATCTCCGTTGGAATTTCATCAGCACATCCCCAGCGAGTCCTTTGGTAAATATTCCCCAAACAAGCTTACCCCAACAAACCCTGGGAAACTCATTTTGAAATAAATCCCCAGCATCCCCCATTGTACAAAATCCACACAAAAAAATCCACTTTGTGAATATTCCCCCACAGAGTTCCCTTTTTGTACAAATTCCCACAAAATACCCCCAATAAAATCCCCGTTGAGAACCTCCAATCAAAACGGGACAAAAAAAAGGTGCCTTACGAGGCAAGTCATCACAGAATCTGGAAATACGAGCATGAGTAGTCTAAAGGTTTCGCCATTCGAATCAAATCAATGACGGAACTTCGCAACAGAAATAGAGACGCAACAAAGCAATTGGGAACGATCAAGGTCACCGAACAAACTGAATTTTCCTTTCAGCCAGCATTAGAGTTTTAAACTCTAAACTGAGCTTTTCCATGCAATCAGCATTAGGGTTTTAAACCCTAAACTGAATTTTCCTTTCAGCCAGCATTAGAGTTTTAAACTCTAAACTGAGCTTTTCCATGCAATCAGCATTAGGGTTTTAAACCCTAAACTGAATTTTCCTTTCAGCCAGCATTAGAGTTTTAAACTCTAAACTGAGCTTTTCCATGCAATCAGCATTAGGGTTTTAAACCCTAAACTGAATTTTCCTTTCAGCCAGCATTAGAGTTTTAAACTCTAAACTGAGCTTTTCCATGCAATCAGCATTAGGGTTTTAAACCCTAAACTGAATTTTCCTTTCAGCCAGCATTAGAGTTTTAAACTCTAAACTGAGCTTTTCCATGCCATCAGCATTAGGGTTTTAAACCCTAAACTGAATTTTCCTTTCAGCCAGCATTAGAGTTTTAAACTCTAAACTGAGCTTTTCCATGCCATCAGCATTAGGGTTTTAAACCCTAAACTGAATTTTCCTTTCAGCCAGCATTAGAGTTTTAAACTCTAAACTGAGCTTTTCCATGCAATCAGCATTAGGGTTTTAAACCCTAAACTGAATTTTCCTTTTAGCCAGCATTAGAGTTTTAAACTCTAAACTGAGCTTTTCCATGCAATCAGCATTAGGGTTTTAAACCCTAAACTGAATTTTCCTTTCAGCCAGCATTAGAGTTTTAAACTCTAAACTGAGCTTTTCCATGCAATCAGCATTAGGGTTTTAAACCCTAAACTGAATTTTCCTTTCAGCCAGCATTAGAGTTTTAAACTCTAAACTGAGCTTTTCCATGCCATCAGCATTAGGGTTTTAAACCCTAAACTGAATTTTCCTTTCAGCCAGCATTAGAGTTTTAAACTCTAAACTGAGCTTTTCCATGCAATCAGCATTAGGGTTTTAAACCCTAAACTGAATTTTCCTTTCAGCCAGCATTAGAGTTTTAAACTCTAAACTGAGCTTTTCCATGCAATCAGCATTAGGGTTTTAAACCCTAAACTGAATTTTCCTTTCAGCCAGCATTAGAGTTTTAAACTCTAAACTGAGCTTTTCCATGCAATCAGCATTAGGGTTTTAAACCCTAAACTGAATTTTCCTTTCAGCCAGCATTAGAGTTTTAAACTCTAAACTGAGCTTTTCCATGCAATCAGCATTAGGGTTTTAAAGCCTAAACTGAATTTTCCTTTCAGCCAGCATTAGAGTTTTAAACTCTAAACTGAGCTTTTCCATGCCATCAGCATTAGGGTTTTAAACCCTAAACTGAATTTTCCTTTCAGCCAGCATTAGAGTTTTAAACTCTAAACTGAGCTTTTCCATGCCATCAGCATTAGGGTTTTAAACCCTAAACTGAATTTTCCTTTCAGCCAGCATTAGAGTTTTAAACTCTAAACTGAGCTTTTCCATGCCATCAGCATTAGGGTTTTAAACTCTAAACTGAATTTTCCTTTCAGCCAGCATTAGAGTTTTAAACTCTAAACTGAGCTTTTCCATGCCATCAGCATTAGGGTTTTAAACCCTAAACTGAATTTTCCTTTCAGCCAGCATTAGAGTTTTAAACTCTAAACTGAGCTTTTCCATGCAATCAGCATTAGGGTTTTAAACCCTAAACTGAATTTTCCTTTCAGCCAGCATTAGAGTTTTAAACTCTAAACTGAGCTTTTCCATGCAATCAGCATTAGGGTTTTAAACCCTAAACTGAATTTTCCTTTCAGCCAGCATTAGAGTTTTAAACTCTAAACTGAGCTTTTCCATGCAATCAGCATTAGGGTTTTAAACCCTAAACTGAATTTTCCTTGCAGCCAGCATTTAGAGTTTTAAACTTTAAACTGAGCTTTTCCATGCCATCAGCATTAGGGTTTTAAACCCTAAACTGAATTTTCCTTTCAGCCAGCATTAGAGTTTTAAACTCTAAACTGAGCTTTTCCATGCAATCAGCATTAGGGTTTTAAACCCTAAACTGAATTTTCCTTTCAGCCAGCATTAGAGTTTTAAACTCTAAACTGAGCTTTTCCATGCAATCAGCATTAGGGTTTTAAACCCTAAACTGAATTTTCCTTTCAGCCAGCATTAGAGTTTTAAACTCTAAACTGAGCTTTTCCATGCCATCAGCATTAGGGTTTTAAACCCTAAACTGAATTTTCCTTTCAGCCAGCATTAGAGTTTTAAACTCTAAACTGAGTTTTTCCATGCAATCAGCATTAGGGTTTTAAACCCTAAACTGAATTTTCCTTTCAGCCAGCATTAGAGTTTTAAACTCTAAACTGAGCTTTTCCATGCCATCAGCATTAGGGTTTTAAACCCTAAACTGAATTTTCCTTTCAGCCAGCATTAGAGTTTTAAACTCTAAACTGAGCTTTTCCATGCAATCAGCATTAGGGTTTTAAACCCTAAACTGAATTTTCCTTTCAGCCAGCATTAGAGTTTTAAACTCTAAACTGAGCTTTTCCATGCAATCAGCATTAGGGTTTTAAACCCTAAACTGAATTTTCCTTCAGCCAGCATTAGAGTTTTAAACTCTAAACTGAGCTTTTCCATGCCATCAGCATTAGGGTTTTAAACCCTAAACTGAATTTTCCTTTCAGCCAGCATTTAGAGTTTTAAACTCTAAACTGAGCTTTTCCATGCAATCAGCATTAGGGTTTTAAACCCTAAACTGAATTTTCCTTTCAGCCAGCATTAGAGTTTTAAACTCTAAACTGAGCTTTTCCATGCCATCAGCATTAGGGTTTTAAACCCTAAACTGAATTTTCCTTTCAGCCAGCATTAGAGTTTTAAACTCTAAACTGAGCTTTTCCATGCAATCAGCATTAGGGTTTTAAACCCTAAACTGAATTTTCCTTTCAGCCAGCATTAGAGTTTTAAACTCTAAACTGAGCTTTTCCATGCAATCAGCATTAGGGTTTTAAACCCTAAACTGAATTTTCCTTTCAGCCAGCATTAGAGTTTTAAACTCTAAACTGAGCTTTTCCATGCAATCAGCATTAGGGTTTTAAACCCTAAACTGAATTTTCCTTTCAGCCAGCATTAGAGTTTTAAACTCTAAACTGAGCTTTTCCATGCAATCAGCATTAGGGTTTTAAACCCTAAACTGAATTTTCCTTTCAGCCAGCATTAGAGTTTTAAACTCTAAACTGAGCTTTTCCATGCAATCAGCATTAGGGTTTTAAACCCTAAACTGAATTTTCCTTTCAGCCAGCATTAGAGTTTTAAACTCTAAACTGAGCTTTTCCATGCAATCAGCATTAGGGTTTTAAACCCTAAACTGAATTTTCCTTTCAGCCAGCATTAGAGTTTTAAACTCTAAACTGAGCTTTTCCATGCAATCAGCATTAGGGTTTTAAACCCTAAACTGAATTTTCCTTTCAGCCAGCATTAGAGTTTTAAACTCTAAACTGAGCTTTTCCATGCAATCAGCATTAGGGTTTTAAACCCTAAACTGAATTTTCCTTTCAGCCAGCATTAGAGTTTTAAACTCTAAACTGAGCTTTTCCATGCAATCAGCATTAGGGTTTTAAACCCTAAACTGAATTTTCCTTTCAGCCAGCATTAGAGTTTTAAACTCTAAACTGAGCTTTTCCATGCAATCAGCATTAGGGTTTTAAACCCTAAACTGAATTTTCCTTTCAGCCAGCATTAGAGTTTTAAACTCTAAACTGAGCTTTTCCATGCAATCAACATTAGGGTTTTAAACCCTAAACTGAATTTTCCTTTCAGCCAGCATTAGAGTTTTAAACTCTAAACTGAGCTTTTCCATGCAATCAGCATTAGGGTTTTAAACCCTAAACTGAATTTTCCTTTCAGCCAGCATTAGAGTTTAAAACTCTAAACTGAGCTTTTCCATGCAATCAACATTAGGGTTTTAAACCCTAAACTGAATTTTCCTTTCAGCCAGCATTAGAGTTTTAAACTCTAAACTGAGCTTTTCCATGCAATCAGCATTAGGGTTTTAAACCCTAAACTGAATTTTCCTTTCAGCCAGCATTAGAGTTTTAAACTCTAAACTGAGCTTTTCCATGCAATCAGCATTAGGGTTTTAAACCCTAAACTGAATTTTCCTTTCAGCCAGCATTAGAGTTTTAAACTCTAAACTGAGCTTTTCCATGCCATCAGCATTAGGGTTTTAAACCCTAAACTGAATTTTCCTTTCAGCCAGCATTAGAGTTTTAAACTCTAAACTGAGCTTTTCCATGCCATCAGCATTAGGGTTTTAAACCCTAAACTGAATTTTCCTTTCAGCCAGCATTAGAGTTTTAAACTCTAAACTGAGCTTTTCCATGCCATCAGCATTAGGGTTTTAAACCCTAAACTGAATTTTCCTTTCAGCCAGCATTAGAGTTTTAAACTCTAAACTGAGCTTTTCCATGCAATCAGCATTAGGGTTTTAAACCCTAAACTGAATTTTCCTTTCAGCCAACATTAGAGTTTTAAACTCTAAACTGAGCTTTTCCATGCAATCAGCATTAGGGTTTTAAACCCTAAACTGAATTTTCCTTTCAGCCAGCATTAGAGTTTTAAACTCTAAACTGAGCTTTTCCATGCAATCAGCATTAGGGTTTTAAACCCTAAACTGAATTTTCCTTTCAGCCAGCATTAGAGTTTTAAACTTTAAACTGAGCTTTTCCATGCAATCAGCATTAGGGTTTTAAACCCTAAACTGAATTTTCCTTTCAGCCAGCATTAGAGTTTTAAACTCTAAACTGAGCTTTTCCATGCCATCAGCATTAGGGTTTTAAACCCTAAACTGAATTTTCCTTTCAGCCAGCATTAGAGTTTTAAACTCTAAACTGAGCTTTTCCATGCAATCAGCATTAGGGTTTTAAACCCTAAACTGAATTTTCCTTCCAGCCAGCATTAGAGTTTTAAACTCTAAACTGAGCTTTTCCATGCAATCAGCATTAGGGTTTTAAACCCTAAACTGAATTTTCCTTCCAGCCAGCATTAGAGTTTTAAACTCTAAACTGAGCTTTTCCATGCAATCAGCATTAGGGTTTTAAACCCTAAACTGAATTTTCCTTCCAGCCAGCATTAGAGTTTTAAACTCTAAACTGAGCTTTTCCATGCAATCAGCATTAGGGTTTTAAACCCTAAACTGAATTTTCCTTCCAGCCAGCATTAGAGTTTTAAACTCTAAACTGAGCTTTTTCATGCAATCAGCATTAGGGTTTTAAACCCTAAACTGAATTTTCCTTTTAGTCAGCATTAGGGTTTTTAACCCTAAACTGAACCTTTCCCCAGCTAGTCGGTATTAGGGCTCCAACCCTGAACTGAACATGCATATCCTCTTTCATCAATTTTATGAACTTCCTGGCGAATAATTAACGAAATTTTCCTAGTGAAACTGGGGCAGAAAATTTCGTTCGTTTGTTTTCTCCCGCAGGTCTAACCTCGACCCACATGGATCGAAATGACCCCGCGAGTTGAGTCCCAGCTCGGAATCAACAAAGAAAAAGAAGAAAAAAGAGATGTCCCAAGATTCGGAGTAAATGGAAGGCGGATTGACTCCAGCATTTAATTAAGGTCCTGAACCCTGCCAATCGCGCCTCACTCAGTATCCCAGAGATTAAACAGGTCACCACAACTCGCAAGCATCAAGATTCAGATCGGAGTCTACAAGCAAAATCAGCTAAGACCCAAGATCAAGTCGTAAAAGAATCATAGATAGGAATCTTGTAACTAGTAGTTGACATACACATAAGTAGTTAGCTCAGTTTCCAATTTCCATTTGGTTGTAATAAGGCGGTCAGTGACGCAGCAGTAACAACAGCAACAGCAGTAGCAGCAAGCATCGCAATCCCATGGTAGTCCCAGCTACCAAAACTTCTCGAACTACATTGACCTGATTCCTGTTTAGCCCAGGATATGTAGGAAATCTTTGAAGCAAGATTCGGTCAGATCTTTCAAAAAAAAAACATGCTTCATACGGAGTGGTCTATAGGCAAAAATCGCTCATACACGCTCACTTTATCTTTGCACGAAAACCCTTCGTGTTTTCGAACAAAGAGGGGCAGCTGTGAGCACGTGATTTTTGTTTCGCACGACAATCGCTCCAAAAAGAAATAAAAAATAATAATTGGCCCTGCTGTACAATTTTTGGATTTCTGTGCGGCACCTTGTTGATTTATTTGTGACTTCGGCCCATTTTTATTTATTTACTTTATTAAAACAAAATTCAAAAAATATATGTGTCCTGCATAATTCGAACCGTAATCCGGTCGTTAAATAGAAAATCATGAATAGGCATCTTCGTCTGTGATTTTATTTTTGTTTGACTTTACCTGTTTTGAAATATTTTAGTGTGTGTGCAAATAATTGTATTGAGCGTGTATTTAATTTTAATTTGATTTTTTGGCTTAGTTTTGTTTTAAAATAAATAAGAAAAAAGGAAATAAATAAAAAAAAAAGAAAAGAAAGGGCCCCTTCCCTTCCGGACTTGGGCCAATTTTAACAAAATTGGCCCAAACAAACAGCCCAAGACCCAGGCCTGCCCGGTCCAGACCACCTGATGCCCAGAGAATCCAAACGACGTCGTTTTGGTACAGGCTGATCTGGGCCGTTGATTCAAATTGATCAACGGCCAAGATCAATTCCCCGTAACCCACCAACAAACCCGACCCGTCTCACCCGGACCGACCCCAAACCTTTATCCTTGAAACGGCGTCGTCCCTTGTTAGCCAAAGGATCCTGGCCCTTCATCTCATCTCATCCAACGGCCAGGATCCATTTACTCACTAACTATATAAACTCCTAACACTACCCTGCCCCCCTATCCAAACCCCAGCCTTCATCGTCTTCACCATAACCCCCAAACCCTAGAGCCGCCCCTGTACCCCTCACCATGGAAACCGGCGGCACGGACGCCGGTGACCTCGCCCCTAACACCATAGAACCCCCTTGACGTCCTGAACCCAAATCTATCAACCACACACCTCGAATCCTATCATTCGAGTCGGGACCCAATCTACACCGATCTGCCCTAAATTCATACCAGACACTCCCCAGACCCCCTTCGTGACCAAACCATACTTGGTTTGGTCCGAATCTAACCAGGGAGACATGAATCCCGGATCTGAGTTTTTGGAACTTTGTAGTTCTTCATCACTGGCCCATGCCCGTCCGAGCCAAAGAGATTAAGGTCTAATGGACCTTAATCGAAGTGTTTCTCATCTGAGAAACACTTCGATTAAAGTCCGTTCAGCCTTAAGAAAGGTCTGTCCAAATCCGGGTTGAAACTTTTAACTTTTCAAGTTTAAGGTGAGTTCTTTCTTTTCTTTATTTGTTTTGGTCCATCTGATTGTGTTAAAAGTCTGTTCATGCTTTGATGTTGTGTCTTTGAATTTTGTCAACTGTGCCCCGTCCACTTTGCTTGAACTTCTGTTTGTTTGAATGAGTCTTTCTATTTGCCCTGATAATGTGTATGTAAGTGGTGTGCAATTAGCTGATTCTCAACATTGAACTGATCAATTGGCTTCTCGAGCACCACTTTGCTTAGCCAGTACAATTCAAATCATATGTCGATACTGTTGAATGTTTGATTTTTGGTTACGGTTGTATGTGTTATGATTAATATAGTCGAGTCGACATATGTCGTCAATTAGTTTCAACTGTCCGAACAATAACAAATTGACTTGCTTCTGTTGAACATTTGCCTGAATCAGTTAAGAACCAAGTCCAGTTACTTATAGCTGTTAATATGATTTCAGAAACCTAAGGCTTGGTCTGTTAATTGAAATCTGAGTTGATGGCATGTGCACTTGTACACAGCATGTGCATTGTGCACAACTTGTTTTCCTGCATAAGAAGGCTTTTGATTTTAAAAATTGTTCGACAGCATATGCTGTCAGATATATTCTACTGCCCATACCTTGCTTTAAGTTTAAAAAGTATTAAACCTTTTTCTGCCAGGGAATGTTGATGGGGGTTAATACTTAAATAACTAATTGGAATCTGAAAATGTAAAAGGCACATGGGAGGGGTATGGTGATAGTCTAAACAGGCTGTTAAAAGGGGTAAGGAAGGCTTATAAAAGAGGAGGCATCTGACTAAGAAGAGCGGGGATACAGAATTAGGAGACAGACATACAAAAGAGGGAGGTAGACAGAATCAGAACTGAAAACGAAAAATACACACACTGTGAGGAGTTTGGAAAGGAGAGCTGAAATACATACAAATAGATACACATAGATAGAGAGAGATTAAGGGATATAAGGGATACAACCAACAATCAGAAACTTTTTCCTCCTATTATTATTGGGTTTCAGTTGTTCAACTTGTTCAAATCAATTCTGATTCTTTGAAATTCCAGTTGTGTCTATTAGTCGAGTGTTTTCATTGGTTTACTACTGGTTTGGTCTGTCTGGAGTTCTGATTCTACTCCACTGGGTGTTGCTGTTATTTGGCTATTACTTTCTATTGGCCATAGTTGCATCTCTGCACTCGAGCCTGTTTCTTGCTGTATTGCTTTGCCTGCTGCTATTCTGCCCTGCTGCTACTGATAGTGCTGTGATTGCTGCTGCATTTTGTTGTCATTGTACTCTGCTGACTGCCCTTTTCTTCAATTGTCAAATATTTCCAGGTACACAACCTCTGAAACCTTGTATTGTTGAAAGTTTGAAGTTGAAGCAGAAATAAAGAAAACGAACAGTTGTTCATGTTATAACATTGGTGTTAAAAATAGGTTGAATGTTAGTTGGGATTGTATTTTTACTGCAAATTGCAAATAATTTGCATAAACTAGCATACATTCTGTTTGAGATGGACTGTTAGATAGCACTGTTCAATAGTAATGACAGTATGACATAGGCAGCACGTTTGATTTAGTATACATTCAGTTCAGTATAATGCTGTTTGGCTTAGTTACGACTGTACAACATAGAGTCATGGCAAGCACTTGTATGTATTTTTGCCTAGACCACTGAATTGACAAATCTGTGGTATTAGGTCTGGGATAGATGTATCCCAAACAAACTCTCATGCAGTCACATTAAGAGTCTGGCTATGAATGCCATTTCTCCTGTCAGTTTATTTGTTCCAATGCAGGTTCGATATCGGGTTTCGGTATAGATTCTTTGTTTCAAAATAATGTGATGATTGTTGAGAGAAACTAATAGTCATTCTGAGTTCAATTAGTAGTAATTTTCCTAATAAACAGCCGATTTTGTTTATCAATTTCAAATAGGTTAGAGTGTTAAAATAGAACTTGGAGGTCGTTAGACATAACTCAATATATGTTGTCAGTTTGTTTGCAATTTCACTTAGCAAATTAATAAGCGTATTCACTCGATGAAGACAAAGCATGAGGTAACCCTCACCTTATAAACAATCAATCAGGTAATCAAACAAGTTTAGGTTCGGCAAACATAATAAGGATTCAGTCTGTATTTGTTCAAACAAGCAAAGTTCGGCATCATCCTTCTCTTTAAAGATAAACGTAGTAGAAATGTAGCCACTGTAGGGTACCCTTCTAAAATAATGAGACGAGCCTCGCCGAATAAAAATGCAAATTGCGGGGCCCTCAATAATTGATCATGATAAATACTTAGAATTTGGGACGGACTGTTTAGTGAATTCCACTGCCTTCCCCAAAGATAATAACGCGTTTAGATTCTTTAGGCGCGACTTTAAGTAAATTATATTCTTAAAATCGGGTGCACATTGATGTGACCCAAATCCAAGTCTCAACGGAGTCAAAATGTGTTAACAACTACGGGTGCATTGATTGTGACGTGGTTCGAGACGCATTTTCACGACGTTGCAATTCCATAAAATAAATGATAATAATAAAAGCGGTTTAAACTTAATAAAAGCACATAAGTCACAACCTGTATTTAAATCAGATATTTAGCCATTATAACAATTTAAGCGACCGTGCTAGAACCACGGGATTCGAGGGTGCCTAACACCTTCCCTCGGGTCAACAGAATTCCTTACTTAGAATTTCTGGTTCGCAGACTTCATTTGGAAAAGTCGAAAATTTCCTCGATTTGGGATTCAAGATAAACCGGTGACTTGGGACACCAAAAGCCAAACCTTTCCCAAGTGGCGACTCTGAATTAAATAAATAATCCCATTTCGAATATTGTCACTTAAATTGGAAAAACTCCACCCGCGCATTTAACCCTTCGGGGCGAGGCGCGCAAAAAGGAGGTGTGACACACATCTACCATCAGCTCAGTGCGAAGAGGACTTGGGGTTTGGTCGGTTTAGGGCCACTGGCTGCACCAGACCTAGCCTGGTTAGCTTTTGGAACAATTTTGAATACGATTCACCAATAGCGGTGAATTAATTCCTTCTGGGAGGATTTCTTGGGCGGTTATTGTCTTGGAGAATATTTTGTTGGGGATTATACGGAGCTTGGTAGGGACTGGCATTTTTGGGAGGTAGAGCTCGGCTTTGGGTGTTATTTTGTAGCAGTATGTAAAGTTGTGCGTTCATCACTGCATAATGAGGTGGTGCCTTGGCATATGCACCATCATGGTATGGGTAGTAATGTTGCGAAGTTCTAGGTGGCATATATGATTGGCTGAATGACATGCAGGCCTCCTTCGAGCTTGAAGCCATCATGGCTCCCTCTTCTCTCTCCTGTTTCTAATTGCCAAACCCCCCGACCTATTCTAGATAGCCTGCGATGTGGCTTTGAAGGAAGCTTCACTCAATATTCTTCCCGTCCTCATGCCATTCTCAACTATTTCTCCAATCTTAATTGCCTCAGCAAAAGGTTTTCCAATGGTGGCTAACATGTAATGAAGGTAATCAGGATCCTGAGCTTGGATAAATAGTCAATCATCTCCGTTTCTTTTGTTGGTGGTTTGACCCTAGCAGCTTGCTCCCTCCATTTGATTGCATATTATCTGAAGCTTTCTGTCATTTTATTCTTTATGTTGACAAGAGAGGAGCGATCTGGCACTATATCAATATTGTACTGGAATTGTTTGACAAGATCTTGAGCCATGTCATTCCAAACATGCTAGTGAGACATGTCTTAATCTATGAACCACTCTGAAGCAATTCCTGCCAAACTTTCCCCAAAATAGGCCATGAGAAATTCTTCTTTGCCTCCTGCTCCCCTCAATTGGTTACAATACCTCTTCAAATGGGGCACAGGATCACCATGCCCATCATACTTGTCAAACTTTGGGATCTTAAAGCCGGGTGGCAAATGAACATGGGGGAACATGCATAGATCGTTGAACGAAACACACTTATGGCCTCCCAAGCCCTGTATGTTTCTCATGGTTTATTCCAAGCTCTTCATTTTTCTGGTCATTTCCTCTTGTTCCATATTCTTGTCAGACTTTTCAATCTCAATTGGGAATACATTCTGTGGAGTATTCTTATAGAAATGTTGAACCTTGAAAGGCAGTTCCGGAGAGTAATGTCGGGCATCATGAGCATTCAGTTGTGGCTCATTCTTGGACTTTTGAGCAAGAGCCGATTGAGAGACAGTGAAAGTATGGACAATGGGTACAATAAGTGGGTTATTTCTAAGAGGTGCGGTTGGAGGGCATGGAGTGGAGGTACTACGGATAGTGAAAGGTTAATGTTCGAACTGAATCCAGATTGGTAGAATGGGTTACTTGTTATGGAGATGGCCAGTTGAGTTGCAACTGACACATTATGAAGATTGTCCGAAGGCCCTATGGGTGGTCGGGGTCGTGTTTGTCCATTCACCCAGGCTTTGTACATCTCTACCAATTATTACTTCAACACTCTTACTTCTTAAACTAATATCGAACCTTGTTCGACCAATTGTCAATGGACATCATCATTATCTGACTCATTCTCACTATTTTTTTCAATTCTACTTTTTCCTTTTGATCTCATGTTGTAAGGATGAGTCGCCAGTTTAAACCACAAACCAACCACCTTTGTTTAACTTTATTTTTATAACAAACAACAAACATGTTAGGGATAGACATTTTACATATATTAATCACACATACTAGTTCATGCACCTAATGCCATTTTTATTTCTAAGATGAGTTTGAAAGGCTTCATGCTTCATCCCGACTAATTGGTTTATTTTAACTAGACTTTAACACACTCTTTTCTTATTCTTTTCTTCTTCTTTCTTTTTCCCAATCATTTTCCTCATTTTTTTGCGGTTTTAAATAGTTTTGATCGAACCCGTTGGAGGTTGCCCACGTATCTCACATCCAATAAGAATCAAACCCGCGTAGTTCGATTTAAATTAAAAAGTCATTTTGAAAACTATGATTTTACACACCAAAACACTTCATATTTTATTTTAAAGAATGGGTATTTTATGAAAACTTGGAGAAAATTTTCTCTTTGTATCTCCTCTGTTTAATTAATCTATCATAAATCCGGTCAACAATTTAGTAAAGCCAACCAAATAATATTGCATATAGCACACAAAAATAAACATGTTGGTCTGAAAAATTAGTACCTGTCGTAGACCGCCCTGGCCCCTGTCCCGCTAAGTCCAATACACATGATACAAATAAAGCATATCCTACTACGGATATCCGTTTCTTGTGGCTTGTTCTTCTAAATTTTCAAATCCTAAAGGACATTGTATCTAGACTTGGCTTACTCGGGCTATTCAACGGGACGGGCCGTCCCATCCCTTCCCGCGTCCCGTCCCGTCTCGGCCCACTTTATGTTAAACGGGATGGGCCAATGTTAAACAGGACACGGGATGGGACGGGACAGCCATTTCGTCCTATTTGTCCCATCCCCTTTCGTCCCGTCCCGCCTGTCCAGCGATTTTTTTTGAGTTCTAGCCATTGGGCAACGGCTCCAATTGCAAAAATAGTCGTTCCCAACAGCCAAAAATGGTCAAAAGTGACTTCCACCCCCTCCCAACACACCTACCCCTTCCAAACTTTTAATATAACCCCTAAGTTTATTAAATTACATGTTGACCCTATTTTCTACTACAAATACCCCCCATCCTTCTTCATTTTTTCCCATAAAAAATCAATCATCTTCTCTCAAATCTCATATATTCTACTTTATTATTCTCTCAATTTTGTTACTATCAACTATCAAGTGATAACTTTCAAGTATTTGGGCAAATTTTTGGAGCAACTTTCAAGCTTCAAATTAAATCGTCAAGTATTTGGAGCAATATTTTGGGCAATTTCTTCAAGGTTCAATATTTAATCACGGTGCACTCATTCCATCTCCTAATTTTAATATATAATTTTTGCGTATCATTTTAGTGCTTATTTTTTTTTTACTTTACGTGTTCTATTTTCGTATTTCATTTGTGTGTTTAATTTTTGTGTTAACTTTTTTAATTTAATTTTTTATTTAAATTATGACACCTAAAAATGTATTTGGCATGTTTAAAAAAAGTAGTAAAAAAATAGTAAAGGTGAAAGTAGTAGTAATCCTAATCCTAGTCTTAATCCTAACCCTTCTCCTAGAATTAGAAAACATATAGATGAAATGACTCATGTTGATGAAACTTCATTTTCCCAACCCCCGCCTGCTATAATATTAATTTCGAAGAACAACTAGATTATGAAACTTTACAATGACAATTTGGCAATGATATTTTTTTTAGGACGAAGAAAATAAGGAAGAAGAATTAGATGAAACACCCACTAGTCCCGCAACACAAGCTCCAACTCAGAGTCAATCTCGGTCTGGAGCTTTATCCCATGTACCCCCTGTAAAGGGTAAGCCTAAGGCTGAACGTCACAAAACATCATTTGTATGGAAATGTTTTAAACATGATAAAGTCAATCATCGTGCTATATGTGAAAAATGTAAGCAACAATTTGCACACACAAAAAGTGGTGGGACGGGGGCTTTAATCAGACACTTACTTAAGGATCACAAATCTTTATGGATACAAGATAACATAGAAGCCAAAAAAATTATAGGTCCTAGCACCGGTACTGGCACTTCTAGTGGATTTATGGGGGTTCTAATTTTTTACAACAACAGCTTGACCCTGCTTCTGGTACTGTTTTACGCCCCTATAACAAAGATAGAGATCGTGAGAACTTAGCAAAAATGGTGGCTGTCTCTGGCTTACCTTTTGCTTTTCCTTCTCACCCTGCGTTTGTGCATTATATACACGAAACATATAATCCTTCTTTTCAAGGTTTTCCTAAGACCACATTAGAAATGATGTTTTAAACTTCAAACTGAATATCTTCAGTATATTCATTGTGTATTTTTTTATTTAGACTGTAAAGAGTCTATCACATCTGATATAGGTCGTAGTCCTAATGGTTATGATTATTTAACCGTTAACTGTCATTGGGTTGATCATCACTGGAACATTCAAAAACGTATTATTGGTTATAAATTTGTTGATTCAAAACACACTGAAGCATATATTGCAACTATTGTTCTACAAATACTTGATTTTCATGGACTCACTGACAAAGTTTTAACTATCACCTTAGATAATGCTTCTGCTAACACAACCGCAACAAATAGCTTAAAACTAGACTTTCTCCAATTAATCTAGATATTTTTCATGTTAGATGTGCATGCCATATTTTTAACTTGGTTGTAAAAGATGGTCTTAATTTATTTTCTGATACTTGTCGTAAAATGCAACATGCTTGCAGTATAATTTGTAATTGGCTACTAACAGGCATAGTTCAAACAGAACCCTTCCTAGAAGGTGGTTGCATAAATTAGGTGCTCTTCAAAAGAATTATATTTGTACGTGAGATTTGAAAGTTCTATTAATAAAATAAAAGGCTCTAGCGTTGAATTTATTTAAAGAATTATCTTAGTTATTTAATACTTTAAAATTATATTAAATAAATTATAACTCTATTATAATTACTAGAATATTTTATTACAAGTCTTTTGTTTTAAAATTTTTATAATTCTTTACTTGGTTTTCTATGTTTATTTTAATTTCCATTTTAATATTTAAGTTTATTAAATAAGTCAAAAAACTAGCCGTTGCAAACTTTAAAAACTTAATCATTGTAAAAAAATAGACATTTTTAAAAAATAACTGCACTTAAGTCCCGCGAACCCGTCCCATCCCATCCCGTTTGTTAGCGGGACGGGATGGGCCAACCGTTTCATCTCGTTTATCCCGTCCCGTTTTGTCCCATCCCGCTATCATTCCGCTTAAATATCGTCCTGTCCCGTTAATTTTATCCCATCCCGTCTCGTTGGATAGCCATACTCCTAGACCGCCCCGACCCCGGTGCAGAGTCCCGCTAAGTCCAATGCACATGATACAAATAAAGCGTATCCTTCTAGGGATATCCGTTTCTTGTGGCTTGTTCTTCTAAATTTTCAAATCCTAAAGGACATTGTATCTAGACTTGACTTACCCGGGCGGACAACCCGAGTTGAGGAGCGTCAAGTGTCACCAGTAGTAGAACAAAACTGGCTAGCTAATGGCTCTCCTGCCTAAACATATGTGACTAAATCATTTACCAGAAGTATGTCTCGACCTAATTTCTTCTATAGACCGTGATGACACCCAACGTTATAGCTGGGCAAGCCAACAATGAACTAACTCTGTGATCATTTCTTTTAAAAAGTTGAAGTAGTGGATTTTTTGTTTCGGCATAAACAGTAAGTAAAAGTTTAATAAAATAAGATATCAAAATTTTTAAAGCAAGTGAGATAAATGAAATAACTCAAAACCATCAAGTGTCTACTAGCATAAATCTCCAAAACCTCGTGTCATAAGTGTATGAGCTACTACTAGAATATAAAAAAGAATACTACACTACTATCTGTGTAATGACCCGACCGGTCATTTTGAGCTTTTGCATTTCGCTCGCCAGTTCGCGGGCATGATTAGACCCGTGTGATGTATTATGACTTATGTAAATCGTCGGTTTTGGTTTTCAGGGTAATCGAAATGAATTTGAAAGAACAATTCTCAATTTGAAGCGTAAAATTTGAAAGATTTAACCAAGTTTTGACTTTTTAGTATTGGATTTCGGATTTGGATTTTTATGATTTGGTTAGCTCCGTTAGGTGATTTCAGACTTGGGAGCATGATCGGAATGTGTTTTGGAGGTCCGGAGTAGATTTAGGCTTGAATTGGCGAAATTGGAATTTTGGCGTTTTCCGGTTGATAGGTGAGATTTTGATATTGGGGTTGGAATGAAATTCCGAAAGTTGGAGTAGGTCCGTTGTGTCATTTGTGACATGTGTGCAAAATTTCTGTTCATTCGGGCGAGGTTTGATAGATTTTTTGACCAGAAGCAAAATTTAGAAGTTTTTGAAATTCTTAGGCTTGAATCCGTTGATGATTCGATGTTTTGATATTGTTTTGAGCGTTACGAAGGTTGGAACAAGTTTGAATGATGATGAGGTATATGTTTTCATGTTTGGTTAAGGTCCCGAGGGACTCGGGTGAGTTTTGGGTGGCTAACGGATCAATTTTTGAACTTTGGACTTGGCAGTTTTGATGGTTTTTGTTGCAGAGATTTTTGTTCATCGCATTCGCGGAGGGTGCATCGCTTTCGCGAAGGGTGTTTTCTGTGATGATGAGTTTTTTCTACGCGTTCACAAAGGAGAGTATGTGAACACGAAGGTGAAGGCAACATGTGCATCGCGAATGCGTGATTGGGGTCGCGTTCGCGAAGAGGAGTGAGGTCGTTGGGCACCCGAGGCCCTTGTGCTATGTGTTCGTGAGATTAGTATCGCGTTCGCGAAAGGCTGGACTGGTGAAGCATCACGTTCACGAAGGGAAGAGTGGAGAGGCAGTGTAATTTGGTCTACGCGAACGCGAGAGGGTGGTCGCGTTGGCGAAGAAGGAAATTTTACCTGGGGCAGAATGTTTAAAAGTGGGTTTCGTGATTTTTGGTCTATTCTCTCCATTGTTGAGCGATATTGGAGATTTTGAGAAGGATTGAAGGGGGAATCCAAGGGAAACACTTGTAGGTAAGATTTTTGAACTCAATACTTGATCCTATGTTGATTCTTACTTGTTTAAACATGAAATTTGTGGAATTTAAAGCCTAAAATTGGGGAATTAGGGCTTTAAATTGGAGAGTGTAAATTGGGGATTTGTGGGGCCATTTGATGTCCGATTTTGATGTTCTTGGTATGTATGGACTCGTGGGAGGATAAGAATTCTATTGATGTAATTTTTATCGGATTCCAAGGCATGGGTCTGGGGGTCGGGTGTAGCCAATTTTGGGATTCTTGGTGTAAATTGGTTATTTTCGAGTGGGCTTTGTTCCCTTAGCATATTTTGATGGTATAAATCTGTATTTGGTTAGATTTCGAGCATTTGGAGACCTATTCGAGAGGCAAAGGCATCGCGGGCTAGAGTTTGGACCGGGTATAGGTAAGTAATGATTGTAAATGCTGTTCTGAGGGTATGAAACCCCGAATTTCACATTGTTGTGCTACTTTGAGGTGACACACATGCTAAATGACGAGCGTGGGGTCATGAACCGTCTGGGATTGTGACTTAGTCTGTCCCGTATGACTGTTAAGTCACGTATTTGATTGAAAACTATTTGATATCATTGTGTTTTGGAAATTATTACCATGTTTTGGGCTGAATGCCATATTTAGGCTTTGTGCCAACTATTTTGGACCCTTAGGGGATTTTTACTACTATTCCTCACTCTTTTGACTTCATATTTGTACTCAGTCCTGTTGTATTCTACTATTTTCAAAACTCAGCCATATTTACTCTGTTTTGATATTTTTTAAATAATATTTTGTGTTGAGCATGATGTTTTATTATTGCCCGAGTGGCTTGAGAGATTTTTTGACTGAGTAAGGCCGAGGCATGTGTTGTGAGGATATTATGGGATCAAGCTGCGCGCCGCAGCAGTGTTGTACTAATTCATGATTATGAGGTCGAGGGCCTGATTTGTTACACCACGAGGTGGCTTGATATGAGGCCGAGAGCCTGGTTGATTATGCCACGAGATGACTTGTTATTGCGCTTGGGTTGTAAGGAGCCCCTCCCGGAGTTTGTACACCCCCAATGAGCGCGTGTACCCAGTGTGAGTGATATAATGTAGCCAGAGGGGTTGTTGTTGTTACATATTGTTGCCCAAGGGGCAGTTCTTGATTCATGTTATGCCCGAAGGACTGATTACGAGTGATTGTGAGGTATACCGAGGGGCTGGTTCTGTTGATATTATGCCCGAGAGGCGGTTTATGGTACATGTTTTGCCCGAGGGACTGTTTACGTTTCTATCATTTTTACTCACTGTTTTATCACTCGTTTGAAACTATTAAAAGTTGTTTTAAAAGGTTTTACTGAAACTGAGCTTGATTTACGAAATGAGTGATTTCTACACTGTTTTGGAAATGTATTGCATTTGCTGTAGTGTTATGACGTGGTTTACGTGTGTTTCTTACTGCTAAACTTTCATTTACTGTTATTACTTACTAAGTTGGCATACTCACATTACTCCCTGCATCTTGTGTGCAGATTCAGGTAATTCTGAACCCGGTAGTGGGTATTGATTGCTCAGTGGCAGGGTCATCGGAGTTAGCAAGGTAGCTGCCTGACGTCCGTAGCATTGCTTTTATCCTCTTGTCTTCCTTAGATTGTATTTAGGATATTTTTAGACTCTTCGTTATATTCAAACCTTAGTAGATGCTCGTGAATTGAGATACCCCAATATCAGGCTTGTGTATTTATTCTGCACTGTTCATTTAGACTTACATTATAAGATATTTGATTAATTAAAGGCTTAAAAATGATTGTTATTGATTAAATGGTTAATTCAGGAGTTATGTCGGCTGACTTAGTTTTACGATAGGCGCCATCATGACCGGGTCGGTTTTAGGGTCATGACAGTCTGAAGTGAACTAGACAGAAAATATAAGCTAAAGAAAGACTTCGGCTACTGCAGAATGGCTCAGAAGGGCAGCTAACTGTAGAGTCTCGTAGAAATCAACGATGCACACCGGACTGATATCCAGATGCACCTACCTCAGATCCTGCACATTTAGTGTAGAAGTGTAGCGTGAGTACATAAACAACATGTACCCAGTAAGTATCCAGTCCAACCTCGAAGAAGTAATAACGAAGGGTCGACTTTGACACTTACTATGAGCTAACAATAAAATACTGAAATTATAATTAAGCATGGATTACATAAATATAGCTTAATACTCATTAACTGGAAATGATAAACAATTATTTTACTAATAGTAAATCCCAGATTAATTTCTGTCATTTAATAATTTAATCTCTTAAGCCAATGAAGCAATATCAATTATAATTGGGCTCCAAGAATTTGTTACACACAATTATGCCGAGGTCGTACGACCCTATCCAACATACAAATATATAAATTGTGCAATGTCGAGCTCAAACAGCACGAATCATAGATGCATCTATTCTATTACCAAGGCGTCGGCTCGCTCCACAAGAAGGAAAATAATTGATAACTAACCAATTCAAGGATTATTAAGAGGCTACTATTCAAGTATACATCAATTCTCATTAACAGTCAAGTAACCCCTCCACAACTCAAGTAAATGAAATTCGACCTTTCACAATTTCATTAACAAGTTCCGATACGATTTAAGTATTTAAATTAGCAAGTAGAGTGCAATTATCGCAAGTATCACATGATTTGGATCCTAAACTATCCGGACATAAGCATAATTAGTAGCTACGTACGAACTCTCGTTACCTTGTGCGTACGTCAACCCCACAAATAGAGGCACATATTAAATCAATTCACATATCGGGCTAATTCCCTCTTACAAGGTTAGAAAAGAGACCTACCTTTGTCTCAAAGCCTGCTTTCTGGTCCAAGATTGTGCTTAAACCCTCAATTCGGTGCCAAACGACTTGAAACTAGTCAAATGTTTTATAAAATAGTCAATACATATTCAAAAGTTTATATCCTAACTATCAAAGTGATTTCCCAACCCTAATTGAAGAATTCCTAAATTTTACCCCCGGGCCCAAGTGCCCGGACTCCGGAAATATTTGAAGAAAGTTGTTACCCATAACCTCATGAACTCGAATATATGATTTTCACCAAATTCCATAACAAATTTCGTGGCCAAATCCCATTTTATAAAAAATCTAGGTTTTCACCTAAACCCATGATTTTCACTAATTTACATATTAAATCTACCCATAAACTATGTATTTAACTCACATTGTGTAGAAATTTCTTACCTCAAAGTGTTAGGTGAAATTCCCTCTATAAGAGCTCCAGAAATCCCCCAAGAGATGAAATAAATAAGCTCAAAATGCCTAAGTCCCATTTTAAAATGTTTCTGCCCAGGGACCCTTATATGTGATCGCGGCCAAGCACACGCGCTCGCAAAGGCAAAGGCTTGAGGGGCCCAGAAAAGGCTCTACACGAACGCGGTCTAGGCACGCAAACACGGGGCCTGGCACGCGAACACGAAGGGAAATAGGGGTGGCCCAGGCCTAGGCTTCTATGCGAACGCAGCTCTGCAACCGCGAACTTGAAGGCCAAAGGGCCCAGGCCTCCGCGAACGCGGCCCTGCCTACGTGAAAGAGAAGGGAAAAATGCCCCCAGCCCCAGTACCCCAAATCCTTCTATGCGAAACGTGGGTCCTTTCACATTGGCGTAAAAGGAAACCAGAACTGGAAATTTTTGGTTTTTCAAACTTTGCTCCGGGTGGTCCAAAACACACCCGAGCCACTCAGGACCCCATCCAAATGCACCAACAAGTCCATAAACCTAATACGGACTTGCTCGAACTCTTTAAATGCATAAGACGACATTAAAACTAAGAATCACACCCCAAACCAATTGAATCAAAAATATGAACTTAAAGTTCTTCGATTTACTCCCAATGCACCGAAACACACTTAAACCACTCAGAATGACACCAAATTTTGCATGCAAGTCTTAAATCGCCATACGGAACTATTCCTAGACTCGGAATCCCAATTAAACCTCGATAACACCAAATCCTACCTCAAACCAAATTTAAAGAACTTTAAAACCTTCAAAGAGTCAACTTTCACTATTAGGCGGCGAAGTGCCCCCGGGTCATCCAAAACCTGATTCAAACATATGCCCAAGTTCGAAATCATGATACTAACCTATTAAAACTGTAAAATCTCGATTTTGAGGTCGTTCACTCAAAATGTTGACCGAAGTCTAACTTAGCCTTTTAAAGTCAAACCATGGAATCAAGTGTTTCGATTTCAACCCGAAATCCTCCAAATTCCAAACTAATCATCCCCGCAAGTCATAAAATAGTAAAAGCACATATAAGAAGTCTTATTTAGGAAAACGGGGTTTTAGAAAGTAAAACAACTAGTCGGGTCGTTACAAAGTAGGTAGGCTAACTCGCTTTATCTCAAGACAAAAAAATTGTGATACTGGTAGGCAAACACAACATAACTACCTATCAGAAGAATCAGAGGGATGCGAGAGAGGATACAATTTATATGACAGTTCAAACAAATATTAAAGCGGTAAATAAACGACAAATAACACATTAGGCTCCCAAATACAATAATATCCTGTAACGACCCGGCCGGTCGTTTCAAGAATTACCACTTTGTTTCTACTATTTTTGCTTCTTTATGTCTTGTTAAATTGTATGTATGGTATCGAGTTGGTTAGGTCAAGTTCGGAGTGGTTTTGGTGAGGTTTGAGACACTTAGTCTCTTAAGTTGGTCTTTTAGTTGGAAAAGTCAACCGGAAGTTGACTTGAGAGCAAACAATCTTAGAATTTAGTTTTTATGATTCGGATAGCTTTGAGAGGTGATTTGAGACTTAGGCGCATGATCGGAATATTTTTTGGAGGTCCGAAGTAGATTTAGGCTTGAATTGGCGAAAATGGATTTTTGGCGTTTTCCGGTTCATAGCAGAGATTTTGATATAGGGGTCAGAATAGAATTCCTAAAGTTGGAGTAGGTCTGTTATGTCATTTGTGATGTGTGTGCAAAATTTCAAGTGATTCGGACGAGGTTTGATAGACTTTTTGATCGAAAGTGGAATTCGGAAGTTTTTAGAGTTCTTAGGCTTGGTTGATTTGTTGTTTTTGGTATTTCGAAGATTGGTATAAGTTTGGATGGTGGTATATGGCTTGTTCATACTTTTGGTTGAGGTCTCGTGGGAATCGGGGTGATTTCGGATGGTTGACAGAAGTTTTGGAGTTGGAAAATTTGCAGCTGAAGTGCTGAAGCTCCTGTCATAACTGCACTTGTGGCTTGGGGACCGCAGGTGCGGGCCCGCAGAAGCACAATGAGGGTCGCAGATACGAAAATGGGCAAGAGGATCTGGAACCACAGATGCGAATTTTTGAGCACACCCGCGATAGCACAGGTGCGGGATTTTGATCGCATGTACGGTCTTGAGCGGTTACGTGAATTCCACAAATGCGCACTTGGGACCGCATGTGCGGGTTCGCAGGTGTGAGCTTTTCGACCGTAGAAGCGGGTTGGCTCGGGCAGAACATATAAATTTAACCCTTCGCGATTTTAGAGTGGTTTTTTCACCATTTTCATGCGGGTTTGAGCTTGGGAGAGCAATTTGAAGAGAGAATTCAAGAGGGTTTCGATGAGGTAAGATTTTTGGACCCTCAACTTGTTTCTATGATGGTTTTTGATTGATTAATCTTGAAATCTATGGAAATTAGTAGCAAAATTGGGGGGTTTAGGGCTTGGAAATTGGAGACTTTAATCTAGGGATTTGAGGGGTCATTTGTGGTTGGATTTTGGTATTCTTGGTATGTATGAACTCGTGGGAGGATAAGGAGTTTAGCGATGTAATTTTTATCGGATTCCGAGATGTGGGCTTGGGGGTCGTGTTTGGCCAATTTCGGGATTTGTGTTGTAATTTGATTATTTTCGCATGGGCTTCGTTCCCTTAGCATATTTTGACGTCATGATTTTGATTTTGGATAGATTCGATGCGACAAGTCAAGAGGTAAGGGCGTCGCGGAGTAGTATTTCATCCGGTTTGAGGCAAGTAACCATTATAAATCTGTACCTGAGGGTATAAAACCTCGGTATTTCGTATTGTTTTGATAAATGAGGTGACGCACATGCTAGGTGACGAGCGTGTGGGCATGCACCGGTAGGGATTGTGACATGGTCCATCCCGTAGCTACTATTAAATCGTGTATTTTGATTTAAAATCTTATGATATTCCGTGTTTTAGAGATTGAAACCATATGTTGGGTTGTACGCCATTTTTGGGGCCTTGTACCGGCCTGTTTAGACCCTTAGGGGTATTTTTACTATTTTCCTCACTCTGTTTGATTTGAAAGCATATCATCAGTTATGTTCTACCTGTTATTTGTTTAAGACCGGTTTCATCACTCTACTTCATATGAAGACTGTTTGGGCTGAGTTCCCTGATTTTTAACTGATATGCCTGAGTGGCCGTGAGGTTAATGACTGAGAGAGGTTTGGGACATAATGATGAGGATTATATATATCTATTATGGATCGGGCTACACGCTGCATCGATATTATATATATGGAACGGGCTGCACGCCACATCGATATACATATAGATCGGGCTGCACGCCGCAACGATATACATATGGATCAGGATATACGCTGCAGCGATATACATATGGATCGCGCTGCATGCCGCAGCGATATATATTGGATCGGGCTGCGCACCGTAGCGATATGGCGCTTGGATTGTTGGAGCCCCTCCAGAGTCTGCACACCCCCAGTGAGCGTAGTCTACTATAAACTATGGATCGGGCTGCATGCCACAACGATTATTATCATTATTATGACAATGAGATATTTATTAGGCCGGAGTGCTGAGTGTGAGTACTGTGTGAAGAGAGCTGAGTCACAAGGCTTGCCCGAGAAGCTATACTTATGAGTGATACCTTGTCCGAGGGGCTTGTCTGTGACATTTTAATGCTTTCCATTCTTCTTTTAAATTGAGCTTCTTTGAAAAATGGTGAATTAAATGCTTTCAATGGATTTTGAATTGCAACTGGAGTTTTATGAGATAACTTGCTATTAAATTGTAGAATTTGACTTGAAATTTCTTTTGAAACTTCTTATGTGATTTTAAATGCTCGTCACTGCACTCAGACTTTATTTACTTTAGTTACTTACTGAGTTGGCATACTCACGTTATTCCCTGCACCTTGTGTGCAGATCTAGGTGACTGAGCATCAGAGTGAGAGCTTCCAGCACTCTCAGAGTTTTGCCAAAGACTGCAAGGTAGTTGCACGGCATTCGCAGCCCTGCTTTCCTCCTTCCTATCTTGTATTTTGTTATTTCAGACTTATGATGTATTATTCAGTCAGTTTGAGTTGTATTTAGAGGCTCTTGACTAGTGACACCGGATTTGTTTGGGCTATGTTGGTATTATGTATTGGTTTTTCGCATATTCTGTTTTATTCATCTATTTCATATGACGAATTTGAGACTTATTCGATATAAGAAAATGATTTTTTATAAAAGATTTTATGTTTGGTTGGCTTGCCTAGTAGTGTGATAGGTGTCATCACGACCGGGGTATTTGGGGTCGTGACAAGTTGGTATCAGAGCCTAGGTCACATAGGTCTCGCAAGTCATGAGCCGATTTAGTGGAGTCTTGCGGATCGGTACGGAGACGTTTGTACTTATCCTCGGAAGGCTAGAAACCTTCAGGAAAAACTTCACATTCTTGAAATTCCTATCGTGCGAATCTATTGATTCTAGTACTAAACTTCTGTTATTCTATTCCCTCACAGATGGTGAGGACATGTGCTACTTGTTAGGACGGACAACCACCAGTACCGCCAGTTAGGGCCACTAGAGGTCGAGGTCACGGTCGAGGTTGTGGTAGGGTCAAGGGTGTTTCCCACACAGCAGCTAGGGCATCACCTACAGATCCACTAGCCGCCATAGTTCAGGATCAGGTCCTAGTTGTGGACGCTCCAGCAGCACCAGCTTAGGCACTGGTTGTGCCCATTGTGATTCCAGGCCTTCAGGAGGCTCTAGCTCATATTCTATCAGTGTGCACTGGTTTGGCTCAGGCAATCTCAGTTACTACGGCCGCAACTAGTTCTCAGGCCATGGGAGGCAGTCAGACTCCCATTGCTCGCACACCTGAGCAGGTTGTGTAGGGACTTCAGACACCGGGGGCACCTCCAGCCCAGCCGGTTGCACTAGCCAGGATTATGTGGTACAGTTATGCCTGATGACGAGCAGCGTCGATTGGAGAGGTTTGGTAGACTTCAGCCTCCGACTTTCAGTGGTACAGAGGGTGAGGATGCTCAGGGTTTCTTGGACAAGTGTTAGAGGATTCTTCACACAGCAGGTGTTCTGGAGACCAGTAGGGTCGCATTTACTACATTTTAGATTTGTGGAGCTGCCTTTACTTGGTGGGAGGTTTATGAAAGGCGTACGTTTGTTGATGCAGTGCCCCTTACCTGGCACAGTCTCATAGAGAGGAGCTGCACAGGCAGTTCGAGCAGTTGCATCAGGGGGATATGACTATGATGCACTATGAGATAAGGTTCTCAAAGTTAGCTCGTCATGCTATTTGGTTGGTTCCTACGGATAGAGAGAGGATTCGAAGGTTCGTTTATGGCCTCACATATCAGATTCGAATTTTCATGACCAGGGAGAGAGTGTCAGGTGCTACTTTTGAGGAGGCGAGATTGAGTCAGTTCGTCGCCAGAAGCAAGATGAGAGAGAGACCAAGAGGCCTCGGGGATCTGGTAGTTTTAGTGGTGCTCCTTCGAGAGGCCAGTTTCAGCACGGTAGAGGTCGTCCATTCAGGCATGCTCAGTCAGCTCGCCCAGTTCATCGTGGGGAATCATCGGGCCATGGTTCCCACAACTCGCATCAGGGCCATTTATCACTCAGTACCCTACCAGCCTAGAGTTCGTCTCGTGCTCCATCAGTTCAGGGTTCTTATATGCTAGGTCCTTCTACTGGTCATTCTTGTGCCAGGGGTTCCCTTCAGTCCCCGTTCCCCGCACCAGGGAGTTATTACAAGTGTGGATAGTTTGGGCATATGAGGAGACAGTGTCCTCGTCTTCTTGAGGGTCTGTCTCAGCAGAGGGGTCAGCCCTCGACTTCAGCTCCAGTTACTTCACCACCTGCTTAGGTAGCTAGGGGTGAGGGTCTGTCGGCCAGTGGTCATTCTAGAGGGGGAGGTCAGGCCCATTACTATGCACTCCCAACCAGACCAGATGATGTTGCTTCATATGTTGTGATTACAGGTATTGTCTCGGTCTGCCACAGAGATGCCTCTGTATTATTTGATCCTGGTTCCACTTTTTCATATGTGTCGTCATATTTTGCTCATTATCTGGATATGCCCTGTGAGTATCTTATTTCATTTGTTCATCTATCTACTCCAATGGGCGATACTATAGTTGTGGACCATATATACCGGTCGTGTGTGCTGACTATTGGGGGTCTGGAGACTCAAGTAGACATATTGTTGCTTTGTATGGTGGACTTTGATGTTATATTGGGCATGGATTGGTTATCTCTGTGTCGTGCTATATTGGACTGTCATGCTAAGACAGTGATGTTCGCTATGCCGGGTGTGCCACGGATTGAGTGGTGAGGTTCGACTGATTTTGTCCCCAGTAGGGTGATTTCATTCTTGAAGGCCCAGCGGATGGTTGGGAAAGGTTGTCTTTCATACTTAACCTTTGTGAGGGATGTCAATGCAGAGGCTCCTAGTATTGATTTTGTTCCTGTTGTGAGGGATTTTCTTGATGTGTTTCCTGTAGGCCTGCCAGGCATGCCCCCGGACAGGGATATTGATTTTGGCAATGACCTGGTGTCGGGCACTCAACCCATCTCTATTCCACTGTATCGTATGACACTAGCGGAGTTGAAGGAGTTGAAAGAGCAACTGCAAGAACTCCTTCATAAGGGGTTTATTCGGCCTAGTGTTTCACCATGGGGTGCTCCTATTCTATTTGTGAAGAAAAAGGATGGCATGATGAGGATGTGCATTGATTACAAGTAGGTTAACAAGGTTACAATTAAGAACAAGTATCCGCTACCTCGCATTGATGATTTGTTCGACCAGCTTCAGGGAGCGAGGGTGTTCTCCAAGATTGATCTCCATTCAAGGTATCACCAGCTGAAGATCAGGGACTCGGATATTCTTAAGACAGCTTTCAGGACCCTATATGGACACTATGAGTTCCTTGTAATGTCTTTTGGGCTGACCAATGCCCTAGCAGCATTCATGTATTTGATGAACAGCGTGTTCCAACCGTATCTCGACCCGTTTGTCATAGTTTTCATTGATGATATTCTAGTGTATTCGCGTAGTCAGGAGGAGCATGCGGAGCATTTGAGAGTTGTGTTGTAGAGGTTGAGGTAGGAGAAGCTTTATGCAAAGTTCTCCAAGTGTGAGTTTTGGCTCAGTTTAGTGGCTTTCTTGGGGAACGTGGTGTCCAGTGAGGGTATTTAGGTTGATCCGAAGAAGATAGAGGCGGTTCAGAGTTGGCCCAGGCCGTCCTCAGCCATAGAGATTCGCAGTTTTCTTTATTTGGTGGGTTATTACCACCGGTTCGTTCAGGGATTTTCATCTATTGCATCACCCTTGACTAAATTAACTCAGAATGATACTTTATTCAGGTAGTCGGATGAGTGTGAGGCGAGCTTTCAGAAGCTCAAGACAACATTGACCACAACTCCAGCATTGGTTTTGCCATCAGCTTCTAGTTCATATACAATATATTGTGATGCTTCGAGAGTAGGCATTGGGTGTGTGTTGATGTAGGAGGGTAGAGTTATTGCTTATGCTTCTCTTCAGTTGAAGCCCCATGAGAAGAACTACCTCGTTCATGATCTAGAGTTGGTTTCCATTGTTCACGCATTGAAGATTTGGTGGCATTATTTATATGGTGTGTCTTGAGAGGTGTTTACTGATTATTACAGCCTCCAACACTTGTTCAAACAGAAGGATCTCAATTTGAGGCAACGAAAATGATTGGAGTTGCTAAAGAATTATGATATTACTATCTTGTAGCATCCGAAGATGGCCAATATAGTGGCCAATGCTTTAAGTAGAAAGGCGGTGAGTATGGGCAGTTTGGCATATATTCCTGTTGGGGAGAGACCCCTTGTAGTAGATGTTCAGGACTTGGCCAATCGGTTTGTGAGGTTGGATATTTCGGAGCCCAGTCGAGTATTGGCTTGTGTGATTTCTCGGTCTTCTTTATTTGATCACATCAGAGAGCGCCAGTATGATGATCCTCATTTTCTTGTCCTTAAAGATAGAGTTCAGCACGACAATGACAGAGATGTGACTATTGATGATGATGGAGTGTTAAGGATGCAGGGCCGGATATGTGTGCCCAATATAAACAGTATTCGAGAGTTGATCTTAGAGGAGGCCCATAGCTCGAGGTATTCCATTCATCTGGGTGTCATGAAGATGTATCAAGATCTGAGACAGCATTATTAGTGGAGGAGGATGAAGAAGGATATTGTAGGATTTGTAGCTCGGTGTCTCAATTGTCAACAGGTGAAATATGAGCATCAGAGACTGGGTGGCTTGCTTCAGTAGATGGTTATTAAAGAGTGGAAGTGGGAGCGGATCACCCAGGACTTTATAGTTGGGCTCCCATGGACTTTGAAGAAGTTCGATGCTATTTGGTTGATTGTGGATCGACTGACCAAGTCCGCGCACTTTATTCATATTCATACTACCTATTCCTCAGAGCGGTTAGCTGAGATTTATATCGAGAGGTTGTTCGCCTATATGGAGTTCCAGTTTCCATCATTTCAGATAGAGGTACTCAATTTATTTTACAGTTTTGGAGGGCCGTGTAGCGAGAGTTGGGTACTCAAGTGGAGTTGAGCACAACTTTTCACCCTCAGACAGACGGGCAGTCCGAGTGCACCATTCAGATATTGGAGGGCATGCTGCGCACTTGTGTGATTGTCTTCGGTGGTTGATGGGATCAGTTTCTACTGCTCACGGAGTTTGCATATAACAATAGTTATCAGTTGAGTATTTAGATGGCTTCATACGATGCTTTATACGGTAGGCGGTGTAGAACTCCAGTTGGTTGGTTTGAGCCCCGCAAGGCTAGGCTTTTGGGTACAGACTTGGTGTAGGATGCTTTGGACAAGGTGAAGGTGATTCAAGTGAGGCTTCGTACAACACAGTCAAGACAAAAGAGTTATGCTTTGATCGCAGGTGTGGTCTTGAGCGGTTAAGTGAATTCTACAAATGTACACCTGGGTTCGCAGGTGCGGGTCCGCAGATGCAAGGTTTTCGACCGCAGAAGCGGTTTAGCTGGGGCAGAACATATAAATCTAACCCTTCACGATTTTTAAGTGGTTTTTTCACCATTTTCATGCGGGTTTGAGCTTGGGAGAGCAAATGAAGAGATAATTCAAGAGGGTTTCGTGGAGATAAGATTTTTGGACCCTAAACATGTTTCTATGATGGTTTTTGACTGATTAAGCTTGAAATCTATGAAAATTAGTAGCAAAAATTGGGGGTTTAAGGCTTGGAAATTGGAGACCTTGTCTAGGGATTTGAGGGGTCATTTGTGGTCGGATTTTGGTATTCTTGGTATGTATAAACTCGTGGGAGAATAAGGAGTTTATTGATGTAATTTTTATCAGATTCTGAAACGTGGGCCCAGGGGTCCGGTTTGGCCAATTTCGGAATTTGTGTTGTAATTTGATTATTTTTGCATGGCTTCGTTCCCTTAGCATATTTTGACGTCATGATTCTGATTTTGGATAAATTCGACGAGAGTTGAGGCCAAGTCGAGAGGCAAGGGCGTCGCGGAGTAGTATTTCATCCGGTTTGAGGTAAGTAACCATTGTAGATCTGGACCTGAGTGTATGAAATCCCGGTATTTCATATTGTTTTGATAAATAAGGTGATGCATATGCTAGGTAACGAATGTGCGGGCGTGCACTGGTAGGGATTGTGACTTGCTCCGTCCCGTAGCGACTATTAAGCCACGTATTTTGATTAAAAATCTTATGGCATTCCGTGTTTTAGAGATTGAAACTATATGTTGGGTTGTACGTCGTGTTTGGGGCCTTGTGCCGGCTTGTTTAGACCCTTAAGGGTATTTTTACTATTTTTGCTCACTCAGTTTGATTTGAAAGCATATCCCAGTCATGTTCTACCTGTTATTTGTTTAAGACCGATTTCATCACTCTATTTCTTATATATGAAGACTGTTTGGGATGAGTTCCCTGATTTTTCACTGATATACCCGAGTGGCCGTAAGGTTAATGACTGAGAGAGGTTTAGACCTAATGGTGAGGATTATATATATCTATTATGGATCGGACTATACACCACAGCGATATTATATATATGGATCGGGTTGCACGCCGCAGCGATATACATATGGATCGGGCTGCATGCCGCAGTGATATTCATATGGATCGGGCTGTATGCCGCAATGATATACATATGGCTCGGGCTTCATGCCACAAAGATATATTGGATCGGGTTGCGTGCCGCAGCGATATGAAGCTTGGGCTGTAGGAGCCCTTCTAGAATCTGCACATCCCTAGTGAGCGTAGTCGACTATAAACTATGAATCGGGCTGTACGTCGCAGCGATTATTATTATTATTATGACTATACGATATTTATTAAGTCGGAGTGTTGAGTGTGAGTACTGTGTACCGAGAGTTGAGTCACGAGTGACTGAGAGCTATACTTATGAGTGATACCTTGCCCGGGGGGCTTGTCTGTGACATTTTAATGCTTTCCACTCTTCTCTTATATTGAGCCTTTTTGAAAAATGGTGAATTAAATGCTTTCAAAGGATTTTGAATTGAAACTGGAGTTTTATTAGATAACTGGCTATTAAATTGCAGAATTTAACTTGAAATTTCTGTTGAAACTCTTTATGTGATTTTAAATGCTCATCACTCCACTTAGATTTTATTTACTTTAGTTACTTATTGAGTTGGCGTACTCACGTTACTCCCTGCACTTTGTGTTCAGATCTAGGTGCCCGAGCATCAAAGTGAGAGCTTCCAGCACTCTCAGAGTTTTGCCGGAGACTGCAAGGTAGCTGCACGGTGTTCACAGCCCTGCTTTCTTCCTTCCTATCTTAGTATTCTGTTATTTCAGATTTATGATGTATTATTCAGTCAATTTGAGTTGTATTTAGAGGCTCTTGACTAGTGACACCGGATTTGTTTGGGCTGTGTTGGTATTATGTACTGGTTTTCCATATATTTTGTTTTATTCATCTATTTCATATGACGAATTTGAGACTCATTCGATATAAGAAAATGATTTTTTATAAAAGATTTTGTTGTGGTAAATGTTTGATTGGCTTGCCTAGTACTATGATAGGCGCCATCACAACCATGGTATTTGGGGTCGTGACATATCCAAAACATGATAAAATCCAAACAAGAATCAATGTACATAGCTCGAATTCTGATTAATTGTTCCCCAGTGGAGTCGCCAGAGCTGTCACACCTCTTTTTTCCCGCAACACTATTATGGGATTGAGTTAGAAGAGTTTTTCCAATTAAAGTGATGTTTTGAAAATGATTTAGAGTTTCCACTTGGAATTGAGTTTTGGTATTCCAAGTCACCTTTTATTTTAATCCCTTATCAAACGGAAGGTTTGACTCCTTATTTATGGTCTACAAAAATAGAAGACTGAGTAAGGAATTCTGTTAACCGAGGGAAAGGTGTGAGCCACCCCTTGAGTCTCGTGATTCTAGCATAGTCTCCTTATTAACTCATGTCCGGCTTAAATTAATTCTTGGCTATTCTTATATTTTATTGGCTATGACTTGTCTATTACCACTTCACTTAATTTATTATATTTTATTAATTATTTTGACCTACATGCAGTACGCACACAAAGTATTCCTTTGAAGTTAGATGTTAAACCAAGGTACGGAAAATACACATAGTTAAAATATAATTATTTTAAATGTAAAGGTATCGAGACGCGGGAATGCACACATGATCCTTTTATTATTTAAGCATATCAATCCAACGTTCGGTATGAATATATGGGCTAATATTTAAAGTGTGTCTAAAGCTTTTCTAGATTATTCAGAGATTTCAATTATTATTTTTGCGATATTTGAGATTGTTGTGAGGCCATAGTTTATGGATATAAAATTATTGTGAAAAGAATATATGGTTTAGCTCACTTGTTTCAAGAGACATGTGAATGACAAAAGGTAAATGTACTCTACGGCCCATTAAGTTGCAACTTCAAATTTATTTTTAAAAGGAAACCTAACGGATGAAGGAAGTAAACGATAATCTCCAAAAGGGACTTTCACAATTTTGCAACTGAAAATCACAAAGTAATACGCATATTAATGAAGAAAAAGAAAAAGTAGAAAAAAAGATCTTTGTATTTTCTTCGAATTTTTGCAACTTAACCAGTAATAACTAATAAGGCAATTAACGAGTAAAACATAAACTTGAGCTACCTAAAAATTGGACAAAATATGTGAACATATATAGTGTGCCACGGAAACCTTTTGCTTAAACATGCAAGAATGAATCACATTTTTTTAACTGATGCTCCTACGAGCCTAAGCGAAAATACACCGCAAATCCGGATTAAAACATAGACAATTCAATAATGTGCTCGACATAACATTCATACCAACTTAACAATAGATGATGTGAAGATTAACAGGAAAGCTTCATTCATCCATGGCATATTTAGAGTAAAAATAAATAAGAAATAGACTCTTTTATCTTTCTCATGTAGCTCATAAACCTGCTGTTAGAATGTTCATATCAACAAATAATTATGTAATAGGCTATCAACACGAATCACTTGAGGAGAATTTTCATAAAAAAACAGTGACAATATTAGGAGAAAAAGTAGTAGATCCAAGAAAGAAACAAACCTCTAATGCATCAAAAGAAATTTTTCCTTCTAAATATAAACAAAGTCAAAGCAGGTACAAGGAAGCAACTTTCGAATCTTCAGAACCAAAAACCGTAACAAAAACTTCGAAACTCGCCGGAACTCGATGAACCTCGGACATACTCAATTGGGCTTGCGCATTTTTAATGGCTGAGATTTGGACTGTTCTCGAGCTGTTTTCAGCTGAGTTCGGTGGTTATTTAATGGCTAGAATTTTGCCGCTGACGTTTAGTATCGGTAATGAGAGAAAAAACAAAATTTTTGGCGGCTACTAGCTTAACTCTTTGAAGCTTTCTTTCTCTCTCAATTTTCGTTCCTCTCTTCTGTTCAAAATTTTCTCTTTTTCAAAATATTGTCCCCTTTCTTTTCAGATGCAAATGTAAATTATATATAGATGTGTGTGTGCTCTATAACTGACGTGAGGAAGTGAGGAAGTAGGGAGTGGGGAAGATTTATGAGGGGAGACGTGATGGTGAGGGGAAGTGAGGGAGTTAGGGAAATGAGGGATTGGGAGGAGCAGATAGTTAGGATTTATATTCTTTTTTCTTCTTATTTTGTTACTTTTTGTTTGGCTTTTTTTTTTTTAAATGAAAACAAGAGAAAGTAACATATATAGATTAAAATATTAATCAATTACTTTTAAACTTAAATATTATATATATATATATATATATATATATATATATATATATATAAAAGAAAAACTAAATATTTATATTATAGTTACCACAGCTTGCATTTAAAATTCTTATTAGAAGAAACAAAATATTTTTTTATAAATTTTCTTTTTCTCTTTGTAAATAGAAATAAAATTTGTACTACAATATGTGAATTTTTATTAAAAAAAAAATCCAAAACAAACCATTAAAATAAGATAAAAGTTTAAAATATCAAAATTAGGCCTAAAAACAATATTTACAATAAAATTTTAGTATGGCCAAAAATTAATTGTTCACACCATTTATCAGAATTTCGCTGCAGTTTGCCTCATTTCAATAATACCTTCGAAGAAATCCCATTACTGTATTATCTTTTTTTTTTCTTGTCTTTTTTTTTTTTTTATTAGAAAGGTAACATCTTCACTTTTATTTTTGGTATTATCCATAGCAGTGGTGAAGTCAGAAATTTCCCCGATGGTATTCAAACTTGAAAAACATAAAAAAAAAAATCTCTGACAAAGGGTGTTCAATATATGTTATATATCTCCACAATCTAATATTTTACCTATATACGCAGTATAATTTTTAATGAATAGTGGTCAATTACCGCTATTTCCAAAGTATAGCTTCGCCCGGATCCATAGTATTCAGCAAAATAAAAATGAATATACATCCCAACAATAATAATGTAAACACTAAATTTAAAATAGTACTCCCTCTGTTCTAGTTTATGTGAACCTATTTCCTTTTTGGTCCGTTCCAAAAAGAATGAACCCTTTCTAAATTTGGTAATAATATAGCTTAAACTTATAACTCTACCCTTAATGAGAAGGGTTTATAACCACACAAATACTCTGGGCCCCATTTGGACTTGTTTAGGACCACAAATTCCAAAAGCCTTCATTTTTTTCTTAAACTTCGTGCTCAGTCAAACAGGTTCACATAAATTGAAACGGAAGGAGTACAAATTAAATATATGCAAGAACTATTAATTAGGTAATTAAGTAAGAAATAATTGATACATGCATAGACCAAAAGGATAACTTTACAAAGACACTATTGGTAATAAACCATATAGGAAAGGACAAAAGATAAATGAGCATTATTACGTTTTATTTAAACCATTGTATACTTCATTTTAAAGTAGTAAAGGAAACTAGCAAGTCCTGTAGCAGCAGCATTGACGACGAACCCCATGACAGCGTCCTCCATCAAAGGCCTCGCCTTGGCACTTTTGGTTGCAAGTGTGACCACTGACACAAACGCCGAAGAAGGTTCTGCTCTTGTATTGGCATAGCTTTGCTTCTACCTTTCTTGGACCTATTTCTACATTCATAAAAGTTAATGACATTAAGATATAGAAAATGCTAAAAAGATTGTTTACAATTTCTATCGGAAAGGAGTCCCAAGAATAGCTAATGTCAGGATATAGAGTTGTACTCTAGTTTGGAAAAGTAAATTTATTTGATAAATTAGGATTCCTTCAAGTTACAAAGTAATAGAGGCATTTACGCGTGAATACAAACATATATTTTATGTACGCATATTTACTGTCACACATATGATACGTGCGTATTATATTTACAGCATATATTTGTGCATGTAATTAATTCAGCTCCTACGTAGTAGTTTTTTTTTTTTTTTTTTGGGAGTAATTATAACCTACCAAATAAAGATATCGAGTTAACATATCAACCTTTTTTTTTATGCTATACAACTACTGAAATATTCTGATCCAGTGTCTCTATGGCTCTGTCAGAGAGAGTGGAATTCTTGCATATAAACCAAAGGGATAAGTCACTATTAAAGAAGACAAAAACCAATTATCTTTCAAATACAAAATTTAATCATACAAGGGGACAAAACATCTCCAAACGAAAGGAAAATTTAGTTTGTAACTAAGGGAAAACATCAATACACCCTAAAAATATAATAATAAGATCCCTACCAGAAATAATAAGGGACAAAACATGATTATTTAATTTATTTTCATCCTAAAAAAAATTAAAGAAACCTAACCTAGTGGGAAGATGTGTAAAGGACACAATATATATACCATTTGCTGAGAGGAGAAGCATTAGGAAGAGAAGCACAGCAATTGTAGGAAAAAGCTTCATTTTGAAAGAGATCTAATTAGCTCTTCGTGAAGATTTCCTTATTAATATTTTTGTTATGAAAGCTATGTGAAAGTTAAGGATTTTATAGGGACAAAGGGTGATGCTTACTATATTTAGGAGTAAGAATTCATAGACACCTGTCTCACGCCATGCAAATTGAGCTGAAACTCAAAACTATGGTGTCAAGAAAAGACCGCTACAAATGGCGTTCTGCCATTTCATGTGATGTAATTGAGACTGTCCCTATCCTCTCTACAGATGGAAACAATTAACTATCTAGTTGGGGCATTCACCAAAGTACTGATATTTGATAGAGAATCATTTAACCACACGGAAGAAATTTATAATTTAGAAAACATACATACACAGTGCGAGCGAGACAGAGATATGAGAAAATGATGAAATAGAATTATCAATGAACTAGTGAAAATGCTATCAAATAAAACCTTGTTGGATATGCAAAGTAAATCTTTTCTAATACCCAAATATAAAAATATGTTAAGATTCCTTTTAGTCTTCAAATCCAAATACATCCATTTTATTACTTACCGTAAGATCTATAATTTTTTTCTAATTTTTCACTATTAAGAGTATTTTTTTTTTGGTCAATCAAAGAGGCGTATATCATAGATTAAGTGATTTTACAAGGAGCAGAGTCCGGTGGTGGTTCATCAAGCTGCCAAGACAGAGTTCGTCAAGCTGTCTAAAGTTTATCACTGCCTCCATTGTGTACTACATTACTATTACAAGAGTTCGTCAAGCTGTCTAGACAAAAAAAATGGGTTCCAAGTGCACAGTTGTACATGTAGTGCGTGTTTGGAGTGTGCCCCATTTGTCTGCTAATAACTCTTGTATTACAAAAGAAGGTGGTTGCACAAAAATATTTGTTGGGGCATTATGATCTAGGGTTGCCCCATATTTAGCTAGTTTGTCTACTACTTGATTTTACTCCCTGTAAGTGTGCATCACCCATGGTCTATCCAGTTGATGTAGTAGGTACCTGCATTCATGAGTTAAGGATGAGTAATGAGGATTTAGGTAACGGAGTAAAGAAATTATCTCAGTTGAATCCACATTGACTTCCAGTAAGGTGATATTGTATTGGAGAGCGAGTCGTAAAACTTCTTGTAGACCAGTAAATTCCATATAATTGTGATTTCCCATTGGCCTTGTACCCATATAACCCAGTAACCATTTGAATGTGGAATCTTTAATTACACCCAAAACCCCGTTTTTGGTTAGGGATATTACAGGCTCCGTCAGAATTTAATTTATAGAACCCATTTGCAGGAGGGTTCCATTTAACGTGTATGTGTGCAAGTTGTGTATGAATTGTGTTATGATTTAGACCTATGTGGAATAATTCAGATGCTTGGCCTATAATGTGTTGAATGTTAGGAGAATGAGTTTTGCCTTCAAAAGAAGTGTGATTCCGACTTTTCCATATGTGCCACTGGGCATAGGGAATTAAAATATGGGAGCTTGTTTGAGTGTTGGTAAAATTGTTTTGGCAAAATGCCTTAGTAACCCCCTAAACTTGTCGAGAATTATTAGTTTCCTCCCCAAACTATATCTGGTTCGAATTATCCCCCTACACTAGAATAAGTGAATTTAACCCCCCCCCCCAGTCTCCTACACCTAGTTAAGTGTTAACACGCGTGGTATATGTGGATAATTTGTAATCCACGCAGGCAAACAAAATGAGTATTAAATTTTAATATTAATAACTAAAAAAAAGGGAAAAAAATAAAGAAAAGGTAAAAGGCAGAAACGTTAGAAGTAAAACATTTGCCCTTTCATTTTTATAAACACCCTTCTCTCTCTGTTAAAAAATTTCTCAAATGCCTCTTCTCATGCCTCTTCAATAGAGTAGAATAAGACTTCAATTGTGGTGTATTTCTGATCATTTGTGGTTTCTTCTCCGGTCATCAAGCTTTTTTAGTGGTCTTCTCCAACTATTTCAAACAGACAAAATCAAAAGGTTAGGGAATTCAAGCATTACTTTCCGATTAGGGTTTTGTAATATATAACAAAGATGAATATCGATTTGTTGTCTATCTTCTATTTTGTTGAGTTAAGGCTTTCAAAATTGAATTTTTAAGTGTAAAATCAGTGATTTTGTGCATGCATATAACGTAGGGTTTTCTGTAATAACTTACAAAATGTAGGGGTTTTTTATTTTTATATTTTAGAATTGTCTGAATGTATGTTATTCGGATTATTTTAGTTATTTTGAATGTATTGCAAGAATTCTTCTGCTATTTTAGTTTAGCTCACTGTTGGTGGATTATTTTATGTAAAAGTGAATCTTTTTCTGTATTTTATTTGTATCTAGCATTTCTTTAATATGTTACAACATTGTACTATTAATTTTAAAAGTTAAATATTGATGAATTATGTATATGGTTGTAGGTTGTCCCATGGCTTCTAAGTACTTTAATTTTAGATGGAAAATTGGTGTAATGTTGGTAAGTGAAGTAGGGCCCGTTTTTGTTGGAGGTAGGATTGAGTATTCCTTCAATATTGATTTTGATCACTTATATATCCCTGAATTAATAGATATTGCAAAGAATTTTGGGGTTACTAAATTGGGAACCACTTATATTGCACCTTCTAAGGGTGGCAAATTGGTAAAACTAGAGAAAGACAAGGATTTGTTAGACCTTGGAGCATTGTTGAATGATGGGGACAAAATAGATATATTTATCTCCAATGACTCTAATTTTGAGGATGTGGGGCATATTGGCCAACATGTGAATGTTGAAAAAGGGGGTGGTAGTCAATTAACTAATATAAATGGAGGCAACAGGGAATCTGAGCCTTTATTTATTCCACGCCCACCAATAATTGCACCAGCTCCAACTGTAGATCTCGGTCTAGAGTTTCCTTTTTCTCTAAATACTACTGAAAGGGCTGAAAAAAAATATAAGAGAGGAAGTAGATGTTGCTAGTGGTGATTTCCAGAGAGAAGGTTCTGCTAGTGGAGATCTAAACAATTCCAGTACTTCCTCTGAGGAAGATGCAGGCACTGAATAAGAATTTGAACTTTCTGATGATTATGAAAGTGATGTCCATGAAGAACTTAGGGTTGTGAAACAAGATCTAAAGGCTTACAAAGTAAAAAAAGGGAAAAGAAGTAGGAAAGAAAGACCTGATGGGTTTCTAGGTGAGGCTGGACTGGATGAAGGTTATGATGATATTGATAAAGAAAGAAAAAATTTGAAGGATAAATTGGGAGGTGATGATGATGAGCCATATTACGACTCATCAGAGGCTGACAGCTTTGCTAGTGAATCTGAAGGTGAAGCTGTTAGTGATGATGAAGTAGTAGAAGAAAACTTGAGGGTAAGGAGAAAGAGTAACAAGGTAGTATATGATCCTTCTTGTGAGAAAGTTATTTGGGAGATTGGCCAAGTATTTGAAAATGTGAAAGAGTTCAGAGAGGCTTTGACCAAGTATGTTGTAAAGAAAGGGGTTCAACTAGACAAATATAAGAATGAGCCAAGTAGAGTTAGGGTGAAGTGCAAAGATGGTTGTCCTTGGATGATATATGCTGGCAAGGAAGATAGGAGTTCAAATTTCATAGTCAAGACATATAATCCTAGACATAAATGCCATAAGACCAACATCAACTTTCTTTGCAATTCAAAATATCTAGCTAATCATTATAAAGAGAGGATTATTTCACAACCTACCATTAAAGGTTGGGAAATACAAGATCTTGTTAGGGAGGACTTTGGTGTGTATGTGGGTAAGGCTATTTGTTTAAAGACAAGAAAAATTATTTTGAAAGAAGTCATGGGAGATCATATTGTTGAGTTTGGTAGACTTTTTGACTATAGAGATGTGCTTCTACAAATAAATCATGGTAGCACATGTATAGTTAAGGTAGCTGATTTAGAAGATGGTAAGAAAGAGTTTATAAGCTTCTATATATGCTTTGCTGCTATGAAGAGGGGATTCTTGGAGGGATGCAGAAAGTGTATAGGACTGGATGGCTGTTTTTTGAAGGGGATATGCAAAGGACAATTATTAGTTGCAGTTGCTAAAGATGGAAACAATCAAATGTTTCCCATAGCATGGGCCGTTATTGGGACTGAAAAAAAAGGAAACATGGACATGGTTTATGAGAATATTGCAAGAAGACTTACAACTTGGAGATGGAAATGAGATCACTATTATCAGTGACATGCAAAAGGTATGATACCATACTGTTATTTATTGCTTTTTTACTGTTTCTATTGTTATTTATTATTTCTTTTTCTAATTTTAGGGTTTTGTTAGTGTTGCTGAAGAAGTATTTCCAGCTTGTGAGCACAGAATGTGTGCAAGACATATTCTGTCAAACTGGTCAAAAAAATGGAGGGGAATTGAAAGAAGAAAAAAGTTTTGGAGTTGTGCTAGAGCAACATATGAGGCTGAATTGAAAAAGAGGCTAGATGAATTAAATACATTGGGTCACAATATTGTTGAAGATCTTATTTCATACAACAAAGAAAGATGGTGCAAAGTCTACTTCAAAGAATTCTCCAAATGTGACAGTGTGGACAATAATATGTCGGAAAGCTTTAATGCCTGGATATTGGGAGCTAGACACAAGACAATTGTGTCAATGCTAGAAGAAATTAGAGTCAAGGTCATGATAAGGATACCTAAGATGAGGGCCTTTGCTAAAACTTGGGTAGATGAGATATCTCCAATGACACTGAAGAACTTCAACACTAATGTGGAGAAGTCAATGAAGTGTAAGATTCATTGGAATGGAGAACATGGCTTTGAAATTCAGGAAGGTATAGCTAAGTTTATTGTTCACCTGGAAAGAGGATATTGTAGTTGCAGGTCATGGCAATTGAAAGGTATTCCTTGTGCACATGCCATAACAACAATGCAGTTTAGGATGATTGATGCATCTGAGTCAATTGCATCATGGTACAGAAAGGAGACATATTTACGAGCTTATTCCAATTTCATACAATCTGTTCCCAATATGATAATGTGGCCAGCTATATCAAATCCAAAGATTGAGCCACCTACAGTTAGAAAAATGCCTGGCAGGCCAAAGAAGAATAGAAGAAAGGAGGAAGGAGAAATTAAAAGAACTGGAAAGTTATCAAAACGGGGAATAGCTATGACATGCTCGATTTGCAAGTCCATTAAACACAATAAAAGAAGCTGTCCTTCAAGGCCTGAAGCAACATCAGCCACAAGAACAACAGAGGTAAATTTTATATACCCCGCTTACCTTTAAATTATTGACACATTAGTATTTTAACTTGTTATATTGTTATATGTCAGTATAATGCTACCCTACAGTCATCTACTGGAAGTACAAGAAAGAGAAGTGTTGTTGATAGTCAACAAGAATCTACAAGCAAGGGAGGTGAAGCTAAAGCGAGCAGACGTAAGTACAAGAGTCCAAGAGTTGTGAGGCATGGTGTATTTGTATCTAAGACTGGTTATAGTTGTGTTAATGTAAGTATTTTCCCAGTTTACTATCAATTTATTACTTTCATTGTCTTTGAAGTTATATTTAAATTTTTTCTCATAATTACAGCAAGGTTTGCAAAGCAGCAGATTAGTTACCACACTACAATGATAAATTCCGCAGAAGTTACAAGTATTGGGTATAAGCCTAGCAAGTCTTTGAAGTGGAAAGGAAAGCCCGCTATTAGCCAAAGACAACTCCAAATGAAAAGTACTATGCATAGAGTCCCAAAAAAAAAAAGCAAAGGCTATTAAGATTCAAGCAAGATCTCAAACTGAAAAATCTCCATCCAAAGAACCAACATAGATTTGTTCTATGATTAAGTTAGTTTTTTTGGTGTATGCTTAGTATGTAATCAGATGATTACAACTTTCTTTGTGGTAGTATTTTGTGTAGCGTTTTTGGTGAAACAGCTCTTTTGTGATACTGGTAGTATTTTTGTAGCTGTTCGATACTAGTAGTATTTTGTGTAGCTGTCAGATATGTTTGGTAAACAGCTCTTTTATATACTGTCCAGATTTTTGTTGCTATCCAGTTTTGTAAACAACGTGTATCTATCTTACATATCTTCCCATTATTTGCAGCAACATGAAATAGCATTTTCATAGTTCTAACAGTAAACTTTTGTGAGGTATAGAGCAGTGACTAGTGCATATTACTCATGTTGCAGTTGGCGCAATTGTTACTGGAAGAATTCTTAAAGGAAGGTATATTTGCTTCCTTTAGCTAACAAAACTGATACTATGGACAAATATGGCAAAATTGAAAGTCTAAGCGGGATTGTGGAAGCTGCTGCATTATTTGCATTATTCCCATCAGAGAAGTTATAGCAACATAAGTAGCCATATCTATTTCTAGTTATGCAAAGTACCTTCAGATATCTATACAAGATTTTGTGAATGACTTAAAATGATAGATTTGTGATACAAGATTTCTGTTCATTCTACTATTTATCAAATACATAGATACCAATTAAAGTTAGATTAAATTGGACACCAACCAAAATACAACATCACATTGCATACTACACTAATACATAGACTAATCTTCAATGTTCTTCCTCACTTTAGCTCATGCTCTTGTTTATTTCTCTTCTTCAACAAACCCAAAATAACAATATAAGCTTGTTTTGGAAATTTCGGTTCATACCACTCAAAACAATTACAAGCCTTACAACCTTTAACCTGCACAAAAAGCACAACTATCAACTTTTTTAGTGAAAAATCCTAGAACAAACCCAACATAAAGTATAATCAATTTAAACTTTGTAAACATTACTTTATCATACCTTATAGTTTTTACAACCAAAAAATCTTCTTCCCAGATTGTCATTTGACCATGAAATTTTTAAATGTGATAGATACCCACATTTACAAAGTGGGTTCATCTTCAATGTCTTGGAGAAAACTAGGATGAAAACCAAGAATATCACTAAGAACTTTAATAATTAAAGAAGAAAATCAAGAATATTACAAAAAGAAAGAACAATAATTATGCTTCAATGGTGGAGCTTATAAAAAGGAAAAAGTGAAAGAATAGCCGTTGATCAGGGATTTTTTACAGTTAGGGCTTATTATGTGGCCATTTTTAACCAGCCTCACGTGCCATACACCATTTGAGATCACTTCTCGTGCCATGTGGCAGCTCGGGGGTTTTTGGGGGAGGGGGTTAAATTAACTTATTCTAGTATAGAGGGGTAATTCGAACCAGAGATAGTTTGGAGAGGAAACTAATAATTCTCGACAAGTTTAAGGGGGTACTAAGGCATTTTGCCAATTGTTTTTTAAAATGAATTGTGATAGTTTTAATGGGGTGTTCTCATGAAATCTTTGAAGGTTGATATTAAGATAGTTAATGCCTAATTGGTGCCAGATCAGTTGTGTTTGGTGACATTAGAAGAATAGATGTGCAATGATTTCATCGTTGGACTGACAGACTGGGCAAATAGTATTCTGGGTTAAGTGTATATTGTGGAGATAATTTGTTGTGGGTAGGTGTTGATGGCTCATAAGCCAAAGAAAATGCTTTACTTTTTGTGGTATTTGAAGGTTCCATAACCATTAGAATGGATTGTTTTCTGGTTTAGCACGCAATTATTTATACAGAAATTTTACCGTGAAAATTCCCTTGGGGGTGAGGCCCAAGTAGATGTGATCATGGGAATTTTTATTTGTGATGGTATGGATATATTGATTACTAATTAGGTCATTTAAATTATCAGGTAGTTCAAAAGGTACTTTAGGAATATTTATTAAGTTCCCATCAATATATAGCGCTAATTTGGATGATTGGTCATTGCGGGGTAGGGGTCCTTAAATTAATTTTCTAAGTATCAAGTTGGTTCCTATCTAAGGTTCTGTCCAAGAATTGATATGGTTTTCATTTGCAGTATGCCACTTGATTCTATTTTGACATGAAGCCCACCCTTGTTTGATGGCTTTCCAATTGGAGGAAATGTTAGTAGATGTAGTAGTCTTTGAGTATTTTGATATTAGGATTGAAGCCCAGTGGAATGAAGGGGATTAAAACAACCTCAAGATAGGGATCTAAGTAAGGCATTATTCTTATCCGAAAGATTACGAATTCTTGGTCCTCCACTATTTTTTGATAATTAGATGTTTTCCCATTTAATAAGGTTTATTTTACGTTTTAGGGCTATGGATCCCCAAAGAAAGTTTCTTTGATATCGTTCTAACTTATTGGTAATATTAGTAGGAAGCTTGATCAGTTGCATTACATGATTTGGTAGGCAATTTAGGGTAGCTTTTATTACAGTTATTCGTCCTGCCATAGTTAGAAAATTTATTTTTTACCCGGTTAGTCTATTTTTGTAGTTATCAGGAAGAAATTGAAAATAGGATGTTGAAGGGTTTTTAGTGAAAATTGGATATCCAAGATATTTTCCAAAAGTTTACCCTTCAGTCATTTGGAATGAATGGATCATTTGTTCTCTATCCATTGTGGAATTGTGTTTAGGGAAAAATATTTTTAATTTAGTATAATTAATGGTTAAGCCCAAAATCTTAGTAAAAAGGTTGAGTGTATCAATTATAGCATTGATGCTCTTTGTAGTATTTATTGAAATTAAAGTAATGTCGTCAGCAAATAAGAGGTGAGAGATTTGTGGGCCTTGTCTAGATAATTTGATGGGTTGCCATTTTTGGTAATCTACTTCAATATGTATTTTACGTGAGAGCATTTCCATACAGATGATAAAAATATAAGGTGATAGGGGGTCCCTTTGACGAATACCTCTTGAAGGTGAGAAAAAAGGGTGGGTTGTCCATTAATGAGAATTGAGATGGAAGAGGTAGTAATGCAGAACATTATTAATTTGATCAACTTAGGTGGAAAATTAATGTAATATAGTGTATCATGTATGAATCCCCATTCCAGTTTGTCGAAAGCTTTATCTAAGTATAATTTGAGTAAAAAAGAAGACTAAGCACCTCTTTTTTCTTGAAACTCTTGTACTATAAGTGCATTATCAGATGCCCTACGATTAGGCAAGAAGGTTGATTGTTCCGGGCTAATGAGACTAAATAGAATTGGTTTAATACGATGGACTATGATTTTCGTAATTAATTTATAAAGTATGTTACAAAGGTTTATGGGCCGATATTGGGTGATGAGGGTAGGTTGTTGTTTTATAGGGATAAGGCATAGATAAGTTTTATTAATTTCTGAAGGGATTTGTTGAGTGTTAAAGACTTCCTCACAAAAAGAAGTGACTGGAGAGTTCACTTGAGTCCAATAATTTTGAAAGAAGTATGGATGTAATCCATCCGGCCCAGTTGCTTTAAAAGGTTGGAAAGTTTTAAGGGCATTGGTGATTTCTAGTTATGTAAGGGGTGAGTTTAGTTTTGAATAGTCATGAGAACTGATGGTATGGTGACCAGCTTTAAATTTAGGGTGTGTGTTATGGGTGTGACTAGTGGTGAATAAGCTATGATAATAGTCTTCAATGGAAGTGTTGATTTCTTTTTTATCTAAGATCTAGTTTCCAACTAAGTCTTTAAGAGCCGTAATACGGTTAAGTCGACGTTGTTGTAAAGTAGTAAGATGGAATTTTTTTGTGTTAACATCTCCATCTTGGAACCAATTTATTCTTGATTTTAATTTTCAAAAATCCTTTTCAATTTTAAGAAGGTCATTATATTGGGTTATTAGTCCAGTTTCTAGATTTTGTAAGAAATGGCTAGTAGTGTATTTGGGAGAATTTTGGATCCCTTGTATTCTTTCTAGAAGAATTTTTTCTTATGAAATATGTTACCTAAAATAGTTCTATTCCGTTCTTGGATATGATTTGTAAAATCTTTGATGGCTGTTAGTAAAAGCTTATTCAGTATCCAATTGTGGGTAATTATGGAAGGGAGCTGAGGGTGAGTTATCCAGATTTTTTCAAACCGGATTTTTTTTTCATTAGTTGCTTTATGTTTTTTAAGATTTAGTAGTAACAGACTATGGTTGGAATATGTTTGGGTAGATGGTGAACTGAAGCTTCTCGGTAGTTGTTTAACCACTCATAATTTGCTAAACATCTATCTAATCTTTCCAATATACGATGAGATAGGTGTCTATTATTGGTCCATATACCTGTATATCCTAGGTCTACTAAATTACAGTAGTTAAGACGTTGGATAAAATTATTACTCCTTCGATTATTTATTTTTAATCCATCATATTTTTCTGTTGACTTAATGATTTCATTAAAGTCACCCCCTATTAACCAAGGTAATCTAATTTGATCATGTAAAATTCGTAGGTTATCCCAAGTACGTGCATGAATATTATTCTTTGCATAAATAACAGATAATAACCAAGATTTAGGGTTTGGATGTACCTGGATAATAGAATGAATTTCTTGGCTCATGGCAACTACCTGATCTAGCTTAATTTTATCATCCTTCCAAAGTAATGCAATTCCTCCAGAAATTCCTTCAGCTGATGATTGAGCCAAGTGTGAAAAAATCAAACTCAGACTTAAGTATTTCATGGACTTGCATGTAAGTTTCCAGTAGTGCTATCAATGCAGACTTATGATAGTTGAGCATGGAACAGAAGTTACGTTTGAACTCTGGTGACTATGCCCCTCTACACTTTCAAATAACAAACTGCATAGATTGATTATTGAGTGGGCTGGGTGGAGCCTCCCTCTCTATTGCTGAGGATCTGTTCATTAGTGCTGAGATTAACACTATTGCAAATTTTTTCACTTCTGGATTTCTTGTTGGACGGATGTTTAGTGAGACACTTAGCCGTTCTGGTGGACAAGTGATGATCACTTTTCTTTCGTACTATTCTTTTAGGGTGTAAGTTTTGTTCCCATTGAGATAGCATAGTAGTGGGAGGGTTTCTCGTATCTCTACCATGGTGGCTGCCACTTCCAATTGAGCTATTTCATCTAGTTCGTATGGAGGTAGACTGGTGTGTTGGACTAGACTCGTTAGTGGAGTGAGTGGATGATATGGTGAAGCTTAGGCATAGAGTGGTATTATGGGTGCTATGGATGTACGGGGTTGGATCCAAGGAACAAAGGTTTGAGGTGGTTGTTGTGGTGGGTAAAATGGTAGCTCTAGTGTGTTCAATGGTGGTGATGGAGGGACATGTAGTGGTAGTGGTGTTGGAAAGGGTGGTGCCATTTGTTGGTGTTAGTTGAAAGCTGATGGTAGGTGCATGGCCCATAGAAATTGGTTGTAAAGTGTCACCCCTATACGCATCCCCTCAATGACTATCTGTGCTATGTCCGCCGGATTTTGTATCATCACTATGACATCCTAGTTGTCGATTTGCATAGTGAAGGTTAATGCATGTTCTTGCAGGCTTATCTCGAGCCAGGACTGGGAAAATGTTTGTAGTGGTGGGTATTGAGTTATGTAGATGGGTGTGAGTTGTGAAGGATGGTCGTGTGGTGGTTGCATGGTGATTGTGTTGAGAAATATGGGGTGTTGGAGAAGGTTGGTGTTTGTGAAGGAAATTGTTCTCTGGTGGTGGAAGTTGTCGTGTGATCGGTTGATTTGGGGAGTGTATGTGTGTGAGGGAAGGGTCGTTTGTAGTTGTAGGGATAGTAGGTGTTAATGCTGATGTTTTAGGGTGTTCTTGGTTATGAGAGGGTAATTGGGTCGGTTGATTTGATATGGGTAATGAAGCTATAGCAGTAATTTCGTGTGATTTACGGTCATGTGAAGGGCTAGTTGGGATTGCTTGTGTAGGGTATTGGGCTTCGCCAGTCGTTGGTGTTAATGTTTGGGTGGGAAGAGTGGTCATTAGGCCTGGGTGTAGTAAATCATTTTGGGTTATTGGGGGAGATGTAGTTGTTGTAACATAGGCCTTTACTTGAGTTCCTATAGAGAGGTGTGAGCTGGAGTTGCATGGTGTTGAGTTGGCTGGAATGTTAGGTAGTGTTTTCACGTGGAAGTTATTTGTGGTATGTGTAGGTAATTTAGAGGATGATTCATCAAGGTTGGCCGGTGAGTGTTTGTTTTGGTAGTGCGTGAAAGGTGAAGTGGGTGAGGGCTGTGTATTGTCATGGGCCATATATCATTTGGGCCTGATGGGCTGCTCGTCTGGTCCATTGGGTGAGGGTCCATTAGGATGCTAAAAGTTATTTCATTAAAATATTTTGGGTTAGTAGGAAAGCTATTAGGACTTAATTTGTTAATTAATTATTTTTTATTTGTGGCATGGTTAGCCGTGTGTGAGATATTTAGGTTAGAAGCCATACCGGTGAATCCTGCGTTGGCATTCGTCATCATGTTTGGTGGTGCATGTTTTGTTAGGGATGATTTTCCTTTGGTGCGAGTCTTTGATGGGAAGGTGACTTTTTGCCATTCATTTGTGGTAGTATTTGAAGCTGTGGCAGTATTAGGGTGTGAGTGTTGTTCTTGAATATTGGTGGGAATTGTGCGAGATGGTGAAGTTTCAGTTGGTACTGTGGTGTGCAATTTGTTGGTGGTGGACGCCATGGAAGTAGGTGGTGGGGATGGACAAAAGAGTTTTGTGTGACCAATTCGACCACATAGAGTGCAGAGCATATTGATACCCTCATAAAGTATTTGTTGTCTATGTGGTACCAATGTACACATGTGTTTTGAGAGGCATTTCTAGAGGAACTTCTATACATATTCTTGCATAACGGCCTCGTGTAGTTACCGACGTGCATGTATCAACTTTAAGCAGGAATCCAATTTTTTCGCCTACTCGTTGAAGTATTTCAAAATCGTAGAACTCCGTAGGTAGTTGTGGTAATCGTAACCAAATTGTTGTATATGTGAGCTGGGTGTTGGAGGCTATAAACTTGGGTTCCTATTTGCACACGGATAGGAAGTGATTAAGTATGAACTAGGGTCCATTATGAAGGGCATTGAACATATTTTCTTCTTTTTGAAACTTAATTAAGTAGACATCACACCCTAAATTTATTAATGGTAGATTCTCTGTGGGCTTCTATAGTGCCTGTAGTTTAGTTCTTAGAGTTTGATGCCCCACTTTTCCTCCAAACACTTTGACAATAACAGAAAATTTTCATGGCGAGTAAAGGCGGGATTTGTCAGCTGATGTGAGTGGTATGAAAGTATCTTGGTGGAGATTATTTGCGGATTCATCTGTTAAATCAATATATGAGTGTGTTTGGTGGCATGTATTAGAGTATGAGGTGAATTGGTTGTTGGTCAGTAGGGTTTGTGAAAATGAGAGTGGGGGAGAATTGGCAGTGGCAGTGCTTGAATTTGGAGGTGGAGTTGGAGGTGGGTCAAGATGCATGGAGCTAATGTCCGGCGGTTCCGATGATGGGATGATGGTGGTGTTATTCATGTCTTGAGAGAAACTTTTTTTGGTCCCTAATTTTCGATGTTGATTTTGTGATAGTATAATTTTATTTTTTTAAATGGTGCATAAAGAAAGATAAAAAAATTCAAGAAAAATGATGGCATCTCTATGTGTGTACTAGATGAGGAAAGGCTCGTATATGGGCCCAACAGTGTAATCTTAAAATTGTTATTTGATAGTGTTCAATTAACTTTTTTGATAAATAAATCGATCATTGGTATTTCCATTTAATAACTGATAGAGAATGATATTGGGAATCACATTTTACAATTAATTTATTTTAATAATTTACAAAAAATTAAACTATAAATTATAACCTGCTTATGTTGCTCCAAGTATTAACATAAAAAGACTATGAGCTATAATACTCATTTCAACATCAATGTCAAATATAAACATCAAATTGTAAAATTGATTGAATAGTATTATTTCCCCACTATATTTGAATTTTTAACAAGATAATACATTAAAGGTACAAGTGTAATTTACAACAACAACAATTACTACCCAGTAAAATTCCACATAGTGAGGTCTGGGGAGGGTAATGTATACGCAGACCTTACCCCTGCCCCGATAGGGCAGAGAGGCTGTTTCCGATAGACCCTCGGCTCAGAAAGACGGAAATAAAAAACAAGAAAAGAGAATTCATTAGTAACTCCAGTAGAAACAGTAATAGTAACAGAAGCATAAAAACCAAAAGATGAATGACATGCAATAACAGTAACCAGAGTTTAAGGCCCGGGGCTAAGATAAACAGCAAGAATAGTGTGTGTTCAACATAAACTGCAAGGCATCTAAGATCAACCCTAATCCAACCCCGCCTCACCCCCAATATGAAGTTAGGAGAGCTCAACTACCGCTATTCTACAACCCTAATGTTTGACCTCCAGACCTTCCTATCAAGGGTCATGTCCTCGGAAATCTGCAGTCGTACCATGTCCTTCCTGATCACCTCTCCCCAATACTTCTTAGGTCTCCCTCTACCTCTTCTCGTACCCACCACGGCCAACCGCTCACACCTCCTCACCGTTGCATCAAGGCTTCTCCTCTGCACATGCCCGAACCATCTGATCCTCGCTTCCCGCATCTTGTCTTCCAAAGGGGCGACGCCCACCTTCTTCCGAATATCTTCATTCCTAATCTTGTCTGTCTTAATGTGCCCGCACATACACCTCAACATCCGCAACTCTGCTACTTTCATCCTCTGGATATGGGAGTTCTTAACCGGCCAACACTCTGCCCCATACAACATGGACGGTCTAACCACAACTCTATAAAACTTACCTTTAAGTATTGGTGGCACTTTTTTGTCATACAAGACTCCAGATGCGAGCCTCCATTTCATCCAGCCCGCCCCTATGCGGTGAGTGACGTCCTCGTCGATCTCTCCGTCCCCCTGAATCATCGACCCAAGGTACTTGAAGCTATCTCTCTTGGGGATGACCTGTGACCCAAGCCTCACGTCCCCGTCTACTTCCCTCGACTCAGCGCTAAACTTGCACTCCAGGTACTTTGTCTTAGACCTGCTCAATTTGAAACCTTTAGACTCGAGAGTCTGTCTCCATACAGGTGTAATTTATATTAACAATTTTTCTACAATAAAAAATTTACCGATCTATTTGTAAACTAATTTTGAATAAATCCAATTTGATCTTGCAAGTGTTTCAATAGTGGGAACAATCAGCCACTTGATAAAAGTTAAAACGAACAACATCATTCTTTACCATACGAGAAAAGTTGAAAAAAAACTTATGATTTTACTTTATGTCATGTATACAACAAAATCAAGAGAAATTTTTCGTACAGTCAACAAAGAGAATTTCCAAGGGGACTTGCATCGTTAAAGAGGCAATTTACTACTTCAAACAAAGAGAACCAACTGCACAAAATAAATATTAACATGATATAAATTGTAGTAATTCAATATAGTAGTTCAAATTATATTTTATTATAACTCGTTTAAAATGATGTTACTGGTGATAAGATAATAAATATCTGATAGAAGTCTATATAAATTATAGGAATTTTAATTTTTTTCTTAATTAAGGATATAAGAGAATACTTTTAGTTTTTCTATAAATTTATCATATGTTAATTTTTATAATGAAATAATATAAAATATTTTAAGACAATTTATAGATTGTTGAAAAGTTATCATGGAAGAATGGAGTTCAAACCATATAAATCAAATTTTCACATCAATTAAGTACATAAGAGATAGCCTTCTAGAACCGATGAACAAATATCATTACTTAAATTAACTTTTAAGGTTTAAGAAACTATAGTTTTTAAAATTACTTTTAAATATAAAATTTTTAGGTTTGAAATCCTCTTCAAATAGTGTGAATACATGAAAACCTTTTAATTTTATTTTTTAAATTGTGTTAAAATAGTATGGGTAAACATGAAAATCTTGTAAATATTTATCTATATTTCTTTTTTGTTGCTTTATTATTTAAAAATTAAATTCACTTTTTCTGTGAAAACTTTTAGTTGACTAAAAACAAAAATTAATAATTTTATCAAATGAGAAAAAACATTCGAAGTGAGTATCTGCATGGAGTAACTCTCTCCAAAAGTAGTCTAATCAACAATACATTAAAATTTTTAAAGGCGTGTTGTGGTTAAAGGAATGTGGGGACCACGTATATCAAGGAGGACACAATTTACATTTAAGAAATGCAAGCAATACAATAGTTTTTTCCGAAATGATATATATGCCTTTGGTTAACCATCTTTTCTTTTCTATATAATAGAAAAGAAATGCGTAAAAAAAATTTAATTTTTGAACATTTAGTGTATATACATGTATAGATTATGTTTTTCGTACAATTAAGAAGGACTATATATAACAACTCATAATGAATAATGAAAGATTAAAAACAAGTAAAACCGAATCCATATCCCCAAATCAGTGGAGTCAAATTCTATGAATATCTTCTATAATTTTTCTCTTCACTTCTTCCATTCCATTTAATTTCTTCTTTTTCTAATTTATCCTTTCTTACTCCTGACCCGTTATTTTAAAAATTAGAAGAGAAAAAGAAGAAGTGAAAAACTGAAAAGAGGATATATGAATGTTGGTCAGTGAGGTGCCATGGTGTATGTTGTTCGATAATGATATAGTTCTAATTGATGAGATATGAGGCAGCGTTAATGGGAGACTGGAGGTATGGAGGCAGGCCCTGGAGTCTAAAAGTTTCAAGTTGAGTAGGACTAAGGCTGAATATGTGGTATAAGTTCAGCGAAGTGACGAGGGAAGCGGATGTGGAAGTCAGGCTTGACTCACAGGTCGTCCCCAAGAGAGAAAATTTTAAGTACTTAGGTTCAATTATCTAGGGAAATGGGAAGATAGACGGGGATATTACGCACCGTTTGGGTGGGGTGGATGAAATGGAGGTTAGTGTCAGGAGTTTTGTGTGACAAGAATATGCCACTGAAACTTAAAGGTAAGTTCTATAGAGCGGTGGTTAGACCGGCCATGTTGTATGGGGCTGAGTGTTGGCCAGTCAAGAAGTCACATATCGAGAAGATGAAAGTTGCAGAAATGAGGATGTTGAGGTGGATGTGTGGGCACACTAGGCTGGATAAGATTAGGAATGAAGATATTCAGGAGAGAGTGGGCGTGGCTCCGGTGGACAACAAGATGTGGGAAGTGCGACTTAGATGGTTCGGACACGTGCAGAGGAGAAGCCTAGATGCGCCGGTTAGGAGGTGTGAACGGTTGGCTTTGGCAGGTACGAGAAGAGGTAGAGGACGGTCTTAGAAGTATTAGGTCGAAGTGATCAGATAGGACATGGCGCGACTCCAGATTTCCGATGACATGGCTCTAGATAGGAAGGTGTGGAGGTCGAGCATTAGGGTTGTAGGTTAAGTGGTAGTCAAACATTAGGATTTTAGGTTAAGGGTTGTAGGTTAATGGGTAGCCGGGCGGTCGTTCTATGTTGTATTTCACACTTTTGTATAATATTTGTGGTACTGCTTTTCTATTTATTTGCTGTCTTTCACATTATTGATATTATTTTTCGGGTTTGTTGTCACAGATCTATTGTCTCTGAGCCGAGGGTCTCTCGGAAATAGCCTCTCTACCCCCTCTGGGGTATGGATAAGGTTTGCGTACACTTTACCCTCCCCAGACCCCACTGGGTGTGATTCTACTAGGTTGTTGTTGTTGTTATTGTTGTTCAGTGAGGCATGCCACCGGGGCAGTGTCCCTCCACTATATATATTTATATAGATTATAAAATAAATTTTTGAATGTTATTAGTCCTAGTAGATATCACATAGGTATAACTACTTTTCATAAGAATGAACATTGGTAGAACCTCAAAATGGGCTTGGCCCGTGATGCCAGCTCAACCCAACCCGCAAGTGGGGTAGGGTTGGGTTGGAATTTTTTAGCCCATTTAAAACTTAGGCTTATAAACCCCGGCCCAAGTCGGCTAGCTGGCCCTTGAGGCTTGAGAGAGGCTGGGCCTGGACCGGCTCGTGAGCCAAAAATTAATTAAATCTAAAATTATATATTTAATATTTAAAAAAAAGTAAAAACTAAAATAACTATTAACTATAATCCCCATTTCCCAAAAATTATTTTACCCTTTTCTTCTCATCGCCCCATCCAATTTTATTTCTCATGTTTAACGCCTATGGCCGTAAGGTCATACGGAAGCGCTTTCACTGGCTACATAGTGGCCGTTTCTCAAAGCTGTCTTTCTTTGAGCGGGATAGCACTAACTTCTTCTTCTTCTTCTTCTTCTTCTTCTTCTTCTTCTTCTTCTTGTTGCCGCTGTCGTCATTGGCTCGAGGTGATGAGATAGGGGCGCCGACTTCTTCCAACTCAGGGAGATGCTCAGACTCTACACTGCTGCTCAGGAGGATGTTCGGACTTTACACCGCTACTCAACTCCCTACTCCGGCCCGGTATGGCACTTCATCCCTTTTGCTTTCCGTGGGGTGAAGTGGCACTACCGGCCACTAACTTGCATGGCACAATGTTCCAAGAAGTGGAATCAAAGTAGCCGTGGAGGTAAGGCCAACACTCGTTAAGTCTTTTATCGGGCCGTAATTTTCTTGGCCTGGTGAAAGATTTTGCTCTTTGGCGGGCTACGACTTTTTCTTCATCTTTTTCTGCTTCTTCTCCATCGTTTTACTGCCTCTTCCTCGTCCTTGAATACGCCATTGGGAAGGCCTAGATGAAGCCCCGAAGAGGACGGTTCTCGAAGGCATTGCTCCCGAGGATGCTCCCGAGAGTAGATTAGATCTTTAGTAGTTACTTTTGCTTCTCCGTTTCTGTGTAAGGACCCTTTGTGGGCTTTTGTAATCATCGTTTTATGAATACAAAGATGTTTCTTTAATTTGTCTATGATTTATGCTATATTTCCCTTTATCTGCATTTGTGAAGAATCTGAATGCATGATTCTACCGATCGGTACGAATATCGAGCCCAGGTATAAGTATTTCTCTGGCTCTTGATTGATTAACACAATTCCCTGTGGAACCCTCTGCCGTTCTTTGGACCAATCCCGGATTGGATTGATAAACTCGGGTCGTTGGGCCCCCCGATTTCGGGTCTAGTGAGAATAGGGCTTCGAGATTTTCAGAACAAAACTTTAACCTTTTAGGCCCTGGTGATAGTCCTCGAGGGGGAACTTGTTTCGACGCCTAGGAATAAAGATAACGTTTAGGCTTTCAAGAGCAGTCCCCAAGCAAGAGTTCGCTCAAGCTCGGGCGACCTGGAAACTTGTTTTGAACTCAGAGTGAAGATAGACTTAAAGCATTACAGATAGATCCCGGATGAGGGCTCACTCGGAATTGGATGGTCCCTGGATTAATGTAACCTAGAGGACGGTTTTAACTCGACCCGAGGATTCATGTAGCTCGAGGGCCGAAGGGTCGGGTAAATGACCTGTACTTACAATAGTAGAAATCCTCGAGGTATGGTACCACCTCGAGGTCAAGCCCATATGAGTAGGGTTTTAGAGCTTATCTTCTTTTTGACAGAGGTCCCCGAGATCTGGTACCATCTCGAGGCCTGTAATGATGTTAATGGCTTCTTAGAGCCTATATTTTTCTTGACGGAGGTCCTCGAGATCGGGTACCATCTCGAGGCTTGTAACGATGTCAACAGCTTCTTAGAGCCTATCTTCTTCTTGATAGAGGTCCTCGAGATAGGGTACCATCTCGAGGCTTATAATGATGTCAACGGCTTTTTAGAGCCTATCTTCTTCTTGACAGAGATCCTCGAGATCGGGTTCTCGAGTCTTGCAATGATGTCAATGGCTTCTTAGAGACTATCTTCTTCTTGATAGAGGTCTTCGAGATCGGGTACCATCTTAAGGCTTGTAACAATGTCAACAACTTCGTACAACCTATCTTCTTCTTGATAGAGGTCCTCGAGATCAGGTACCATCTCAAGGCTTGTAATAATGTCATCGACTTCTTAGAGCCTATCTTCTTCTTGACAGAGGTCCTCGAGATTGTGTACCATCTCGAGGTTTGTCATTATATTAATGGCTCATTGGAGCATATATTCTTCTTGGTGGAGGTCCTTGAGATCGGGTACCAATCCAAGGCTCGTAATGATATTAATGGCTCCATAGAGCATACATTCTTCTTGGCGGAGGTCCTCGAGATCGGGTACCATCTCGAGGCTCGTAATGATATTAATGGCTCATTAGAGCCTATCTTGTTTTTGACAAAGGTCCTCGAGATCAGGTACTATCTCGAGGCTTGTAATGATGTCAACGACTTCTTATAGCCTATCTTCTTCTTGACAGAGATCCTCGAGATCGGGTACCATCTCGAGGCTTGTAATGATGTCAACAGCTTCTTAGAGCCTATCTTCTTCTTGACAGAAGTCCTCGAGACCGGGTACCATCTCGAGGCTTGTAACGATGTGGGGTTTTTGATCCCCGAAATATCGTATGGCAGCGTTAATTGCATGACATGGTTATGAAGCGACCGAGGCAATTCCACTGGTACATCTTCCCAAAGAGAAAAATGGCTTAGTCAGCATTTTTAATTGGCCTTTGAGATAGGCGGATAGTCGTCACTTTCTCCACATATAGGGTTGTCCTTCTTTTGAGGATTCCGCTATTCCGAGTAGTTATCCTCCTCTATAGAGTTTTTCTTTCCTGCGTTAGGCCCTTCACTATTTCAACTTTGAAGCCCTTGCTCGAATTCCCGCTCCAATTCCCTAGTTTTACCACAGTTATGGCTGCTACACCAGGGTCCGCTCGGCAAGGAGAGGGGAGTTCCGCCTTTGAAGGCTTTTTGAACCAAAATGCTCGGGGTCATTGGGAGTATGCCTCGAAGTTTATTTCTTTAGTAGGAGAGGGGCACCTTGAGTCAGTGAGGAAAGACTGCGGATGGGGGGAAAAGGTAGTATTGCGGGCACCTTCCCGAAAGAGAGCATCATGGATCATGCCGAGGGTTTTTGAATGTGTACACGTACCCCTTTACGCTGGGCCCCCCTGATAGGGTTGTCCTCTACTTATGTCGAAAGTACCAGGTTACCTTGGCGCAGGTTCACCCGTCATTTTGGAGGATAGCATTGATGATTAGGTTCTTTGCGGAAGAAGCAGGGCTTGAATTCACTCTTAGTCATCTCATCGGGCTGTATCAGCCTTTTCACCATCGGGGTCTGCTGACCCTACGATGTCGACCCGCCATGCCTTTTGTTGTTGATAATGAAGAAGATGAGGATCGGGGATGGATGAGAAGATTCGTCCGAGTAAGAACTGTCGATGTTATCCCTATGGAGTTTCTGCCATTTCCCGAGGAATGGAATTTTACACATAAGTGATATACCTGTGCCTTTGTAGTTCTGCTTATGGCGTAGGCAGGTTCCATAAATGCGCCTTCCTTTCCCTTTCTACAACAATTTTATGGACACCGTGCGAAGTCCCCGACCTAACGGATTGGGCTCGGAAGCTGGCGACTCACTTGACTTATAATGAGTGTAAGTGGCGAGTTTTGTCGAAGCGTAGATGGGAGGCCAAACACCACGGTACGTGCTATGTGTTTGCTCTTTTTTTTTGGAAGGAACTTTCTTTTTACGCGTACTAACCCCGTTATCGTAGGCATCCGGGAGGCCTTTAAGCCGAGACCGTGCCCTCTTAGAGAGGGAGAATAATCGCCAGCTTCTGGGCTACGAAATGATAATAATAAGCAAAAAGGGCCTTCGCAGGGCGATGGTGCTTATAGCAAGACGAGTCCAGGCCGGGGGCTCGGAGAGGATGTGTCGGCTGAGCCTGCTACGCTCGAGATCTCTGGCTTCAGAAAAATGGTTCCACCTCCATTGTAATCTTCTTTTCTCGTCGAAGGAACCTCAAGGAATGAGGGTTTTCTGCCACCGACTTCTTCTCCCATTGAAGGTACTTCGAGGGATGTTGGAAGCCAGGGGCCGCATACATAGAGCGATCGTGCCCCAATCGGGAGTGGTTCTACCGGGGTAGATGGAGCCAGACTAGTAGATGTGCACTCAACTTTTGAGGAAGCTCAGCGGCTTTATTCTGAGGTGAGTTTTGGTCGTCCGTGTTGATTTTATAGTTTTGTAATTTTTACTCTCTTATCGAGTTTCTCTTTCATAGGCTTTTAGAAAGCTCAAGTCCGAGATGCTCCGTCATCATATTAGGTTGCGAGAAGCTGTGGATGCGGAGAAATCCCTCAGGATTCTTTTCGATGAATGGGGAGACAAGTTGGCGCATTTGCGGTATGAGGCGAGTCGAAGTCTGAACTACGAAAGCTACCTCGAGGAGCAGGTAATGTTTGTTTTGAGAGAGTGCATGTTTTTTCTTCTACCTTCTGAGGCTAATGTCTAGTTTATTTCAATTGCAGAAAAAGACGGAGGACCTGGAATGCCTTAGGAGGAAAGTTGGTCAAGCCAAGTGCGAGCGTGACAAGCTAAAGGCTCAGGTGGACACTCATATGTCGACTAAGAAAGACGCTTTGGCCAGGCTTCCGCACTTGAGGTGAAATTTCGCAACGCTCATGAAAATAGCTTGGTCCGAACGGACATGATTTCAAAGCTCAAGTCTGAGCTCCTGAAGGTGAAGGCCGAAGTTGTGAATGCTCGGGCTGAAACCGAAGTAATTCGAACTAAGGCTGATAAGAAGGTGGCTGTCTATTTGAAGGATGTTGCCGACGCTCGTGCTGATATAAGGGGAGCTCTCGACCAAGAGAGTAGGAATAAAGAGTACGTGAGGGGTAAATCTTGGAGGGAAACCCTCGAAGAAATACATGCCAGGGGCTTTGACCTCTTGGAAAAGATAAAGCCGGCGGAGGCAGAAGAATATGGTGCTAAGCTCCTTCTGTCCGTAGTCCCCGAGGGGACGTAGATTAGGCCCTTCCTTTCTTGTTTTGTGTATAGTGCTTTCGAAGCACTTTTCAAATAAAGCTTGTATTCTCTCACATATATGTATAAAAGGAAACCTCGCGGTTTTATTTTTCATGCATTTCCCTTTGCCTTAATATTTGTCGGTCATTAGCCAGATGAATTGGTCTTCGAGTTAATAGGGAATCCTCAGATTCATAGTATGGCCCTGGGGCTCATTAGGCTGGCCCGTAAGCTCTTACGCGCTTGGTCGGTACGACCTTTTAGTATAAGCCGACATTTAAGATCTTATGCTTTTGCTCTTAGGCATATTTAGTTAAGTGTTTCGGGGTTCAGTCTTCGAGTCGGGTTTCAACTCGAGCTCATTTGACCCTTAAGTGTTTGAATTTAAAGCTGGCATTTAAGCTCTTACGCGTTTGGTCGGTACGACCTTTTATATGGGCTGGCAGCAGTGGCTCTTACGTGTTGGCTCGGTACGACCTCTAGTATGTGCTGGTGGCAATGGCTCTTACGCATTGGGTCGCTATGACCTCTAGTATGTGCTGGCGGTAGTGGCTCTTATGCATTGGGTCGGTACGACCTCTAGTACGGGCTTTATTTTTCCCTCGTTAAGGACTTTTTTGAATTGTGTTTGCCTGACCCTTTGACAGTTCGATAGGAACCTCAATTGTGAGTTGTTATATGGTGATGATCGAGCACCTCAGGAGGTTTGTCTTGATGGCTGAGTATCTCGAAGCCTATAGTTTGGAGCAGATATTGTCGAAGCTCTTTTGCCTATGTCGAGGGTAGCCTGTTTAACGGGTTCTTTTTAAAGTATTTTCAAAGTAATTGAAGTCCTGTTATTATAGCGACGGTTGGGCGTCCCCGAGTCGTGTTAGTTTGGCTAGTACAACCTTGTGACCATAGTTATTGGGTTTGGCCGGAGCCTTTCAGTTCCTGAGTGAAGTAGTTTCGGCGTCTATATCGAGGGTATGCCTTTTTAGGGGTCTTACAGTTTTGGTTACTTGGTACAAGTATGGTTCATGCCTTGCTTGAGGTCTTACAGATATTGTTACTTGGTACAAGTATGGTTCATGCCTTGCTTGAGGTCTTACAAATATTGTCACTTGGTACAAGTGTGGTTCATGCCTTGCTTGAGGTCTTACAGATATTGTTGTAGCCTTATATAGGTCTTACGATACCGAGGCTGCCCGCATGTGGTCTTATGGCCTCGGGTTTTTATCAGTCAATGGTGGTGGCGATTGGCGGCAATCCCCGAGTCATCAAAAGTTTCTTGGCTCGGGAGCCATTACTTGAAAACTTGGTATTGCCTCATTGAGGGCTTACGATTTCGGACTTTCTGACCCAGAGGTCGTGGATACACTGCATGAGAGCAGTACCATCCACCCTCCATCAAATGATGAAATTACCGAAAAAGGATGGGGTAAAAATCGTCTAAGGGGAACAACATGCGGCAAAAGAGATGTTCACGGTGCACGATGTGACACCAACACCAATACCCCCACCATCGAAGGAGCTGAAGGATTAGTAAACAGTAATATAGTGATAACAAGCTACATTCTCGGGTACACACGACTAAACAAAACAAAGGACTGTACCGAGTCCTCATAACAAACGATTGAATCACATCGAGGTCTGAAGCGCCGTTAGCACTAATGTATGGCCATCTCCCTTTTTCAGTTACATTTTATGCTAACTTGAATGCAGGTATCCGATTGAAATGGCCGAGACGCTTTCCAACTCAAAGGCCTTAGGTTCCAAAAGTGTACATGGCACTCTTTTCCTTCGACCGGGTTTTTATCCCAAGAAGGATTTTACCAGCAAGGTTTTAATGAGACAACATCTATATGCTACCTAAGGAAGACTCAAGAAGTATTCAAGGCTTCTTTTGCAATCAACCTTGAATACTGGGGGTTATCCCCCCAGAAGGTCACCTACTCGGAGAAGTGAAGATGCGCTAAATGGGGTCCCGATAGAAAAGTAATGTACCGGGCCAAACGGTCGAATGAACTATGTCCATATAGAATAACCGAGCCCTTAACAGCGAAATGTGTATACTTCTACCAATTAATCAAAGAATACTTTCCAAAGCATTTCACGTTTCAAAGAAGCTTGGTATTTTTGAAAAAACGGCTCCAGAGCCAAAAACATCCCGGACACTCGGGGACTGGCGTCAACAACTCGAAGCCGTATGACCTGCGGGTCAGAGCTTCAAACTTGTAAGCCCTCAATGAGGCAACATCAAGATCACAAAACGACCCCAGAGCCAAAAACGTCTCGAACACTCAGGGACTGGCGTCGAAAACTCAAGGCCACATGACCTCCGGTCAGAAACTCTGAAATTATAAGCTCTCAATGCGGAAATACCAAGTTTACAAGTAATGATCCCAAGCCAAGAAACTTTTAATGACTCGGGGACTGCTGCCAATTGCCACCCCCATCGACTTATCAAAATCCGAGGCCATAAGACCACATGCGGGCAGCCTCGGTCTCGTAAGACCTATATAAGGCAACAACATTATTTGTAAGACCTCAAGCAATGCATGAACCACACTTGTACCAAGTGACAATATCTGTAAGACCTCAAGCAAGACATGAACCATACTTGTACCAAGTAACAATATCTGTAAGACCTCAAGCAAGGCATGAACCATACTTGTACCAAGTAACCAAAATTGTAAGACCTCAAGTAATGCATGTAAAAATTTGTAAGACCTTACAAAAGGCATAAACCCGATCTTAAACTTAAGGCTATATATCGAACTTGTAAGACTCGAAAAAAGGCATACCCTCAATATAGACGCCAAAACTACTTCACTCGGGAACTAAAAGGCTCCGGCCAAACACAATGACTATGGTCATAAGGCTGTACCAGCCGAACTAACATGACTCAGGGATGCCCAACCATCGTTATAAAATCACAGGCCTTCAATTACTTCAAAAATACATCAAAAAGAATCGGTTAAACAGGCTACTCTAGACATAGGCAAAAGAGCTTCGACCATGTCTGATCCAAACTATAGGCTTCAAGATACTTAGACACCAAGTCGAACCTCCGGAGGTGCTCGATCATCGCCATATAATGACTCACAATCGAGGTTCCTATCGAAGAGTCAAAGAGTCAGGCAAACACGATTTCAAAAAAGTCCTTAACGAGGGAAAACTAAAGCCCATACTAGAGGTCGTACCGACCCAATGCGTAAGAGCCACTGCCGCCAGCACATACTAGAGGTCTTACCAAGCCAATGCATAAGAGCCACTGCTGCTAGCACATACTAGAGGTAGTACCGACCCAATGCGTAAGAGCCACTACTGCCAGCACATACTAGAGGTCGTACCAACCGACGCGTAAGAGCCACTACTGCCAGCACATATAAAAGGTCGTACCGACCAAATACGTAAGAGCCTAAGGGCCAACTTTAAATTCACAAACTTAGGGGTCATGAGCTCGAGTTGAAACCCGACTCGGAGACTGAACCCGAAACAGTTAACTAAATATGCCTAAGAGCAAAAGCATAAGAGCTCAAATGCCAGCTTATACTAAAAGGTCGTATCGACCGAGCGAGTAAGAGCCTACGGGCCATACTATGAATCTGAGGATTCCTTTTAACTCGAAGACCAATTCATCTAGCTAATGACCGAGAAATATCAAGGTAAAGGGAAATGCATGAAAAATAAAACCGCGAGGTTTCCTTTTGTAAATATATGTGAGAGAATACAAGCTTCATTTACAAAGTGCTTCAAAAGCACTATAAACAAAACAAGAAAGGAAGGGCCTAATCTACATCCCCCTCAGGGACTACAGTCTAGCGGCCTCCTTCTCGCCATCTTCGGCATCAGACAGAAGGAGCTTAGCACCATATTCTTCCGCCTCCGCCTGCTTTATTTCTTCCGAGAGGTCGAAGCCCCTGCCATGTGCTTCTTTGAAACGTGAAATGCTTTGGAAAGTATTCTTTGATTACTTGGTACAAGTATACACGTTTTCACTGTTAAGGGCTTGGTTATTCTATACGGACACGGTTCGTTCGATCATTTGGCTCGGTATATTATTTTCTTATCGAGACCCCATTTAGCGCATCTTGACTTTTCCGAGTAGGTGACCTTCCAGTAGGATGCCCCCAGTATTCGAGGTTTATTGCGAAAGAAACTTTGAATACTTGTTGAGTCTTCCTTAGGTAGTATATATATGTTGCCTCGTTAAAAACCTTACCGGTAAAACCCTTCTTAGGATAAAAACCTGGTCGAAGGAAAAGAGTGCAACGTACGCTTTGGAACCTAATTCCTTGGAGTTGGAAAGTGTTTCGGCCATTTCGATCGGATACCTGCATTCAGGTTAGCATAAAATGTAACTGAGAAAGGGAGATGACCATACCTTAGTGCTGACATCGCTTCGGACCTCGATGTGATTCAATCGTTTGTTTTAAGGACTTGGTACTGTCCTTTGTTTTGTTTAGTTGGGTGTAGCCGAGAATGTAGCTTGTTATTTCTATCTTACTGTTTGCTTATCCTTCGGCTCCTTCGATGGTGAGGGTATTGGTGTTGGTGTCACATCGTGCACCGCAAACATCTCTTTTGCCGCTTGTTGTTCCTCGTAGATGGGTTTTACCCCATCCTTTGTCGGGAATTTAATCATTTGATGAAGGGTGGATGGTACTGCTCTCATGCAGTGTATCCACGATCTCTCAAACAAGGCATTGTATCTCATGTATCCTTCGATCACATGGAATTTGGCATTTTGGGTTGTGCCGGCCACGTTGACTAGGAGGGTGATTTCCCCTTTTGTTATTTCGTTCACCATGTTAAATCTGTTGAGGACTCAAGAGGCAGGCACGACTTGGTCAAGCAGTTCGAGCTGCTCTAACACCCTCGACCTGATAATATTGGCCGAGCTACCAGGATCCACAAGTACATGTTTAATTTGAAATGTATTTAGAAGGAAATATATTACTAGTGCGTCATTGTAAGGCTGAGACAAGGTCTCGATGTCCTTGTCGCTGAATGTGAGAGCATCTCGGGTATGTAACCCCGAGTTTGCTTTTTTCTAGTGATAGATATTTTTGTTCTTCTGATCATGGGTTCTTGTGGAGCATCGATGCCTCCTAAGATCATATGGATGACATGTTGTGGCTCACTTGTTTCAATCTTTTTGGTCGCCTCCCTTTCCCGGAACTGATTTTTGGCCCAGTCACTGAGAAATTCTCGGAGGTGACCTTTGCTGAGTAGTCGGACTACATCTTCCCGGAGTTGTCCGCAGTCCTCAGTCCTGTGGCCATGTGTGTTGTGAAATTCACACACTAAGTTATGGTTTCTTTGCGAAGGACCTGATTGTACAGGCCTTGGCAACCTGGTGTCTCTGATTTTACTGATGGCGTATACGATGTCTGAAACATCAACATTGAAGTTGTATTCTGACAAGCGGGGCGCCTCTGTTGGCCCTATATGCCTATCAAATCCAGCTTTGTTAACAAGTCCCCGAGGATTCTGGCCTCAGTCTATCCTCCGGTCATTGCGGGGTATGTTGCGCTTTGGGGCGTTTCTTCTGTCTTCAGAGTATGGTTGGTATCTCTCTTTATTCGGCTTTGACTCCTTTGCCGAAAGCCTGCTAGGATATACCGAGCCCGAGGGGGCTCCTAGTTGGTCGTCTTCGACCCTAATCTTTGATTGGTATCGGTTGTGGACGTCCGACCAAGTCATGGCAGGATATTCGACTAAGTTCTGCTTCAGCTGCTTCGAAGCTATCGAGCTCCACTCGTTCAAACCTTGAGTGAAGGCCTGCACTGCCCAGTCGTCGGAGACTGGTGGTAGTTCTATTTGTTCCATTTGAAAACGAGATACGAATTCTCCCAGCATCTCGTTCTCCCTTTGCTTGATTTTGAAGACGTCGGATTTCTTTGTAGCTACTTTGATGGCACCAGCATGTGCCTTTATGAAAGAATATGCAAGCATGGCAAATGAATCTATCGAGTTTGGGGCCAGGTTGTGGTACCATATCATTGCCCCCTTTGAAAGCGTCTCTCCGAACTTTTTCAGTAGGACGAACTCGATCTCGTCATCCTTTAGTCGTTGCCCTTCACTGCAAAAGTGTAAGTAGTGACGTGCTCGTTGGGGTCTGAGGTTCCGTTGTACTTCGGAAGGTCGGGCATTTTGAACTTCTTTGGAACGGGTTTTGGGGCCACTTCTTGTGGGAATGGATTTTGTACAAACTTTTTCAAATCTACACCTTTCAGAATCGGGGGTGCGCCCAGAATTTGATCGACCCGAGAATTGTAGGTCTCTACCTTCTTGTCATTGGCTTCTTTCTTCTTCTCGCCCAACTCGATCCTCTTTGTGAAGTCCTAGAGCATCTTTATGATGGCGGGGTCGGCTGCCAACCCTTTGTTGCTTGATATTTCTAGTACCTGCTCGGCTCGGGGAGCCGTTTCCCGAGCTACCATGCTGGGAGTCTTTTGGTGGCTTTGCAGCTGAGCAATCGCCAGCTGTTGTGCTTGCAATATTTCAAAGATGACGTAAAGGTTAACCCCTTGTTCTTCCTGAGACGGGGTTTTTGAGCTTCTTGTTGATCTTCTTGGTCTATGCTCCTGTTAGTGTGGGAGCTTATTTCAATGTGCTGGGCGTGGCGCGATACCACATCCACGAGAATTGGTTTTGGTGCATTCTCAGGGTTTCGTGGTGGTACACCTACATCTGGAACATCCACACCATTTTCTCTACAGTCTTCAAGGTTGTTGTTTTCACGTTTATTTACTGAGTTAGACATTTTGAACTGAAATTAAAAGATCTTGGACAAGAAAAAGCGTGAAAGATAACTTACGTTATGTAGTAAAACCAGCAAGAAAATAATCACTATTATTTTTAGCCCCACGGTGGGCGCCAAACTCTTTATCTTGAAAATGGTAATTACAATTATATTTGATTTTGTGGTTCTAAAAATATGTGATCTATTTTTATGCTAGTTGTTAGGCAATTGATGTTAAGTAAAAGACTCGGGAACAAGATAAGAACTTGAAAACAAGGTGATAACCAAACCGAATGGCTAATAATCGGGGCTCGAGCTTGATTATTTGGGGCCTCGAGGTCGAGTTTGATGTCCTGCCGAGGGTAGTCGATGGATGGTTAATAGTTATGAGAAAATCAATGACGGCTCTTTATGGACAATAATAAGCAATAAATGAAGAACAAAAAATAGAACACAATGATTATAAGCAATAAATGAAAGCAATGAGATCAAGAGAATATGTTAGAGAACAGAGAGAATGTTCTTGTATATTTAATATTGAGCATCAGGTCCTCTACAAAATGACAACGATCCCTTTTATATATGAGAGGGAATCCCAACATAGTACAAATACGTTTATTACCAAGATACATGGTTGATACAACTAATTAATGTCGCGGTACGGGCTTGAGCTAGCCAAATAGACTAGGTCGGCTTTTAGTCATATGCCTTGGGAACTTCCCACTCTTTCACCATAATTATCGATCTGCATTGCCCCGAGGTTGGACGTCGGTAGCCCCTCAGGTGTGAATCTTGACCATAGCCTCGAGCTTTTGGAAACGTGCTTACGAAGCGTCGTATGACCGAAAATAGGACCCTCCGATTTTACCGTATACAAATAATTTTCTAATGAAAATATTATTTTAAGTGGAATGATCAGTACTTTAATATATTATTAATAATTGAATTTCTCTTCAGTACAGAAGAAGATCAAATTTTTATACCCAAAGAAAATTAGTAACACTAGCAAATTTCATGAATTTTAAAATTTTTGTAAAATATAATGATGAATTCATCAAATGATGTTAAACATAAATAAAGAATTCTCAACATATAAATTTATTGAAGAAATCCTTCAACTTAAATAAAGTGAAAGAAAAATATTAAAAAAATATTCATGTAACGTTAAAATAGAAGAGCTAGAGATATAGAGAATTTATATTTTAATTACGAGATTCCCTCTCAAATATCAAGATATTTTGCATGCTATAAACAAACAGAAGTCTTTCATATAATTAACATACTATGTCATGAAGAAATATTTAAAATTTTAAAAAAATTAAACTGTAAAAAAATTGAAGAACCAGCCTGCCATAGTCCGTAGCCTTTTTAGGGTTGGGTTGGGCTAGCCATTTTAAGACCCATTTAAATAAAGGACGGGCTGGCCCTAACCCACCAATTTTAAAAGCCCCCGAGGCTTGGGCTGACTTGTTTTGACCGCTCTATACAAAGGCACATATCCATCTACATGTGTGTTTCTTGAAATAAAAATATAATCCAAGGCTACTGTTGTTATTGTAACGTTTAACTTTTAATTCTTATGTGCAAATAGGACACACAAGGTAATACATGTTGAATGCACATGATTGCTGATACGCACGCACATCCCTAATCACTTTGGCAATGAGAACAAAAGATTAGTCGCTTGGGTTTATATCTAATGGTATTGAAGGAAAGAGGAGCACGTGAGAAACATGTGGGTGCGTTAGTTAGTTATAACTAATTTACGGAATAGCTAGTTAGTTGAGTTCTTCTTCTTATTCAGTTAGTTACTTGTGTCACGTTAGTTAGTGAAATATAGAATACTAATCACAATTGATTATATAGGAGATTTAGCATTGTAATTACATTATGCTTTCCAAAAATAAAGCTCATTTTTCTCTTATACACAGATTGAGTGTTTTATCTTGAACCTTTGATTCCTCCATTGTAGATCAAGAAAAATTCACCTCTGATCTTCATTATGGTATCACATCAGGGGATCTGGATCACCATGTATTGAGGATATTGATTCTAATTGCTGCGATTTGAGTTTCGCTGGAAGATCGACGATATTACTTGATCGAGCTAGGGTTTGAAATTTTTTTCTACAAATTGCTTTTTTTCTGAATCGAGCTATCTACGAAGTCCAGAATCTATGCAAAGGGAAATTAACTTGATTAGTTTTTAACATCCATGGGGATTGAAGAACAAACTCTAGCTGGAAGTAGCGGGGGATCACCATTGATCATCATCATCCTTTGTTCCTACAACCATATGATACACCAAGTAGCTCCTTAATCTCTATTCAACTGACTAGCACCGAGAATTATACACTATGGAGTAGGTCGATAAAAATTGGATTAATTGGTAAAAGCAAGTTAGGTTTTATGGATAGAAGTTGCATAAAAAATAAATTTGATCGATCCTTACATGAGCTATGGGAAAAGTGAAATGCTATAGTTTCGTCTTGGATCATGAATGTTGTAAACAAAGAGCTACTTAGTAAAATTGTATACAAGTCTAATGCGCATAGAGTGTGGACAGATCTAAAGGATAAATATGATAAAGTAGATGGATAGAGAATTTTCTATCTACATAAGAAAATTGCTACATTGTCCCAAGGGATTTCCCCAGTTTCAGCTTACTTAGCTAAGCTGAAAGATCTCTAGGAAGAGAATGATGCTCTCATACCTTGCCTAGGGTGTGATTGCCCAGAATCCAAAAGTTATGCTGAAAATTTTGAGTACCAAAGACTACTGCAATTGCTAATGGGACAAAATGAGACTTATAGTCAGCCTAGAAGTCAAATTCTAACGATAACTCCAGTTCCAAGTGTTAACAAAGCATGCTCTATAATAATATCAGAAGAAAGTCAAAGATCTATGGGAGAGTTCACACAGGTTGTTGACATATCTGATGGAGTTGGCATTATTCAGTAACAAAGGGGCATGAATTCAGGAAATAAACAAACCTAGAAGGAATATCTTTTATTGTGACTTCTGCAATTAATAAGGTCATACCAGGGAGAATTGTTATAAGATACATGGTTATCCTCGAGATTTTAAGATGAGAAAGAAGACAACTGGGTACCAACAAAGACCTATGGCAAATTTGACAGCTCATGAGATGCAACAAACACAAGGCAAACCATCAGCCAATCCAAAAATATAGGAGGATCAACAAGTGATAAACCAACCCACAGGAAACACAGTGCAGGGATAAGGCATAATATTCACTCAAAAGCAGTATGATTAGATATTGAAGTTAATCAAGAAAGATAATTCTGGTAACTACATGAAGGAGTTTGCAGGTAAAGTCAATACTTTTGTTGTAAATGATACAGTAGAAAATAGTGATAGAGTAAAAATATCAAATTAGATAGTGAATTCTGGTGCAACAAATCATATGGTTCATAATGAGAAACTACTTAACAAAAGATAGCAGTAGCATTAATAAAGATACAAAGGTGTATCTACAGATGGAAAGTCCTTAGATATAGCTTACATAGGAGAACACAAAAGTGGTAAAGCTGAAACCATTAAGAATGTATTGTATGTACCAAGTTTCAAATACAATCTTTTATCAGCTTCAAAATTAACAAAGTACTTAAGGTGCTTTACGTCTTTTTATCCTGATTTCTGGATAATGCTAGACCTTTACACTGGGAAAGCCAGCAAGCACGCCAATGGAATGTAATCAGAGATTTAATGCTGATGAATATGATAAATAGAATAACTATGAAGGTGATGAGAAATTAGGGGATGCAGGATTGGTAGGAAATCTATTGTATCTCACAATGACAAGGCCGCATATATGTTATACAGTACATGTACTTAGTTAGTTCATGAATTGTCCTAAAAGATCACATAGATGCAGCAGTTGGAGTGGTCAAATACATAAAAGGTGCTCCAGGACAAGGACCGCAAATGAGCTCAAACCAGTCAACCAAACTTGCTGCATTTTGCGATGCAGATTGGGCATCATGTCCAATTTCTAGAAGATCAGTGGCAGGATATGTAATGAAGCTAGGAGACTTCTTGGTATCATGGAAATCAAGAAAGCAATGCACAGTGTGACGAAGCTCAGCAGAAGCTGAGTATAAGAGTATGACAGCAGGAGTTTCAGAAATTCTAAGGCTAACTGGGCTTTGTAGAGAATTGGGTGCAAAAGTCGACTTACCAGTTGAACTGAACTGTGATAGCAAAACAGAAATTCAAGTTGCTGCGAATCCTATATTCCATGAACAAACAATAGACATAGAAATAGACTTGCACTTCATCAGAGAAAGGATCCAACAAGGAATTATGAAGACAAGATATGTCATGTCAAAAGATCAAGAGGCTGACCTATTCATCAAAGCTCTAGGAAGATCGTAACATGAGTATCTGATGAACAAGGTAGGGGTGCTCAACTTATTCGCACCATCTATCTTGAGGGGGAGTATTGAAAGAAAAAGGAGCACGTGAGAAGCATGTGAGTTCGTTAGTTAGTTATAACTAATTTACGAAATAGTTAGTTAGTTCATCTCTTCTTCTTACTCAGTTAGTTACTTGTGTCGTGTTAGTTAGTGAAATGTAAAATACTAATTATAGCTGTATATATAGGAGATTTAGCATTATAATCACATTATGCTTTCTAGAAATGAATCTCATTTTTCTCTCATCCACAGATTGAGAGTTTTTCTAGAACCTTCGACTCCTCCTTGTAGATCAAGTCAAGTTCACCTTTTATCTTCATTAAATAGTCTACTTTCCTTTTTGCATTTATTTTTTCCCCTTTTCCTGATTGTTTACCTTGGTTTCCTTATTTCATCTATAAGCTTCTTCTTATCTCAGGTGAGCGTTTTGTTTGCGTTGTTCCCTGAGGAGCACATGCACCTTTATGTCAACATGTGTGTTTTCTGGTATAAACATATAATCCAAGGGTACTCTTGTTGTTTTAATGTTTCGCTTTTAATTCTTTTGTACAAATAGGACACACAAGGCAACACACGTTGAACCCGTATGACAACTAATGCACATGCACTTCCCTAATAACTTTGATGATGGGAGGAGAGTAACCGCTTGAGTTTGTATCTAATTGTCATATTTTCTATTTGCATTTGGTTTTTCTTCCCCTTTCTCATTTACATTGGTTTCATTGTTTCAACATAACTCTGTGTATAGGTAAAATATGTTTATATTAAATTATTGCATGAGAAAGTGACACATGGTGCCTAAGCAAAAGGGAGTCGAATCCGACAACCATTCCATCTGTTACCAGAGAGAATGATATTCATAAAGATGAATAAAATGTTTGCCACCCGGTAGCATTTAATGAGAAATATTCTATAGTATTAAGTACACAGACTGTTATAAGGAATATGGTATTCACTGCTTGCCGTTACACATTCTTCAATGGCCCTCATAATTGTCATTAAAGAGGAGTTTGATTCTAGGATTGTTTCCTAGGTGCAGCTATAAATAATGAGCTTTATTATCATTGTATAGGACACGAATTTTCTGAAAAACATATGAAACAATCTATTCAAAGCTCAATATAATGTTATCTTCTTGTTTACTGATATCATTGTTATTGTCCCCGAAAGCCCTGTTCCCCGAAATACAATTTCTGCTATCTTATCTCCGTCTCAAGGCTAAGTATTATATTTTTGTCTAATTCAACTATTATTTTAGGATCAAATTAATTCGCTTGTCTATAAACTATGTATATATTCAACTGTATCATTTTACAGATAAACAGTTTGGCGCCCACTGTGAGTTTTAGACAGTTGTGTAATTAAGTTGGCCTTTGCCTATTTTACTAACACGTTTGATTATTTGTTCTTGGTAAAAAATCATAAAAAATGGCAGATAATGGTATTACCAACACACACAACCTTGAGGCATAAGAAAATCATCCTCATCACGAGGATTCAATATGTAATACCTGCTGGGCGGTACCCGCGACATGTTCGAGAGGCGACTCTTAATGATGCTGACGAAGAGCACGTCGTCAAAAAAGTGAGGATCTTGCATGAGTAACAGGAGGCTATTTTAGTCCATATCATACGGCAGGATAAGGTTATGACAGAGTTAAAACATACGTTATTAGGTGTTTCCAATAACTCGAATGGACGAGGTCCAGTTCCTCCCCATTCTCCCACAAATTAAAACAACACGGAGGATCGACAACAACCTCTGAGGGGAAAGGTAGGCTTCGAAAGGGCTCGAGGGAACAAATTCGTCACAACAACGAGAGTGTCCCTTTAAAAACAAACTTAACGGTTTATGAGGGAAGTGAGCGCCCGCATGTACGAAATTTCGCGTGCACCACCAATGCTGAAAGGGTCGTACTTAAATAAGTACATTCAATTGCCGTACAAACCAAACGTGACACCAAAATTGATCCTAAAGCGGTTTAAAATGGCAGACGTGCCGAAATATGATGGAACTTCAGATCCTTATGAGCATATCAGCACCTATACAACGGCGGTGAAAAGGAACGATTTAGCTCATCACGAGATTAAGTCAATTTTTCTGAAGAAATTCGGAGAGACTCTCATGAAGGGAGCCTTGGCGTGGTATTGCTTTTGCCCAAGCATTACATAGACTCCTTCAAGATTCTCACAGATTCTTTCATTAATGTCCATGCAGGGGCCAGAAAGGTACATGCCCTAAAGTCCGATATATTAAGGATTACCGAAGGAGAGTCCAAGTTGCTACGGAAGTTTGTAACCAGGTTCCAGAATGAAAGGATGTTGCTATTGGCTGTTCCAGATGAATGAGCGGCTATAGGATTCACCAAGGGCCTGAATCCGAGAAGTTCTGATCCTTCTCGGAAGTTGAAAGAAAGTTTTCTCGAGTTCCAGGAAACAACTTGGGTGGATGTTCACTACTGGCACGAGTCGAAGATAAGGATTGAGGATGATCAGCTCGGTTTCCTGACATCAGTTAAGGGTCGGGACTGTGAGAAGAATAAAGAGAAGTAAAAAGACAATTTCGACATATATCGACGGTCTTCCAGGAGCCAATTTTTGCCTTATGAATGGGCTAAAGGACGCAGTAGAGGTTTCCAGTCGGCGGATATTCACTACCTATAGAAGAATTGATCGTGTCCGGAACAACAGGTCATTACAGGACAAGGAGATGTCAGGTTGTAGAGATTCTTCCTACCCTAGACTTTCAGAATATAACTTTAACGTCAGTTTAGTAGAATTGGTATCGGCTATGAGGAACATTAAAGAAGCACAATTCCCAAAGCTAATGAGATCCGATCCCAGCTAGAGGGATCCTAACTTGTGGTGCGAATACCACTGGACAAATGGTCACCGGACCGGGAACTGTCGCCATCTACGCAAAGAGGTGGCGACAGTGCTAAAAAATGGCCATATCAGGGATTTTTTAAGTAACTGGGCTAAAAATAATTACGACCGCAATCGTGTAACACAGAGCCCTCCAAAGTAGGAGAATGATCCCCTGCGCTTGACAATAAACATGATTTTCGGGGGGAACGATATTAACGGGGTTACATTCTTAGCGGCATAAAAGAAAAATGTGTTAGTAACCCATATCAAGGGGCCTCGGGAAGTCGCTGATGACGATATCACTTTCGCGGAGGAGGACGTAGATGGATTGTTGCTACCGCACAATGACGCATTGATAATCTCGTTAAATGTATTAGCTTTCAAAATTAAATGTGTTCTGGTGTATCTAGGGAGTTCGGCCATATACAATGGAGGGTATTGGAGCAAGCCAAATTAACCAGGAGTATCATTCCGGCCCCAAAACTCCTCGCTGGGTTTAACCATGCAAGTATGACAACCCTAGGAGAGATCTTGCTGCCTACGGATGCCGAAAGGGTGATGAAGACGACCCTTTTCGAGGTGGTGGATGGTAATATGAGCTACAACATTATCTTTGGAAGACCATGGTTGCACGAGATGAAGACCGTGCCATCGGCATATCACCAGTTACTGAAATTCCTATCTCCCGAGGGAATAAAACAAAGAAGAGGTGACTAACCGGCAACAAGGGAGATGAATGCAATTTAAGTCTCTAGTAGAAAAGGGAAGGATCATGCGGCATAGCAATTAAATGAACTGGCGCCTCCTCGTGAGTCAAGAGAAGTCAACTAAGGAGACGAGGCTTCAGAATCTTATCAGGTGCCAAGGTATTTCCAGGTACCAGAAGAGACAGATACAACAAAATCCACATTGGACGAGCTTGAGCAAGTTGCATTATTTGAAAAGTTCTTGGAGAGGAAATTCTACCTGGGGACAAGACTGCTACCGAACTAAGATCTGGATTTATTTGAGTTTCTAAAATTTAATGTCAATTGTTTAACGTGGTGCTGATATGATAGGTATCCTGCTGGAAGTGGCTGTACACAAGCTAAGCTTGGATCCCATCATTCCTTTAATAAGACAGAACAAACGTCCTTTTGCCGAGGCCAAAGACAAATTCGTCAAAGAAAGGTAACTCGCCTACTTGATATCAGTTTAATCCGAGAAAAGTATCCAGATTGTCTAGCTAAAATAGTAGGAGTTCCAAAGAAGAATAATAAATTCCGCATGTGCATAGACTATAAGGACTTAAATAAGGCATGCCCAAAGTGTTACACCCCACGTTTTCGTACATGAAAGTACGGCATAAGTAAATTGATTAAAGCCCGAAAATGAGATATTACATTCCGCGTTTTCGTACGTTAAAGTTTCGTCGTAAGTTAATCGACGTAAGCTCGAGGATGAGATTATTTTGGGATTATAAATATTATGCTATTTCAAATAAGGGATAAGTAAATTCATGAAGGTGAGAGGGTGGGCAAATTAAAAAAATGCGTTTCGTCGATGTTTGGCATTTTAGGATAAAAATACGGGCCAAGCTAAAATATCCGGTATTTATGGACTAGTACCATACAAGGTACCTCATGAGAATGGTAGTAAGGTGTATAAAGTGTGTTAAAAGTGAGTAGTATTTTAAGTAATTTGAGATAATTCTTCATTATGTGGATAATCGGGTAATTATTAATTTTAGTGGGAGATTAACAATTAATTAAGGAATTAGGGATTAAATAAATAAAGATCTTGGATAAGGTTACTTAGCTAAAATGTGGCAGCAAAACTCATGAGTCATTAAGTGACTCTTGATCAATTTTGCAAGGTGGCAATCCTTAAAGAAGGGATTGAAAAATTACTTTTTAAATCATAACTTACATTATTCATAAAAGGATGGAATTCACAAGAAAATCCATAAGGCTCTAATGTATTGCTTCAGTAACTACCTTGCTATGTTGTGATCAAATTAACAAAGTGATCATATGAAATTTTCTACAAAAATCCATACGAGATTTCCTAAGGTAATAGCAACGGGATTTTGCGGTTCTAAGGGAATACGGTGCAATCTCCATCAACAATATCATACGGATTATTTTCCTACTCCGATCTTGCCATCACGTATTTTGTCGAAATTATTGTGTGTTAGAAGAATTATCAAGAGAATTGACTCAGGTATGTTAAGGCTATCCCTTCTTTCTTTTGGCAAGGTCTATACGACACAAACGAAATGTGTAAATGCACAATTTTCATAAATGACTCTATTCATAGAAATATTAGAGATTCTTATGTTCTTGATTCTCCATGTGTCATATTATTCTATCATCTGTTCATGGGTCTCAGAAATTACGTAAGTTGATAAAGTTTACTTCATGGTACCATTCAAAGGCAAAATGGTCTTATGACACCCCGAAAGATTTTATTGATGTACTTCTCATGCATTGCATTCATGTACATTGACACATAACCAGATGGCATTATATACGCGTATATATGTATATTATATGTATATGGGATATAGGAAAAAGGTTACGACATTATATACGCACCACCGCCTGATCAACTGGTATACATTGATGATTTGCCCACAGTGGCCAAGATGATATGATGGGATGCCCTCAGAGGCTTGGTGATGTTATGAACGCATATACCCATGCATGGTATGACATTTACATGCATATGCATGACATTATAATATTAAATTATAGATAGAGCTATCCAGATATATATATTGAGTCTTTTACTCCATGTTTCTATCATATCTATTATTTACTAATTTTTATTCCTTACATACTCAGTATATTATTTGTACTGATGTCCCTTTTGCTTGGGGACACTGCATTTCATATCCTCCAAGTAGGCTGTCAGCTCCGCGGAAGACGTTGGTGTGCTCCATTTGCCCCGGAGTTGCTTATTTGGTTTGTATGATTTAGACATGTATTGTTTGGTATGTCAAGGTCCTGTCTCGACATTATGATGTTTATGTACTCTTAAAGGCTTGTAGACATATGTCATGTATATGAAAGATTGTATGGCCTTGTCGGCTTATGTTTAGTGTACGAGTGATTATTTTGGCCTTATAGGCCCATATGTCATACATATAAGTTGGTATATCAAGTTGAGTATTTCCATCTCATTTACCTATAAGAGTATGCTACGAAAAGATACGCTACATTGGTACTTGGTTAAGTAAGGTACCAGGTGCCCGTCGCAGCCCATCAGTTTGGGTCGTGACACAAAGTACTCATTCCCATTGCCGAACATTGATCAAATAATTGATGCAATGGCCGGGAATGAGTAAATGAGTTTCTGCGATGCTTACTCCGGGTACAACGAAATTAAGATGAACCCAGAGGATCAGGAAAAAACTTAGTTCATAACGAATTTCAGCATATATTGCTATAATGTGAAACCTTTTCGGCTAGAGAACGCCGGAGCCACTTATCAACAGCTCGTAAACAAAATGTTTGAAAAACAAACAGGGAAAACCATGGGAGTTTATATAGATGATATGCTTGTTACGTCTTTGAATGCAGGTGATCATCTTAAATACTTGCAAGAAACTTTTGACATCATAAGGAAGCATAACATGAATCTTAACACCGAGAAGTGTGCGTTCGGGGTCAGTTACAACAAGTTCCTGGGATTCCTAGTGTCATAAAGATGGATTGAGATTAACCACGAAAAAATCGAAGCCATCGAAGACATCCCAAACCAGCTATCGAGCGTAAAAGAAGTGTAGAGGCTCACGGGGCGATTGGCCGCTTTGAGCTGGCTCGTTTCCCGGTCTTCAGAGAAATGAGATCATTTCTTTTTCTTACTCAAAACGAAGAACAATTTTGAATGTGAAATTCAGCAGGCTTTGAGGGATTTGAAAAGGTATTTGTCGAGTCCTCCGTTACTATCGAAGCCGGAGGAAGGCAAAAAACTGTTAATATACCTAGCGGTCTCGGAGGTAGCGATACGCGCCGTTTTGGTCCGTGAGGATGAAGGTACACAATCTCTCATTTACTAAGTTAGTAGAATTTTAATGGGAGCATAAACTCACTACCCACATCTGGAGAAGCTGGTCTTAGCCCTCGTAATAGTTGGTCGAAAGCTAAGGCCTTACTTCCAATGTAACCCGATAGCTCTAGTGACCAGCTTTCTCCTGCGGAATATCCTTCATAAACCAGAAATTTCGGGTAGGCTAGTCATCTCATCCAAGTCAGACCCCTATTCGAGGTAGTGAAATGGTCGATGCAATAGTAATACCCAACTTAGAGTCAGGGTCAAATTCCACAGGGAGCTATATGAATGGAATTTAGAAGTATATATATTGGTGAATGAGCTTGAAATATTTTTGATTACACTTCTACAAATTTGGTTGATTCTAAGTCTGAATTAAACTAAGATTGCGATTCAAATAATTGAAACTAAGAAATTGTGTTTTTTTTGTTGTTTTCAAATAGTATAAAAGGGCTAGGGCTATGACCTTCACCTAGGTGTTTGGCTAACGGGTTGTAGACTTTAAAGATTGTTTTATTGGTTGGGGTATATTATAGATATCAACACTCAAGTACCCACTCAATACCTCTCGATAAGAGAGTAATTTTGCCCAATTTGGCTTCCTCAAGTCCAAATAGATATTGAACAAAACAGTTGATAAAATGCTCAAATCGGGGTTTACTATCTCTAGGATCAACCCTTTAATTGGGACTATTAATCTCTTGATTTCATCCCAAATTCTTGTTAGCCTTGTTTTCCTAGACTATGTCTCTCTTTCTCAAGAAGAGACCAAGTCAAATAGGCATGAACTAATGTTTACAACCATTAATTCTACAATTAAAAGCGAGAACAAGGCTAAATAATAAACACCCAACTATAAACAAGCCATAAATTAAACACCCATTAGGTTTACACATTAGAGTTGGGTCACAACCCTAGTTAAAAATCTAGCTACTCATAATAGGTATAGAAGAAACTAGAGAAGAAAAGATGATAAAACTCATATTGAAAGATTAAAAAAGATAAAAATTCAATGTTAAATCACCAAAGTAAGATAAAGTTGCCTAAAGTATTAAGGAAAAATGGCTACAGGAGTTTCAATATTCAATACTTAACCTAATTTCGTGAAAGTAGTCGATTTATAAAAAGCTGAAATTTTCGGACAAAAATGCACTTTTGGAGGTTCTGCGGCCGCACAATTCTATGTGCGGTCCGCACTTCTCTTCAGTTCTTGACAGGAGTTGATTCTGCGGCCACACAATTCTGGATTGCGACCTTATATCTCATGTTCTATGGTCCGCACAATTCTGGGTACGTCTGCGCTGCCTCTTCTGTGGACCACACATTTCCTGAGTGCGGTCGCATAGCTAATTTTTGTGGCCGCACAATTATTGTGTGGTCTGCATTTCTTTTTTGATCTTGAAATAAACTCTCTAAACTTTGGCTCTTGAGTAGCTTCTACGACCACACAATCATTGTGCGGTCCGCACTTTGTACTAGGCTCTGCTGATTGATACGCTTGATCGGGTCCAAGCCTACACTACTATTGAGTAGAGAGGATAGTCGATGCAGTTTTAACCCAACTAGGTCGAGATCGAATCCAATGGGAGTTAATAATTGGAATTAGATTTATATCCAAGTGGAGATGCGGGTTTTGCTCTTAATTACACTTCCACACATGTTTGGTTTGATTTCTACTTCTAACTCTATTCTATTGATTGCAATAATTGAATCTAAGGATAATATTTTTGTTGTTGTTTTTCAAGTGTTTAAAGAGACTAGGGTCGTGATGTCTACCTAGGTGGATATCTAACAGATAGTAAAATCTAGGTCAAGCTCGTGATTAATTGGGATCATAATATAGCTATCACACCCGGGTACTCACTATATACCTCTCGGTAGTTTGAGTGATTTTGCCAAATTTGTCTTTCTCAAGTCCAAATGGGTATTCGTGCAATTCAAGTGATGTTAGCTCAAGTCGGGTATTACTATCTCTAGATGTAACCCTTTAATTGATTCTATCAGTTTCTTGAGTTCAACCAAATTCCTTGTTAGCCTAGTTTTCTAGACATTGAGTTCAACCAAATTCCTTGTTAGTCTAGTTTTCCTAGACATAGTCCTACTTTCTCAAGTAGAGAATAAGTCGTAAAGTCATGAATCAGTGTTTGCAACCACTAATTCTATAGTTCTAGCAAGAACTAGGCTAAATATCACTAATTCATACACATTCAAGCCCTAAAATTCAATATCTATCAAATACCCACGGTAGGGTTGGGTCACAACCCTAGCTATGGGTTTAGATACTCATGGAAATAACAGAAATTAAAGAGGAGATGAAGATAAGATTCATAATACTAGATTAAAAGATGAAAATCTTGTGTTGAACTATAATTCTAGTACAAAATTTCCCAAAACGGAATGTGCAGTCGTCTCAAGTACTCAGTTAAAACATAACATAACCTAAAAATGTCAAAAATATCTATTTATACTAAGCTAAAATTTTCGGACAAAAATACCTCTACGGAGGTTGTGCGGCCGCGTAATTCTGAGCGCGACCGCATTCTTGCTTTTGCGGCCGTGTAATTCTAACCGCGGACCGCGTTCTTCAAATATGGATCTGGGTTGAGATGAGTTTCACAGGCTGCATAATTCCAATCGCGGCTGCGTAATGGACTTCTGTATTCGCGTAATTCTAACACGGACTGCACTTCCTTCTTTTGCTCAAGTTGTGAGCTCTTTGAACTTCATGCACTGAGGTCCGCATAATTTCCATCGCGGCAGTAGTGAGACTTTCGTGGCCGCACATTTTTGGCGCGGACCTCGCTTATCATTTGGCCTGAAAATGCAACTCTCTAATCTCCCTTTCACGAACTGCATATTTCTGATCTCGACCGCGTTGTGGCTTCCGCAGCCGCACAATAGTTGTGCGGTCTGCGTTTCAGATCTCTTGTCCCAGTCTTGGTTTTTGTTCAAGTTTTGACTCCTTTATGAGTTGATTATGACTCCTTTGGCTCATTTTGAACAATTCCTGCAAGCAAGCATATTACATTAGTTTCTGGGAATACCTTCACACATTTTTAGCCCAAAACACAATTAAAAGAGAGCAAATAATAGGTTAAAGTCCCTACTTATCAACTCCCCTAAACTTAAGCTTTTGCTTGTCCTCAAGCAAATAAGGTAATTCCCAGCCACCAAAATAGAAGGATATTTCAGCTGCCCTAAGGTGAATCAATCATGCATCAATTAGGACAAATAATTACCCTCAACACAAATGAATTATCAACAACATAGTGTCTTGACCTTTTGAGTACCATAGTCTTATTGCGACACCAGAGCATCAAGAGTTGACTTAATTTCACTAAGGGAGCTCGCTCTATTACGTAGGTCATTATGGAACCCAAAATCCTTCTCCTCTACTCTCCATAAGCAAATCCCACTTTAGAATTGTAACACTTAAAACAAGGATTGTGAAGAAGTACACTCATCTCTCTCAAAGGAATGTCACAAGTCCGGATCTAAGTACCATAAACCATAAGCTTGATCCTTATGTAAATCACCACTAATATAAGCTCACTCAACTCGAAATCATATATGGCTTTTGCGGGAATGTAATGAAGGCTTTTGGATCGAGGTAGGTTTCATCTTTCCTTAAGCACTCCATTTTCTCATTTCAGCTCATACTTTTTTGACTCTTTGAGTCATTTTCTTCTTCCTTAGAGAAACTAGAGAGACACACTGTCACTCTTTCTTGATCATGCTAATCATTTTTCTCCTTTTCTAATCATTCCATGCTTTTTATCATTGCTTTCTTTAAATCCCTTCACTTTTCAATCTTATTCACTTTTTTTTGACATATTTCTTTTTATCTTTTCTTTTCGCCTTCCCTTTTCTTCATTTCTTTTTTGTTCTTTGTACATTTTATCACTTTCACATTCCTCCTCTCTTCTCCAAACTTATGCTTTTGCCACTTGTCTATCAAGAATTCTAAGGAAAGATCGGGTGCCAAGAGAGGGTCGTCATAGAATAGATAAAGGCTTGTAACGTGATTATTTAAAGAAAAAAGGTCTCAACTCAAAGGGGTTGACTAGGGATATCATATTGGTAAAATATGGAAGATTTCAAGTTTCAAATTGGATCAAGGAGAGCCTATAATCCTTTCTCAAGTCGAGCTACACTTAGAATTTTGCTTAGACAAAACATTCAGGCAAGTTCTACACTTATTGGTACAGGACTTGGACTTGCAATTAAATATCTCATCTATCACAAATGGCTCAAAGAAACCACTTGATAATTGTTTTAGACAACACAAGAGTCTAAAGGTCACAACTAGAACTATCCTTTGTCAATCAACTTGTTTCTAACCATAAGGTCGAAGGTAAATGTGTTAGTACCAAGTGAAGCCTGCTTGAGACACTTTTATTTATTACTACTATTTACACCAAAACATAAATAAAACGGACTCAATCCCTTAAGAAGGTTGTCACGTCATCCATCATTGGGAAGAGCCACTCGGTTCACACAACATCCACCTTTGGAAATAACTATGTCATTAAGAAAAACAAAGGCTTATTATTTGCAATAAATGTAAAAGAAGAAGCTAACAACTTAAAAAGAAGCTATTAAAGGAAATAAGAAGCTATGCTAATAAGGGAAAATAACGAAAGAAGTTATGAAGTAAACTACGAAAATTAAACTGAATAATACAAATTTGAAGTAAAGAAAATATATACATAAATGGAAATGAATATATACATCAAATGGTAAAAATATATACAAACCAAATGTGAAAATGACGAATATATACATACCAAAAGTAAAAATAATGAATATATACATACCAAAAGTGAAAATAAAGATAAGTAAAGATAAAGAAAAATAGTGTACTGGTTATTGCATACCAAATGTCATAAATTAAAATGGACCACCCCCAAATGAAATATAGCATTGTCCTCAATGTTAATAATCAAATAAGAACATGGAAAAGGGGGTAGAGAGTAAATAAAACTCCATATGTGGTCTCTGTCTGCATCAGGTCCTCAACCTGAATAGTGTCCTCAATATCCTCTAACTGTATCTCCTCATTCTCTGACTGGGGGACTACGGGGTTGCTGAGCATCTGAATCAGCTCCTCACCAGTGTGTGATGCTCCAACTGGCTCCTCAGACTGGCCGACTGCTGCCTCGGGCTCTGTTTCATGTGCTTCTAGGACTGTATCATACATGAGAAGGTCCATAGCAAATCTCCCGCATGTGCAATCTTATCCACCTCCTTAGCCAACTTCCTGACTGACTCCTTTTGAGTCTTTTTCAGCTTCCTCACCTGCTTCCCCAAATCCTTGATCACCTTCCCATGTGTATCAAGAGTCTCCCCGATCTTCTTCTGGTCGTTCAGAATATTCTTCTGGTTGTCCAGAATCTTCTTCAATGAGTCCTCCACTAATGAAGGTACCTGAAGCTCTACTGGGACTAAAGACGGTGTTGCTTCCGCACTAATATGGCAGACAGTGTTGTGGTAATTGCCTCCATCCAGTTGTTGAGACTGGACATTGTCTAGGAAATCCTCAGTGCAGTTTGAGGGTAAGTGAAAGATGAAGGCACTAATAGTGGCACTGAAGATGGAGGAGGCATGTCGGCTGCTCCGGCAGAAGTACCGGTTGCTGTGGAGGGCTCGGAAACTGATCTTGTGGCCACTACCCCTGGCTGTTCTGACTGGATAATGGAGGTAGTGGCTTTACCCTTGAATTTAGGGTTGTCCAGTCCCTAGAGGTGATACCATAAGAAGGGCTTTTAGCCTTCACCTCCACGTCAAAGTGTCTCGGCTCAACCCCTTCGTCTTTGAAGTACTCAGTCAGGAAGTTAGGGTAGGGATAAGATCTTTCTCCTTTCTACACTGTGTTAGAGATATTGTAGGATATCAAGTCTCCTACATTGATAGGATATCCTTCCATGATAGAAGCTACCAACACTTCTCGGCAAAGTGGAAGGACATGGTCATGCTGGCAAGGGTCAAGACGGCTGCACACGAATGTTTTCCACCCTTTTGCTTCAAAGCTAAGGGTGTTTCTGAGGATGGACACTCCTGCTGTGAGCCATACAAGTGTCGACCCTGGAATAGCAAGTACTTTAGCTAGCCATGAGCAAACTGCCTCACCCAAGTCTAGCTTCTCCAGGTATTGCACTAACTCAACTTCCTCGAACCCAACATATCTAATTAGTGCTTGGCCATCAAACCGGATTTTCAAGTTTTGTACCTTCGTCACTTTTGTACCCTTTTTGATGTGGGCAACATTGGCATAAAACTCCTTGACGAGGTATTCATTGGCATCCTGCGGACGGCCGGAGAACCACTTCAATCCTTTTCTCTCCGAGAAATGCTTTAGGATATTTGGATTATGTTGGATCAGGTCTTTGGTTAGGAATTGACGTTCAAGGGTGAGAGACCTTTGTGACCACCATTCCCGAAATTTAGAATATGCTTTCTTAGTGAGAAACCTATCAGCCCACACCTTCGGCCTCCATGATTTATCCAGACCTCCCACAATTATATCACCCCCTATCCCATTATTCGGGACTTTATCATCATCTACGTTTATTGGAGCTGGGGGAGCATGTGCAGAAGAGGGTTCAGAATCTTCACTACCCTCTTTCGAGCCCGCAGACGAACCCTCTGATGAACCATTAGAGGAGGAGGGCTTGTCAACCAAATGAAATTTCCCCGGGAATTGTGTGGGGATTTGTGCTGGCACAGAGTCTTCTTCAGAAGCTTCCCGGGATGGGACATACTCACTGGTCTCAGAATGGTCTATGGCTCTATTCACAGCTTTAATGGAGGCTCTTAATTTGCTGATAGATTTTTGAACTGCTAGAGGTAGCTTGCTCTTGCCTTACCCCTGCCTCGGGAGGGTTTTGCCCTCCCTTTGGAAGTATCACCTCGACCTCGGAACACACCATCGTCTACAACAAACAAGTAGTAAAAATCAGTTAGACTTGGTTTTCATCATGAGTTAAAGCATTATACAAGAAATGACAGATAGTGCATCTCAAAATATGGCAGCGCAGACCATTCCAAAGTGCGTGCGGCCGAGAACTACCCATCATGAACCGCATAAAAGTGAATGCGGCTGCAAAAAGACCAAGCTCAGACTACTGGTTCTTTGAAGTTGATCCACCGCGAACTGCACAAAAATGAGTGCAGCCGCGAAAGACCCATCGCGAACCGCATAAAAGTGAACGCGGCCGCGAAGACAAATTATTGACTCTCTGAAGTTCAAGAATGCAGTCTGCATAAAATTAAGTGCCACTACGAAAGATCAATTGCGGATCGCACAAAATTGACCGCGGCCACGAAATCTAGCAAATATCAGTGCCTTGGAATTAGGTATCGCGGATCGCACAATTTTTCACGCGGCCGTATACCCTATCACGGACCGCACAAAAATGTGCACGACCACAAAATTCAAATAAGTTCGACACTGATGAACACTCAACACTAGGTTTTTCACTAATTTAACAAAATTTATGGAAATTAACCAGGCAAAGCTACTAACCCTAGCCCCCATTATGCAATTTAACACTACCCATATGATTTTAAGCAAGATTTAAGAATTATTTTGATATTATGGCATGGACCTTACCCTAACTAAAAAGGAAAATTAAAAACAAAGAGAAAAGAAAAGAAAAAGATTAAATTAAATCATTGAAATGAACATACCAGTAGTGAAATGTAATGAGAAATCAACATTTGATGAATGAGAATTAAAGCAAGAAAGAGTGCACTGTGCTTTAGGTGTGTGTGAGAAGTCAAGGTTTGTAAAGTGTGAATAGTTCCAAAAGGTCATATTTATACTCTGGACCCACTGACCCCACTGACTTACTTGAGTGTGGCCGTAAAATTTTGTCGCGGTCCGCACTCTTTACCTGTTTGTAGCTCAGTTGGACGCGGTCCGCGAAAAATTGGCAATGGCCGCACAAATTGTGCGGACTAGAATTATGAACGTGGCCACAAAGTCTTAAGGAGTTTCAAAAGGCCAACTTCAGAGAGTTGGAAATTACCACCATTCATCTAAGCGGTCTGGGTCAGATTTGTGCGGCCGCGAAGTGCTTGCACGGTCCGCATATTTTTTAGCTCGGTCCGTGAAATTTTATCACATAGTCAAATCTTTCCTTGTCAATTTCCTGCACTGCACAACCAATTTCTACACGCACTTCATAACCAGTTAGTCCAAAATAATGCCTAATCTAAAAAGAAAATCAAAAGAAAGAAAAAACACATGGATTGCCTCCTAAGAAGCGCCTGATTTAACTTCGCGGGACGATTCATATTACCATCGTTCACTTGAAATGGATCAACGCCACAATGTGACCATCATCAACCTTACCAAGGTAGTGTTCACTCGGTTCCCATTGACTCTAAAGATCTCACCATTGTTTTTCAAATCAAGAGCACCAAAAGGAGTTACATGCACCACTTTAAAGGGACCACTCCACTTTGACTTTAGCTTTCCTGGAAACATCTGTAACCGAGAGTTGAATAAGAGAACAAGGTCACATTCTTTGAATTTTTTGTTCCGGACATACTTACCATATAGGTACTTCATCTTGTCCTTATACAAGGATAAACTGGAGTAAGCATGGAATCGCAACTCACCAAGTTCATTCAATTACTCCACCCGAAGATTGGAAGCTACATCCCACTCTAGGTTCAAATTCTTCAATGCACACATGGCCTTATGCTCTAATTCCACCGAGAGGTGACATGCTTTCCCAAACACCAACCGATACGGAGACATACCAATTGAAGTCTTGTAAGCTGTTCTATAGGCCCATAAAGCATCATCAAATTTCCTCGACCAATCAGTACGGTTTGCATTTACAGTCTTGGATAGAATACTCTTGATCTCCCTATTGGAGACTTCCACCTGCCCACTTTCTCGGGTGTGATAGGGGGTTGACACCTTGTTAGTGATGCCATACTTGGAGAGTAAAGTGTCAAAGTCTTTGTTGCAAAAATGAGAACCCCTATCACTAATGAGGGCCCTTGGGGTGACGAAGTTTGTGAATATGTTTTTCTTCAAGAAAGCCACTGCACTCCGTGCTTCATTGCTGGGCAAAGCCACTACTTCAACCCATTGGGAAACGTAATCCACATCAACAAGAATATAGGTGTTCCCACACGAACTAAAATAGACCGATAAAGTCAGTGCCCCATACATCAAAAATATCAATTTGAAGGATGGTAGTGAGAGGCATCTCATTTATCTTGGAAATCCCACCGGCTATTTGGCAGTCATCACACTGCTAAACAAGCTAGCTAGTATCTTTGTACAAGGTAGGCCAATAGAATCCACAACTTAGGACCTTTGTAGAGAGGAATGGAAAGCTTCAAGAATACCCAATTGCTCTTCTTCTAGAACACATCTCCGAATAATACCATCGGTGCAAATTTTGAAAAGATATGGCTCATCCCAATAATAACCCAAACAGTCCCGTTTGAGATTCCTTCTTTGGTTTGAAGAGAACTCAAACGTATACTTGAGTAGCTCAAATTCTTTCATACAATCATCATTGAACACAAATTTGGCATTTCTTTCCAATAACTTGCACAAGAGGTTCACCAGATTTGAGAAATCCTTGATGAACCGACGGTAAAACCCCGCGTGCCCTAGAAAGCTCCTCACTCCTTTGACGTAAGTAGGAGGAGGGAGTTTTGATATCACTTCAATTTTTGCTTTATCCACTTCAATACCATTCTTGGAGATCTTATGGCCGAGGACAATGCCCTCCTCAACCATAAAGTGGCACTTCTCCCAATTAAGCACCAATTGGTCTCTTCACAACGTGCCAATACCTTATCAAGATTATCCAAAGACTCTTCAAAAGAATTCCCCACAATAAAGAAATCATCCATGAAAACCTCGAGGAATTCCTCCACCATATCCGTGAATATTTCCATCATACACCGTTGAAAATTAGCCGACATCCCTGAGAATGCAAATGTGCCATATGAACAAGTGAAGGTTGTCTTCTCTTGGTCTTCAGGTGCAATAAGAATCTGGTTATATCTGGAATACCCACCCAAAAAGTAATAATAAGCACATCCGGCTAGCCTATCCAACATTTGATCATGAAATGGAAGCGGAAAATGGTCTTTTCGAGTCACGTTGTTGAGCTTCCTGTAATTCATGCATACTCTCCAACCAGTGACAGTTCTTGTGGGGATCAACTCATTGTTGTCATTTGTAATCCCGGTCATGCCCCCTTCTTCGGGACATATAGCACCGGCGAGGTCCATGAACTATCAGAAATAGGGTAGACAACTCCAACATCCAACCATTTGATGATCTCCTTCTTTACTACCGATTACATGTCCTCATTCAACCTCCTTTGATGTTCCACGGAGGGTATTTAATCCTCCTCCAATATGATTTTGTGCATGAAAAAGGTGGGGCTTATACCCCGAATATCCGCCAATGTCCAACCTATTGCCTTCTGCCTCTTTGGAGTACCCCAAGAGTGGCATCTACCTGCACGTTAGTTAAGCACGAGGAAAGAATAACAAGTAAAGTGGAACAAGGGCATAAGAACTCATACCTGAAGTTGGAAGGCAAGGGTTTCAACTCTAATGTAGGAGGCTCCTTGATTGAGGGCTTTATTGGTGGAGTCCTCCAGTTCTCGAGGTCCACGGAAAGTTTTCGAGGCTCATATGTATATGAACCCATTCCTTGCAAAGCATTGACATATTCCACCAAGCCTTCCTTTTCTTCCAAATCATGATTCAATAAAACAGCTTCTAATGGGTCTTCCACATTAATCACAGCACTTGTGTCTTCAACAATCACTTCAGTCACAAGATCCACAAATGAACACACTTCGTTGCTAGTAGGCTGCCTCATTGACTTGCAAACATAGAACATAACTTTTTCATCGCCCACCCGGAAGGTGAGCTCTCCTGCTTCCACATCAACTAAGGCCTTCCCTGTAGCTAGAAAATGTCTCCCCAATATGATTGGCACCTCATAGTCAACCTCACAGTCAAGTATCACAAAATCTGCAGGAAGTATGAACTTGTCGACCCAAACTAGCACATCATCAATTATCCCCAATGGCCTCTTCATTATTATATCCACCATTTGCAACCTCATGGATGTGGGTGTTGGTTGCCCAATCCCCAATGTCTTGAACACAGAATATGGCATCAAGTTAATGCTTGCCCTCAAATCACACAAAGCTTTAGCATGAGATTGTAAAGGCACCAGGGTCTTCTAACTTTGGATCCATGAAGTGTACAATGGCATTCACTTGATGTGTCATTTTGATTGTTTCACAATTCATGGATCTCTTCTTTGTTACCAAGTCTTTCATTAACTTGCCATATCCCGACATTTGTTCTAGAGCTTCAATCAAAGGCACATTTATGGACAAACTTTTCATCATATCAATGAATTTCTTGAATTGGTTCTCATTGTTTTGCCTTGCAAGCCTTTTAGGATATAGTGGAGGAGGCCTTGGCAAATGAGCCTTGGCTTTGGGCACTGCCATTTCCGGTATGTCTATCACATGTTCCCTAGACGGGTTCACATCATTTTGTGTCTCCTCCACGTTGTCATCAATGTCTATCATCACTTCATCATTCACATTCTCATCATTTACTTGCACATCATTGCTTTGCTCATCATCATCTTGCACCAACACATCATCACTCACAATCTTTCTTGGATTAGAGGTACTAGCAACTCAACCTCTACCACTTTTTGTAGTCACCGCCATAGCATGGCCTGTATTGTTCCCACCCTTTGGGTTTACTACTGTATCACTTGGTAGTGCCCCCTAAGGGCGAGTATTCAATGCTTGAGAAATTTGGCCAAGTTGGACTTCCAAGTTGCAGATAGAAGTGTTGTGGGAGGCCAATTGGGTATCGGAGTCGAAATTATTTTCATAATTTGCTCAAAAATGGATTCAATCCATCCGATCTCATCATTGGAAGAGCTAGGAGCTTGTGACAGAAATGGAGGCGGGTTGTTCGGTTGTTGATACATCGGAGCCCTTTGAAAACCCGACCCTCGATCCCCTTGATTATTGTTGTTCCAACCCCCTTGATTGTTATTGCCTCCCCAATTACTATTATTGTTGCCACCCCAATTGCCTTGATTTCCTTGATTACCCCAATTTTGATTGTTGTTGTTCCCCTAATTGCCTTGGTTGTTGTTGTTGTTGTCAGTATTTCAATTTCCCTGTTGACCTTGATTTCCCCAATTTCCTTGTGATCTCCACTGTTGTTGAATCGGAGCATTGCCCTATTGACCTTGATAATTGTTGATATACTGAACCTCTTCACTTTGATCATTATAGGAATCATCTTGATTGTACCCACTACCACTTTGCTCAAATTGATCCGGATTGTTTTGAACTTGTTGACCTCGTTGCCTTCTCTTGTTGATCATCATATTTACCCCTTCCATGGCATTCACTTGTTTTGTCCCTTGAACTTGTTGCAACTGAGCTTTGGCCAATTGGTTCATGGTAGTAGTCAACTCGGTTATAGCTTGGCCGTGGTCATGTAGCTCCTTATGTAGGTGAATAACATTAGGGTCACCTTGCGGCATATTGGCTCTACTTTGCCATGCCGAGGATGTATCCGCCATCTCATCAAGTATTTCACATGCTTCAGCATATGGAGTGTTCATGAAGTTCCCCCAACGAGTTGGTTAACCACACATTGGTTTGTTGTGTTGATGCCACAGTAGAATGTTTGTTGGATCATAGCTTCGGTCATATCAATATTCGGGCATTCTTTAACCATCGTCCGGTACCTTTCCCAAATCTCATGCAGCGGTTCATTTGGCTCTTGCTTAAAAGCAAGGATCCCATCTCTTAGCATCGCCATATGTCCTAGATAAAAGAACTTTGCGATGAACTTCTCGGCCAACTCATCCCAAGTGGTGATGGAATGGTTGGGTAATCTTTCTAGCCAATCCAAAGCCTTCCCCCTTAGAGAAAATGGGAAAAGCCTTAACCTCAATGCGTCCTCGGAGACATTAGTTTGCTTTATCCCCTAGCACGTGTCAACAAGACCTTTGAGATGCTTATAGGCGTTTTGGTATGGAGCTCCGGTGAAGAAACCCCTTTGTTCCAACAGTGTAAGCATGACATTAGTTATTTGAAAGTTGCCCGCCCTAATCCGGGGCAGGACTATTGCACTTTCATAGCCTTTGTTGGGCAACACCTGGTATGCTACCCTTGGAGGAGGTGGGAGGGTTTGGAATATTATCATGAAGAGGTCAGCCTCTCCTTTGTACTTGAGGTTTGGGTTGAATCTCATCCACGTGATCATCATCTACCTCCTCTCGCAATGGAAAATTTTCGAGGGCTTCATTGTTAAGAGCCATTTGGTACCTAAAAGCAATTCACATACAAATTAGAAAAATGGAAGGAAAGAAAAACAAAACACACAAATACTTAGATATATAGCTAGAATCATCTAACTCCCAGCAACGATGCCAGAAATTGATCGGGTCAAAGCCTATACTACTATTGAGTAGAGAGGATGGTCGATGCAGTTTTAACCCAACTAGGTCGGGATCGAATCCGCAGTGAGTTAATAATTGGAATAAAGTTTATATCCAAGTTTAGATGCGGGTTTTGCTCTTAATTACACTTCCACACATGTTTGGTTTGATTTCTACTTCTAACTCTATTCTATTGATCGCAATAATTGAATCTAAGGACAATATTTTTGTTGTTGGTTTTCAAATATTTAAAGAGACTAGGGTCATGACTTCTACCTAGGTGGATATCTAACAAAATAGTAAAATCTAGGGCAAGCTCGTAATTAATTGGGATCGTAATATAGGTATCACACTAGGGTACTCACTCTATAACTCTCGGTAATCTGAGTGATTTTGCCCAAGTGATATTAGCTCAAGTCAGGTATTACTATCTCTAGGTTTAACCATTTAATTGGGGCTATCGATTTCTTGAGTTCATCCCAATTCCTTGTTAAGCTAGTTTTCTTAGACTTAGTCCCACTTTCTCAAGTAGAGACTAAGTCATAAAGGCATGAATCAGTATTTGGAACCACTAATTCTATAGTTCTAGCAAGAACTAGGCTCAATATCACTAACCCATACACATTCAAACCCTAAAATTCAATACCCATCAAATACACACACTAGGGTTGGGTCACAATCCTAGCTATGAGTTTAGCTACTCATGAAAATAACAGAAATTAAGGAGGAGATGAAGAAAAAATTTATAATACTAGATTAGAAGATGAAAATCTAATGTTGAAAGATAATTCTAGTACAAAATTGCCCAAAACGGAATGTGCATCCGTCGCACGTGCTCAGCTAAAACATAACATAACCTAAAAATGTCAAAAAGATCTATTTATATTGAGCGCGGCCGCATCTTCCTTTCATGGCCGCGTAATTCTAACTGTGGCCCGCTTTCTTCAAATCTAGATCTGGGTTGAGATGAGTTTCGCGGGCCACATAATTCCAGTTGCGGTTGCATTATGGACTTCTGCGCCGCGTAATTTTGACGCGGACTGCACTTCCTATTTTTGCTCAAGTTGTGAGCTCTCTGAACTTCATGCACCGTGGTGCGCATAATTTCCATCGCAACCGCGGTGAGGCTTTCGCAGCCGCACATTTCTAGCACTGACCTTGCTTATCTTTTGGCCTGAAAATGCAACTCTCTAAATCTCCCTTTTGCGGACCACATATTTCTACCATACCCTAACCCACTTTTCCAAATAAAGATAGAGTAAAATGGTATAAGTCAATGTTTGCAACTACCAACAATAAATAAGGCATTAGAAATGAACAAATATCCACCAACCATTATATATATATATATATTCAATGTTAAACACCCATTAATATTACATCCATTTAGGATCCACAACATTAGTATTTAAAACTAGCTACTCATACTAGAATACAAAAATAAAGCAATAAATAAAGTCATAAAGCTTACAAAGGTACAAGATTCTATCTGCAAAAGCTTCCAAAATAATGATGTATTTAATGCCTTCAATGTGGTCTCTTTTTCACACTCAGTGATCCACAAAACCCTACTAAATCTATTTATAGTGGACTAAAAGTCGGGGTCAAGATTGGACAAAATTGCCCCTGCAGAGCCCTTCTGTGACCGCATACTGGTCGCAGACCATGTATGCGGTCCGCATAATTGAAACAGGCATCTCATATTTGCAAGTCTTGAAGCCTAGTTCTCCATCGCATTCTGGTTCTGCGGCGAGCATAGGAATTATGCGACCGCAGACTTCTTCGCAAAAGTGTTAAGCCAAATTTACAGTTGCAATTGTGTGGTCATTATGCGGTCAGCAAAAGTATTATGCCACCGCATAATGGACCACATAATCTTCTCTTCAGTGACCAAAAGAACTGCTTCAGTCTGCGGTGCTTTTGCGGTCCGCACATCACTTCTGCGATCTCAGACCTGCCGCATTTTTGCCCTTTTATGGATTTTTGACTTCTTTTCCATCTTTTTGGTTCTTCAAGTCTCGTGCATTACAAAACACCAAAACATCATAAGAATTAACTAAAAATGCTTTGAAAGATGAACTAAAGCCTATGTAATTGGTATCAAAAGTGCCGAAATTCAACGGCACATCAACACCCCCAACTTAGACCCTTGCTTGTCCTAAAGCAACTAAAACAAAATTATCCTATCCTACACTATTTCTATTTCCGACATATCACAAAACATTAGTAATTGTAGATGGTTTTGGATATCAGCTAACAAGCATGTAACATCTTTTATTTACCCTTCATGGAAGACAACGAGCATTTAACAATTTGACTAATCAACATGTGAAATTCGAGTCTCAACCAAAATGACAGAATGCCACCCACAACTAAGTATGCACTTGTATTCTACTTCAAGAACCTAACTTCTGCTAAATCTTGCAATTCATACATGCTCACAACAAAGAAAATCCCCAACTCACACATATGTACAAGGAATGCAATCAAACACTCTTGCACTCAGAACGAAAGCTACATGCTACAAGTATCAGTCCATATGTGTGCCCTTATTTTAACTCGCTGCTATCTCAGTAATGATTGGTTGTAGATCACAAAAGACTTTTCACGGGTTGTAATGTAGGCTTCGGGACGAGTTGGATGAATATTTAGGAATGCAGTGACTATACCCTCCTTGAACTCTACATACACTTTGCTTATTTACTATATAACACTTATTGACCTCGAGTTACCGATATAGAACCACCTCAAAGTATTTCTTCAGTTTCTACAAGACTCCACTTTTTTCTCTTCTTTTTTTTACAATTATTTTTATTTTTGGAGCTTGAGTTTCTTCATATACAACTTTGAGGTTGTTTTTTTTCTACATACAGTAGTCAACCCTACCAATATCCACTTTGTACCGGCACCCCCAACTTAGGCTTTTAGCCTCATTCTTAATCGTTCAAGGAGGGATGGGTTCAAAAGAAGGAATTATTTCACAAAGGGGTAAAGGTTTTTAATGTCCAAATAAAAGGTTAAAGGCTCAACTAGGGTAACTAAGGTAATTTATGTACCAATGAGGTCAATTTGGTCCAAATTAGCTAGCAGTCACAAAGAGATCCTAAGATCATATCAGCACCCAATCATTAACCTAAGAGTTGCATTAAGAAGCTAACCGAGCAAGTTCTAGACATCGCAAATTAAGCATATTCATTATTTATACAAATCCTCACTCATTCACAATGCAAGAAGTGTTCGACTCAACATAGTTTCAGCCCTCAAGTGAATGCACGACAACTTAAAGCTTTCATCACATGATATGTAAGATTTTGAGTAAGCATAAAGTCAAAGAGCGAGCCTCAAGTTCACAAGAATGACTAACCATTTTTTTTTGTGCGTGTGTGTGTTTTTTAGATATATACAACAAAAGGAAGGGTACCATTTATTCACAAAAACGCATTACATGCTTGAAGCTAGAACAATCAATAACAAACAAGTCAAAACATTCTATGCTACTGTCGTGGTTCTACTATTACACCCTTGGAAAAGAAACCAGCGAAGAAAAACCAATGGGAATTCATTGTTATCTACCAATCTACACTATTAAAGTAAAGAGTTTATGTACAAATTTCTCACAAATATTTAACTACCCCAACCCCAACCAAAAAGAATGCATTATGCCCAATGCATATAGAGTGTAAAATCAAAGTTTAGGGGCTTCCTAGGGCGCACTAGGCGCTACGAGAGGTTGAAACATCTGGGGTAGCGGCGGGGTCCGATGCTGGCACTATGGAAGTTGTGGGGCTAGTTGCTGGCGCTGTGGAAGAAATAGGTAGAACCTCGAACTGCATAGTGGTATATGAGGCTAGAATGGGAAGCTCCACCTGCTGTGGAGTTGGGTCTAGGACCTGTGAGCTGCTACCCTCTCCCAGTGATGGCTGCATGATCCATGGATTGGCCTTGGCGATCATGTCCGCAATAGAGTGTGCAATTGCTATCTGTACAGATGTTTCCTCTTCATCCTGTGTATCTGTAGGGAAAGAAACTTGTTTGCCTCTATTTTCCCATTGATCCTCGGTCTCCTTACCCAAAGTATCTTCATCAATTTCCTCATTATCACTGTCTTCCTCATCAGTCTCCCCCTCAGACTCTCTCGATCCCTCCTCTAAAGCAGTGTCAATGTGTACAACGGAATCTGAAACCTTTGAAGTCTCAGTACCCTGGGCTGTCGGAGTTGTCATAAGGTTTGTGAAGTCTAGGTCCAAGCTCGGAATGTGGGAAGTGTGAGTGCCCTGTTCACCTTCCTACATAAGAAAAGGGGTCAAGTCAAACTCCAAATTCTGCATCTTGTGCAGCTCTAATTTTAGCTCAACGACATCTTTCTAGAGCTGAGGCATATCTCCATCTTTGCCTCACTCAACCCTCTCAAGTCACACTTCAAAGTTCTTGAGTCGATTTTCATAGGATTGATGCTGCTGCTGAAAAGCACTGACTGAGGATTATATAGGAGATAGTGCTTGCCTGATGAGAGCTGGGAGTTCCTTTGTCAGTCTTTCTACCTTGGCATTGGAATGTTGGTCTAGTAGACCTAGCTTTGATAGAGCTGGTAAGGCAACATGTGGATGTGCAGTGGTTTGTTTAGGAGTGGATGTGGAGGTAGCCAGTGTGATGTGAGTGTAAAGTAGTGAGGGAGCAGCAGGTGCTGCTGAGTCTAGAGGAGAAGTCAGTGAAGGCTCTGTTGGATCGTTGACCACTGTATCTGCATTCTCATTTATCCGGGTGATGTCGATATCCTGATGAGCTTTTGCTATGAGATCATGTTTAGGGATAGGAGGAACTGTTACAGCTTTACACAAGGCATAGATTAGGCATGGAAAAAGGAGTGAGGTTGTTGTATGGTTTCCCCGGATCCCAATCTCACAGTATATAATCTCTCTTACATTAACCTTGATGCCCGTCATGATGCATGCAATAAGGATTGCCTTCTCGATGCTTACGTCTGTTTCATTTCTTGAGGGCATTTGACGGGAACATACAAAACTCAGCCAGTACCGACCTTCTTAGGTAAGATCCCTCTTGTGGATATTTTGTTTAGGTTCAATCTAGGGTGGAGTTCCCTTGGCTATGACAGAAGCTATCCAAGCACGTTCGGATTCCTTGTTTATAATCTTTTCGTCATATTTTGTGGTGCCTAGCTCCCACTCCTCAAAGTATATATCATTAGTTGATCCTGCATCACAGAGGACTTCAACTCAGTAGACTAAAATAATGTCCAGGAAGCATAGGCAACATAAAATTCTCGCGTGAGTGTCTCATTATACTCTCTTGGGACCTAGCTGAATGACTCCTGCCTCCTCTTTTTGATGTTTTCTAGTACATGAGGGTAATGTTCTTTTAAACTGTTCAAGCTGAGCTATTTCTCTTCCCGAATTTTTCACTTTTCTAAGCCCTTCCTGTACAAGGTCCGAGAGCGGGCAACCCCAAACATGAGATCTTCCATATTTTTTCGGCGTGCTTCAACATGAAGATCAACATGTGGCACAAGATCGGTCTGTGCTTCCTCCTCTTCAGATTGGGAGGAATGCTCATATGTCCTTTTGTCTATGTCAGGTCCAGAGCATTTGGATTGCTGTGTTTGTTGACTCAGAGCAGCAGCTCATTTGTTTCCTCGAGTGGGAGGTGATGGCAATGAGAGAAACTTCGTTGGTTCCATTCCTATCAATGAGACAATGTGTGAGTGGGTGGTATAGCATAGGAATCACATTGAGATAAAATGAATGAAGCAAACAGCTTTTGCGATAGGTTATGCGATCGCATAACCACTTTGCGAACCGCAAACCTATCGCAGAATTACGACACCCAGGAGGCAAACAATTATGTGATTGCGAAAAGGCCCACAAAATATGTTATGTGTCTGCAAAGTGGTCGCATTTCTGCTCACCAGATGGGCTTTTTTTTCTGACCCTGTTTGCAACAAGTTTGCGGTTCGCAAAACAAGTTTGCGGTTCGCAAAACAAGTTTGCGATTGCAAACTCAATCGCAGAATCGTTTTTCATCAGTCCACTTAGGGTTCCAATTTTGACGACTTTATGGACCGCAAAATAATTAAGTGGACCACAAAGTGCGTCTTCATCAGTTAATAATGCTTACCTCACTCACTCATAGAGTTCCTCACACCCAATTTTGAAAAGTTTCCCACAAATTACCCACCCAGATCCCCACATCAAAGGTTTGAGAAGAAGGGGAAAGAGCGGGTTCAAGTACATGAGATTATTCACATAATTACAAAAGAGAGGGAGAAAGATGGCGTACCAGAGGTCTGAGCAATTTAAGAATCAGTTCTGATATGTGAACGAGGTGAATTCTCTATGCAATTCCGATCCTCTTTGTGTGATTGTGTGTGTTTTTGGTCTTTTGTTTTTCTTCTCCTTGTTCTTTTTTGTTTTTGATTTTGTTTGTGTTGGATAGTGCTTGTGTGTGAGTGAGAGTGAGGGTGCGACTAGTATGCAAAATATTTAGTGTTTTATACCTGTGCGTTTTGCGGCGGGCAAGTGAATCACATAACACATTATGCGGTCTCATATGTGTTATGCAATGGATTAATGACTAGGTCACTTAACCTTACTTTGAGACGCGTTTTGCGGCCGCATAGTTGTTATGCGAGCCACAAAAGTTGAAATCTTACTGCATTTTTGGGGACCCAACTTGCCATTTTTTTTACTGTGTCTGTGACCACTATGCGGTTTGCAAAGTCATTATGTGACCGCATAGTTGTCGCAAACAACAGAACCTTCTTTTCTTCATTTACCTCAGTCCTTGCACCCTGTTTCATGGTACTTTGGGCTACCTGCATTCTAACACATAAGTTAACCTGCTCAACAATAACAACTAAATCTACATAAATTAAAATCTAACAAAATATTGTTACCACACATGGGTTTCCTCCCAAGAAGCGCTTGATTTAACGTCACTGTACGACGATGTTGACCCCGTTTGGGCTACTCAATGGTGGGGGCTGGTGTAGGACTATCCTTGAGAGCAAATTGTCCTATTAAATTCCTTTCTCATGTGGTACCGAGGTAATTCTTGACTCATTGGCCATTTACTTTGAAATTCGAGTTCCATCCTCCGACTCCAATTCAATAGCACCATAGGGAAACTCACTCACAAGTTTGAACGGGCCAGACCATTTGGATTTGAGTTTGCCCAGAAATAACTTGAGTCTTGAGTTGAAGAGTAAGACTAAGTCTCCGAATTTAAATTCTCACTTCAAAATCTTTTTGTCATGAACGAATTTCATTCTCTCCTTATACATAGCTGCACTCTCATAGGCAAGGAGGCGAAATTCTTCCATCTCATTGAGTTGTGTCATTCTTAGGTTAGCAACTTCGGTCCAATCAAGATTCAAATTCTTCAATGCCCCCATGGCTTTGTTTCAAGCTCTACTAGCAAATGACATGCCTTACCAAAAAACAACCGATACGGTGAGGTGGCAATGGGAGTCTTAAATGTTGCGCGATATGCCCACAACGCATCATCTAGCTACCTTGACCAGTCAGTCTTGTTTGCATTGGCAGTTTTTGCTAAGATATTTTTGATCTGCCTATTGGAGACTTCAACCTGGCCACTCGACTGAGGATGATAAGGTGTGACTACCTTGTACTTTATGCCATACTTTTCGAGCAGTACGGTGAAAGTCTTGTTGCAAAAGTGAGAACCACAATCACTAAGGATGGCCACGTAAATATGTTCTTCTTCAAGAATACGGTCACAGTCCTTACTTCATTGTTGGGCAAGGCGATTGCCTCGACCCATTTGGAGATATAGTCCACAAACACCAAGATATATGTCATGCCATAAGATGTCACGAAGGGGCCCATGAAATCTATCTCCACACATCAAAGATCTCGACCTCCATTACAAAATTCATAGGCATATCATGTATTTTAGATATTGACCCTTGTCTATGACATTGATCACATGCCTTGACCATTTGATTTGCGTCTTGGTAGATCGATGGCCAATAGTAGCCACATTCAAGCACTTTTTCTGCCGTCCAGTTTCCTCCATGATGACCCCCAACCGGGGAGTCATGGCATGCCTTAATAATTGGCATTACCTCATCTTCCGGAACATACCACCGAATGATGTTGTCGGCACAAATACGGAACAAAAGGGGTTCCTCCCAATAGTTTTGCCTACACTCCCACAAGAACTTTTTCTTTTGATAAGCTTCCAATCCATCAGGAACAAGGTCACTAATCAAAATGTTAGCGATGTCGGCATACTAAGGAGTGAATGTGCTAGACAATGCCAATATGTGCTCATTTGGAAAGGAATCATTGAATTCAAGGTCTTCTTTTGGTCTCCCTGCCTCTTCAAGCCTGGATAGGTGATCCACAACTTGATTCTCTATCCCTTTCCGATACTTGACTTCAAAGTCAAGCTCTTGCAACAAAAGGACCCAACGAATCGATCTTGGTTTGGCATCCTTATTTGCCATGAGATAGCGAAGAACATCATGATCGATGTAAACTATCACTTTGGACCCCAACAAATAAGCCCAAAATTTTTCAAAAGCATAGACAATGGCAAGAAGTTCTTGCTCAGTCACAATGTAATTCATTTGAGCGCCATTGAGTGTCTTTCTTGCATAGTAGATAGGGTGAAGTATTTTGTTATGTCGTTGACCAAGCACCACCCCAATAGCTACACCACTAGCGTCATACATGAGTTCAAATAGAAGGGATCAATCAGGTGTGACAATAATAGGTGCCATGGTGAGCTTTTCTTTCAATTCCTCAAAAGCTTTGAGACACTTCTCGTCAAATATAAACTTTGCATATTTTTCAAGGAGCTTGTACATAGGATTTGCAATTTTTGAGAAGTCCTTGATAAAACGCCTATAGAAGCCGGCATGCCCCAAAAAGCTTCGGATACCTTTTATTAAAGTGGGTAGAGGAAGGTTGGAAATGATTTTGATCTTTGCCCGGTCAACCTCAATGCCTTTTTGGAAATTTTGTTTAAAAAATTCCCTCGTCCACCATGAAGTGGCACTTCTCCCAGTTTAGCACAATGTTTGTTTCTTCACATCTTTTAAGCACTTGTCTAAGGTTGTCAAGACAATGCTCAAATCAATCACCCACTACAGAGAAGTCATCTATAAACACCTCTAGGGAATCTTCTACCATGTCCGAGAAGATTGACATCATGCACCGTTGAAAAGTAGATGGGGCGTTGCATAGCCCAAATGGCATACAACTAAAGGCAACAGTCCCATATGGGCATGTGAATGCTGTCTTCTCTTGATCTTCCAAGGCGATATTGATTTGGTTATAGCCGAAATATCCATCCAAGAAGCAATAGAATGACCTTCCCACTAGCCGATGAAGCATTTGATCAATAAAAGGCATAGGGAAATGGTCCTTGCAAGTAGCACTGTTTAGCTTCCGATAGTCCATGCAAACTCTCCACCCGGTCACTGTTCTTGTTGGGATGAGCTCATTTTTGTCGTTTTGAATCACGGTCATGCCTCCTTTCTTTGGCACACATTGCACCAGGCTCACCCAAGAACTATTGGAAATGGGATAGACCACCCCGGTATCTAACCATTTGATGATTTCTTTCTATACCACCTCTTTCATGGAAGGGTTTAACCTTCTTTGATGCTCCACGCTTGGTTTGCTCTCTAGTTCCAATTGTATCTTGTGCTCACAAATTCCGACAGGAATACCTCGGATGTCCGCTATTGTCCACCCAATGGCTTTCCTGTACTCCCCCGGGACATTCAACAAGTGTTATATTTGCACATCATTTAACAAAGAAGAAATGATTACCGGTAGAGTTTCATTAGAGCCAAGAAATTTATACCTCAAGTACGATGGAAGTGGGTTGAGCTCAAGTTGTGGCAGCTCAATAATTGAAGGCTTGGCGGGTGGAGTGACTCTATTCTCTAAGTCAAGAGAAAGTTTCTTTGGTGCATAAGTGTAGGACCTAAGTCATTCTTATGCATTCACCGATTCCATGTACCCCTCCATGTCTTCACCATCAAAATTCTCCAAATTAGCCATCAACGCCTCAACAAGGCATTGTTCTTCCATCTTCATCTCGATTGTGTCTTCTACCTTGTATACACATCAATTAATGAGATGCTTTCACATGCATGAGGCAACTTCATACCCTTACTCGCTTGAAAGGTAACCTCTTCGTCATTAACTCGGAACTTGATCTCATTTCGTTCCAAATCCATAAGTGCTATTCTGGTAGCAAGGAATGATCTCCCTAAGATGATAGGGATTTATTTGTGAACAACAAAATCAAGGATCAGAAAGTCAGCGGGGAGAAGGAACTTTTCCACTTTCAAAAGAATATCATCAACAATCCCCACCGGTCTCTTTATTGAACGATCGGCCATTTGCAACCTCATACTTGTAGGCCTCGGCATACCTAACCACGCTTGCTTGTAAATAGAAAGAGGCATTAAATTGATGCTATCCCTATTATTACAAAGAGCTCTTGCAAAATCGTGCACCCCAATAGTGCATGAAATGGTAAAAGCTCCCTAGTCTTCTTTCTTTTGAATGGTGGTTGTTGAAATGATGGAACTAACCCGGTGAGTCACATTCACCACTTCATTCTTGGTTGTTTTTTTCTTGGTGATCAAGTCTTTCAAATACTTAGCAAAACCCCGCATCTCTTGCAATGCTTCCACAAATGGAATATTCACCGATAATTGCTTGCGAATATCATAGAACTTCTTGAGATTGCTATCATCAACCTTCCTAGCAAGTCTTTGAGGAAAATGAGGAGGAGGTCTAGGAATTGGTGCTAGAGTTATTGGTGTCTCTTTCACCTTTTACTTAACCTCTTCCCGGTTCACTTCTTGAATTTTCACCTCTTCTAGGACTTTTTCAGCTTCAACAACAATTGGCACCTCAACTTGTGCCTCAACTTCTTGTTCGGAATCTTCCACTTCGACCACTTGTTCATTTTCTCCTTGAAGTATTTTCCCACTCCGAGTTGTGATTGCCATACAATGAGAAGTTGGACTGCTCCCACTATCTTTTGGGTTTGCAATTGTGTCACTTGGGAGTGTACCATTTTGCTTTGGATTTTGCTCTCTTGATATATCTCTCGTGTGCATCTCCAACTTTTGAATAGATGTGGTATGAGAACCAACAAGCTCGGTCATATTCCTCATTGAAGTGTCGAATCTTTATTGATTTTGCAATACTCGTTCAAACATGTTTTCCAACTTGAAATAACTTGAAGAACCTTCCTTCCAATGCGGAGAGTTGGAATATTTCCCCTTTGGTGGAACATATGGGTTTGAACTCCGATTGGAAAAGTTGTTGTTGTTACTCCGATTCCCTTGATTTTAACAACCTTGGTCATTTCGCGACTGTTGGTTGCCTTGCCCTTGCAGGTTTGGTTTCTATTGGTTTTGTTGTCCTAAACATTGGTAGGGTTGCCTTTGATAACTTCCTTGAGAGTTGTTGACATAATTTGCTTCCTCGTAATCCTCATTTGATGTGGGTTGAACATCTTCCACCACGTTCGCCTTTTTTGTTTGGCTTTCAGTGAACATCTTCATCAACACATTGATGTTGGTGGCAAGCACAACAATTACTTGATATCTTTCTTGGTTCTCTTTAATCATGTTGGTCAAGGAAGGAGTACCATATGCAATTCCACCCATGGTGTCCTCTGAGTGCCAAGCTTGGTTATGTTTTGCCATTTTGTCAAGGATTTGTGTGATCCTCACAAATGTTTTATCCATAAAAGATCCATCAGCTACATTTTTGTCTATAGATTGATTCATAGGATCATATCCCATATAAAATTTCTCCAACAAGATAGTGTCCGGAAAACCAGGATTCGACGATCTTACTAAATATAGCTTGAATCGATCCCAAGCCGCATGTAGGTGTTCTCTTGGTAATTGCTTGAAAAAGAAAATTTTATCCCGGAGCTCAGACTTCTTGCTTTGCGGGAATCATTTAGCTAGGAAAGCTCGGACGAGTTTAGGCCAAGAATAAATGGAGTTTGGTGGTAGATTTTGGATCAATTTCCTTGCCTCTCCAGCCAGTGAATAATTGAACACCCTCAGCCTTAGAGCATCATCTGAGACGTTATTCTTCTTGAGCATCGCGCACATACCCAAGACGTTTCTGAGATGTTGTGTCAGATCATCATCGGTGGAATTTCTGAAAACCCCCTTTGCTTTGAGCATCAGGATTAGACCGTGTTCCACCTTGAAGGTAGCAGCATCAACTCTTGGAGGGACACTAGCATTTGTATCTTCAATATACTCATCTATATTTGCAAAAGGGTTCTCTTTATCGTACTCGACCATGTTTACCTAATAACACCACGCAAAGCACGCAGAGTGTGAAGGAGTAGAAGAAGACGTAAAGTAAAAACACACTAAATAGTAATTTCAAAACCGTATTCCCTAGCAATGACGCCAAAATTTGATACGTTCAAATTACACTTAAATAAATAGTGTAATGGGGTTGGTGTCAAATATAATAACCCAACAAGGTTGGGATCTAATCCCATAGGGAATAGGTGTGAAAAGGTTACGTCAATAGTGTGAAACTTGACTTAAGTCGTAACACTATTCCTTTAACTTAAAAAGAGAATGATATAATTGCGGATTAACAAGATACTAAGTGGGAGTAGCCTCTGTGGAGGACAAGATGTGGGAGTCGAGGCTGAGATGGTTCGGGCATGTTAAGAGAAGAAGCATTGATGCTCATGTTAGGAGGTGCGAGAGGTTGGCCATTGAGAGATTGTGATGAGGTCGAGGTAGAACTAAGAAGTACTAGGGAGAGGTGATTAGACAGGACAAGGCGCTGCTTCAGCTCACTGAGGACATGACCCTGGATAAGAGGGTGTGGAGGTTGAGGATTAAGGTAGAAGGTTAGTGGGTAGTTTTTAGTTGTTCATCGATAGTCTTAGTAGCATGTATATCCTTTCATATTCTTATATTCTTAGTACGTTATGTGGTTCTTTTCGCCTCAAGTATTGTATTCCCTGTTGCTATTATTTGGTATTACTTATCCTTTATCTCTCCCTTTTTCTTTTCTTTTCCTTCTTTCTCCCTTCCTTGCTTTCCTCTTCTTCTTCTTACCCTTCCTGAGCCGAGGGTCTATTGGAAAGAGCCTCTCTACCTTCATTAGGTAGGGGTAAGGTTTGCGTACACACTACCCTCCCCAGACCCCACCTGTTGGGAACATACTGGGTTTGTTATTGTTATTGTTATTAATTTGATTAAGGAAACCAAGGTTGTGTCCCCATCAGTGAATTGTAATGCTATCGATGTTAATATTATATATTTCTAATGGAAGGTCCTTTGATATGCAGATGGTTTCTAAATGACTACCTAATATTTTCCAATAGTTGGACTGTATTTTCTCTTTATGATTTTCCCAAATATAAAAGAGTTACAATTAAAAATAACCAATTTATGCCAAGCAGAACTCACTTATTCCTGTGTGATTCTATTAAACAAGGTTTAAAGTCTTGAGTTCTTGATATTCACTTCTACCAAACCCTAACCCAATTTTTCAATTAAAGATAGAGCAAAATGGAATGAGTCAATGTTTGCAACCACCAACAGTAAATAAAGCAAAAGAAATAAATGAATATCAACCAACCATTATATATATATATTCAATGTTAAACACCTATTAACACTATACCCATTTAGGATCTACAACATTAGTATTTAAAACTAGCCACTCCTACTAGAATACAAAAACAAAGCAATAAATAAAGTTATAAAGCTTACAAAGGTAAAAGATTCTCTCTTCAAAAGCTTCCAAACTAATGGTGTATTGAATTCCTTCAATGTGGTCTCTTTTTTAGACTCAATGACCCACAAAACCCCTAGTAAATCTATTTATAGTGGACTATAGGTCGGGGTCAAGATTGAACAAAATTTCCCTCGCAGAGCCCTTCTACGACCGCATACTGGTTATGTGGTTCGCATTATTGAAACATGCGTCGCATAATTGCAGGTCTTGAAGCCCAGTTCTCCATCGAATTCCGGTTCTGCGGTCAGCATACCAATTATGCGACCACAGACTTCATCGCAAAAGTGTTAAGCCAAATTTCTAGTTACAATTGTGCGATCATTACGCGGTCCACAGAAGCGTTATGTAACAACATAATGGAACGCATAATCTTCTCTTCAGTGCCCAAAAGAACTGCTTCAGTCTGCGGTGGGTTTGCGGTCCGCACCACACTTCTGCGGTCGCAACCCTGTTGCATTTCTGCCCTTTTATGGATTTTTGACTTCTTTTCCATCTTTTTGGTTCTTCAAGTCTCGTGCACTACAAAATACCAAAACTTCATAAGAATTAACTAAAAATGCTTTGAAAGACAAACTAAAGTCTATGTAATTGGTATCAAAAGTGCCGAAATTTTACGGCTAAGGAAAAAAAGGTTATGTCCCCATCAATGAAATGTAATGATATCGGTGTTAATATGATATATTTCTAATGTGAGGTCCGTTGATATGCAAATGGTTTCTAAATGACTATTCAATATTTCCCAATAGTTGGGTAGTATTTTCTCATTATGATATTCCTAAATATAAAAGAGTTGCAATTAAGAACAATCAATTTATGCCAAGTAGAACCTACTTATTCCTAAGCATTTCCATTAAATAAGGTTTAAAACCTTGAGTTCTTGATATTCGTTTCTACCAAACCCTAACCCACTTTTCTAATTAATGATAGAGTAAAATAGAACGAGTCAATGTTTGCAACCACCAACAATAAATAAAGCATAAGAAATGAATAAATATCAACCAACCATTATATATATATTCAATGTTAAACACACATTAACATTACACCCATTTAGGGTCCACAACATTAGTATTTAAAACTAGCTACTCATACTACAATACAAATAAAAAGCAATAAATAAAGTCGTAAAGCTTACAAAGGTACAATATTCTCTCTTCAAAAGCTTCCAAAATATTGGCGTATTGAATGCCTTCAATGTGGTCTCTTTTTCATACTCAATGACCCACAAAAAACCTAGTAAATCTATTTATAGTGCACTAAAAGTCGGGGTCAAGATTGGACAAAATTGCACATGCAGAGCCCTTCTGCAACCGCATACTGGTCGCAGACCAATATGCGGTCCGCATAATTGAAACATGCATAGCATAATTGCAGGTCTTGAATCCTAGTTCTCCATCACATTCCAGTTCTGCGGTTAGCATCGCAATTATGCGACCACAGACTTCATCGCAAAAGTGTTAAGCAAAATTTCCAGTTGCAATTGTGCGGTCATTATGCGATCCGAAGAAGTGTTATGAAACCCCATAATGGAACGCATAATCTTCTCTTTAGTGCCTAAAAGAACTGCTTCAGTCTGTGGTGTGTTTGCAGTCCGCATATTACTTCTGTTGTCGCAGACCTGCTGCATTTCTGCCCTTTTATGGATTTTTGACTTCTTTTCCATCTTTTTGGTTCTTCAAGTCTCGTGCACTAAAAAATACCAAAACTTCATAATAATTAACTAAAAATTCTTTAAAATACGAACTAAAGTCTATGTAATTGGTATCAAAAGTGCCAAAATTCTAAGGCACATCATTGATTTTCCTTAACATTCTGCGACCGTAGACAGAAATCTGCGGTCCGCACTTGAGCTTCTGTGCCTGGTTTTTGTACCTTGATACCACTTTCAAACTCCTCGTCTTTCCCCCAAACTTATGTTTTAGCCAATTATTTCTTAAGAGTGTTAAGGAAAGCTCAGGTGCCAAGAGAGGGTCACTGCAAAACGGGTAAAGGCTTGTAACATGATTATCAAATGAGAAAGGTTTTAGGTTCAAAGGGGATGAATAGGGTAATAACATTGGTAGGATATGGAAAATTTCAAAACGGGTCAAGGAGAGCTTGCAATCACTTCTCAAGCCATGCAAAACATAGAATTTCGCCTAGAAACACATTCGGAGCACGTTCTAGACTATTCGCGCGGGTAATTGGAATTGCAATAAAATATCTCACCTCTCACACAACTGGATTGTTAAAGATGATAGAGTCGAGGGCCCACAACAACCATATTCTAACTTGAATATCACTAATAGTTCAACTAAACCACCCGATGATTACTTAAGTTAACATAAGAGTCAAAAGGTCACTAACTAGAGCTATTTCTTTCCAACAACTTGTTTTTAATCATAAGCTCGTAGTTAAGTGTGTTGGTACCAAGTGAAGCATGCTTTATTCTTCTAGTTTTACTCAATTAGTTCCTCTTATTCATTATTACTACTATTATTACCTAAGCATCAAAAACTGACTCAATCCCTTAAGAAGGTTGCCATGTCATCCATCGTTAGGAAGAGTCACCCGGTTCACACAAAAATCACCTTTGGGATGAACCGTGGCATTAAGAAAACCAAAGGCTTATTGATCACTTAAACATAAAAATAAACTACTAAATTAAAAAGAAGCTATTAAAGTAACTAAGAAGCTATTAGACAAAATATTGACTACTAAAAAAACAAAATAAAGAAGCTATAAAGTAAACTATTGAAAGCATAAATGAATATACAAGATGAGAGAGGAAGAAAGAAAATATATACATCAATAGAGAGCGAGAAAAATATGTTCATAAATAAAAAGGAAAGGAAAATGTTATCGGTTGTTACAGGACAATGTCAAATGTCATAAAATCAAATAAACTCCACCTCCCCGAATAAGAATACACATTGTCCCCAATGCTTAAAGAAATAAAAACAAGGAAGGGAAAGAGTAGAGAGGACTCCCTATGTAGTCTTGGACATCTCTATGTCCATAGAAACGTCACCACCCTCAGGCTCTTCCAACTGGATCTCATCATCCTCTGCTCGGGGAGTAGCTGGGTTGGTGAACATCTGTCGCACCGCCTCAGTAGTGTGGGCAGCGAGGTCTGTCTCCTCAGACTGGCCAGCTGGTGCCACTAATGTTGATGGTGTTGTTGGGTCTGCTGGTGCTGCTAGTGTTGCTCGAGCTGTCTCCATCAGCAAATCAAATGGGATGTGCCCAGCAGTTGCTATCTTGGTCACCTCTCGTGCCAACCTGTCAATTGATTTCTTCGACGCTTGGGATTTCCTCATCTTCTTTATCTGCTTCGCAAGCTCCTCAATTGTTGTACCATGTACCACCAAGGTGTCCATGATGGTCTTCTGGTTCTCCAAAATCTTCTTCAAAGTATCCTCCACTATCGGAGGAATCTGGGGAGCGGGGGTAGATGTCAGGGCTGCAACAACACTGGATAGGTCAGACATCTTTGCAGTAGCTATCTGCATCTAGTTGTTGAGACTCGCTGGGAGACTCGCAATGCCAAAAGTGGATAAGTAGAAGATGAAGGAACTGATGCTGATTGCCCTAGCTCATCTGAATGGCCTACAATAGTAGTCGACTTACCCTTGTTCTTCAGGTTCCTTGGGTCCTTTAGAGAGTACCATGTGAAGGGCTTCTTTACCCTAAACTTTGTGTCAAATGACTTTGACTCCACCCCCGCATCTGTAATATACTTTGTGATGGTGTTAGGATATGGGTAGGAGTTATCACCCTGCCTATCAACCAATGACATGTTGACCGACATAATGGCACCCATATTGAATGGGGTACCCAGCCATGATGGAGGCTACAAGAACTGCCCTTGGGATTGGTAGATTGTTCTCTTTCTGGCTTGGGTCTATTCTACTAGACACAAAGGTCTACCACCCTTTTGTTTCAAAGTTGAGGGTGTTCCGCCAAATAGGAAACCCTACTGCGATCCATGGTGGTAGTGGTCCTGGAGCTGCCAAAATCTCGGCTTGCCTTGGGCGAGCTGCGTCAACCACATCAAACATATCCAAGTACTGCACTGACTTCACATCCTCGAGCCCCAAATAAGTGTTAAGTGAGGTTTGATCAAATCTGACTTTTGGGTTCCTCCTTTAGTCACCTTAGTCATCTTCTTGATATGCGCCACATTGGTATATAATTCCCGGACTAAGTGATCCTTGGCATCCACCACGATTTGGGTTAACCATGTCCACCATTTTCTCTCGCAAAACTGTCTTTCCACATTCGGATTGTATCTATCCAAGTCCTTCAAAACAAATTGACGCTCAAGTGTGAGCGATCTTTGAGGCTGCCACTCTCGGAACATGTTAAATGCAGTCAGACTCAAAAAACTATCTTCCCAGACTTCTTTCTTCTTCGACACCTCAAGGCCGACAACATGGGTATCACCCCCTCGACCGTCATCCGGAATAACATCATCATCATTAACTGTAACTAGTGCGACGGGGGCATGAGTAGATGAGGGCTATGAACCTTGACGTCATCTTCCAAACCCTCAGAAGTACTTTCTGAGGTGGAAGGCTCGTCACAGAGTTGGAATTTCCCTTGAAGCTGTTGTGGCTGAGATTGGGCATCAAGATGCTCTACCATAGAGTTGCCCTCTGATGCTTCCCTAGACAGGACATACGAACTTGATTCAGAGGGCTCTGTAGCCCTACCTCTCCCGGTGGTTCCCTTTTTGGATATCACTCTTTGCACGGAGAGTGGTAGGGTACCCTTGCCTCGGCCTCGGGAGGGTTCACCCCTCCCTTTGGATGTATCACCTCATCCCCTTGATCTAACCATTTTCTGCAATACATAGCAATGAGAATCAGTTATAGTTAAAGTTCGGAGTATCATATAGTTGTAGATAAAACAGTATGCAGGATGGGGGAAGTGCGGCCTGTACATTTAAGTGCGTCCGTAGATGGGTTTATGCGGACTGCACAATTTTGAAGTGGGGCGCAATGGTCATTCTGCGGTCCTCACAATTTCAAGTGCAACCGCACAATAGAAATGCAGACCGCACAATTTTGAGTGCCGCCCACAATGCAAGCTCAAAACATGTCATCTCTCTAAAGTCAGAGAATCTGCAGCCGCACACACTTTTCTCCAGCCGCGGTTCAATTTCTGCGGACCGCACAATTTTGTGTGCGGTCTTCACAATCAATGCACAACAATTAGCCTAGCCTAATGATCTCTGGACCGCACAATTCAAAAACACGCGACAATTAACTTAGGGATTTTTCATTCAAGCACAAATTTGACATGGTATTGACAATTTAGTCATGATACACAGTTTACACATCCCCCAATTAGCAAATAGGAAGTTACCCACACAATTTTAAGCACTCATGATAATGAATTTGACATTAGGCCTCAAAATAACCAAACCAACTATGAACAAAAATTAAGAAAATTAAAAAATCTAAAGATGGATTGAAAATATCAGTAACATAGTGATGCAAGGAAGAATCAAATAGGATGAAATGAGTGTGAGATATTTGAAACATTTGAGTGCACTATGCTTTCCTTAGTGTCAAATGTTCAGTGAGTGTAAAGTTTGAACAGTGGTGAGGAGGAACTATTTATAGGTGACCGGTTAGGGCAAGGATTCACGAGCTGAGTGCGGCTGCACAATTTTGTGTGCGGTCCGCACTCCTTACCTGTTACCACTTTTACCATTGTCGATCTGCGGTTCACACATTAGTGGGTGCGACTGTAGAATTTGGTGCAGACCGCACATTTCCTTGTGCGGTCGCATTTTGGCCATTTCTCTAACAGGAAAACTTCAGAGAGTTTGAAATTTAGGATCTCTAACTGTATGGTCTGCATAAGAATTGTGCAGCCGCAGATCTCTTTCTGCTGTGGCACTCAAATTTGTGCGGTCGGCACAATTTCCATACTTAGACATTTTTTTCTTGAACACAGTCCCTGCAAAGCACACTTATTCCTGCACACACTTCAAAACCAGTAGCACAAAGCAAGACCTATCTAAAGAAGAAGAAAAAAAGAAAAGAAAAAGACACATGTGTTGCCTCCCAAGAAGAGCCTGATTTAGCATCACGGCATGACATATATTACCATCATCACTTGAAATGAAGAACCGCCATGACGTGGTCATCATCAACTTTTCTCAGATAATGCTTCACCCGATGACCATTGACTCTAAGCACTTCATTATTTTTATTTTTCAAGTCCAGCGTAACAAAGGGTGTCACACTCTCAACCTCAAATGGGCCACTCCATTTAGACTTTAACTTTCCCAGAAACATCCGTAACCGAGAATTGAACAACAACACAAGATCACCTTCTTTAAACTCCTTGTTCCGAATGTACTTGTCATGGAGGTACGTCATCTTTTCCTTGTATAAGTAAGAACTTGTATATGCATGGTAACATAACTCATCTAGCTCATTCAATTGTGCCACCCTTAAGTTGGCGGCGATATCCCACTCAAGATTCAACTTTTTCAAAGCCCATATCGCCTTGTGCTCAAGTTCCACCGGAAGATGACAAGCTTTCCTGAACATCAACCAGTATGGAGACATCCCAATCAGTGTTTTGTTTGCCGCCTTATAAGCCCATAAAGCATTATCAAGTTTCTTTGACCAATTCGTCCGATTGGTATTCATTGTTTTGACAAGATACTCTTTCTCTCCCGGTTGGATACTTCCACTTGACCACTTACTTGAGGATGATAGGGGGTCGTCACTTTATGAGTGACACCATACTTGGTGAGTAAGGTATCGAGAGGTTTGTTGCAAAAATATGAACCTCCATAATTTATGATAGCCCTTGGAGTACCAAATATTGTAAAGATGTTTTTCTTCAAAAATGCCACCACAATTCTCGCTTTATTATTGGGCAAAGCAACATCCTCAACCCATGTGGACACATAATCAACCGTGTCCAAGATGTAGGTGTTTCCACAAGAGCTCACAAAAGGACCAATGAAATCAATACCCCACACATCAAAAATATCAATCTCCAAGATGGTGGTATGGGGCATTTCATTTTTCTTTGAGATTCTACCGGCCCTTTGACATTCATCACAACACTTGACAAGTTCACTTGCATTCTTGTAGAGAGTGGGCCAATAGAAACTTCAACTTAACACTTTGGTTGTCGTTCTTTCTCCACCATGGTGACCACCATAAGGCGAAGAATGACAAGCCCCAAGAATTTCAGCTAATCACAAGATAGTTAGCTAGATCCGCGAACCAAGGTACCATTTTCATTAAAATAGCTAAGAGTTGCTCATCGGGTAAGGAGTCATTGATTTCAAGGCCATCGTGTGGCCTCCCCTCCTCCTCCAAATGAGATAAGTGCTCTGTCACTTGGTTTTCACTTCCTTTTTGATCTTGGATGTCTATATCAAACTCTTGCAACAAAAGTACCCATCTCATCAAACGGGCTCTGGAATCTTTCTTGCTTATAAGATAGCGAAGTGCCGCATGATCCGTATGAACAATCACTTTTGCACCCATCAAGTATGGGTGAAACTTCTCAATAGAAAACAAAATGGCAAGGATCTCTTTTCTGTAACGGTATAGTTGACTTGGGCACTATTCATGGTCTTGCCTGCATAATAAACCGGATGAAAGATCTTGTTGATACGTTGCCCCAAAACAGCCCCTACCGCTACATCACTTGCATCGCACATAAACTCAAAAGGAACACTCCAATTCGGAGCGGTGATGATGGGAGTAGTAGTCAACTTGAGGTTTAGCAACTCAAAGCTTCTCATGCAATCATCATTGAAATGAAACTTGGCATATCACTTCAAAAGCTTGCACACCGGTTTACCACTTTAGAGAAATCCTTGATGAAACGCTGGTAAAATCCCGTGTGGCCTAAGAAACTCCGCACGCCTTTGACTAAAGTTGGAGGTGGAAGTTTAGAAATCACCTCAATCTTTGCCTTGTCGACTTCAATGTCATTCTTTGAAATCTTGTGGCTAAGGACAATGCCTTCCTCAACCATGAAATGACACTTATCCCAATTAAGCACCAAGTTCGTTCTTCACATCTTGCCAACACCTTGTCCATGTTAGCTAGACAATTATCAAAAGAATTCCCGACCACCGAAAAGTCATCCTTGAAGACTTCAAGGAAATCCTCCACCATGTCCATGAAGATATCCATCATACACCTTTGAAAGTCGTTGGTGTATTGCACAACCCAAATGGCAACCACGCGAATGTGAAAGTACCATAAGGACATGTGAGAGTAGTTTTCTTTTGATTCTCCGGAGCAATAAGAATTTGATTGTAGCTGGTAAACCCATCAAGGAAACAATAGAGAGCACGGTCGGCCAATCTATCAAGCATTTGATCTAGGAAAGGAAGTGGGAAATGATCCTTCCTTGTGACTTTTTTTAGCTTGCAATAGTCCATACACACTCTCCACCTGGTCATCGTTCTTATAGGAATCAACTCGTTCTTGTCATTGGTAGCCACCCATCATGCCCCCTTTCTTTGGACACATTGCACCAGAAAAGTCCACGAACTATCAGAAATGGGGTAAACAACCCCGACATCTAACCACTTGATGATCTCCTTCTTGACACCCTCCTGTATGGATTCATTGAGTCTCCTTTGATGTTCAATAGATGGTTTGGCACCTTCCCCCAAATGAATCCTATGCATGCAAAATGCGGGGATTATTCCCCGAATATCTGCCAAAGTCCATTAAATAGCTTTCTTCCTCTTTTATAGCACCGCCAATGTGGAATCTACTTGCACGTTAGTCAAATAAGAGGAAATAATAACCGGTAAAGTAGAAGAAGGGCCAAGAAATTCATACCGAAGATGTGGAGGGAATGGCTTCAACTCCAAGACCGGAGGCTCCTCAATTGAAGACTTTGTTGGAGAAGTGGTTCTATTCTCAAGATCCAAGGACAATTTGCGGCGCACATAAGTGTACGACTCCATCCCTTGCAAAGAGTTCACACATTCCACGTAACACTCCATTTCTTTATCGTCACAATTGAGCAATACGGCCTCCAAAGTATCATCAACATTCATCATGGCACTTGTTTGATCAATGATCACATTGATCACCAAGTCCACGAAAGAGCATACCTCATTGCTATTGGGTTGCCTCATAGACTTGCACACATGGAAAACCACCTTTTCATCACTAATCCGGAATGTAAGTTCTTCGGCTTCCACATCAACTAGAGACTTCCCCGTAGCAAGGAAAGGTCTCCCAAGAATGATTGGCACCTCATAATCAACCTCACAATCAAGAATAACAAAATCCGTCGGGAGAATGAATTTATCAACACGAACCAAAACATCATCAATTATACCCAACGGTCTCTTCATAGTACGATCCCCCATTTGTAATCTCATAGATGTGGGTCTTGGTTGCCCAATTCCTAAAGTCTTGAAAACCAAATAGGGCATCAAATTTATACTTGCCCCAAGATCACAAAGAGCTTTTGCAAAGTCAGCACTTCCAATGGTACAAGGGATTGTGAAAGTACCGGAATCTTCCAATTTGGGAGCCATTGAGTGCACAATTGCACTCACTTGATGTGTCATCTTTATAGTTTCACACTTCATCGACCTCTTCTTTGTCATCAAGTCCTTTATGAACTTTGCGTAACCCGGTATTTGCTCCAAAGCCTCAACTAATGGCACATTAATAGACAGACTCTTCATCATGTCAACAAACTTTTTGAATTGGATCTCGCCATTTTGCTTGGCAAGACTTTGATGATATGGAGGAGGAGGACTTGGCATTAGTGCCTTAGCTTTTGGCACTACCGGTTTCAGTATGTCATCAATGTGCTCCCTAGACAGGTTCACTTCTTCTCGAGTCTCCTACACATTGTCATCAATATCGATCCTCACTTCATCATTTGCGTGCACCTCATTGTTTGGAATCTCATCTTCATGTACCACTTGCTCATCATCCACAATTTTCCTTTGTCTTGAGGTGGTTGCGTCCCCACCTTTTCCAATCCTTGTAGTAACTGTCATGGCATGTCCCGTGTTGTTCCCACCCTTTGGGTTCACTACCTCGTCACTTGGTAGTGCCCGCTTAGGAAGAGTGTTTAAAGTTTGTGAGATTTGCCCCAATTGAACTTCCAAATTATGAATTGAAGTGTTATGAGAGGGTAGTTGAGCATTGGAGTCGGCATTCTTCTCCATCATTTTTTTGAACATGTTCTCAATTCATCCCATCTCATTGTTGGAAGAGCTTGGACCATGGGAAGGATAAGGAGGAGAGTTGCTCGGTTGTTAATACATCGGGGGCTTTTGAAAACCCGATGCCCAATTGCCTTGGTTAATATTCCATCCCCCTTTGTTGTTTTCTCTCCAATATCCTTGACTATTGCCTTGGTTATTTTGACCATTCCAATTACCTTGATTGTTTTGATTGTTCCAATTCCCTTGGTTGTTACCACCATTCCAATTACCTTGATTACTAGACTTCCAATTCCCTTGATTATCATGAGGTCTCCATTGTTGTTGATTCGGGCCTTGAGAATTGTTTCTTTGCCCTTGGAAGTTGCTCTTCTTGTTCATTGTAAGATTCATCTTGATCAAACCCACTATCTTCTTGAACATAATGTCCCGCACGGTTTTGCACTTGAGGACCCTTTTGCCTTCTCTTGTTTACCATCATATTAACTCCCTCCATTGCATTGACTTGCTTAGGACCTTGCACTTGTTGAAGTTGAGCCTTGGCTAATTGATGCATCGCGATGGTCAACTCGGCATTTGCTTGCCCATGATCATGCAATTCTTTATGTAGGTGAATCACATTTTGATCATCTTAAGGAACATTTTCTCTACTTTGTCATGCCGATAAAGTGTCATGACCCGGAATTTCCACCTTCGGGACCGTGATGGTGCCTAACATTTCACTTGTTAGGCAAGCCATCGTTACAGGATTCTTAAAAACAACATTAGTCAATTTTAATAACAGAAACAATTAAGCTACATACAAGCTAAAACTGAATTGTGGAATAACATAAAACCCATAATAACTAATACAATTCGGATCTGGAGTCACAAATCATGAGCATCTAAGATTTACTCCAAACAAAGTCTGAAAGAAAATACAACTGTTCTAAAAGAAAGGAAATAGTAAAATAAAGAAACTAGGAAGGGACTCCAGGGTCTACGGACGCTAGTAGATCTACCTTGGGTCTCCGACAAGTAACTCGAACTACTAACCTCACGATCAGCTAGGGCCAATACCAAAATCTGCACAAGAAGTGCAGAGTATAGTATAAGTACAACTGAGCCAATGTACTCGTAAGTGTCGAGCCTAACCTCGACGAAGTAGTGACGAGGCTATGATAAGACGCCTACATAATAAACCTGTGAAATTAATAGTATATGTACAAGATAACAACAAATAAAGCAAGACAAGTAATATCGGGAAGGGGACATGCTAAAGGGGATATAAGATACGAGAGATACAGCTGAATGATAAACTCTCAACCTCACAATATAAATCAATAGATACGACAAGACATCACCCTTCGTGTATTAACTCTCATAACATGTCACGGTATCACCCTTCGTGCATTAACACTATCCCTTACCATATAACGATGAACAAGTAAATACAGAGAAATAAAATTACAATAACAAGCCTTACTTTAATAGTGGTTCCACAATACCAAATCTAAACTTTGAATCAATACTCAATTATAACCAAAAAACCTATAAACATGATAAGAACGATCAATTTAACAAATAACTAGTCTAAACATGGACAACGAGATCAAAGAAAGCAATATTTGCAAGAAATCAAGTCCCACCCGCAAGCTTTAACCCGAAGACAACTTATAAGTACTCGTCACCCTCACATATACAATGTATCCAACATCTAAACATGTAGAAAATAGACAAACAAGTTTTATTCCTCAAGTTAAGGTTAACCACGACACTTACCTCACTCCAAAAGGTCCACTCATAGCTCAATCATAGCTTTGCCTTTCAAACAAGCCTCCGAACCAATAGAATCCAGCAAATTACTAACCAAACGATTCAAATTAAGCCTTAGGAACTACGCATGATTCCGACAAATTCAATTTAGGCCATTATTGAAAAAGTCATCAAAATTCAACTCCCGGGCCCGCTTGGTCCAAACCCAAAATTCGGACCAAAACACGATTACCCATTCACCACCGAGCCTAGTTATGTAATTTATTTTGGAATCCGACCTCAATTTGAGGTCTAAATCCCCCCAATTTCCACCATGAAAACACAAGATTTTTGGTTAAAATCTTAGGAAATGTAGTGAAAGATTGAAAGAAACTAGATTAGAATCACTTACCAGTGATTTGGGGAAGAAAAGTTCTTTGCAAAATTGGCTCTACGATTTTCGTGTTTTGAAAATTTGAAGAATGAGCAAAAATCACGTCTAAGTCCCATTTGATCAGTTGCAGATGTCCAACGCAAATGCTAAGAATAAATTGCAAATGCGAAGACCTTTACATCTCTACTTTCTTTGCAAATACGAAGAATAGTTCGCAAATGCGAACCATGATCTCTGCAAAAGCGACCATATGAACGCATTTGCGATCACTGCCTCCCCCTCTCCCACTTTGCAAATGTAGAGATGTGTTTGCAAATGTGAACTCTGGCCTCCCCGCAAATGTGAACTCTTGATCGCAAATGCGAACTAAGGCTGGCCCAAGTACTCTTCACAAATGCGAAGAATTTGCTCGAAATTGCAAGGCTGTCAGCATGGGGGAATGTTCGCAAATGTGAACACTAGTCTGTCAAATGCAAGATCAGACACCAGTTACAGAAATTGCAGAACCAGCTGAGTTCTAAGACCAAATTTCACTTTGTAGCCTATCCTAATCTCACTAGAGCCCAGAGGGCTCTAAACCAAAAGTGCAAACAAGTCTAAAAACATCATACGTACTTGCTCGCGCGATCAAATTGCCAAAATAACACCTAGAACTACTAATTGAACAACAAATCAAATGAAATTTTTAAGAAAATTTTGAAACTTCTATTTTCACAACCAGGCGTCTGAATCATGTCAAACCAACTCTGTTTTTCACCAAATTTGAAAGACAAGTCATAAATATAAAATTGGACCTATAACGGATTCCAGAGACAAAATACAGACTCGATATCCGAAAAGTCAAACATGGTAAAACATTTCAAAGTCATTAAGCCTTTAACTTTCAAATTTCAACAAAGCCCGATAACTCGGGTTAGGGACTTCCGATTCATTTTCGGGCATATACCCAAGTCCCAAATCATGACACAGACCCATTGGGACAGTTAAAACACAAATCCGGGTCTGTGTGCTCAAAACATTGTTCGAAGTCAACTCGAATGGATTTGCAAGCAATGTTTTCATATTTTATCAATTTATAACATAAAAGATTTCTAGTAAAATGCACGGACTGCACACACAAATCGAGAAAGACTAAAATGAGGTATTTAAGGCTACAAAATGCAGAATTACGTTCTAAAACATAGGATGACCTATCGGGAAATCACATTCTCCACCTATAAAACAATCGTTTTTCCTCGAACGGATGTAGAAAAGTAACTGGACTAGTGAAAAGGTTAGGATATCTACTCCGCATGTTCGACTCGGACTCCCCAGTAGGTACCTCGATGAGCTAACCTCTCCACTACACTCGAACTGAAGGATAACTGACAAATCTGTCAGGCTGGAATAGCCACCGGCTTCTCCTCATAAGTCAACTCCTTTTCCAACTGGACAGAGCTGAAATCTTACACGTGGAACACCGGATGAACTGCTGATGAACCAGGTGGTAACGCAAGCCTGCAAACCACCTCTACCATTCTCTCAAGAATCTCAAAATGATTGATAAACCTAGGGCTCAACTTTCCGTTCTTCCTAAACCTCATTACACCCTTCATGGGTGATACCCGGAGCAACACTCTTTCTCCGACCATAAATGCAACATCACGAACTCTACGGTCGGCATAACACTTCTGCCTGGACTGAGCTATGCGAATTCGATCCTGAATAATCTTGACCTTGTCCAAGGCATCCTGTACTAAATCATTACCCAATAACCGAGCCTCCCTCTAGTCGAACCATCCAACTGGCGATCGGCCTCGCCTACTGTATAATGCCTCAGAGTGAGCCATTTGAAAGCTCCACTGATAACTATTGTTGTAGGCAAACTCCACAAGTGGCGAGAATTGATCCCAGGAACCTCCAAAGTATAACATAGGCACGGAGCATATCCTCCAATATCTGAATATTGCGCTCGAACTGTCCGTCTTTCTGAGGATGAAACGATGTGCTCAACTCAACCTATGTGTCCAACTCATGTTGTATTGCTCTCCAAAAGTTCAAGGTGAAAAGGTACCTCGATCAGAAATGATAGACACGGGCACACAGTGAAGACGGACGATCTCGCAGATATTATTCTCTGCTAACCGCTCTGAAGAATAAGTAACTACCACAGGAATGAAGTGCGTTGACTTGGTCACCCTATCGACAATAATCCAAACTGCATCGAACTTCCTCTAAGTCCGTGGGAGTCCAACAACGAAATCCATAGTGATATGCTCACACTTCCACTTAGGAATCTGAAACTTCTGAAGCAAACCACTAGGTCTCTGATGCTCACACTTTACTTGCTAATAATTTAGACACTGAGCTACATATGCATCTATATCCTTCTTCATCCTCCTCTACCAATAATGCTGCCGCAAGTCCTGATACATCTTAGCGGCGCCCGGATGAATGGAATACTGGGAACTGTAGGCCTCCTCAAGAATCAACTCACGAAGTCCATCCACATTAGGTACACAAACATGACCCTGCATCCTTAAAACTCCATCTCTGACTGTAACCTTCTTGGCATCACTATGTTGTATTGTGTCTAAGTACGAGCAAATGAGGGTCATCATACCACCGATCTCTAATGCACTCAAATAAGGAAGACTGAGATATTGTACAAGCTAGAACACCGTTGAGATCAGAAACATCAAACCTCATAAACTGATTAGCTAAGGCATGAACATCTAATGCAAGTGGTCTCTCACCGACTGGAATGCATGCAAGGTTGCCCATACTCGCTGACTTTCTACTCAAAGCACCGACCACTATATTAGTCTTCCCGGGATGATACAAGATGGTGATATCAAAGTCTTTCAATAGCTCCAACTACCTCCTCTACCTCAAATCGAGCTACTTCTTCTTGAACAAATACTGCAAGCTCTGATGATCTATGAATACCTCACACGGCACGCCGTAAAGATAGTGCCTCCAAATCTTCAACGCATGAACAAAGGCTGCCAGCTCTAGGTCATGAACATGGTAATTCTTTTTGTTAACTTTCAGCTATCGTGATGCATATGCAATCACCCTGCCATCCTGCATCAATACCACACCAAGTTCAATATGAGATGCATCACAATATACCGTATAAGATCCTGAACCTGTGGGCAACACCAACACCAGCACCATAGTCAAAACAGTCTTGAGCTTCTGAAAGTTTGCCTCACACTTGTGTGACTATCTGAACGGGGTACCCTTCTGGGTTAACCTGGTTAATGAGGCTACTATAGATGATAACCCCTCCGCAAACCGACGGTAATAATCCGCCAAACCCAAGAAACTCCGAATCTCCCTAGTTGAAGTAGGTCTAGGCCAGTTTTGAACTGCCTCAATCTTCTTATGGTCTACCTGAATGCCCTCTGGTGATACAACGTGCCCCAAGAAAGTGACTAAATCCAACCAAAACTAACACTTTGAAAACTTAGCATATAATTGGCTGTCTCTCAAAGTCTGAAGTATAATCCGAAGATGTTGCTCGTGCTCCTCACGACTACGGGAGTAGATTGCGATATCACCAATAAACACAATCACAAAAGAATCCATATACGACTTGAACACCCGGTTCATCAAATCCATAAATGTTGTTGGGGCAATTTGTCAGCCTAAATGACATCACCAAAATCTCATAATTCCTATACCGAGTCCGAAAGGCTATCATAGGGACATCAGATGCCCTAATCCTCAACGGATGGTAGCCAGACCTTAAACCGATCTTTGAAAACACATTGGCACCCTGAAGCTGATCAAATAAGTCATTAATCCTCGGCAATGGATACTTGTTCTTGTTGGTGACTTTGTTCAACTGCCTGTAGTCTATGCACATCCTCATCAATCCATATTTCTCCTTCAAAAACAACATGGGCGCACCCTAGGGCGAGACACTAGGTCTATGAAACTCTTATCAAGCAAATCTTGCAACTGCTCCTTCAATTCTTTCAACTCTGGCGGGGCCATACGGTATGGCAGAATATAAGTGGGCTAAGTTCCTAGAGCTAAGTCAATACATAAGTCGATATCCCTGTCGGGTGGCATCTCCAGCAGGTCTACAGGAAATACCTTCGGAAATTCACGGACCACTGGTACAGAATCCATGGAAGGAACCTCCGTACTAGAATCGTGGACATAAGCCAAATAAGCTAGACACCCCTTCTCGACCATACGTCGTGCCTTCATATAATAGATAACCCTGCTAGTAGAATGTCCAGCAGCCTCTCTCCACTCTAATCGAGGCAACCCTGGCAAGGCTAAGGTTACCGTCTTGGCATGACAATCCAATATAGCGTGATAAGGTGACAGCCAATCAATACCCAAGATAACACCAAAATCTACCATATCAAGAATTAAAAGATCTACACTAGTCTCAAGACTCTCAATGGTAAACACACATGAACGATAAACACGATTTACAACAATAGCATCTCTCATAGGTGTGGACATATACACTGGAGCACTCAAAGAACCACGAGACACAACAAAATATGAAACAAAATTAGATGACACATGGGAATAAGTAGAACTCGGATCAAATAAAACTGAAGCATCTCTACTACAAACTGAAACAGTACCTGTGATAACGGCGTTAGAAGACTCGGCCTTAGGCCTGGCTGGAAAAGCATAGAATCGGGGCTGGGCCCCACCACTCTGAACTACATCTCTAGAACGGGCCCTAGGTGGTTGGCCTCTACCTTTAGCAGCCTGACCTCCACCTCTAATGGTCTGACCACAACCTTTAGCTGCTTGACCCCTACATCTAGCTGGCTGAGCGGGCGGTAAAGCACTCGATGCCTAGAACATGGCACGAGAACCTTGATGTTGTGAACTACTCGATGCACGAGGGAAAAATCTAGCAATGTGCCTCGGATCACCACAAGTTTAACATGACCTCTGATGATATGGTTGTTGACCCTGAAACTGACCTTGTCAACCTGAGTAACCACCCTGAAAACTCTGGAGTGGAGGTGCTCTAATAGAATCTGGTGGTGCACTATAGGCTAGCTGGTTGGAATAAGGCATATGAGGGCCACGACCACCCGAAGCACTATGAGATGCGTAGAGTGCTGAATGAAACGGCTGGGGAGGATGGCCTCTACCAAAAGTACCGCTGCCTCTAGACGAGGAATTGCTAAACCCACTGGAATGACGAGGCCTCTTGTCAGATCCCTAACCTCCCCCTGTGAAAGAACCATCTCGACTCGCCTGACAACATTGGTAGATGTCTGAAAAGAAATCTCACTCCCAATCTCCTTGGCCATCTGCAACCTGATACACTGAGAAAGTCCCTCAATAAACCTCCTCGCCCTCTCTTTCTCTCTCTCTCTATTTGTAGGAAGTAGAAGAATAACATGACGGGCTAGATCTACAAAACGGGTCTCACACTCAGTGACAAACATACTTTCCTATTGGAGACGCTCGAACTGCCTGCGATAATCCTCTCTCAATATGACGGGGAGGAACTTCTTAAGAAATATCTAAGTGAACTGGACCCAAGTAAGAGTAAGCGACCCAGCTGGTCTGGTTGAAACAAAATCTTTCCATCATCTCTTGGCGGAACTCGTCATCTTAAACATAGCAAAATCGACCCCATTGGTATCAACTATCCCCATGTTCTGCAGAACCTCATAGCAACGATCAAGATAATATTGTGGGTCTTCAGAAGGTACAACACTTAAGTGAACTAGAAAGAGCTTGTTGAACTTGTCCAACCTCAATAAGCCTTCAGAAGCCATAGCTTGCCCAACACCGGACTATGCCACAACCATCGGCTGAACCACTCCAACTGGCTAAGCTACTGGAGTCTGATACTGGGAAGCCATCTGCTCCGGGGTGTGAGTAGCATGAATCTATGGTCCTCCTCCAGCCTGAGAAACGGTTGGTGCCATGGAAAATGTGCTAGTTTGAGCCGCACTCTTCATAGGGCCCACCAAACGGACCAAAGCGTCCTGAAGCACTAGGTGGCAATGAACCCCTCCGGGACCTGAGCAGGTCCTACAGGAACAGTCTATGATGGAATCTCCTCGTCAAACTCTACTTGAGGCTCCAATGATGGTGATGTTATCGAGCTATAGGCTGAGTTATGCCCTTGCCTCGGCCTCTGCCACAGCCTCGGCCTCGGCCTCGACCTCTCCCCCTCATAAAAGCTGCCACTAGGGGCTATAGCTGCTGCTCAGCTGAAGATGTTGTAAGTGTTCTCGCCATCTACGAGGGAACAAGAGTAGAAGAGTTCAATTTACAATGAGGGAACAAAATTGCACGACAGAGAAGAATAGAAGTCAAATTTCTTCCTAAACTTTATAGTCTCTGGAAGATAAGTACAGACGTCTCCGTACCGTTCCTCTAGACTCTACTAAACCTGCTCGTGAATTGTGAGACCTAGGAAACCTAGTGCTCTGATACCAACTTGTCACGACCCAAAATTTTCACCTTCGGGACCATGATGACGCTTAACATTTCACTTGCTACGCAAGCCAACGTTAGAGGAGGATTCTTAAAACCAACTTTAGTCAATTTTAATAATAGAACAATTAAGCTAAATAGAAGCTAAAACTAAATTGCGGAATAACATAAAACCCATAATAACTGATACAATTCATATCTAGAGTCATGATTCATAAGCTTCTAAGATTTACTACAAACAAAGTCTGAAAGAAAATGCAACTGTTCTGAGAGAAAGGAAACAGTAACATAAAGAAAATAGGAAGGTACTCCAAGGTATCAGCAGATATACCTTGGGTCTCCGACAACCAAGTTCAACTGCTAACCTCACGATCAGCTAGGACCGGTACCAAAATCTGCATAAGAAGTGCAGAATGTAGTATGAGTACAACCGACCCTATGTACTCATAAGTGTCGAGCCTACCTCAATGAATTAGTGACGTGGCTATGACAAGACACCTACATAATAAACCTGTGAAATTGATAATATATGTAGAAGATAACAACAAATAAAATCTAGACAAGTAATATCGGGAGGGGACACGCTAAATAGGATACAAGATATGAGAGATACAGCTGAATGATAACCAGAACAGGCAATATACCTTTAACCCGTGAAAACAGTTAAACACAATAAAGAAAAGTGCACGGTATCACCCTTCGCGCTTTTAATCTCAACCTCATAGTGAAACAATGAAACTGCACAACATCACCCTTCATGCTTTTACTCTCAACCTCACAATATAAATCAATAGATACGACACGACATCACCCTTCGTGCATTAACTCTTATAACATGGCACGACATCACCCTTCATGTATTAACACTCACAATATGGCACGACATCATCCTTCGTGCATTAACACTCTCCCTTACCATCTAACGATGAACAAGTAACAACAGGGAGATGGAATAACAATAACAAGCCTTACTTCAACAGTGGTTCCACAATACCAAATCTCAATTGTGAGTCAATACTCAATTATTACCAAAAAACCTATAAACATGATAAAAACGATCAATTTAATAAATAACTAGTCTAATCATGGACAACGAGACCAAAGAAAGTAATAATTGCAAGAAATCAAGTCCCAACCGCATGCTTTAACCCGACGACAACGCATAAGTACTCGTCACCTAACATATACGTTGTACCCAACATCTAAAGATGTATCAAATAAACAAATAGGTCTTATTCCCTCAAGTCAAGGTTAACCACGACACTTACCTCGCTCCAAAAGGTCCACTCAAAGCTCAATCAAAGCTTTGCCTTTCAATCAAGCCTCTGAACCAATAGAATCTAGCAAATTACCAACCAAACGATTCAAATTAAGCCTTAGGAACTACCTATGATTGCAAAGGATTCAATTTAGACCATTATTGAAAAAGTCAAAAAAGTCAACTCCCCAACCCTCTTGATCCAAAGCCGAAATTCGGACCAAAACCCGATTACCCACTCACCTCAGAGCCCGGTTATGTAATTTGTTTTGGAATCCAACCTCAATTTGAGGTATAAATCCCCATTTACATAAATCCTTAATTCTACCAAAAACCCCCAATTTCCACCATGAAAACACAAGTTTTTTGGTTGAAATCTTAGGAAATTTAGTGAAAGATTGAAAGAAACTAGTTTAAAATCACATACCAATGATTTGGGGAAGAAATGTTCTTTCAAAAATCACCTCAAGGGTTTTCTTGTTTTGAAATTTTGAAGAACGAGCAAAAATCCAATCTAAGTCCCATTTGATCAGTTGTAGATGTTGCATTTGCGACCTGGGGCTCGTAAATGCGAACCCCGCAAATGCGAAGAATCAATCGCAAATGCAAAGACCTTCACATCTCTTCTTTCTTTGCAAATGCAAAGAACGGTTTGCAAATGTGAACTATGATCTCCGCAAATGCGGCCATTTGATCGCATTTGCGATCAATGCCTCCCCCTGTCCCACTTTGCAAATGCGAAGATTTGTTCGCAAATGTGAACTCTTGTCTTCCCGCAAATGTGAACTCTTGATCTCAAATTCGAACTAAGACTGACCTAGGTACTCTTCACAAATGCAAAGAATTTGCACGCAATTGTGAGCCTATCAGCATGGGGGAATGTTTGCAAATGCGAACACTTGTCTCGCAAATGCGAGATCAGACACCAGTTACAGAAACTGCACAACCAGCTGAGTTCTAAGTCCAATATTCACTCCGTAGCCTATCCAAAACTCACCCGAGCCCTTAGGGCTCTAAACTAAAAGTGGACACAAGTCTAATAGCAGCATACGAACTTGCTCGTGCGATCAAATCGCCAAAATAACACCTAGAATTACTAGTTAAACACCAAATCAAATGAAATTTTCAAGAAAACTTTGAAACTTCTATTTTTACAACCGGACGTCCGAATCACGTCAAACCAACTCTATTTCTCACCAAATTCGACAAACAAGTCATAAATATAGTATTGGACCTACACCGAATTCCAGAACCAAAATACATATCCGATATCCAAAAAGTCAACATTGGTCAAACATTTCAAAGTCATTAAGCCTTTAACTTTTAAATTTCAACGAAGTCCGATAACTCAGGCTAGGGACTTCTGAATTCGATTTCGGGCATACTCTCAAGTCCCAAATATGACACGGACCCACTAAGACTAACGAAATATGAATTCGGGTCTGTTTTCTCAAAAAGTTGACCGAAGTCAACTCGAATGGATTTCCAAGCAAAAATTTCATATTTTTATTAGTTTTTAACATAAAAGCTTTTAGGAAATATGCCTGAACTGTACACATAATTCGAGGTAGGCTAAAATAAGGTATTTAAAGCTTCAAAGCACAGAATTAGATTCTAAAATATAATATGACCTATCAGGTCATCACATGAAGTATCTGCCATTTCATCTAAGACCTCACAACCTTCCGCATATGAAGTTTTCATGTAATTTCACCAGCAAGTTGGTTGACCACGCATTGATTTGTAGTATTGATCCCCCTATAGAAAGTTTGTTGAATCATAGCCTCCGTCATGTCATTATTTGGGCACTCTCCACCATAGTTCGGTACCTCATCCATATCTCATGCAACGGACCATTGGGTTCTTGTTTGAATAATATAATCTCATCTCTAGGAGTAGCCATATGCCCAGGAGAAAAGAATGTATAAATTAATTTCTCTGCCAATTCATCCCATGTATGGTTTGGCAACCTTTCTAACCAATCCAAAGCTTTCCCCCATAGAGAGAAAAGGAATAGCCTCAATCTTAAAGCATCCCCGGAGACGTTTGTCTGTTTACTCCCCCAGCAAGTGTCCACAAAAGTGTTTGTACGCATTTTGATTCGGATCCGCAATGAAGAATCCACATTGCTCTAACAAGGTGAGCATATCATTTGTGATTTGAAAGTTGCCTGCCCTAATGTGGGGCGGGACTATGGAACTTGCATACCTTTTATTCGGCAACACCCGATGTGGAGCCGCTCTTGGTGGAGGTGGGAGTGGAACGGGAACACTGTCTTGTGGCGGTCAGTCCCGTCTATTTGCTTGAGGTTCAAGAGGAACCTCTTCAACTTGGTCATTTTCCATGTCCACATTCCCCATAGGCATGTTTCCAAGAGGATCATTGTTGTTGAGAGCCATTGTTTCCCCTATAATTGTTTCACAAAAAAAATAGTAACACTGAAGGAAAGGAAGACAATTCACACACAAAAACCAAATATATAGCTAAATCCATTTTTAGCTCCCCGACAACGGCGCCAAAAATTGATCTCGTCCAAGTCACACCCCTATTTGAGGTAGTGAAATGGTCGATGCAATAGTAATACTCAACTTAGAGTCGAGGTCAAATTCCATAGAGAGCTATATGAATGGGATTTAGAAGTATATATATATTGACGAATGAGCTTGAACTATCTTTGATTACACTTCCACAAATTTGTTGATTCTAGGTCTAAATTAAACTAAGATTGAAATTCAAATAATTGAAACTAAGAAATTGTGTTTTTGTTGTTGTTTTCAAATACTATACGAGGGCTAGGGCTATGACTTTTACCTAGGTGTTTGCCTAATGGGTTGTAGACTCTAAAGCTTGTTTTGTTGGTCGGGGTGTATTATAGCTATCAACACTCAAGTACCCACTCAATACCTCTCAGTAAGAGAGTAATTTTTCTCAATTTGGCTTCCTCAAGTCCAAATGGGTATTGAACAAAACGGTTGATAAAATGCTCAAATAGGGTTTTACTAGCTCTAGGTTCAACCCTTTAATTGGGACTATCAATCTCTTGATTTCATCCCAAATTCTTGTTAGCTTTGTTTTCCTAGACTAAGTCTCTCTTTCTTAAGAAGAGACCAAGTCAAATAGGCATGAACTAATGTTTGCAACCATTAATTATACAACTAAAAGCAAGAACAAGGCTAAAATAAAAAACACCCAACCATAAACAAGCCATAAATTAAACACCCATTAGGTTTACACACTAGGGATGGGTCACAACCCTAGTTACAAATCTAGCTACTCATAATGGATATAGAAGAAATTAGAGAAGAAAATAAGATAAAACTCATATTGAAAGATTAAAAGATAAAAATCCAATATTAAATCACCAAAGTAAGCTAAAGTTTCCTAAAACAGTAAGGGAAAACGGCTACAGAAGTTTCAATATTCAATACTTAACCTAATTTCGTGAAAGTAGTCTATTTATACAAAGTTAGAATTTTCGGACAAAAATGCCTTTTAGAGGTTATGCGGCTGCAAAATTTTATGTGCGGTGGATTGCGGCCGCATCTCTCATGTTCTACAGTCCGCACAATTCTGGGTGCGACCGCACTAGGCTCTTCTGCGGACCACACATTTCCTGAGTGCGGTCGCTTACCTAATTTCTACGGCCGCACAATTATTTTTCGGTACGCATTTATTTTTGAGCTTGAAATGAACTCTCTGAACTTTGGATCTTGAGTAGCTTCCGCGACCGCACAATAATTGAGGAGTCCGCACTTTTCACTGGGGATCTACTGATTTTCCCTAACATACTCTGGCCATAGATAGAAATCTGCGGTCCGCACTTGAGTCAAAATTCCCACTTATCAGTTGGCCAAGTGGGCTGTCGAAATGAGCGAATTTGACATAGAATATAAACCTAGGACTGCAATTAAGTCACAAGTTTTGGCCGACTTTGTGTCTCGATTATAGTCCGGGATTGTTACCTTTGGCAACCAAAGAATAAGTGATGGTGTTAGAATCGACATCAGGAGTTTCAACCCTATTTACAGATAGATCTTCCAATGTAAAAGGATCCGGGCTCGTCAGAACATTAACCACACCTTCGAGAGAAACCCTAAGGTAGGCCATAAGAATAGTTCCTCTGACTAACAATAAAGCGGAGTATGAAGCTTTGATACAGAGCTTGAATTGGCTTAGGGACTAATTCCAAGCTCATTGAAATCAAATGCGACTCTCAGCTGGTGGTAAGTCAGATCTATGGGATCTTCGAGGCCAAAGAGGAACGCAGGCAGCAATCTATAGTGAAGGTTCAGGATTTTCTTGTTCGGTTATGGGAGTGGTCAATTACGTATACCCCGAGGGAAGAAAATGCAAAAATGGATGCATTATCTAACCTTGGCTTGTCTGCGGAAATGTAGGGATCGGACTCCGGTATAGTCGTACATCCTATGAACTAGATTCTGGACGCAGATAACTACTACGAGGTAAATGTGACTAATTTGGTCTAGGACTGGAAGAAAGATGTTATTGATTACCTCGAGCACAGAGAGTTTCCTGACGATCCCAAGGTATCCCAGGCTCTGCACACTAAAGTAGGGTGATATAGTTTCAAATATGATTATATACAGGAATCTTTCCAAGGCCCGCTGGCCCGATGTTTGGGAGCCACCAAAGCTAACTATGTTATGCGATAAGTCCACGAAGGTATTTGTGAAAATCATTCGGGGGAAGACTCCTTAGTAATAAAATAAGTAAGGGTACGATATTATTGGCCCAGAATGGAACAACACGATAAAGCTTATGTTAAAAAATGCGATAAGTGTCAATGATACGCACTGTCGGCACATCAACCAGTAGAACCATTGCACTTAATTTTATCTCCATGGTCGTTTATGAAGTGGGGAATGGATATTGTCGGACCGCTACCATCGGCCCCTGGTAAGGTAAGGTTTCTTTTGATTTTAATTGACTATTTTTCTAAGTGGGTTGAAACATGTCCTTATAAGAAGATCGATGAACGTGAAGTAGTGGATTTCTTGTAGGAGAACAATTTGCAAATTTAAGATACCAAAAGAGACATCTTGTGACAATGGGCCGCAATTTATAAGCACAAAGATCACAAAGTTCCTTGAAGACTTGAAAATCAAAAAGATCACATCTTCACCCTATCATCTGGGTGAATGGTCAAGCTGAATCAACGAACAAATTGATTATACAAAATCTCAAAAAGAGATTGGAAGCAGCTAAAGGTAAATGGCCTGATTTCCAGGTGTATTATGGGCGTACCGAACAACAGCCAAATCGAGCATGGGAGATACTCCTTTTTCCCTTATGTACAGAGCAGAAGCCCTGATCCCGGTGGAAGTAGGGTAGCCTACACTGAGATACTTCCGGGCAAATAAAGAAACAAATAAGAAGCAATGTTGGTCAATTTTGAGCAGCTTGATGAACGTAGGGACTTGGCAGATATAAGGGTGGCAGCTTAAAGACAGAGAATAGAAAGATATTACAATTGAAGGGCCAACCTCCGTTATTTCAAAGTGGGAGATTTATTTTTAAAGAAAGTGACTCAAAACACCCGAGAACTCAATGTAGGGAAGCTAGGTCCGACATAGGAAGACCCCTATTGGGTTCCAGGTGTCACTGGGAAAGGATCATACGAGTTGGAGAATCAAGATGGAGAAAAGTTGTCAAGCAACTAGAATGAGGCATACCTCAAGAGATACTTTTGCTAAGGAATATCACTTGTACTGAAAGTATGTGGTGCACTCATTTTCCCTTCGTCCAACTTTTGTTCCAATTGAGTTTTTCTCGCAAGGTTTTTAACGAGGCAGCAAAAGAAAGCATACTACGAAGGAAGTTTCAACAACAATAATAAGACCTTTTAATGACAAGGCACATAAGTGAAGAACCACTACGGAGCGGTTAGACAGTCTTTTGCTCGATAGTAAAGTTCCTATTGGGAAGCTAAGTTTGCTATACAACAAAGATTACCCGACCATTCACAAGTATAAGCCATTGGGGGATTGCTGGTTAATCTTTGGCTCGATAGCATAAATTCTTAAGGGGAAGTAAAGTTTGTTACCAGAATGAATATTATCTAGCAATTCACTAGTGGAATCCTCGAAGGTGTAAAACTTCTAGTGTTCAAATATGCATTCTTCGCATTCGAACACTAGGGGGGATGATATAAGGATACGGCAACAACGACTTCTGCTTCGACCGGAATATGAAACCTAAAAGCATAGTTGTATCATCGGGACCAGGGACTGCATGACTAGTCCTGTAGAAACAAGTTATACAAGTTAGCCACAAGAAATGGAAATTTCTTTTCAGCACAACAATGCTTATGTACATTTGAAAATGGAAGGAATAAAGTAAAGTTTTTTATTTCTATCTTGTTTCTCGTCTAAACGATAAATTGATTTTGTCATTGAAAGTTAAACTACTACTTCAAATGCTAGTGTCGTAATAAACAGGAGATGTCCTTTTCAAGAGCACCATAAACATAAGAGGGCCCACTTTTATGAAAACCCCCATGTTAAAGGGTTGGTTTCGGATGGACTTATGCCCGGAATCCAAATGCCTTCAGGGAAAAATGCACCCAAGGCCTTGCATGATCATATGCAAACAGTAAAACTTGTGCAAAATACTTAAGTGAAAAAGGATGCTAACATCAAACTTGCACAAATGCTTAAATGGAAGTATGTAGAAAGGAAAACTCATACAATACATGAGCAAAAAAGTGTTTTTATTTACAATGAATGTGCCAAACGCTACAAGTACAAATGTTGGAAAAGGAAATCAAAAAATAAGCAGCTGTATCTCTAGAACCCGGAGGAATAGAAGCTTTCGCGCCACAAGAGAAGTGAGTAGCTCTGCTGCCAGTTTGATGTCTTAGCCTTAATCATCAATTCCAACTCACGGGCTTTAGCGATTTTAGCATCAAAGTCAATGACACCTGCTTTAGCCTCTTCCAAGGTTTTTCTTCTCACGTTGTACATAGCGTATATTTTTAAAACAACGAGGGATGTCGCTTGATGCTTGAGTTCTTCTTTAAGTTTATCGACCTTGGCAGAAAGATTTTACCCTGCAGATCTAATTGACCGGAGGCTGACATCGAGACCACAAACAGCAGAGCTAAAAATCCTTTATGCTCAATGATCATCTTATGCTTCTCCTCCAATTGGCATACTTCACCTCGGCAATAGCAAGCTCTTTAGTTTTGGAATTCAAGGTCGCCTCTAAATTATTTAATCTTTCAACGGAGGTAGACTCGTGATCGAATGCAGCAAGAACAGTATTATGAACTTTAGCCCATTTGGCCCTAGCTTCTTCAAATTGAACCATCAACGAGGTGATCTCTTGGCTAAGGGCCTCCACTTCTTTCTTGCTTTGTTGCAACCAAGCCTCCAATAAAAATACTTCGGCAGCTTTAGCTTCTAGTTCTGAGAGGTGAGAAACAGTTTGGTCCCGCTTGGCCAAAAGTTGATCCCGCTTGGAGATAAGTTCCTCTTCATCTCAAATCAACTTTGGAGGCCAGAAGCAAGAAAATTGGCCTGCAAACCGAAAAGTGCAAACTCAAAATACTACTGTATCAAAGATAGAAGAGATAATAAAGGAAATGAAGACTATAGCATTGCGGTGTTTTGAATAGCATTGTTCAACAAAAACTCTCCCGAGAGAGCTTGTATCTTTTTCCTACCTTTTCTAAAGCCAAAGACTTCAGATAGTTAGCAAGTTCCACTAGTCAGGACAGCAAGTTGCATCCGTAGAGACTGAGAGAGTAATACCCCTCCTCCTTTGCGGATCTTCTAAGGGGGTAGCATAATTTTGCCCAAACTCCCAAGAACTGGGGACTGGGGAGAGGGACATTCTTTTCTCGAACAATTGTGGTCGGTGGAGATGATGTAGAAGTTGCTAGTGGTAAAGGAAGAGTTGGTAAAGAAGGAGATGAAATTGATGGCATTGAAGGATGAGAAGTGGTCACAGCAAGCGTAGTGTTGGTTGTTGGTTGCTCGTCAATCAAAGACAACAGGGACTGGATCCAGAAGCGGGAGTTGGCATTTTCCACTATCCAAAAATCGCCCCAGAGCATCGAGGCATCGTCCTCAGTTGGTGTAACTAACTCAACAGATTGAGCAGTCTGTTGAGCTGAGGAAGGTCGTTGTCTTCTATGTAGAGAAGCCCCCTCCTTGCAGGCATCACTATCATCGTCAATCACCACGGTGTCTATGGCCAGCCCCGGCGGTGGACTCGTTACCACAACCTTTAGAGACGACTGGGGAGTGGCATTCTTTGCTCTCTTATTCTTTCCCCTGGCCGCAGAGGAGCGCCTATTCTTAGGATTTTTGTGCTCTGGCCGAGGACTCCGTGAAGAAGCACTTGCACCAGAAATAGGCCTAGAGACACATGCCTGTGTAAGAGATGCATCAGCAGAATTAGCCAAAATATCTTCCTCGGGGATGATAATTAAGCCATGGGGTAAACCTGAATTCAACAGGAGAGAAGGGTCAAACAACTTCCTTATATGAAAAGGTAAAAACAAGATGAGTTTAACTTACCATGATTTTTGGCCTTCCACCCTTATCTAAAAGACATTTCTTTCCACTTGCGGGTTTCCGGTGTAGTAACGTCCAAAGTTTTCTGGACCCATTGGTGCAAACCATCAACCTTAGGTGGAACCACCGAGTCACTAAAATAAGTAAACGAAGAAAGGTCCATAAACATGTGGAATGATCTTTAATGGAAGAATAAATAAATGGTAGACTTACGACTGCAGTTCCATAATTCTGGAAGGCTGGAGCCATGGCTGGGATGATAGTAGAGCATGATGATCTTGCGTGCTGAAATTTATCATTCCCACGTGGAAGACCTTGGGGAAATAGAGGTTCATCACTCGAGCTAAGACATGCTCTTCTCCCGTCTCCACGCACAGACACCAAAGACAAGTAATTGTCCTCTACAAGGAAGGGCTTACTTGTGCAAAGCACACCTGGAAGCGGAGGCAAAACTCCACGATGACGGAGTCAAGCTCTTCACTCAAATAAAACGCTCCCAAAGTGAAGGGATACGTGTAAAAATACGTAAAACCATTCTTGGGTAAGGTTATCTGCTCCGCTGGGTCGGTGGAGATAATGTCCAAATCTTGATATTGGCAGTCTTCCTTTATAGTAGGGATACTGAAAGGATGGATAAAAGAAGGGTATACGCTAAAGGCCCATGTACGAGAATGAGCAAAAGGATACTTCTCTTCAAAATCTTTGGTAGTGACTAGATTCTTTGGGATGATGGTGCTCATCGTAGAAGGAGCAACATCATCAGCTTTACCTTTGTTCTTTGAAGAACTTGGATTTCTGGAAGAAGAGGCCATTTTTTATCAGAATGAAGGTTTTTTTCTCTCAAAGAAGAAAGTTAAAGAAATATTAAAAACGAAGTATCAGTTGAGTAAAGAAAGTTTGAGAAAATTTAGAGTATTATGAAGTGCAAATGAAAAAGGAGGATAAAGGTATAGGCGACCAAAATCGTGGCCATAATTACCTCAATAACCAGCAAAAGTGATGCTAAATCGTGGGATGACGGGTGTTCGAGGCATTAAATATGGAGCGACGTACGTCTAGTCAACCGTCAGAAATATTTCAGAGGGGGTCAGTCAATTTCCCTCCAAAAGAGGTATTTTTACCAACTTTCCGATAACACAAAGTTATGCCAGAGGAAAGCAGGGGGACTATTTGTATAGGTAAAATATGTTTATAAATGATCGCATCAGGAAGTGGCACATGGAGTAGAATACAGAATGTAGTCGAATTCAGAGGCAACGATCCCGTCTGTTACCAAAGAGAATGAAATTCATAAAGATGAATAAAATGCCTGCTACCCGGTAGCATTTAATGAGGAACATTCTACAGCATTATATACGCGGCCTATTACAAGGAATATGGCATTCACTGCCTGCCATCACACATTCTTCAATGGCCCTTATAATTGTCATTAAAGATGAGCTTCATTCTAGGACCGTGTTCCCTAGGTGCAACTATAAATAGTGAGTTCTATTATCATTGCAGGAGAAACGAATTTTCTTTAAAAAATATGCTACACTCTATTCAAAGCTCAATATAATTTTATCTTCTTGTTTACTGTTATTGGCTTGCGAAAGGAAAAGTGCAAACTCAAAATACTATTGTATCAAAGATAGAAGAGATAATAAAGGAAACAAAGACTATAGCGCTACGGCGTTATGCATAGCATTGTTCAAGAAAAACTCTCCCGGGAGAGCTTATATCTTTTCCCTATCTTTTCTAAAGCCAAAGGCTTCAGATAGTTAGCAAGTTCCACCAGTTGGGACAACAGGTTGCATTCGTAGAGACTGAGAGAGTAAAACTCCTCCTCCTATGTGGATCTTCTAAGGGGGCGGCGTAATTTTGCCCATACTCCCAAGAACTAGGGACTGGGGGAGAGGGACATCCTCTTCTCGGACAATTATGGCCGGTGGAGATGATGTAGCAGTTGCTAGTGGTAAAGGAAGAGTTAATAAAGAAGGAGATGAAGCTGATGGCATTGAAGGATGAGAAGTGGCGGAAACAATCGCAGTGTTGGTTGTTGGTTGCTCGTCAACCGAAGACAATAGGGACTAGGATCCAAAAGCGGGAGTTGGCATTTTTCTCCATCTAAATCTCCCCCCAGAGCGTCAAGGCATCATCCTCGGTTGGTGTAACTAAATCAACAGATCGAGCAGTTTGTTGAGCTGAGGAAGGTTATCTTCTTTTATGTAGAGAAGCCCCCTCCTTTCAGGCTTCCCCGTCATCATCAATCACCACGGTGTCTATGGACAGCCCGGGCAGTGGGCTCGTCACCACAACTTTCAGAGACGACTGGAGAGCAGCATTCTTCGCTGTCTTATTCTTTCCCCTGGCCGCAGAGGAGCGTCTTCTCTTTAGTTATTTGTTCTACGGCCGAGGACTCCGGGAAGAAGCACTTGTACTAGAAGCAGGCCCAGAGACACCTATTTGTGTAAGAGATTCATCAGTAGAATTAGCCAAAACATCTTCCTCAGGGACGACAACTGAGCCATAGGGTATACCTGAATTCAACAGTTGAGAAGGGTCAAACAACTTCCTTATATGAAAAGGTAAAAACAAGACAAGTTTAACTTACCATGATTTTTTTCCTTCCACCCCTATTTAAAAGACAGTTCTTTCTACGTGCGGGTTTCAGGCGTAGTAATGTCCAAAGTTTTCTGGACCCATTGGTCAAAACAATCAACCTTAGGTGGAACCACCGAGTCACTAAAATAAGTAAAAGAAGAAGGGTCCATAATCATGTGAAATGATCTTTAACGGAAGAAAAAATAAATAGTAGACTTACGACTACAGTTCCATAATTCTGCAAGGCTGGAGCCGTGGCCGGGATGATGTCACTGGTGGCGACTAAAATGAACCATTCCATCCACTCACGGTCGTTGTCATCATCCATGCTAGATAGTAGAGCATGGTGACTGTGCGTGCTAAAATTTATCATTCCCAGGTGGAAGACCTTGGGGGAATAGAGGTTCATCACTCGAGCTAAGATAAGCTCTTCTCCCGTCTCCATGCACAGACACCTAAGACAAGTAATTGTCCTCCACACGGAAGGGCTTACTAGTGCCAAGCACACCTGGTAGCGGAGTCAAAACTCCACGATGACGGAGTCAAGGTCATCACTCAAAAAAAAAACTCCCAAAGTGAAGGGATACGTGTAAAAATACATAAAAACCTTCTTGGGTAAGGTTATCCGCTCCACCAGGTCAGAGGCGATAATGTCCAAATCTTGATATTTGCAGTCTTCCTTTATAGTAGGGATACTGAAAGGATGGACAAAAGAAGGGTACACTTAACGTCCCATGTACAAGGATGAGAAGAAGGTTACGTCTCTTCAAAATCTTTAGTAGTGACTAGACTCTTTGGGATGATGGTGCACACGGTAGAAGGAGCAACATCATCAGCTTTACCTTTGTTCTTTGAAGAACTTGGGTTTCTGGAAGGAGAGGCCATTTTTTATCAGAAGGAAGGTGTTTTCCTCTCAAATAAGAAAGTTAAAGAAAGGTTAAAGACGAAGTATGAGTTGAGTAAAAAACGTTTGAGAACATTTAGAGTATTATGAAGTGTAAATGAAGAAGGAGAATGCGTATAAGTAAAGGTATAAGCGATCAAAATCGTGGCCATAATTACCTCGATAACCAAAAAAGTGATGCTAAATCGTGGGATGACCCATGTTCGGGGCATTAAATACGGAGATACGTACGTCTAATCAACCGTTAGAAACTTTTAAGAGGGGGTCAGTCAATTTCCCGCCAAAAGAAGTGTTTTTACCGACTTTCCAATGACACAAAGTTATGCCAGTGGAAAGTCGGGGGACTATCTGTATAGGGTAAAATATGTTTATAAATGATTTCATGAGGAAGTGGCACGTGGAGTAGAATACAGAATGTAGTCGAATTCAGAGTCAATGGTCCCGTCTGTTACCAAAGAGAATGATATTCATAAAAATGAATAAAATGCCTTCTACCCGGTAGCATTTAATGATGAACATTCTACAGCATTAAGTACGCGGCCTATTACAAGGAATATGGCATTCACTGCCTGCCGTCACACATTCTTCAATGACCGTTATAATTGTCATTAAAGATGAGCTTAATCCTAGGACCGTGTTCCCTAGGTGCAGCTATAAATAGTGAGCTCTATTATCATTGTAGGGAAAATGACTTTTCTGAAACAAAATATGCTACACTCTATTCAAAGCTCAACATAATTTTATCTTCTTGTTTACTGTTATTGTTCCCGGAAGCCATTTTCCCAGAATTATAACTTTTGCTATTTTATCTCCATCTCAAGGATAAGTATTACATTGTTGTCTAATTCATCTAATATCTTAGGATCAAATTAATTAACTTATCTATAAACCACGTTTAAATTTAACTGTAAATTCAGAGTGTTTATGGGTAAACACTCTGAACTTCTTATCATCTCATATGAGCGTTTTGTTAGCGTTTTTTCCTGCTAATTAATTTTGTAATTATTTGGGCCCTTTTTTGTAATTGGTATGTATTTGAGTATTTTTTTTATCTGTTTGCTGAATTTTCTCGTCTCTATCACTATTTTCTGGTGAGTTTTCTTCTTCTCATCTTGTGTTTTCATTTTATCATTGATGCATGGTAGGTATTTTTGTTTTTGTTTGAACATCAGCTGGTGTACAGAAAATTTAATAGATCGAGCTCTTTTTGTCACGACACATAAAAAAGAAATAAGATAACTGAATAAATTTAAAGTAACAATGCGGAGATTGAACTAGCCAAATATCTATTACAATTCCCTGAACCTGCTGTCACGAGTGCACGAACTACTAGAGTAATACACATAAGGGTCTGAAATAAGTAACAAGTTGTTCGAATGAAAGTACACAGTTAAATAGACAGAGGATGGGGACTCCAGGAGCTGCAGGCGCTGAATAGTCGTACCTCATGTCTCTGCAAATGTATGATCCAAGCTCTCTAATAACCGCTGTTGGGACCATCTCCAAAATCTGCACAGTGTGCAAAGTGCAGTGTCAGTACAACCGATCCCATGTACTGGTAAGTGTCGAGCCTTACCTCGACGAAGTAGTGATGAGGCTAAGGCGGGTCACCTATGCTAAAACTTGTACACAGTATATAATAATGATAGAATAATTGAAATACAGTACAGAATTAAACAGCCAACATGAAATGATAACCACAGCCTCGAAAATAAACCAGTATCGTCCGAAATTACCAATCTTTACCAGTTCAACAAATATGTCGAAAAAACAACGCAACTCAAGAAATAGAAACATATAAGTTGTTGCGGTGCGCAACCCAATCACACCAGACAATACATAATCCTCCCTTATCCCACCATAGCAATATCAACACTGATAAATTATATATACACATATATATATATATATATATATATATATATATATATATATATATGTTGCGGCATACAATCTGATCCCACCATATATCAATATAAATATCGTAATTTCACCCTTATTTCACCATATCAATCCATCCTTATTACACATGTTGCGGCATGCAACCTGATTCCACTGTATATATATATACATTCACCCTTATTCCACAATATCAATCTCCCTTATTACACCTACTGCGGTATGCAGCCCGATCCCACCAAATCAGAACCAAACACTCAATATACAAAGTCAACAGGCTAAATCACATGGCCTTTACGATAAATCATTACCAACTTAACCAAGAAAAGGAAACCTCACTCAATATAGAATCCACACGAATAATACTACACAGCGAGACCAATCCAGAAAATACACCTTGAAAGTACCAACAGCAACTTAATCAAATAATAGGAGACAACGATGCTATGAAAAAACTAATACTTTCAACAAAGAGAAACCATGTCTAACAAGTAGCAATTAGGCATAGAAATGCAAAAAAAGCATGTAGCAGTTAAGGTAGGAAAAGACAATATAAGAAGAACAGAAGGAAACAGGCAAAACAGATAAATTGGTGGCGCATAGGTACTCGTTACCTCACTTATACGCCACTCACATGGATTAGCAAATAAGTTAAGGGTTCCAAATCCCTCAAGTCAAAGCTAGACACGACACTTACCTCGCTCCACGGGCCACTCAATGCTCAATTACTGCTCTTCATCAAGTATCCACCTCTAAACCACTCGCATCTAGCCACAATTAACTCAATAACATCAATTATCACTAAGGGAATCAACTACAATTCCTAAATTTAGAATTCCCAAACTTTTCCTCAAAAAGTCAAAAACTAACCCCGGGCCCGCTTGGTCAAAACCCGAGGTTCGGACCAAAATCCATTTATCCATTCACCCCGGAGCCCGAATATATATATTTAGTTTTGGAATCCGGCCTCAATTCGAGGTTTATATCCCCAATTTTCCAAATCCCTAGTCTCTACGCAAAAACCCCAAATTCCACCATGGAAATCTTAGATTTTAGGTCGGAAATTCATGTGGGATGGGAAATTGAAAAAAAAAAGTGGGTTAGAATCACTTACCAAAGTTTTGGGGAAGAATTCGTCTTGGAAGAATCACCTCTAAGGTTCTAGGATTTGAAAATTTGAAGAATGAATGAAAAATCCCGTCCAAGTCTCATTTACCCAGCTACAGATGTCACAAATGCGACCTGGACTTCACAAATGCGAAGCACGCAAATGCAAAGGAGGCATCGCAAATGCGAACCCCTTCTCACCTCTGCATTGTTCGCAAATGCGAACGTGGACTGGACCGCATTTGCGACCATGTGATCCTAAATGCGAACATTGGCCTCAACAGCTACTCTTCGCAAATGCGATTAACAGTTTGCAAATGTGAACCCAACAATGGTCGCAAATGCGAGAATTGTGAGATCAAAAGCTCTGCAATAAGAGCTGAAGAACACCACCAAATTTCTAAGTTCAAAACACTCTGTAGCCTATCTGAAATTCACCCGCCCTCGCGGCTCCAAACCAAAATGCACGCAAGTCTTAAAATATCATACGACCTTTCTTGTGCGATCAAATCACCAAAATAACACCTAGAACTACGAATTTAGCATCAAATCAAATGAAATTCTCAAGAACAGTTTGAAATTCCTATTCTCACAATCGGACGTCCGAATCATGTCAAACCAACTCCTTATCTCACCAAATTTCACATACATGCCTTAAATATTATATTGAACCTGTAGCGGGCTCCGGAACCAAAATACAGACCCGATACCAACAAGATCAAACATTAATTATCTCTTAAAAACCATTAGATTTTTAGACTTTCAATTTTCATCAAAAATTCATTACTCGATCTAGGGACCTTCGAATCCGATTTCGGGAATACGCCCAGGTCCCATATTTCAATACGGACCCATCGAGACTGTCAAAAAATGAGTTCGGGTCTGTTTATCAAAAAATTGACCGAAGTCAACTCAAATGAAGTTTTTTTAAGAAAAATTCCTTATTTTTATCAACTTTCAACATAAACATGCTCGTACTGCGCACGCAAATCGAGGAGGAATAAAATGAGGTTTTAAAGGCCTCTAAAACATAAGATGACCTTTTGAGCCATCACATTCTCCACCACTAAAACAATCGTTCGTCCTCGAACGGACATAGAAAAGTACATGAGCTGGTGAAAAGGTGGGGATATATGCTCTGCATGTCGGACTCGGACACCTAAGTAGCTGCCTCAACAGGCTGAACTTTCCACTACACTCGAACTGAAGGATAACTCTTCGACCTCAACTAACGAACCTGCCGATCTAGAATAGCTACGAGCTCCTCCTCGTCGGTCAAATCCTTTTCCAACTGGACAGTACTGAAATCTAACACGTGGGATGGATCGCCTGATACTTCCGAAGCATGGACACATGAAACACTGGATGTACCGCTGATAAACCTGGTGGCAACGCAAGTCCGTAGGCCACCTCTCCTACTCGCTCAAGGATCTCAAAAGGATCGATATACCTAGGGCTCAACTTGCCCTTCTTTCCAAACCTCATTACACCTTTCATGGGTGATACCCGAAGCAACACCCTCTCTCCGACCATGAATTCCACATCACAAACACTACGGTCGGCATAACTCTTCTGCCTTGGATGAGCTATGCAAAGTCTATCCTGAATGATCTTAACCTTATCCAAGGCATCCTGTACCAAATTTGTGCCCAATAACCGAGCCTCCCCCACCTCAAACCATTAAACCAGCGACCGACATCGTCTACCATATAAAGCCTTATAAGGAGTTATCTGGATACTCGACTGATAGTTGCTGTAGTAGGCAAACTCCGTTAGCGGCAAGAACTGATACCATGATCCTCCAAAGTTTATAACACATGCGTGAAGCATATCCTCCAAGATCTGAATAGTACGCTCGGACTGTCCATCCATCTGAGGATGAAATGTTGTGCTCAACTCAACTAGTGTATCCAACTCACACTGTAATGCCCTATAGAAGTGCGAGGTAAACTATGTACCTCGATCAAAAATGATAGAAATGGACACACTGTGAATACAAATGATCTCGGATATAAATCTCTGTCAACCGCTCTGAAGAATAGGTAACTACCACAGGAATGAAATACGCTGACTTGGTCAGTCTATTCACAATAACCCAAACTGCATCAAACTTCCTATGAGCCCATATGAGTCTAACAACGAAATTCATAGTGATACGCTCCCACTTCTACTCAGGAATCTCTCTCTTCTGAAGCAAACCACCAGGTCTCTGATGCTCGTACTTTACTTGCTAACAATTTAGACACCGAGCTACATATGCAACTATATCCTTCTTCATCCTCCTCCACCAATAATGCTTCCTCAAATATTGATACATCTTGGCGGTGCCCGGATGAATAGAATACTGGGAACTGTGGGCCTCCTCTAGAATCAACTAACAAAGTCCATCCACATTAGGTATACAAACACGACCCTTCATCCTCAAAACTCTATCATCTCCAACCGTAACCTGCTTGGCATCACCATGCCGCACTATGTCCCTAAGGACAAGCAAATGAGGGTCATCATACTTCCTCTCCCAAATACACTCAAACAAGAAAGATCGAGCGACTGTGCATGCTAAAACATGACTGCGCTAAAAAACATCCAACCTTATGAACTGATTGGCTACGGCCTGCACATCTAATGCAAGTGGTCTTTCACCGACTGAAATGTACGCAAGGCTGCCTATACTAGATGACATCCTACTCAAAGTATCGGCCACGAAATTGGCCTTCCCGGGATGATACAAGATGGTGATATCATAGTCTTTCAATAGCTCCAACCACTTGCTCTGCCTCAAATTGAGATCCTTTTGCTTGAACAAATACTGCAAACTCCGATGATTCGTGAATACCTCACACGACACTCCATAAAGATAGTGCCTCCAAATTTTTAGCGCATGAACAATGGTTTCCAGGTCCAAGTCATGAACAGGATAATTCTTTTTGTGAACCTTTAGCTGCCTTGAAGCATATGCAATAACCTTGCAACACTGCATCAATACCGCACCAAGTCCAATACGAGATGCATCACAATATACTGTATAAGGCCCTGAACCTGTAGGCAACACCAACACCGGCGCCGTAGTCAAAGCTGTCTTGAGCTTCTAAAAGCTTGTCTCACACTTATCTGACCATCTGAATTGGGGACCCTTCTGGGTCAACCTGGTCAACGGGGATGCTATATATGAAAACCACTCCACAAACCGATGGTAATAACCTGACAATCCCAAGAAACTACGAATCTCTGTTGCTAAAGTAGGCCTAGGCCAATTCTGAATGGCCTCAATCTTCTTAGGATCACATGAATACCCTATGCTGATATGACGTGCCCCAAAAAAGCGAGTAAGTCCAACCAAAACTAGTAGTTTGAAAACTTAGCATACAATCGGCTGTCTCTCAACGCATGAAGTACGATCCAAAGATGCTGCTCATGCTCCTCTCGACTGCAGGAGTAGATCTAGATATCATCAATAAACATAATCACAAAGGAATCCAGGTAAGGCTTGAACACCCGGTTCATCAAATCCATAAATGTTGCTAGGGCATTTGTTAAGCCAAATGACATCACCAGGAATTCATAATGCACATATCGAGTCTGAAAAGCTGTCATAGCGACATTGGATGCCCTAATCCTCAATTGATGGTAGCCAGACCTCAAATCAATCTTTGAAAACACCTTGGCACCCGGAAGCTGGTCAAATAAGTCATCAATCCTCGACAATGCATACTTGTTCTTGATGGTGACTTTGTTCAACTACCGATAATCTATGCACATCCTCATCGATCCATCCTTCTTCTTTACAAACAACACGGGCGCACCCCAGGGCGAGAACTAGGTCTAATAAAGCCTTTCAAGAAAATCTTGCCACTACTCCTTCAGTTCTTTCAACTCTGGCGGGGCCATACGGTATGGCGGAATAGAAATAGGCTGAGTGCCCAAAGCCAAATCAATACTTTAGTTAATATCCCTGTCGGGTGGCATCACCGGCAAGTCTGTAGGAAATACCTCTGGAAAATCTCGAACAACTGGCACAGAATCCATAGGAGGAACCTCCGCACTAGAATCACGGGCATAAGCCAAATAAGCTAAACACCCCTTCTCGACTATATGTCGAGCCTTCACGTACGAGATAACCCTACTGGTAGAATGATCAAGAGTCCATCTCCACTCCAATCGAGACAACCCCGGCAAGGCTAACATCACTTGTTGGCGTAACAGTCCAATATATCATGATAAGGTGACAACAAATCCATCCCCAAAATGACATCAAAATCAACCATATCGAGAAGTATAAGATCTACGCTAGTCTCAAAACCCCCCAATAATAGCCACACACGAACGATAAACACGATCTACAACAATAGAATCCCCCACAGGTGTGAACACATATGCAAGGGCACTCAAAGAATCACGAGACACAACCAAACATGAAGCAAAATAAGATGACACATATGAGTAGGTAGACCCTAGATCAAGTAGAACTGAAGCATCTCTATTGCAAACTGAAACATACCTGTGATAACAGCATCAGATGACTCAGACTCAGGCCTGGCTGGAAAAGAATAATATCTGGGCTGGGCCCCACCACTCTAAACCATATCTCTAGGACGGCCTCCTGCTTGCTGGCATCCACCTCTAGTGGCCTCCACCTCTAACGGCTTGACCTCAACCTCTACCGGCCTAACCTCTACCTCTGGCTCTCTGATCCCTACCTCTTCTTGGTTGAGTGGGAAGTGGCACAGCCAGTGCCGGAATCATGGCACGAGAACTCTACTACTATGGCGGAATGGCTAATAATCTCGGACAAATCTTCTTGATATGCCCATAGCCACCACACTCGAAACATCCATCCTGATATGGTGGTTGCTGAAATTGAGACTGACCCAAATGGGCCGGCTGACCACGGTAATAACTCGGAATAGGAGGTGCATGGATAGGAGCTGGCGGTGCACTGTAAGATGGCTGCCCAGAATGAGGCACATAAGGACCATGACTCCCTGAAGCACTGTGGGAAGTCTGGAGCGCTGAATGAAACGTCCTGGGAGGATAGCCTCTACCAAAAGTACCTAGACCTCCACATGAAGCCCCACTGAATCCACCGGAGTAACACGGCCTCTTATCAGACCCCTGACCACTCCCCTGAGCTAAAACCATCTCGACTCACCTGGCAATATTGGTTGCCGCCTGAAAGAAAATCTCACTCCCAGTCTCCTTAGCCATCAGCAATCTAATCTCAATAAACCTCCTCTCTCTCTCTCTCTCTCTCTCTCCTCTCTCTCTCTCTCTCTCTCTCTCTCTCTCTCTATAGGAAGCAGAAGACCAGCATGACGGGACAAATCCACAAATCGATTCTCGTACTGAGTGACATTCATAGAACCCTGCTGCAAATGCTCGAACTGCCTCCGGTAGTCCTCTCTCTGAATGATAGGAAGATATTTCTCCGGAAATAGCTGAGAGAACTAGTCCCAAGTAAGAGCCGGCGACCCAGCTGGTCTGGCCAACATAAAATCCCTCCACCATTTCTTGGCGGAACCCGACAGAGGAAATGCCGAAAAGTCAACCCCATTAGTCTTTACTATCCCCATGTTCCAAAATACCTCATGATAACTGCCCAGATAGTTCTAGGGATCCTATAAAGATGTACCGCCATAGTGAATTGGGAAAAGCTAGGTAAACCTATCCAATCTCCACAAAGCCTTAGAAGACATAGCTAATCTGTCACCAGTCTGTGCTGCAACAACCGGCGAAACTACCTCAACTGGCTGAGCTGCTGGAGTCTGAAACTGGGGAGCCATCTGCTCCGGAGTATGAGTAGCGGGAGTCTAGACTCCTCCTCCAGCCCGAGAGACGGCTGGTGCCACAGGAAATGTACTGGTCTGAGTAACACTCTCCATAAGGCCCACTAGACGAACCAAAGCATCCTGAAGCACTGGGGTGGCTATGAACCCCTCCGGGACCTGAGCTGGTCCGGCAGGAATAGTCTGGGCTGGAACCTCATCATCAAACTCCACCTGAGGCTCCACTACTGGTGTTGTTGCTCGAGCTCTAGGCTAAGCCCTGCCCCTGCCTCGACCTCTAGCACGGCCTCGGCCTCGACATCTACCACTTGTAGGAGCTGCCACTTGGGGGCTCTGGTTGCTACTTAGCTAAAAATGCGGTGCGTGTTCTCGCCATCTGCGAGAGAACAGAATAAAAGAGTTCAATCAGAAATGATAGAATAAAAACCGCATCATAGAGAAGAATAGAATTGAAACTGTTCCGAACTCCATAGCCTCTGAAAGATAAGTACAAATCTCTCCGTACCGATCCTCCAGACTCTACTAAGTTTTCGTGATTCGTGAGACTTGTATAACATAGTGCTCTGATACCAACTTGTTATGACCCGGAATTCTCACCATCAGGACCGTGATGGCGCCTAATATTTCACTTGCTAGGCAAGCCAACGTTAGAACAATCTACTCCTTTTATCAGTTAAATTAGATATTAAAGAAGAACTGAGATAACTGAATAAATTTAAAATAACAATGTGGAAGCTAAACTAGCAAAATATCTATTACAATTCCTTGAACCTGGTGTCACGAGTGCACGAACTATTATAGTAATACACATAAGGGTCTAAAATAAGTAACAAGTTGTTCGAATGAAAGTACACAGCTAAATAGAAAGAGGATGGGGACTCCAGGAGCTACGAGCGCTGAACATCCGTACCTCAAGTCTCCGCGAATGTATGATCCAAGCTCGCTAATAACTGTGTCACCAAAATCTGCACAGTGTGCAGAGTGCAGTATCAGTACAACCGACCCCATGTACTGGTAAGTGCCGAGCCTAACCTCGATGAAGTAGCGACGAGGCTAAGGCGAGTCACCTACGCAAAAACCTGTACGCAGTGTATAATAATGATAGAATAATTGAAATATAGTACGGAATTAAATAGCAAAGAAGAAATGATAACCACATCCTCAAAAATAAACCAATGTCGTCCAGAATTTATCAATCTTTACCAGTTCAATAAAATGCCAGAAAAACAATGCAACTCAAGAAATAGAAACATATAGGTTGTTGCGGCGTGCAACCCGATCCCACCAGATAACACATAATCCTCATTTATTCCACCATAACAATATCAACAACAGTAAATAATATATATATATATATATATATATATATATATATGTTGCGACGCGCGACTCGATCCCAGCATATATCAATATCATAATTTCACATTTATTTCACCATATCAATCCATCCTTATTACACCTGTTGCGGCGTACAACCAGATCCCACCGTATATATACATTGACCCTTATTCCACCATATCAATCCTCTCTTAATACACCTGATGTGGTGTGCAGCCTGATCCCACCATATCAGAACCAAATACTCAATGTATTTCACCATATACATTGACCCTTATTTATTTCACCATATCAATCCATCCTTATTACACATGTTGCGGCGTACAACCAGATCCCACCGTATATATGCATTGACCCTTATTCTACCATATCAATCCTCTCTTAATACACCTGATGTGGTGTGCAGCCCGATCCCACCATATCAGAACCAAATACTCAATGTACAAAGTCAACATGCTAAATCACAAAGCCTTTACGATAAATAATTATCAACTGAACCAAGAAAAGGAAACCTCACTCAATATAGAATCTACACGAATAATACTACACAGTGAGACCAATCCAGAATATATACTGAAAGTACCAACAACAACTTAAGCAAATAATAGGAGACAACGAAGCTATGAAAGAATTAATACTTTCAATAAAGAGAAACCATGTCTAACAAATAATAATTAGGCATAGAAATGCAAGTAAAGCATGTAGCAGTTAAGGCAGGAAAAGACAATATAAGAAGAACAGAAGGAAACCGGCAAAACAGATAAAATGGCAGCGCATAGGTACTCGTCACCTTACCTATACGCCACTAACATGGATTTTACATAGAAAATAAGTCAAAGGTTCCTAATCCCTCGAGTAAAAGTTAGACACGATACTTACCTCGTTTCGCTGACCACTCAATGCTCAATTACCGTTTTTCCTCTAGTATCCACCTCCAAACCACTTGTATCTAGCTACAATTAACTCAATAACATCAATTATCGCTAAGGGAATCAACTAAGATGCAAAAATTTAGAATTCCCAAACTTTCTCCAAAAAGTCAAAAACTGACTCCGGGCCCGCTTGGTCAAAACCCGAGGTTCGGACTAAAATTTATTTACCCATTTACCCCCGAGCCCGGATATATAATTGGTTTTGGAATCTGACCTTAATTCGAGATCTAAATCTCCAATTTTCCAAATCTCCAGTCTCTACCCAGAAACCCAAATTACACCATGGAAATCTTAAATTTTAGGTTGGAAATTCGTGAAATGGGATTGGAAATTGAAAGAGAGTGGGTTAGGATCACTTACCAAAGTTTTGTGGAAGATTTGGTTTTGGAATAATCGCCCCTACGATTCTAGAATTTGAGAATTTAAAGAATGAATGGAAAATCCCATTCAAATGCGACCTGGGCTTCGCAAATGCGAATTCCGCAAATGCGAAGGAGGCATCACAAATGCGAACCCCTTCTCACCTCTGCATTGTTCGCAAATGCGAGTAATTGTTCGCAAATGCGAACGTGGGCAGGACCGCATTTACGACCATGTGATCGCAAATGCGAAGAACACCCCTCCTAGTTTCCATCGCAATTGCGAGGAATTATTTGCAATTGCGAACATTGGCCTCCACGGTTACTCTTTGCAAATGCGAACCTAACAGTGGTCGCAAATGCAAGGCTTGATCTCGCAATTGCGAGATCAGAGGCTCTGCAACAAGAGTTGAAGCACACTAGCAAATTTCTAAGTTCAAAACACTCTATAGCCTATTTGAAACTCACCCGAGCCCTCGGGGCTCCAAACCAAACATGCACGCAAGTCTTAAAACATCATACGAACTTGCTCGTGCAATCAAATCGTCAAAATAGCACCTAGAACTACGAATTTAGCATCAAATCAAATGAAATTCTCAAGAATACTTTGAAATTCCTATTTTCACAACCGGGCGTCTGAATCACGTCAAACCAACTCCGTTTCTCACCAAATTTCACACACATGCCTTAAATATTATATTGAACCTGTAGCGGGCTCCGAAATCAAAATACGGATCCGATACCAATAAGATCAAACATTAATATTTTCTTAAAAACCATTAGATTTTCACACTTTCAATTTTCATCAAAAATTCATTACTCAAGCTAGGAACCTCCGAATCTGATTCCGGGCATACGTCCAGGTCCCATATTTCGATACGAACCCACCGAGACTGTCAAAACATGAGTCCGGGTCCATTTACCAAAAATATTGACCTAAGTCAACTCAAATGAAGGTTTTTAAGCAAAATTCCTTATTTTATCAACTTTCAACATAAAAGCTTTCCAGAAACACGACCGGACTGCACACGCAAATCGAAAAGGAATAAATGAGGTTTTAAAAGCTTCAGAACACAAAATTGACTTTTAAAACATAAGATGACCTTTTGGGTCATCACACTTTTATTCAAATTTAATGAAGCTACAATAATATACCCAATGGAAAATAAAATCATTGGCTACGCCACACCAGTATGGTCACATAGGTTTGAACAAAGGACGGAAACTGAAACACGGTCAAGAGTCACATACGACTCATAATTCATTAAGTTTGGATCAAACGTCAATTTTCAAACGTTGAATATTGAAAATAATTCTGCTTGCTCTGTCGACGCTGCGACTTTTATGATCCTTTAATTTCCTTTTCTTTATTTGATGTATTACTCCTTTTCAATTCTAGCCCTTTAAACGTGGGTGATCTCTCATTGGCTCTAATATTTATGTATCGTTTAACTTTTTTAAGGAATCCATTATTTAGATGATCACTCAACGATCCAAAATGATGGGTTAAAGTTACATTTTTTTATTTGTAACAAGAAAGTCACTCAATTATTCTTACTGCACACAAATGGTCACTCAACTGGAATTATCGAAGTTTCCAGTAGAAAATGCATCTCTCTTCTTCTTATAAAATACAGATATTTTTTTTTTATGGTTTTACTCTAATTTTATAAAATAATAATGGGTACGAGGTTAGGAACTAAGGACTAGAGTGATCCGTGTGTTTTTTTTTCAATAACTTATATTCTTCTTTTCACGGTTTTTCTTCTACTTTTTACAAAATACTAAGAACGAAATTAAGGACTAGAGTGAAACCATGAGAGAAAGCGACTTTTTATAAGAAGAAGAAATGCATTTGCAATAGGGATGCATTTTAGCATTTAAATTTATTTAACGGGTGGATTTTTATTTTTCGGGTTGGGTTGGGTGTATGAGTGAATTTTCTATGTTTTGTTTATGTGTTAATTATTTTATTTGGTCCAAAAATATAAAAAAGACCATGTGAATGTCACGACCCAAAATTCACTAAGGGTCGTGATGGAACCAGACACCACTATCAGGCAAGCCAACACCAAATAACTAGTAATTTCTCGTTTCAAATATTTCTGAAATTATTTTTTATATATATTAAACAATAAATAATAAACTTCAATGAATAAATAGGGATACCTTTAATAATTTTAAACTACTGAGTAATCCCATAAACATCCCAAAACCCGATGTCACAAGGGCATGAGCAAATTTCTAGGAAGTAAAGTAAAATATGATAACTGTCCGGAATACAATTGGACAGAAAAGAACAACTATACACTGAGAGAGACTCTGCTGGCTGCGGATCGTCTCGAGAGATGAAACTCACCTAAGTCTCCGTGTTAACCATGTCGCCGCGGCCAACGAGGCCACTAGACGTACATGTTCCTGTGCAACAAAAATGTACAGCAAGTGTAGCATGAATACGAAAACAACGTGTACCCCGTAAGTATCTCGTCTAATCTCGAAGAAGTAGAAATGAGAGGTCGACTTCGACACTTACTAGTTATCCAATAATAATATACCGATAATATAGTAAATCGAGGATTTTTATAAACATGGCTGTAACTCAATAGAATGAAGCAAATAAACAATTCTTTTATTAATAGGGAATTTTTCAAATTCATTTTCATCATTTATACATTTATTTTCAATCCAGGGAGGCAATATCCTCAGTTATAAATTTACAAGTCAAGCAATACAAGCATGTGCAAATCATGCATGAGGTCGTATGGCCCGATCCAACAAATATTTAAACCATCCACTGCCAGAGGTTTGAATGGCGCGAACCATAGATAAATCTATTCAATCTACCGAGGCGTTCGTCCCGTTCCACAATAGATAAACACGTTCAAGAAGTCAAATCAAGAATTCATCCAGGAGCAATTTTGCAGGAAAAGGCAAGTTTCTCTTTTAAACATCAAGAAATGATGCCTAGCCTTTTAGAAATTGTCACGACCCGAATTTCTTACCCTCGGGAGTCGTGATGGCGCCTACTCATGAAAACTAGGCATGCCAAGTATTATAGATTCATTAACCTTTTTACTTAGACTTTTGAACAGTTCAATATAACAGGTGATCAACAGCGGAAGAATTATAATAAACAGAAATGCGGAAGACGAAAATTAATAGTTTAACCTATACTAGTGCAGAATACAACATACAACTCTACCTAGAATTTAGTGTCACAATGTCAGGGACTATCTACGAATACTACAAATAGTGGTCTGAAAGATAAATACAAAGTTGTTTCTAAAATACATAAAAGAAACAGAATGGAAAGATAGAAGGAGACGCCAAGGCCTGCGGATGCCTGCAGGACTACCTCGTGTCTCCGCCACTAGACTGAACGCAACAACCTCATTGTGGTCCAAAAGCTGCAGCACCGGGATCTGCACACAGTGCAGAGTGTAGTATCAGCACAACCGACCCCATGTGTTGGTAAGTGTCTAGCCTAACCTCGGCGAAGTAGTGACGAAGCTAGGACAAGACTACCAAATAAACCTGTGCAGTTATATCATATACAACAAGTAATAATGTCACAAACTAGCAGTTAAAGATGGAAAGGGGAAACATGTTGCGTGGAATATCATGCACAAATAAAATTTCAGTAAAGAACTGAACGGAACACGAAAATTCAACTGTAAGCAAGAATAAGGAAATCAATGGCAAGTGCACGGCATCACCCTTCGTGCTTTTACTCTCATCCTCACCATAAGAGTCAATATAATCGGCACGACATCAACCTTCACGCTTTTATCTCACAAAATCATAGCATGGAATTATCCTCCGTGCATTATCAGTCATATAATTGTACGACATTGTACATCGTGCAGCATGGCATCGCCCTTCGTGCTTTTACCTCACAATATCGGCATGGCATCACCCTTCGTGCATTAACACTCTCTCACAAATATCATGCACGACATCACCCTTCGTGCTTTTACACTCTTCCTTAACCAAGCAACAATCACAAAGCAATACAAGCAAGGGAATCAATAAAATCACAATACAGTTCCGGCAAGGGAACAATAGCATAACAAAAATATCCCGGCAAGGGAAACAATATCATGAGTAATAACATCCCGGCAAGGGAGACAATATCATAAACCTTTTCTCTTTTCCACAATTACTTCACAACTCAATTCTCAACTTGAGACAATGCTCTACAATGTTCAATTACCAATAATACTTTCACAAGCCTTGTTCAACAATAGAAATCATCATATAAAGTATGAACAATACGAAACGAGTCACATCAATCATTGCATAAGACTCACGGGCATGCTTGACACCGACGTATAGATACTCGTCACCACACCTATACGTCGTACTCAACAATTAACACATAGCAAATAAGACACAAATCATAATCCCTCAAGCTAAGATTAGACCAAACACTTACCTCAATGCCACGAACACAATTCAAGACTCAACTACCGTTTTACCTCTTGTTTCCACCACCAATTCACTTGTATCTAGCCACAATTTACTTAACGATATCAATAAATGCTAAATAAATCAATTCTAATGCATGGAAATATATTTTCTAAAGATTTCCCCAAAAAGTCAAAAATCGACCCCGGGCCCACATGATCTAGACCCGAGGTTCGAACCAAAACCCGATTACCCATTCACCATGGGAAAATCTTGTAACCTTCGCAACTGCGAAGGAAACATCGCATTTGCGATTGGGAGGGCTTCGCAATTCCCACCCAGTGTTCGCATTTGTGAAAAGGGCCTGCCCAGGCTTGGTTCGCATTTGCGACATTGGAGTCGCATTTAGCAAGCCTGTCCACTTCGCAATTGCGATGCCTGATCTCACAATTGTGAGATCAGAGGCCTAGGCAAAAATACTAGATAGCAGCAATTGCTCCTAAGTCCAATTTCACTCCGTGGCCTATCCAAAACTCACTGGAACCCTCAGGGCTCCAAACCAAACATGTAAGCAAGTTCAAAAATATCATACGGACTTGCTCGTGCGATCAAATCATCAAAATAATATCAACAACTATGAATTAAACCTTAAATTCATGAAATCACTCAAGAACGTCAAAATTACTATTTTCTCAAATAAGGGTCCGACTTATACTAAACGAACTCCGATTCTTACCAAACTTCACAGATTCACCTTAATTAATATATAAGACATGTACCAAGCTCCGGAACAAAAATACGGGTCTAATACCATCAATTTCAAACCTCTTTTTATTTCCAAAAACTCTTATAATTTCAGTTCAACAATTTCTTTCAAAAATTCATTTCTCGGGCTTGGGACATCAGAATTCGATTCCGAGCATACGCCCAAGTCCCATATTTTACTACGGACCCTATGAGACAATCGAATCACGGGTCCGGGTCCGTTTACCAAGAATGCCGATCAAAGTTAATTTTAATTAATTTTAAAAGCCAATTGCCTTATTTTACTTAGTTTTCACATAAAATGTTTTCGGAAACGCGCCCGTACTACGTACGCAAATTGAGGTGAGACAAAACGAGGTTTTTAAGGCCTCGGAACACAGAATTTACTTTAAAAATGAGTGATGACCCAACGTCATCACAGAAATTTATTTACATGTTCGATATGTTTTAAGCATTCTTAAATTGACAACAAGGTTGCAAATATTACAAGTAAAGCATGCTTTTGGGCCCTAGACTACCCGAACATAAGCATAGGAGTAGCTACACATGGACTCTTGTCATCTCGTGCGTACGTAGCCCCACAAATAGGAGCACATATCCAATTAATTCACCTACGGGGATAATTCCCTCTTACAAGATTAGAAAGGAGAGTCACCTCGCTCCGAAGCCTATATCCCAAACCAAGAATGTGCTTAAACCTCCAAATCGGAGCCGAACGATCCGAAAACTATTCAAATGGGGTAAGAACTAGTCAATATATGTTCATATTCTAATTATTAAACTAATTCCCCAACCCTAAATGCAAGGTTCCTAAAATTCATCCCCGGGCCCACGTGCCCGGATTCCGGAACTTTTTGGAGAAAGTATTTACCCATAACCTAATGATCAAGAATATATGATTTCTACTAAATTCTATAATAAATTTCGTGGTTAAATCTCAATTTTGTCAAAATCCTAGGTTCTAATCTAAACCCTTGAGTTTCCCTAATTTTTATATGTTAATCTACCCATAATCTATGTATTTAAACTCACGTTGTGTAGAAATTACTTACCTCAAAGTGCTTGGTGAAGATCCTCTTCCAAAGCTCCAAAATAGCCCAAGAGATGAAAGAAAATGAGCTAAATGGTCTAAGTCCCAAAATTAATAGATGTGCACAAGCCTCAAATGTCGCATTTGCGACACCTAGTTCGCAAATGCGACAAAAACATCGCAAATGCGAACATGGGCCTCCTCTGCCAAGGTCGCAAATGCGACCAATGAGTCGCATATGCGGACTCTGCTGCGGTCGCAAATGCGACCAAAATATCACAAATGCGGACTCTGCCTCAGGTCAGGCTCCATCGCAAATGCGAACAATTTCTCGCATTTGCGAGACCTGCAACTGCTGCCAAGAATACTAGAAAATCTGTTGTGCTTTAAACTCCTCCCGCACGTCCAAAACTCACTCGAGGCCCTCGGGACCCCGTCCAATCACACAACTCAATCCCATAACATGACACGGACCTGCTCGAAGCCTCAAATCACTTCAAACAATGCTAATACCATGAATCGCACTCCAATTCAACCTTAATGAACTTTAGAATTTCAAACTTCTACTTCCAATGTCTAAACCTATCAAATCACGTCCGATTGACCTCAAATTTTGCACACAAGTCATATTTGACATTACGGACCTACTCCAACTTCCGGAATTAGAATCCGACCCCGATATCAAAAAGTCCACTTCCGGTCAAACTTCTCAAAAGATTGAAATTTCTATCTTTAACCAAATGACTCCAAAATGACCTACGGACCTCCGAATTCACTTCCGATCGCACTCCCAATACCAAAATCACCATACGGAGCTATTCCCAAACTCGTAATCCCAAACGGATATCAATAACACTGAAAGACACTTTATCCCAAACTTATGAAATTCTTCCAAAGATGCTAACTTCCACAATAGCTGCCGAAACGCTCACAGACCATCCAAAACCTGATCCGGACATAAGCCCAAGTCTAAAATCACCATACAAACCTGCTGGAACCTCCAAATACTGATTCCAAGGTCGTTTACTCAAAAATACAATCTTAGTCAATTCTTTCATCTTAAAGCTTCCGAAATGAGAATTCTCTTTCCAAATCAACTCCGAACATCCCGGAATTCAATTTCGACAATGCGTACAAGTCATAATACCTGAAGTGAAGTTGCTCATGGCCTCAAACTACCGAACGACGTGCTAATGCTCAAAAGTAAAGGTCGGGTCGTTACATTCTCTCCCACTTAAACATACGTTCATCCTCGAACGTGCTGAGAACTGCACTAAAGTTGTCTGAAATCACTGTTTAACACTTGTGCACCTACCCGTGCTACCACAACTTAGTCGAGCACATTAGCTCGATCAAATCTGAAGATATCCTCTTTTATTTAGGTGAATGAGACTTAGAGCCCAGTTTGCACATCCAAAATTCTCTGCCTAGCCTGCTTCTAACCTACGAATGTCATATCAATCACTACACGATGTACTATAACATGACTGCATACCTTTGCTGAATTCTCACCATGCACCACATCACTCACGTGCCATAATAACATTCTCTGATCATAATAACCGACATTTTTCAAATATGGTGCTCACAATGCACCTTATGAAATATTTAAATCTTGTCCCAACTTTGCAATACCGCCACGATGGAAGAGATGTGTAGAAATTTATAACCAACTGCTGAGTCAACATATCATTGAGTCTATACTTCTGACAAGAACCATCACCTCATTCCGAACCAAATAATGGTATTTGCTCTTTAATACACTTTATATAATTCGATTGCGTTGATCCTAGATCCAAAAATCTTATCTCACCCAATACGAACTGCTCAGGCGATAAGCCACCCAGATATGACCAAAAGTCTCATATGATGCCACAATGTGCCAATAGGCTACCAATTTGAACGTGATACATAAGGAAAACGAACTCTAGAAGGTACTACTCAACACACGAAACTAATTAGACAACCGAGAAGGTGTCATGAACCTTCCTCAGAAAATGGGAAATAGAACACACAAAATATAATATAAGGGACCGTACTCAATGTCCCAATGTTGCGGCGTGCAACCCGAGACAAATAACATACTCGTGGCGGCGTACCGCCCGATCCACACATAGAACTCACATAGGGAGATACATACCGAGCTAAATTGTTCATTACTACTAAATACTGAATATCGACTACAAGCACGCTAAATGCATAATACCATCCCTGGGAAGACAAATAGCGACATACGCTATAAAACTCAAGCACAACTGAGGTGCGATATATGATCTGAATAGCCATCCTGCTCACGTAACACCATTCTACGCGGAACCTCAACACATAAGAAATTTATCAAGCCATTTCATAATTCACACGGCACGATATAATATTACATGAAATAGCCGAAGACGAAACGACATCCAACATCCGAATACTCCTCCATAAGGAGTGTTATGCTAAAATGAACACATCTGGACTGATATAGAATCCATATTCATACTTAAATCCATCCACCGACCTCGAGCCAATTCTGATCGCACCATATTAGACTAATAACCTTTCAAGGGTTCATTATAACCCATTTTTCCTATAACACACAAGAACAACCATCACAAACAGAACAAACTCCCACAGTCCACAACCAAATGAATCATGCGCCCTCTGAGCATAAATTCTCAAATTAGCGCTATTACCACAATCTTCACACCAGGTTTAAATCTTTAGTCAAATAGGTGACTACATGACACACTTATACAATCCTCCCGTGAGACACGCTCCCACGACCTTACGCACCAGTTAATGAGTCTGCACATCTATACCACCGGTTACACTAACGCTGTAAAGCAAATCAAGAATCCATAACTAGATTGCAAAGCCTCTTTCACAAAAAACCGATCTCAGGTGACACTGAGGATCATACTGGCTTTCTCTAAGCATTCAAGTCCCTTTTTTCCTGCTCATCTGAACTCGTGACATTCTTGCCAACACCGAACCGCAACCTCAGTTCCTCACTTTCAATTTTCATACAGCTCACTGCACCTAACTTGCCAATATGTGACAGTATAAGAAATTAATTATAACTCCTGAATCATTAATCTTCATCATACAGAAACCTTTTACTCTAACTCATTTCAATAGAACCATAGCAACACACGAGTGAATTCTTATAACCGCAAAATATGCAAATCCTCAAGTAGTGGTCTGAACCACCATAACCCTTCCGGGATCCGCCTACACATAACATGCCATAATACTTGAATACTTCCAAATAAAAACAATTACGGTGGTCGTCAAACCTCACATGTACCGTCACGAATCACATGCATAACGTAATCACGCTGAATGAACTGATCACTACCACCACTATGCCAATTCAACTATGGCTAACCAATCTAACTTCTTCCAATTTATCCTTGATTGCCTTAGAAATAATAATAACTCCATTCAACACATAACGCACTCAGTCCGCACTCATCCCCAGTGGCTTTGTATCACGAGACCATGTTGTCTCAAATCCCATGAACCATCCCATACCTTCATTGTGCGCATATTCGCATCCTCAACTGATACACCCATTCCGAGAATTCCCTTACAAATCCGAAGTCATTTTCTCTCTTTCCTCCCAATGCTACACTACAAGTAAAAAATATCATAAAATATTCCATGCCTCTTATCATAACCCGCTACAAAAGCTCGATTCTTAACCATACAACGGGCTCGAAATCCTTAGGCACCGCATCTTTAACCTTTGAATTTTCTAGGACCATTGTTGAGAGTCACCCACCCTGGCTTGGTCTCGAATATAATCAACTCCAAGGCTCCACTGGCACATGAACACCCATCTCAATGAAGCACTCGACTGAATCGCTTCCCTTGTAAATCACCTTTGTACAAAGCATAAATCCTAAATCTTCCCAAAGCCCAAACATGAGTCAATAAGGCCAACTACATCACACCTTTATCAAGTCCTTTGCTCAACTTACCACCTATGTTCTTTTCCCCTAGCTATATTAACTCACCAATACGCCGATAACCCGATACCTCATAAGTAAATAACCATGTAACCTAATCGTAGGCAGTGGGACTCTCCCACTTAGCTTGAAGCTACTATTACACATCTCCTGAACCCACCGAGATTCTTTCTTCGTTGTTGGCACGATCTTGCACAACCAACCCGCCAAATTCCTTGAAATCCTTCAGATAGCATTTCTTGAACATTCTGCATCTCTAGCAACATTCACATATTTGACCTCTTACTGGATAGTCAATAGAATTCTTCGTAGAAGCTCCGTTAGCCACGCGACCGCTAACTTGCTCACAGGAGATAACCCACATGTAGAATCTACATGCCGACATCTTCCAACGTCGCTGCATGGAGTACAATCACTACGGCATCAATAACCCATCTTGAGCCCATGCTCATTCAGTAGCTGCATAAGTCTGTTTGCTCCTTATAGACATCAACTAAATGTGCGACAATACCTCCCAATCCAAAGTCATGTTGTATCCTTCTTCATACTAAACAACTCCTTTCTGATGCATCCAATCTCCCGTCGTATAATAGCCAATATTTCAAATTAAGCTCGTGGACCCAATCAACGTCCACTAAAATTCCCAAATCACTCTAAACTTTTTCTCAAAGTGTGTAGTTATCCTGCCACTGAACCCATATACTACTCTCCCACTTTGGGCAAACTCACTTCTTTAAGAAACTACTCGACTTCCGCTTCTTACTCCTGGCCCTCTAAAAGTTTAACCACCGCATGACACTTCCCATATGTTCTTCCTCATCCTTTGCTGCTCAGCTGATGCCTTAGATCAAAATCTTTCTCCGTAGCATTTGAACCAATAGACCGCTACTAACTTTAAACCTTTTCGAAGATCATCCTTTCTCGAGCCGTCAACATTAGAATATCGATTCAATCCTGAATCACCGCACCCCACGATCTCTAACAGACGTTCCTTCAATACTATCTTACAATGTCCCGCCCCACAGGAGATTTGTAGAAGATCACAACACCAGCAATCTTAACATATTCAATTGAGGACGACGACACCACGCCGCAGATGAAAATTCCATTACACTTGAAAACACCAAGTCTTGATACTCTACCAACCCAAACCTAAACATTTATAGTCTGATTGATTTTCCTCTGCCGGAAATAAAACACTGAATCTCTGAATCGTGCTCTGAGTAAAACCTCACTTCAATTCATTCACTGCCCCGACACATAGGCAAGCACCCTACCATCCCATCAATCATGTGCGATAACCGTTCATAAGCATCATAGCAACCTGTGCATAGCCTCAAAGCTCTTAGAAGCAGCTACTGAGCTGAAATGATAGAATATCCTTCCACAAAGCGATGACAATAGCCCAAACAACCATGCAGGGAGAAACATCCTGCACCACATCTGTAGTACCATTACAATTACTTACTTCCCAATTTATAACCAGTAATTCGCGTTGCATAAGATTGAATGGAAAGGAAATGAAGGCATAATCAAAGGGATCGAATCGCACGATGAGGAAATCAGGAAGGGAAGTGCTCCTAACAATCCTGTAGCCTCTCGAAGATAAGTACAGACGTCTCTGTACCGATCCGCAAGACTCTACTAGACTCGCTCATGACTCGTGAGACCTAAGGGAACCTAGTGCTCTAATACCATGTTGTCACGACCCAAAATCTACTAAGGGTCGTGATGGCGTCGGACACCACTGTCAAGCAAGCCAACACCAAATAACTAATAATTTCTCATTTTAAATATTTCTGAAATCATTTCATATATACATTAAACCATAATTAATAAATTTCACTAATAAATAATGATACCTTTAACAATTTTAAACTACTGAGTAAGCCCATAGACATCCTAAAACCCGGTGTCACAAGTGCATTAGCAAATTTCTAGGAAGTAAAGTAAAATACGATAACTATCCGGAATACAATTGGACAGAAAAGAACTACTATACTCTGAAAGAGACTCTGCTGGATGCAAATCGTCTCGAGAGATGCAGCTCACCTAAGTCTCTGTGTCAACCATGTCGTTGCTCCCAACGAGGCCACTAGACGTACATGTGCCTGTGCAACAAAAATACACAGAAAGTGTAGCATGAGTACGAAAACAACGTGCACCCGATAAGTATCCCGTCTAATATCGAAGAAATAAAGAAGAGAGGTCGAGTTTGATACTTACTAGAGGTCCAATAATAATATACCGATAATATAGTAAATCGAGGATTTTTATAAGCATGGATGTAACTCAATAGAATGAAGCAAATAAACAATTCTTTTATTAATAGGGAATTTTCAAATTTGTTTTCATCATTTATACATTTATTCTTAATCCAGGGAGGCAATATCCTCACTTATAAATTTACAAGTCAAGCAATACGAGCATGCGCAAATCATGCCAGAGGTCATACAGCCCGATCCAACAAATATTTAAATTGTGCACGGCCAGAGGGTCGAATGGCGCGAACCATAGATGCATCTATTCAATCAACCGAGGCGTTTGGCCCATTCCACAATAGATAAACACATTCAAGCAGTCAAATCAAGAATTCATCCAGGAGCAATTTTGCAGGAAAAGGGAAGTTTCTCTTTTAAACGTCAAAAATGATGTCTAGCCTTTTAGAAATTTATTTACATGTTTGATATGTTTTAAGCATTTTTAAATTGACAACAAGGTTGCAAATATTACAAGTAAAGCATGCTTTTGGGCCCTAGACTACCCGGACTTATGCATAATAGTAGCTACGCACGGACTCTCGTCACCTCATGCGTACGTAGCCCCCACAAATAGGAGCACATATCCAATTAATTCATCTACGGGGACAATTCCCTCTTATAAGGTTAGAAAGGAGACTCACCTCGCTCCGAAGCCTATATCGCAATTCAAGAACGCCCTCAAACCTCCAAATCAGAGCCAAACGATCTAAAAACTATTCAAATGGGGTTAGAACTATTCAATACATGCTCAAGAGTTCATATTCTAATTATTAAACTCATTCCCCAACCCTAAATGCAAGGTTCCTAAAATTCATCCTCAGGCCCACGTGCCCGGATTCCGGAAATTTTTGGAGAAAGTTGTTACCCATAATCTAAGGATCAAGAATATATGATTTCTACTAAATTCTATAACAAATGTTGTGGTTAAATCTCATTTTTGTCAAAACCCTATGTTCTCACCTAAACCCTTGATTTTTCCTAATTTTTACATGTTAATCTACCCATAATCTATGTATTTAAACTCACGTTGTGTAGAAATTACTTACCTCAAAGTGCTAGGTGGAAACCCTCTTCCAAAAGCTCCAAAATCGCCCAAGAGATGAAAGGAAATGAGCTAAATGGTCTAAGTCCCGAAATTAATAGTTGTGCACAGGCCTCAGATGTCGCATTAGTGACACCTGGTTCGCAAATGCGACGGTCGCAAATGCGACAAAACCATCGCAAATGCGAACATGGGCCTCCTCTGTCAATGTTGCAAATGCATCCAATGAGTTGCATATGCAGACTCTGCTAAGGTCGCAAATGCGACCAAAACATCGCAAATGCGGACTCTGCCTCAGGTTAGGGTCCATCGCAAATGCGAAGCCTTTCTCGCAAATGCGAGGTTTTCTCGCATTTGCGAGACCTGCAATTGCTGCCAAGAACACCAGAAAATCTTGTGTGCTTTCAACTCCTCCCGCACGTCCGAAACTCACCCGAGGCACTCGGGATCCCGTCCAATCACACAACTCAATCCCATAACATGACACGGACCTGTTCGAAGCCTCAAATCACTTCAAACAATGCTAAAACCATGAATCGCACTCTAATTCAAGCTTAATGAACTTTGGAATTTTAAACTTCTACTTTCGATATCTAAACCTATCAAATCATGTCCGATTGACCTCAAATTTTGCACACAAGTCATATTTGACATTATGGATCTACTCCAACTTCTGGAATTAGAATCCGACCCCGATATCAAAAAGTCCACTTCCGGTCAAACTTCTCAAAACCTTCAAATTTCTATCTTTAGCCAAATGATTCCAAAATGACCTACGGATCTCCGAATTTACTTTCGATCACGCTCCCAATACCAGAATTACTATACGGAGCTATTCCCAGACTCGGAATCACAAACGAACATTGATAACACTGAAAGGCACTTTATCCCAAACTTATGAAATTCTTCCAAAAATGCTAACTTCCACAATAGGCGCCGAAACGCTCCCGGGCCATCCAAAACTCGATCCGGACATACACCCAAGTCCAAAATCACCATATAAACCTGCTGGAACCTCCAAATCCCGATTCCGAGGTCATTTACTCAAAAATTCAATCTTAGTCAATTCGTTCAATTTAAAGCTTCCGAAATGAGAATTCTCTTTCCAAATCAACTCTAAACTTTTCGGAATTCAATTCCGACCATGCGTACAAGTCATAATACCTGAAGTGAAGCTGCTCATTGCCTCAAACTGCCGAACGACACGCTAGAGCTCAAAAAGACCGGTCGGATCGTTACAGTGGACTACCATATCATATTTTTCATCTAAAAGTTTGATAATTTCCTTTGAGTGACCATCTGTGTGCAATAAGAATAGTTGAATGATTTTCATATTATAAACAAAAGAAAAATAACGTTAATACATAATTTTAAGTTGGGTGATCATATGAGTAATATACTCTCTTTTTTTTTTCTAATTGTGCAATTATGTAAGTGTACTTTCAGTGAAGACTTTTCACCAAATCATGACTTTCAAAGAAATGACGCATAAAAAAGTGAAAAAGACTAGAACAAAACATGTGCCCAATCGAGAGCTAGCATGCACCTGTACATAATAATGTCTTTCACTTGAAGGATGAAATGAATAGATGATAATGTATTAAAGCTGAGGAAACTTTCTTTTTTTTTCTTCCTCTAATAAATAGAAATCAACGATTTGGTTTCAGGTTGACACCAGCCTGCAATATATATTTTGCTTTTTTTCAAAATTAATGTTTAAATTTTTTAAGGGAAACCCTGTTAAAAAAGAGACAGAGAAAAAACATAAGGGGTACTTAAGTTGTTGGAATGAGGTGATAAGAAAGAGCAATACAGGACAAGCTTGCATTAAATATATTTAGTCAGATTACAATCCACAAAGACTAAAATCATAATTTACCTATAATGAAGGATAAAAAATACTAGTAAAAATGAACTAGCTACGGCAAGACTAATTTACGATATCCATAAACATAATTGTTGGATTTTGTAGTTTACAAACTTCATATTTGCAACCACGTAGAAAAAGATAGCATGGGATTATTAATTTTCTTTGGAGTACGTTATGCGACTCTTGAAAGATATTTTATGATGGATATGAAGGGAAGAAACTTCAAAGGAAATCTTACACGTGATGTGGAAAATTGAAGTTTCTTCTACTTCATTCGTCACAATCATGATAGAAATTTCAGGAGATGGACCAGTCTCTTACAAATTTAAGCAGTTAATGAATTACGATATGTAAATATCTAGACTTTTGTGCTCTCATGGTTCTCTATCTTTACTTTACACAAGAGCCGAATAAAATGCTCTTTTAATGTCGAAAAATAATAAACTTATCTTCAACTAAAAATTTAAGTGGACGTTTGGACATATGAATTGTGAAATTCCTGAACAAGCGAACAAAAATTTAAGTTGAAAATGGTATTTGAAAATTAGAGTTGTGTTATGACATGAAAATAATTTAGAGTTGTTTTTGAATTGTTGTGAGTGATTTGAAGTGAAAATTATGAAAAAGTAGCCTTTTGGACTTTTTCGAGTTTCAAAAAATTTCAGAAATCAACTTCCAGTTGGATTTGGAATTTTCATGGCCAAACAATGATTTCGACGATAAAAAAAACAGTCGCAACTTATATTACAGTATATAACCAAAAAAAAATTCTAATATTTCCTATTTTAACTTTTCAAAAAGTTTATTTGACTGATCTTAACAAGTGAAAGAATGAACTGATTGAGATTGAAACGAATAGTCAATGCCAAAATATTTCTAAACACATGAAAAGACTCAAGTATGACGAATACTTTGACACCCTACTATAGCTCATATAGTAAAAGCAATAAATGAAATGACATTGTCTTTGCGACCATCCTATTGTAATTTGCCAATGTTTCGTCATTTCTTATTGTCCTCCATTGTTTGCTCTAATTAGCTTGAAACGAGCTTTATTGAAAAGTCACGAACATGGATAGAAAATACATCTCGAACTAAATTTTAGAAGATTATTATGAGCATTGTCTTTTTTCTTTTCTTTTTTCCTTAGTGAAATTATTAAACTATTACTCCAAATTAATTTAGAGATTAGAAGTTCTGCTAAAATTACCATAAACTTGACAGAGTTACAGATTTGAGATATAACAAAACTGCAATAAAATCCTCCAAGGCTCCAACTTTTTCAGATTGAACAAAACCTTCTGATTATTTTTTGTGAAATAGCATTTATAATCATTTATGTTTATTATAGCTGACAAAGTCTTAATGAGAACCTTTAACTTATTTTATATTTGTTTCAGAAAGCCTTCAATTATTCAGATGCTTAGTTGAAAACATAAAATCTCAAGCTTAAAAAAGTTTAGGAGGATTAGTGAACGTTAAGAACAATAACCATGAGTAAATTTAGATCGTCATCTGCTATCATCATCATTAGCTATTAACGTGTGCTTATCAAGCAAATAATTTTTACAATACCATGGTTTTAAATAATGTTTTTCATCACCAACCATGAATAGATTTTGATAGTTCTAAACTACTTGTTATTTTTACATTTTATGTAAAGGGGTAATTATTTCATCTATATTATAGTTAATGAGGTGAGGATTAATATTTTACCTCTCATTTGATTCTTTAAAATTTTGCTGCTACGGACAGAGACGAATTTAGAGTTTGAACTCTATGGGTTCAACCTCTAATGTTTTTACAATTGAGCCCATTATATTTTTAATATTATAGTTTATATCTACTAATTTTTATAATTTTAATAAATTTTAACACATAAATTTATATTTCGTGTAAAAAGTATTAGATTCAATTAAACCTGACGCGCCTTTGCTGCATCCGCCTACAGATGCTTTACTGTAAATGATGGCACACAAGAAGGAAAAAAAAGGGAAACAAGTGACGGAAAGCAGACGGTTGTTCCAAAGAACAACATGATTATTAATGTATCTGAAGAATACCATTTGGAGGATGTTTCTTACCGACTTCAAGATAATTAATTAATAAGTTAATAAAGACACTATATTTTAAAATCTGTCACGACCCGGGTTTCCTACTATCGGGAGTCGTGATGGCGCCAACTAATGGGAGCTAGGCAAGTCAAACCTTAACTACTTGCTACACTTTCATTTTTGCTTCTTTTAACAAACACAAGTCGATAATATGATAAAAGCGGAATTTTAGATAAATAAGCAGAAGTCAACAATTATATATCTTAAGGCTACGTCCATTACAACTTTTAAAAAAAATCTCAAATACCCCAAAACCTGGTGTCAAAGTGTCACAGACTGTCTAAGAGTTACTACATACAAGGTCTGAAGAAAATACAATACACTGTTTCTGAACAAAGGAAATGAAACAGGAAATAGAGATAGAGGGAGACGCCAGGGCATGCAGACGCCTGCAGGTCTACTTTAAGTCTCCGAGTGGACTGAAGGAAGCCCTCCAACTACTGTCCGAAAGTTGCTCCTGGATCTGCACACAGTGCAGAGTGTAGTATCATCACAACCGACCCCATGTGCTGGTCAGTGTCTAGTCTAACTTTGGCGAAGTAGTGACGAGGCTAGGACCAGACTACCACATAAACCCGTGCAATTTAACTAAATACAGCAGAAAAGAAGTATAGAAAGAAACAATCATGTACATTCAAGTATGGGAGGGGGGAAAACATGCTGCGGGGAAACAACAAGTATCAATAGGAAATCAACAATTTAGTGTATAGAAAATCGTAACACAATTATCAATAAAAATTAGGAATCAAAATAAGTGCACAATATCACCCTTCGTGCTTTTACTCTCTCTCTCACCAAAATAATACACGGCATCACCCTTCATGCTTAACGTTCTTCCTCACCCAAACAACAATCACAAGGTAATTAGGGTAAGGGAATCTATAACCTCGAAGTAAATCAAATAACAACAAGTAATGAAAGAAACAATATAACTCGGATATCAACAAAGAATCAGGAATCAACAAATGCACGGCATCACCCTTCGTGCTTTTACTTCCGTCCTCACTAAAGCAATCAAATAATAAAAATGTGTACAACATCACCCTTCGTGTTTTTACTCTCTTTCCTCACCAAATAATCAATAAAATTGGCACAGAATGGTATATCGTGCGACACGACATCACCCTTCGTGCTTTAACTCTCTTCATCACCCAAACAATAATCACAATAATAGGGTAAGGAAATAAACAAAAATGTAATAGAGATCCCGGCAAGGGAACAACAGTTAAACAATTAAATCCCGGGAAGGGAGCAACAATTAAACAATTAAATCACGGCAAGGGAACAACAAATAAATCAATAATAGCCCGGCAAGGGTGACAACATAATGATCTCTTCTCTTTCTCAATTTTACTTCACAATTCACTTCACAACTCGAGCCAATGCTCTAGAGGTGCGATTATCACTTATATTTCCACCACTCATTTCACAACTCGAGCCAATGCTCTAAAAGTTCAATTGTCACTTATACTTTCACAATTGCGCTATACAACTTGTGCCAACGCTCCTCAATGTTCATAGATCACAATTCTTTCCACAAACTTTATACAACAATTAGAAATCTTCACCAAGGCATGAATAATCCCACGAAATCATGAAAAATCACAGTATAAGACATACGGTCATGCTTGACACCAACGTATAGATACTTGTCACCATGCCTATACGTCGTACTCGACAAGAAACAAATAACAAATAGGACACAACTCCTAATCCCTCAAGCTAATGTTAGACCAAACACTTACCTCGATGCAACGAACACAATTCAAGCCTCAATTACCGCTTTACCTCTTGTTTCCACTACCAACTCGCTTGTATCTAGCCACAATTTGCTTAACGATATCAATAAATTTTAAATGAATCAATTCTAATGCATGAAAATAGGTTTTATAAAGATTTCCCCAAAAAGTCAAAAATCGACCCCGGGCCCACTTGGTCCAAACCCGAAATTCGGACCAAAACCCGATTACACATTCCCCCACGAGCTCAAATATGTAATTTATTTTGAAATCGGACCTCAAATCGAGGTCCAAATCCCCATTTTTGTGAAAACCTAGTTCTACCCAAAACACCCAATTTCTCCCATGAAAATAATTGATTTGAAGTTGAAATCATGTTAAAAGATGTTAATGATTGAAGAAAACTAGTTAAAAATGACTTACAATTGATTTGGAGAAGAAAGGTTATTTGAAAAATCACCTCTTATGTTTTTGGGGTTTTGAAAAGTGAAAAATAACTGAAAAGTCCGTTTAAATATACTCCTCTCAGACCCTCTCCGCGGAGCGCATAAAAAGGATTGCAGCCACGGAGCTCCACTGCGGAGCGCATAAAAGGACTGCGGCCGCGGAGCTCCACCGCGGACCGCATGAAACCGAGCGCGGCCGCGGAGGCTTGGTCTTGCTCACCGCGGACCGCACAAATCCCACCGCGGCCATGAAGTTTCCACCGCGGACCGCAAGACCTGGCTTCAGAGACCTGCAATTTCTATGAATCTGCAACTTTTTCCTAAGTTCAAAACTTGCCGAAACACATCCGAAACACACTCGAGCCCTCGGGGCTCCTAACCAAACACACGTACTAACTCAACAACATCATACGAACTTATCCGTGCGATCAAATCGCCAAAATAACCTCAATAACATTGAATCAAAGCTCAAAACCAAGAACTTTTTCTCAAACTTCATCAAGTATCAAATTTAGCAATTTATGTTCGAATCACGCCAAACGACGTCCGTTTTCAGTCAAACTTTACAGAAATGACTTAAACCATATATAAGACCTGTACCAGGCGCCGGAACCAAAATACGGGCCCGATACCATCTCTTTCTAATCAAACTTCATTTCAAATTTCCTTAAATATTTTCAGAAAATAATTTCCTTTAAAAATTTATTCCTCGGGCTTGGGACCTCGGAATTCGATTCCGGGCATACGTCCAAGTCCCATATTTTTCTACGGACACTCCGGGACAGCCAAATTGTGGATCCGGCTCCGTTTACCTAAAATATTGACCGAAGTCAAATTTATTCATTTTACAGTCAAAACTTATCATTTTTCACAAAATTTCATATCTAAGCTTTCCGGCTACGCGCCCGGACTGCGTACGCAAATCAAGGTGACTCTAAATGAGGTTTTCAAGGCCTCAGGACACAGATGTTTCGTTTTAAAACAAGTGAGACCTTTTAGGTCATCACAAATCAAAGAGAGGAGGGACGCCCCATTTATTTTTATTAAGATTAAGACGTTTGAATTTGAATACACATCTGAATATCAAGATGTGTATTAAGATTAAGACATCTAAATCTGAATACACATCTGAATATATTAAGATGTGTATTAAGTAATAGAAATAATTAAGACCGTTTGATTTTTAACATTTGACTGTATAAAATTTGTCTTTATTTGAAAAGCAATAAATATAAAATACAAATGAAATACTAACTTATCCAATATTCTATCAATAAAATATATAGTTTTTTAAAATATGATAGTTGTTGGTGGTGATGTCTAACGGGTGAATGCCGACTAGAGATGGTGGTTTGTGGTAGTTTTGGTTGATGATGGTGGTTCATGCTAGTAACTAGTAGTGATTGGTAGTGGGGCAATTATGATTGAGCATGGTAGTGGTGGGTGATGATAGTTAATAATGGCGGGTGGTGGTAGTAGTTATGATTGAGGAAGGTGGTGGGTGGATGGTGGTAGGTTATAATGATGGGCATTCCGGTTGTGGTTGTTGATGGTGATGAAGTGGTCAGTTGTGGTAATTGAGGTGGATGAGTATTGATTGTGGGTGACAATGCTATATGGTGGTCGGAGTGGTGGGGATAGTGGGTGGTGATAGACAATAATGCTGGCGGCTATGATTGAGGATTATGGTGGTGGTGGAGGTGGTGGTGGTTGAGTATGGTGGTGATGGTGGCATAGTGGTAGTTGATAATTGTAGGCGGTGGCGGCAGTTAATAATGAATATGTGATAACATCTTAATGAAATTAAGTCTCTGTTATAAATCATAAACATACAGACCTATTCAGACACATTAAGTGGTTGTGAAGTAAAAAAAACAAACACACTTAGTGATTAAGATCTCAATAATTTAGATTGAGACTTTAAAAACAAACACACTTAATATCTGAGATCTGATTGATTATGATTCAGACCTCCATTAAATGCAAACAAATCTTTTTTATATAGACAACTGAAAGCACCTGTTATTATTATATTGTTTATATAATAGTAGTAAAGATATAAGCGTGGATACTATATGCTTATAGAAAATTATTACTGCCATTTCCTCAATCTGGCCAATAAACAACTCGTATTTGCTATAACGGCCTAAAGAATAGCAAGTGGACAAACAAGAGGATTTGTTAAGTTAATTAAATTGCAAGATATGGATCTTGTCACATATCACAGGTCATTAGTAGATAAGCATCACCCTTAAAATATGCTGGCTGTATCTTAAAGGGATAAACGTGTTTTTGCTTTAAACAGATTATACTGTCAGATGACTATTTGATTTGCATCTAATTAGGATTAGCACTTAATGACAAACAGTTGTCACACATCAATTCCAAATTATTTCCGCTCTGGGAATTGCTTCTTATTTTTATTTTTTTTTAGAGTGGGAGGGAGGGTTTCTGCATTGTTGTCATTCCCTAATTAAAAGGCAATAGGAAGTAATACGTACCATAGGAATCTTAATATTGCATGGAAGAAATATTTGGAACACTAATTATATGTTTTGTTTTGTTCTGTGAAGATTAAACAGAATTTTTTTTTTGTCAAAAAACCAAGGAAATTGAGAAAATTATATTTTGGTACAATACCATTATATCTTGCATTTTGTATTTTTTTTCAAGACCTTATAAGGAGAAAATCCAAAAAAAAAAAAAATTGAGAATAACAAGAAAAGTTTCGCCGTGCTATGAAAATATTATTATATATGGATGTCAATTTATTACTTCGTTGTAGATAATCTTCATGAAGAAGATTATCCATTTAGTAGTCTATTGAAGTTTATCAACAAACAGCTGATGCAGGCAGGTTGCAAGCAACTCAATGAAATGACTTACAACAGCTTCTTATTAAACAGGCAGGTCACGAGCAGCTCGTCCAGACAGCTTACAAGCAACTCAAGAAAACCTCGCAGTTGCTTCCAGAAAAGCCTTGCAGCTAATTCTTGAAAAGCCTCGCAGCTGCTTTCTTTTTTCTATAAATAGAGGAGATTTCAGTTCATTACATACATCAGTTTGAAGTTGAATAATATATCAATCTCTCTCTATACTTGTCTTTAGTTTATTTACTATACAATCTTTATTTTACAACACGTTATCAGCATGAGACTCTACTATTTTGCGCACTTTCTTCAAATTTAATTTCTATTTCAGTTTTCATCTCCGATTTAAGGCGAGGCTCTTACATCCGTGGTTAGATCTTGTTTATTCCGAGCATCATATGACAGATTATATCCTTGAGATAGTGAGCTTTTCTACTTGGCAGTAGTGATGTAGATATCACTTACGTCTGGAGCGACCAAATTTTTGTAAAGTAATTTGAGCCTTTTGCTTATAATTTGTTTAATATCTTTATCATCACTTGCTTGGTTATGTACTACATATAAAGTACCTATTTTGGTATTTGTTTTCATCATAATTATCATAATATAGGATTACAAAGTGGATAACATTGTTAGATCCACTTAAACTCTAACAGAGTTTGTATGAAATATACAACCACTAGAAGTGGTTATGTTTCTTATATCTCATTGTAACTAAATTTTGTTAACCACCAGAAGTGATAATTTAGGCTTGCTAATGGTTACAGTGAAGATAAGTTAGAGAAAATTTCTCTATATTACATATACAGCTCGGTTTGCTCCTGAAATAGCAAATATATTAAAAGTGGTTAGACGCCATCACAATTTAATGTGGTTATTGCTTATGTTCCATCTCCTGAAGGAAGAGAACTTTTGATAATATTAATCCATTCCCTAAAGTGAATGTGACAATATTAATAAAGCTTGTAAATATAACGCGCTCGATATAAATATATTACGATTCACCTCCAGAAGAGGAAATATGATTGAGAGGATATATACTCAATATTTCGTATTTTAAATTTACTCATGAAGTAGTAAAACAATTGAAATTTTCTTCTGAAGCGGGAAAATATTATAAAATAGCATCTTTCTGCACTTAAACAAAATAATGAGCTATTCAAAATTATTTTTGAAGCATATTTTCATTCCCTGGAGCAAATGAAGAAATACCACAATTCACCTCCTGAAGAAGTAGAATACTAGAGGATATAAATATTGTTTGTGTGGCATAAAGATCATTACCGCACATACCGGTTGTACGTAAAATATCTTGGATAATTTTATTAAGTATCATTCTAAGGCAAAAGCATTCTTGTAGAATGCTTTCTACTACAATCATATTAATATATTATGGTTAGCTATTAAGTTCTCCGAAGAAAATAACAACTCGTGTATCTTTTCTTAAAAGATGCAATGACTATGTGGTTGCAGCATTGATAAAAAATATTAGATGTTAATGGTATTTCTCCTTGAAGGAGATATTTATCATAAAGTTAGTGGTACAAATATTAAAAAATTTAATTTTCGTCATTTATAAATTTAGAATTCTCTTAATATTGTTCATGTGATTGTGATTTTCTCTCATGACAACAGAAGTGCCTGAGTAATATTTGGTAGTACAAAATTTATCAAAAGCTCCTGAAGAGCTAACAGTTTGTCTAGAAAACACATGAAACAAGTGGTGTCTCAATAATATTTGACTGTGGACAGTAAATTGAATGCATTCGAAGAGCTTATTTGTCATTATTGTGGTCAAAACATAAGTTATGATAAAACCAGAAGTTTACTAAAACAAATTACAACCATACTGAGACTACAAATCATTGGAAAATTAAAAATCTTCATGTTTCCATAATTATAGGTGGTAAATATGAATGTGAGAAGTTACTCACCTTATTCTTGAATTTGTACTACATTACGTGTCACAGTAAACTAGAAGTTTACTGATACAAAAGCAGTCACAGTAAACCGAAATTTTTTATTGAGGCAAAAGTAGCTACAGTAAATCAGAAATTTACCGATACAAAAGTAGTCACAGTAAATTAGAAGTTTAGTAATACTAAATTTTATGCCATAGTAAACCAGAAGTTTACTAAAAGATAGCACATGCCATGATAAACTGAAAGTTTTTATTTTCCATCTGCTTTAAATATGATGAGCTAATTGAGAATTCTGATAAGCATATATTGAAAAACTAGAAGATTCTTCAAGAATTCTCTTGTGTTACTTGTTCTCATAATAAATTGATTATACCAGCTAAAGTTAGGACTAAGACCCCTGATTCTGAAATATATAAAAGGTGAATATGGCACATTCACCTATCATGTGAATAACTTATAGATGCATATATGAGATAGTTACATGTGTGATTATTGTCAACCTGCAGTTTGCCATTTAAAATTGTTTTTCTCAATTAAGAGCATAATTTTTGGATAACGTAATCAAGACAGTTCATCTTGATAATGCTGGTTTATATCCAAGTTGGTTTAGTATTGAATACCTCATATTAATGACTAAACTATGGATTATAGAACAAAGTTTTCTATGTTGGTCTAAGATTTTTTATATTGCATACAACAGCACTTGTATGCATCAGACGAACAAGATCTATAAGTCCTCCCCTCACAATTGATTCCGGGTCAGAAATAAAATATTTTTACTTTCTACAACACATAAAGATAGGTTCATCAAAGAAGATTGAGGATATATGCTAGTTTTCTAACATTAGGGGGAATGAATAAGTAGCTGGAAAATATGTTATATGAATTGAATTATCATTAGTATGATCCTCATTCAGAAGATAATTCAAGTCAAATGCCAGAAGCATTTGTTGATCCAAATTAAATATCATATTTTAGCTGTTAATGCTCCTATTAAAATTAAGGTGTCTGAAGGATAGAGTTTACTGCACGCATGAAGCGTGGTATACCATTCGGTTCCAAATGTAACAAACCTTGAAAATGAATAGGAGAAAATGATCAAAATGATCATAATAAGGAGGAAATGAGCTATAGAAGAGCCCACGACATAATATTTCATGAAACTCCAGAAGAAGTTCAGGTACCTGAAAATAAAGAAAGTGATGAGATCTCAACAAGTTATGTCGCTTGCGAACTTATACAAAATCATCGTTGACGCTATATTTGATATAATATAGTACACAATATTATAAAAGATTGTGAGGATCATACCTGTAGTCTGGACACCTGAAAATGTGATGCTATTTAAATGCATGTCATAATTTATATGACTCATTTGATCAAATTTATATGAGGGTCCCTGAAGGATTTAAAATACTTAAATCATATAATTCAAAGTCTTGAGAAATGTACCCAATCAAACTACAAATATCTTTGTATGATTTAAAGCAACCTGGGCGCATGTGGTATAATCGCCTATTTGAATATCTGCTTAAAGAAGGTTACATAAATGATGTTATTTGTCCATATATTTTTATAAAGAAAATGGCATAAAAATTTGTTATACTTGCTGTTTATGTTGATGACATAAATCTTGTTGGGACTCCAGAAGAGCTCCAAAAGACAATTGAATATCTTAAGAAAGAATTTGAGATGAAAGATCTTGGAAAGACAAAATTTTATCTTGGTCTGCAAATTGAATATTTTGCAGACGGGATCTTTATCCATCAATCTGCCTATATAGAAAGGGTCTTAAAATGCTTTTATATGGACAAAGCGCACCCATTGAGCACCATTGGTTATTCGATCACTTGAAGTGAATAAGGATCCGTTCCGACCCCTAGAAAATGATGAGGAACTCCTTGGTCCCGAATATCCTATCTTGGTGAAATTGGTGCACTTATGTATTTTGCTAATATTATAAGTCCTGACAAAGAAGTTTCTTTTAATTTACTAGTAACATATAGCTCTTCTCCTACACAGAGACTTTGGAACAGGATTAAGCATATATTACGATATTTAAAGGAAACTCTTGATATGAGTTTGTTTTATGCTAATAAAGGTAGTGCAGATCTTGTTGGTTATGCAGACGTAAGTTATTTACCTGATTCTAATAAAGCTCGATCTCAAACCGGCTACGTTTTTACATGTGGAGGTATTGACATATCATGGATCTCCACAAAGCAATCTATTAATGCTAGTTCTTCGATTCAAGCCGAAATACTAGCTATTCATGAAGTAAGTAGGGAATGCGTATGGTTGATATCAGTCATTCATTTCATTCGAGAAATATGTGGTTTGGAATGTGATAGAAGACCCATAATTTTATACGAAGGCAATGCTGCATGTAGAGCCCAATTGAAGGGAGGATTTATAAAAAGGAGATAGAACCAAGCACATTTCACCAAAATTATTCTACACACGTGATCTTCAGAAAAATGGTGACATTGATGTGCAACAAATTTGTTCAAAGTTAAAATCAGGCAGATTTGTTCACCAAGTATTTCCCAATTGCAACCTTCGAGAAGATGCTATACAAGATTAGAATGAAGAGACTTGGATATTTGAAATAACGTTTTTATAGGGGGAGTAAAGTATGCACTGCACTCTTTTTCCCTTGCCCAGGTTTTTTCCCACTGGATTTTTCTGGTAAGATTTTTAATGAGGTAGCTTGGAATGTATATTATTAGTGTACTCTCTTTCCTTGACTAGGATTTTTTCCCAAGGTGTTTTTCCTAGTAAGGTTTTAACGAGGCACTTAATAATGAACATCCAAGGGGGAGTATTATGAAAATATTATTATGGATGTCCATTTATTACTCCGTTGTAGATAATCTTCTTGAAAAATATTATCCATTTAGTACTCCATTTAAGTTTATCTACAAGCAGCTGATGCAGGCAGGTTGCAACTAAATTAATGAAAGGACTTGCAGCAACTTCTTATTAAACAGATAGGTCGCGAGCAGATCATGCACACAACTTACAAGCAACTCAAGAAAAGCCTCGAAGCTACTTCCTTTCTTCTATAAATAGAGGAGATTTCAGTTCATTACGCACATCAGTTTGAAGTTGGATAATATATCAATCTCTCTCTATACTTATCTTTAGTTTATTTACTTTACATTCTTTATTTTATAACACGCCGCAAAAAATTGACTTTTATTGGCTTGATTTATAGATTTATGTCACGACCCTGGTTCTCCCTCTGTGAGCCATCGTGACGGCACATAGTCTCTACGACTAGGTAAGCCTAAAATGCGGAAGATAAACCAATTTGCGAAAGAAAATAATTTAAAGCAGAAATAGAGTAATAAAATAGCGTTTAAAAGTGCCGCTCGGCATACACAATATTAACTCTCAAAAACTAATATATTTTCCCAAAACCCGAAAACCCATGAATCACAAGCTACGAATATAATAAAAATGCTCTAACTCCGGAATGTCTACATCAACAGAAAAGATAGAAGGGCTATCACTAAAAGATATAATGGAAAGGAACTTCTCGGTCTGCGGACGCGTCAGATATACCTCAACGTCTCTGGAGCAGTCGCCTCACCTCAAGGGTGATAGGACTGGGGCGAAGTACCTAAATCTGCACAAGAAAAACATGCGCAGAAAGGGCATGAGTACACCACAGTGGTAATCAGTAAGTGCCAAACCTCGATTGGGTAGTGACGAGGAAGGTCAGGGCCCTACTGAGATAGAATAAAAATATAAGGTATGACAGAATAAGATAAGCAGTATAGTTGAAAGCTAACAATAATAATTTAATACAGGAAAATAAGGAACTCAATAACTGAAACAGAGGCAAAAATAATCACAAGGAAATACCACTCTTCACAAGGAATATAACCGGGAATCTCTCAGTATCCCGAGGATCTCTTAGTACCCTCAATATATACCAGGTATTTCTTGGTATCCTCAATATATGTTAGGGATCACTTGGTATCCCGAGGATCTCTTGGTATCCTCAATATACGTGCTAGGGATCTCTCGATATCCCGCACCTCAGCTCAAATCATAAATACGTGTAGGAGATCTCCCGGGATTCCGTCCCGTAGTCCCAAAGTAAAACACGTAACAACAACACAAGGAATACTCAATTAAGCTCAATTTTGTACCAAGTAAACATATAATTCTAATATAACATGCTTCACATAATGCAATTAAGGCAGTTAAGCAAATAAGCAATTTATTCAATTAAACATGCTTTTCTAAGCTAACAACAGGCTTAAATGCAAGCAGTATAAAACAGGAAAAGGAACACAATTGAAATTACTTAAAGAAAACAGGATTTTAACCAATTAGCTCAAGTACGCAATCGTCACCTCACGTACAAGGCATTTCAATTATCAAATATATACCAAATTCTAAGGGGAAGGTCCCCCACACAAGGTTAGGCAAGCCACTTACCTCGAACCAACTCAAATTAATCTGAAACCACGCTCTTGTCATGAGTACTCGACTCCAAATGGCCCAAATCTATTCAATTCAATTTCATAATGTAAATAACACTTCAAGTAACTGATTCTACAAAGAAATTCTAAGCTAATACGCGAAATTAGGTAAAATAACCAAAATGCCCCTCGGGCCCACGTCTCGGAATCGGGGTAAAATTTACATTTTCAGAATCCTCACACTCTCACAAGTTCAGTCATACCAAAAGTACCAAAATTGAACCTCAAATCATCACTCAAAGGTCTCTAATTAGTCAAGTCCTAACCCCCAAATTACCACTGATTTTCCTTAAATTTTATGTTTATAATGATAAAAATCACCCCAATAACGAGTTTAGGGACCAAAGACCTTACCTTAATGAACTCCTCTGAAAATGTCCCTTGAAAATGCTCCTCAAGGCTTCTTCCCGTTTGAAAAGAGGTGAAAATAGCTAAAATTCGCGAAGGCAAGGATTTATATGTTTCTGCCCAGCTAAATCGCTTCTGTGTTCATGGTGCGGTCCCGCTTTTGCGGACCAACGGTCGCATCTGCGACAATCACTAACTCAGCCTGTCTTCGCACCTGCGACTCCCTATTCGCAGATGCGGTATCGCTTTTGCGAAAATTCTCCCGCTTCTGTGGCGACTGCTGTTCCTCCCTATTTCCGCTTCTGCGATGAAAAATTCCGCTTCTGTGGCTACACACCTGCGGGACCCAACCGAAGGTGCGGTTATGATAGAAGACCAGCAGCTGAAGCTGCTCAAAAACTCCCAAATCTTCCGAAAACCTTCCGAAACCATCCCGAGGCCCTCGGGACCTCAACCAAAGGCACCAACAAGTCCAATACTACTATCCAAACTTATACCAACCCTTAAAACACCTAAAACAACTTCGGAACGACGAATCGACCACAGATTCAAGCCTAATAACTCCAAAACTCTAAAAATATGCGTTCGATCAAAAAGTCTGTCAAACCTCGTCCGAATAACCTAAAATTTTGCACACAATTCAACACTTCGGAGCTACTCCAACTTTCGAAATTCCATTCCGACCCTCGGATCAAACCCTCACTATCGAACCGGAAACCTCAAAATTCGACTTTCGGTATTTCAAGCTTAAATTAGCTACGGACCTCCAAGACACAATCCGAACGCGTTCCTAAACCCGAAATCACCCAACGGAGCTAACAGAACCATTGGAATTCCATTCCGAGGTCGTCTTCACACTGTTCTGACTACGTTCAAATTTCTGAAACTCAAAACCGAACATCCCGGCAAATCAAACAACATAAATAAACATGGGGAAAGTGATCGAGGTCAACCCTGCACTACTATTGAGTAGCGAGAGAGGTCGAAACAACTTTTACCCGATTAAGGTCGGGATCGATTTCCACAGGGAGCTAGATATTGGAGTCAAGTGTCTATCTAAAGCGGAGTTGTGTATTTGCTCTTAATTGTACTTCTACACATTTTTGGGTTTTGATTTACTTCTAATTGTGAGCACGTGATTTTTGCCTCACATGAATTACTCCTACAGAATTCTAAAGAATTAGATCTTTCTTTTAATTATTTGTTCTTTTAGGAATTATTGTAGAGTTTTTCTAATTATTTGCATTTTTTTGTTTGCATGTTTAATTTTATTTAATTCATGAAAAAAATACAAAGATACATTGCATTTGCATTTAGGACTTAATTTTATATTTTTAGATTAATTAGTAAACTAGTTTTTTTATAAAAATGAAAAAATCACAAAAATAGTTCATTTTTACATTTTTGTCTTTTAATTTTAGTTTATTGATTTTCCTCTTTTAATTTAGAATTAAGTGATTCTTACAATTTTATAATTAGTTAATTACTTCAATTTCAATTTTAGATAATTTAGGATTTTTAATCATTAGGATTTTTAATTAAAAATAAAAAGAAAAGAGAAGTGATGTTCTAAACGTCAATACCACACAAGAGATGGGGGGGGGGGTGATTTGTGTGGTACCCAATTATCGCTCTAGAAGAACCTGGTTCTTCTAGGTGTTCTAACTACTACTGTTTGCGGAATAAAGAGTACATAAAATAAAGAACACAAAGACTTTTACGTGGAAAACACCTGGCTCAAAAGGTAAAAAAACCACGACCTACTACTCAGTAGGATTTTCCCAAACTTCCACTAAAATCACTGAGCCAAAACAACATTTACAAAAACACTTTGTAAACCTAAGGATTAACTCTAATCCCGTTGTGGCACACAACCTCAACTATTGTGACAACTTCAAGTTAGCTTATAACTTGAACACTCAAAGTACCTAATACAATTGCTTCTATGAAAGCTGAAAGGTACAACTTTAAACCACCTACTACAATTTAACTAGAATAAGAAAAAACACAATGGAACTGGTTCTTCTATCTCGTTCAAGTAGCTTCAGATTTGCACACTTGAATCACACACAAACTGCTTGCAAAAAGCCTTGCTATTTTGCTCCCAATTCACGTTTAACTTTTGCGTTTTTGTGCAACACTTGTAATGTGAGAACATCCTTCAATTTATAGAGTTAGTAGATGAAGAAATAACTAGAGCTCTGATGCAACTCTTCTTCAACCTTTCAATCTCAGCATCATTAGCCCCACTTTCTTGCACCAAGGCTCTGACCTTGCTAATCACTGGTTCCTTTTTGGATGAACTAGTTTCTTTAGGAGTGACATTGACTTCATATTGCAAGCAAGCAGAGTATTAACTCAAAACTGATCCATGCTTGTACTAACCTCCCACCTTTTCATAGGTACATTGAAATGTGCAAGCATAGTTGTGAGAATGAAGCCATAGGGAATGATATGAGTTTTGGTGCCATTAATAACTCTATCAAGAAGCTGGATTATAGCTTTCAGTCACTTTCTTCTGTAGGTCTTGCGAGGGTTTCCTCTACAGATGAACCAGGTTTATCTCCCCAAACAACCATTGCACATGCGTCTTTGGTTAAGCTCACAGGAGTGGGTGAAGAATCAACCACTCTTGTCCCCTTTCCCCTCACAGTACTCCTAGCACCCTTGCTCTCCATTTTTGTTATTTTTACCACCAATTTCTCCAGATTCTGTAGTCTCAACACCTGCTATAGATCCTACATTTTTTTTTTCAAATCTACAGCAGCTTTAGAAATTGTCTCAGGAGAAACTTTAGAATCAGAAGATACCTGTTCAATTTCGGAAGAACCACTTTCTTCCCCCTGAGTAGCAGACTTAAAATAATCTAGGTAGTTTAATACGGTCAGGAGTCTTGAACATAATCGGTTCACTTGTAACGGATAAGTTCACAAGAACTTTGATATTTGGTAGGAATCTGCTCATGATCCAAATATAGGTATTTCAAATTATACAGAGTGTAGAAAACATATCGTGTTATCTTGATGAACCAGGTTCTTCATTGATAATTCTCTTGTGTAAGTCTAAATTTGCCAAAATAGAGAAAATATCATTAGAGATTAATGAGTCATTTTAACACATGGCACAAGAGTATACTATGGAAAGTATGAGACTGAGCAAGATTTAATCTAACCATACACAATTTACAAACTTTCTAACCAAATATTTTTTTTTCATTTTTTCGTTTAACCTTGAACTGGTCCTTTTAGGTGATCTTAATTATCCCTAATTTTAACTTGTTCCTCTCAAAGTGATCTCTACTTAAGGCTTTTGTGAAGATGTCAACAATTTGCTTGTTAGTAGCACAAAACTCCACAGTGATCAAGCATTTCTCATAGTTGTCCCTCAAAAATGGTGTCTAACATCTATGTGCTTAGTTCTCTTATGATGAATCGGATTCTTAGTCATACTAATAGCACTAGTGTTATCACAGAAAATAGGGATGCAACCAACTTCAATACCAAAATCCATCAACCAAAATCCATCAACCGTTAGCACAATCATGAAGCAACATCAACATACTCAGCTCCAGCAGTAGATAAGGCCACTGAATTTGCTTTTTAGTAGCCAATGACACAAGACATGAACCAAGGAAGTGTGTCATACCTGAGGTGCTCTTCCTATCCACAAGAAAACCTGTATAGTCAGCGTCAACATATACCACTAGGTTAAAGTTACTACCTTTTGGATACCGAAGGCAAAGGTCAGTAGTGCCTTTCAAGTATCTCAATATTCTCTTGACAGCAGCCAAGTGGGATTCCTTTGGATTTGCTTGAAATCGAGCACAAAGCCCTACACTAAAAACAATGTCAGGTCTGCTAGCAGTAAGATACAAAAGAGAACCAATCATTCCCCTATACAACTTCTGATCAACAGATGAACCAGGTTCATCTATATCCAATTTTATGGATGTTGCAATAGGAGTGTCAATTTCTTTGGATGTTCCTTCCTGATTTTGTTACTGAGGAATAGGTTCATGGACAGGTTCCCTCGAGGTTTGAGGATCAGTTCCTCTCTAGTCAGTTACCCCTATTATGTTGCCCTGGGTGGAAGGACCTATTCCATCACTTGTTCCTTCCTACGATGCATCTTTAGGCTGGACTGTGGTTTCACCATTTGAATTTCTTATCAGCCCAATCTCTTCATTATCTTGTTCCTGCCTCTTAGAAAGAATGTTAGTTTTAAAAAAAATAACATATACATTTTTCTACACATATAGTTCTTTTACTGTATATCTTATAAGCTTTACTATGTGAAGAATAATACTCCCTCATTACTTCTGGGATCACACTTACCTAGGGAGTCTTTGCCATTGTTGTGCACAAAGCACTTCCATCTAAATGCCCTAATATGGGATATATTTAGCTTTCTCCCTTTAAGTGACTCATAGGGAATCTTCTTAATAAGAGGTCTAGTCATGCAACTATTTATGATGTAGAATGCAAAAATTCTGCAAACTTAGCATTTTCAAATTCAGTTCCATGATCAGACCTATTTGATGCAAGTTGATTACCTAGTTATTTCTGAGTTTTTCTAACAAAAGAAGTAAACATGTCAAATGCTTCATCTTTAGATGTTAAAAACAATGTCTAAGAAAATCTAGAGTAATTGTCGCGCCCTCTTTTTCTTGCGAAATCGGGTTTATGACATTTGGAAGGATAACTCATTCCTTTTGGGAATTGGATTTGACTTGAAGAGTCGCCACCTAATGATTAAGGTGCATTAGGACACCAAGAGGGTTTGATTTGAGTAACCAGAGATTGGGTAAGGGCTTGAAATTATCCCAAGGGGACGGTGTTAGGCACCCCTCAGGACCCACTAGTGTGGTTCCCGGCAAGACTATTGTTGTGAATTTAGGTGCAAATAACATGTAGGCAAATGAAACTTCAAATAAGAGAGGATTTTCACGTAATGGTTTACAAATAAACAAAGTTGGAAAGAACTAAAAGAAAGTTGATTTTTCTTAAAAGAAATAGTTTGAAACCTTTAGAAGAAACAAAGAAACAAAGGGAAAGGGGGCTCTTAGGTTTATTAATAATATGGATCACCCCACACAATGCCCGGTAATCACTCCTCAATGAGGGGCTACACGTGACATTATCGTGTGGTCATCATATCCATATCTACCATTCCCACCCCGTTAAGGTATTAAAGCGCGGAATGGTCTCGATTACTTATTGCATGCTATTACCCGTCCCAATCCTTTCAGTCCCGGAGGCATTTAGGACTACTAATCCTAAAAGGGAGGGATATTAGGCTTATTTGTAGTTTCAAAGGCAAAAATTCTAAGGCGGAATACAAAACACGTATTGCAAGTTAAGGAAAGCACATAACAAGCAGAGGCTCAGATATACATCTTTAAACAAAGAAGCATGTAATTAGCATGACTTACATATACTATTTAGGGTCTGATTAAATACTAGATATGAAAGAACTTAAAGGTTGAGGCAGACTGATTTATTACATAGTTTAGATAAGAAACTCGAATCAGGCCTGCCAGCTGGTTGTAGTTAATAGAATAGATTCAGTTTATAAACTTTGCCCTGCCCTCCATTCTCTCAAGTACCTCTCTGCTTCCTCTGCTTGCTTTCATGTAGTTTATTTCTTAGGTAAAAAAGTTTATTCCGGCTAGACTTTCTTCTTCTCTTAACTATATCCTAGTTAAGAGAAGAAGAAAGTCGTGCTTACTCTCACATTCTTTCTTGTGTTGTAAGAGGGGCGAAAGGGAACCAGAGCAGCAAGCATCACAACTAGTGACATTCCCCGCCACAACAGTTCCACTTCAAGGTGAACGGACTCCCGCAGCACTATACATTTCCCTGAGGCGCCTAGCCTTTAGTTCATTTGCAAGAGAGAAGGCCTAGAAAGTCAGTCCACTAGCAGTTTCATTGGCCCTTTTGAACCCTAGCTTCTCCTTCGATCCAAAAGCCGTCAATCGCATGTGCGATGTGTCTAGAGTTTACCTTCGGATCAGACCTCAAAAACAGAAAGAGAAAAAAAAAAGTGTCTTCGTGGCAACTATGTTATACAGTCCCGTGACATCCAAGTTTGATTTTCGAAATGAAAGATTGAGCAGCTGCTGAAGATGGAGCTGCAGAGGGTAGTTCCGGTAAGAGAGAGAAAGTTTGATTGATAAGGGCATTCTGTGAATGGAGGAATTGGCACAAATCTGATCTGAAGTAATGTGTTGCCGCGAATCGGCTGAAAGAGTTTCAATAGGCCAGGAAACCATTTCCGCTAAAGAGTTCTCTATTGCAATGTTTTTTGGCGGGTCGCGTTCGTAATGGAAAGAAAGATACCACTACTTCGCCTCTTTGTTGGACCGCCGGCGCGAACACAGTGGTCTCTGACCAGGACCAGGAACCAATTCGAATTTGGATCTTGACATGTCGGTGGTTTTTAACCGTAGGCATTTTGCCAGGAAGTTGGTGGGCTTATCATGAATTAGGTCGGGGTGGCTGGTGGTTTCGGGATCCCGTAGAAAATGCTTCTTTTATGCCTCGGGTATTAGCCACAGCTCGTATTCATTCAGTAATTCTACCCCTTCTTCATTCTTGGACCTCGTTTCTTAATATTGTTACTTTTCCATGCTGTGTCTCAGGAACCTTTTCAATACGGTCCGGATTGCTAGCTCCCGTTCATAGTTTTGCTACAGATGATACACGAGGAATCTTTTTATGGCGGTTCTTCCTTCTAATGACCGGCATATCTATGATTCTTTTCTCCCAGATGAAGCAGCAGGCATCTACCATAGAATTCGGACTTCCGGGTAAACCCGGCGGCTTCTATGAAGAAGGCGGCGCAAAGGAGGCTCGAGGGCTTGTTAAGGAAGGCGGCAAGGGCCGACGAAGGGTGGAAAACGAAAGGCGTTTTCTGGTCCCCCCTGAGCCGGGGGGTGCTTGTGGGGGGGGTGTGCCACGACGAAACAAGGGAATGAAAGGCCGCTTTGCGTTGGATGCTCTTTAACCTCCCCACAATGATGGCTCTGTTGTCTTGGGGAGCGTTGAAGCTTGCTTCTTCGGAAGACTTTTCTTGGTCATCAATACGACCTGTTCTTAATAGAACCGATCTTATTCTCTGAACAATCGGAATTTCGTACTTCTGTCGGATCCTCCCTATCTCCTGATCGAGCTTGTGTAGGTAGATGTTGCCTGGTAGGGCCGATAGTAATACACTGTGTGGGACGGAGTAAGGGCCCTTCTCACCTCCTACGAGTCGTCCGGCGGAAAAGACTTTCTGAATGGGGTAAAAGAACTTGGGATCGTCGATCTCTTCCTTAAAGATTGGGATGAGTCGATGTCGGTCGATGGTGTGAAAACACTTCCTGATGTCGAATTCCAAAAACCAGCGAGAGGTTCCCCACTCTTCTTTGATCCGTCTTAGGACGGAGTGGAAGCCTCGACCCGAGCGGAAGTGCGATGTGTCTGGAAACTCGAGATCGTAAATGGATTCGAGTACCATTCTGATCGCCTCTTTCATGATCCTTTCTATAGGTAGAACTACTGTGAGCAGTCTAAACTTCGACCCTTATTTCTTTCTTAAGGCTTTCCTAAGTGTTGGAAAAAGATCCTATAGACACGGTATCTACTGAATTCAGAAAGCAAAATAAACTGAATACGTACTGGTTAAAAGGGGTAGTCAGATTATCAAAAGAAAGGCAAGTTTTAATGAAGGTTATAAGTTCTGCAACTGATGGTACCTGTTATTACTGGTTTTAGTTCTATACGTGAATGAAGCGATTCAGATTCGATTAGGAATTCCTATAGACATGCTTTCTATACGTAGTTGATTTTGAACCTTATAGGCATGGTATAAAAATGCAGAAGACTCGTTTTAAACCTATGAAAATGGTATCTAGATGCTAAATGAACATGTTATCCAGGTGCAATTGGATGTTTAAGTCCTATGAGCATGATATCTAGGTGCAGAAATTTGTTTAAGACCTATGGACATGATATCTGGGTGCAATTGATCGTGCAGATTAAGACAATCCTGTAGGCATGATTTCTATATGAATATGGTAGCCTTATGATCATGATTTCCATATGAATGTACGATATACAGAATTCAGAAGGAACTATAGGCATGATTTCTAATTGCATATGGAGATTTCCAAACACCTATAGGCATGATTTCTATATACAGATTCAAAATTCCTAGAAACATGGTATCTACCCATTTTGCATATATAGTTATCTGCTCCTTTTTCACTAACCATCCCCAAGAGTTTATTACAAATTATTACAGCCCGAAATAAAATAAAAAAATTCTTCAGAAAATATTAATAAAAGTACAACTATAGGAGAGCCTGATTCAGACTTCATGTCCGAAATATGAGGTAAACCAACTCTATGAGATCATGATCCAAAGTCTTTCTCCCATTTGAATGTGTCAAAGTTCCCTAAGAGCCTCAAAGGGACTCCGGGCAATGCTCACACCCAAATGTATAATCAGATTGGGACAAGTGCAGTGTGGAAGGGCCAGCCCTCAAGTGTCCAAGTTCAGAGGCAACTCAAAGGGTCCCAAGGCAAGGCTCACAAGAGGGGGGCAGAACTTAAAGACTAAGAAAGTGTGCAAGTGCAGAATAGAATGCTAAAGGGGAAAAGGAGAGGAAAACAACTACTAATAAACAGACATAGGGGGGTTCAGGGGAATGGGGAGATTGTAAAGAGCCTATTGCTTAGGCAAGGGCAAGCTTTAGTCATGCCCAGCAATGGAGCATGCTAGCATACTCATAATCCTGCTAGAACACACGTTATTAGAGGCTAGGATCCCCAGTGTATCAAGTTTAATTCATGGACAATATTTTGCATATTGCCATGCCTCAAACCATAGCATGAACACATAGGGGGCAGGGGTTTGGGATTCATAACAGATAGGTAAAAAGAAATCAGTAGTGTTGAACCACACAGAAGCTGTAAGCAGACAGGGATATATAAGCAGTAAATAAACACATTGTTGTTGTGCTAAAAGCTTAAATCAGGACATACAAGTTTCAAAGAATCAAATAAATAAAGGCACGCAGTAGGTCTTGTGAACAAGCCACAGTACAAGCAACAAGAGAGAATACTTTTGAATGTAAGTGTAAGTTCAGAAAGACTACGAGTGATGGATGTTTTTGCTAATGAAAGAGTCGTGTATTTATAGTGTGAAAAAACAGATAGAAATAAAGTAAGAAAACAATTAAGGAACTGGATATCAATTAAAAATCAATCAATACAAGACTTCCTTTAATTAAGAAATTCAGACTTAAACGGTAAAAGTTATTTAAGGAAAGAAATAAAATAAGCATCTTGTGCAAAGTAGGCAATTAGGGGTAAATACATAGGGGTTTAATTAAGGGAAGAATTTTGAAATACACGGTTAAAACAAATAAGGTAAGGATTAATCAGTATACAGTAAATCAAAGGGTCAGAGATTTTTGTAATCATTGGTCCATGAATGAATCAAGTCAGAAAAGCTAAGGAAAGTTTTTGACTCAAATCGAGTAACAGGGAAGTCAGCAGACAAGGAAAGAAATCAATCAAACTTATACAAAGGAAGTCTGAAATCAATCAAAATTGAAAGCCATTTTTAGAGGGAAGTGCAGCACATATAAAGAGCACACAAATATGCTAGGCTGAATTTAGGGCAAAGAAAAAAAATGTCATGCCATTGCAAAATCAGTAGGTAATAGACTGTAAGATCATGGTAGTTCATAGGTCAGCAATGTAGAAGAGATAGTATCAAATAGCATACAAAGGGTCCAGTATAAGGACCTTAGAAGAGTTTAGTAGAAAATCAGGATCGCTTAAAAAAACAGAGATTTCAAGACTTAGTTCAGAGAGTCGAAATAGGTCTAAAGGAGTTAGGGTTTCTAGAATCAAACAAGTTCAAGAAAATCATATAGCCAATGGTCTCAAAACTCAGATGAACCCCCAAATTCTAGGGGTTTTTACCATCAATTGAGTACAAAGATTAGAGGAAAAGTAATTAAGGAAAAAGATACTAATCGAGACAGGTTCAGAGGTCTCAGAAAGGAACTGAGACCTTTGACATGCTCTTTTAGTAGCAGGAACTCATGAGAAGCATAGTAAAAGAACAACATGCGACACACAGTAAAGAAACATAGTAGAAGAAACTAATAAGAAACCTAGTAAAAGAAACTAACAAGAACACAGTAGGAGAAGCATATAAAGAAGCATAGTAAAAGAAACTTAATAAGAACACAGTAGGAGAAACATATAAAAACACAGTAGAGGAAACTGATAAGAACATGGTAGAAGAAACCTAACAAGAATACAGTAGAAGAAACATAATAGAAAAAATACACAAAGAACACAGTAGAAAAAACATAGTAGAAGAAACACACAAGAGAAAAAGAAAATCAAAGAAACATCTAAATAACTCAAAAACCCTAGATCGGAAAAAATAAAGGTTTTGAAAGCTTAGTTTTGAAAGAAATATCAAGAAATCATTTAAAACTTTAGGGAAAACATGGATCTAGAACAGATATAAAGAAATCAGAAGAACCTCAAAAGTTAGGATTTCAGAGGAACCCAAACGGTGAGAAAAGGCTTGGATAGTCGTTGATCTAAGCAGGAGGAGTCGAGGCCAGGCTCAAACATATATGGCTTGTCGAAGCAAGGCCGGAGATGGCCATGGAACTTGAATCAAGCAAGGTCTGGACCCAGCTTCTTCATGGTCAGGTCATGAGACTTCGGTAACCAAGCGTGGAGGAGCCATAGAAGGCTGGTGGGTGGTGAAACCACCATGGATTCAGGCAAGAAAATTGTCGGAGAAGGTGAGTGAAACTCATCAGAGCGGAGGGGGAGGGGGGAAGGTTCTAGAGAGAACTAGAGATAGAGATAGAGAGATGAGAGTCGATTAAGTGAGGAATGAGAAGGGTTTGGGGGGTCGTTTGGTTTAATTTGGTAAGAACGAATCTGGGCCGTTGATCAAAATTGATCAACGGCCAAGATTTAATCCGGTTGAGTCGGGTAGATTTAGGGATTGGGCTTGGGTCTTTGGGCTGGTTTAATTAGACGATTGGGCTAGTTTAATTTGGGTTGGAGTCTGTTTGATTTTAGGCTAAATTTGAAAGCCAAATTTGGCTACAAGTTAAATAGCCCCCTTTTTTCCCTTTAATTTATAAAAAATAGTAAATAAATTTATGAAAACAAATTTAAAGCACTAAAATGGTTTATAATATATAATTATCAATTTAAAAATATAAGATCCCATTTTATAAACATGAGACGAATTTAAACCTAAAAATGGCTAATATTGCAATTATGCAATTTTAACCTTAAAAATACTAAATAAATTTTGTAAAAAATATGTAAAAAAATATCTTATCTATATTTTAGTGTAAACATGAGATTCCAATAAATGAATCACCAAAATGATAATTTTGGGGATAATTATTGGGTTTTTCTTGATAAAATAGGGTAGTGAATTGATTTAAAAATATTTAAAAAATAATTAAGGAAAAATAATGTAACCTTGGGATATAATTATATATGCATATATATGATATTTTGAAGGTATTTTGCATATTTAAAAATACAGGGAAAAATTGTGTATCAACAGCTGCCCCTCTTTAACCGGGAAGGATGAAAGAGTTGTCGGGTAAAGATATGATGGCCAATTTTGACCGAACGAAGTGGTTTGAAGAGCTTAGCTGTGCTATGGCTCCTGATATGCCTACATATCCCTGGTCTTACAGGAATCAAGCCATATGTAGTTCAGGATCCGTCGGCAAAATATGCCGATGAAGACCTTTTCAAGAATGGACGCAATATTCAGGTCGGGATGAATGGTTAAGGTCTAATAGGGCTATGGGAATTGGAGCGGGATCGCTCCTGCTGAGATAGCCGTTGCATGCCGGTTTACCTGCAAATGAGCAATACAAGCATATATTGTGCATAAATTTAAATGCGATGCAAGTTCCGTCGGACCATGAATGTTGTCTTTGGACGGTTAGGATGACGTCCTCAGACCATGACGTCCTGGGCCATGTATGATAAAGGATTCGCAGGCCATGAAATGATGCTCTCGGGCTATGAGAATGATGCCTTTGAATAATGATATGCAAAAGATAAAAGGGGGTCCTCAGGCCATGATATGGCGTTCTCGGGCTATGAAAATGGTGCCTCCGAACAATGATGCCTTTGGACAATTTGGCGATCTTTTAGCCCATGAGATGCAGTATTTGGCAATCTTTCAGCCCATGCAATGCAGTAGGTGGCGATCGTTTAGCCAATACAAATGTGAATAAGGTGGCGATCTTTCAGCCCATGAGATGCAATATTTGGTGATCTTTTAGCCCATGCAATGCAGTAGGTGGCGATCTTTCAGCCAATGCAAATGTGAATAAGGTGGCAATCTTTCAGCCCATGAGATGCAGTATTTGGCGATCTTTCAGCCATGCAGAATGTAAATAAAGTAGCGATCTTTCAGCCATGCAGGATGTAAATTAGGTGGCGATCTTTCAGCCATGTAGAACGTAAATAAGGTGGCGATCTTTCAGCCATGCAGAACGTAAATAAGGTGGCGATCTTTCAGCTATGCAGAATGTAGATAAGGTGGCGATCTTTCAGCCATGCAGAATGTAAAGAAGGTGGCGATCTTTCAGCCATGCAGAATATAGATAGAAACAGTGTTTAATCTTGGAAGGCAGAATGTTAGCCTTATGCAATGCAGAAAATGCAGATGGAGACAGTGTTTAGTCTCGGAAAGCAGAATGGTAGCCTTATGCAATGCAGAAAATGCAGATAGAGATAGTGTTTAGTCTTGGAAGGCAAAATGGTAGCCTTATGCAATGCAAAAAATGCAGATGGAGGCAATGTTTAGTCTCGGAAGGCAGAATGGTAGCCTTATACAATGCAGAAAATATAGATGGAGATAGTGTTTTGTCTCGAAAGGCAGAATGGTAGCCTTATGCAATGCAGAAATAAAAATAAAATGGCAAATGGTAATAGAGTTTCTTAGCTGATAGCAGGTTGCGACATTGTGACTGCTGGGGACGTTGCGATATAGGGAATATCGCCGACGTGCGTGGATAGCAAATGCTGGTAAACGCGAACAATTCTGAGAGTTGTATTCCCGAGCAACGTTTATCACATGAATTTATAGCATGTCAGATGCTTTCACAATCCAAATGTCTGCATCGAAAGAAAAATCGTGAGTTTTGTAGAAGGGAGGTTAGTTCGCATCCCTGCTAGCCTAGTCCGACCTGTTCGGCTTTGATCTGGTGATACGGTATGTATCATTGGGGTAATATTGCTGAACAAAGCGATTTCGATAATAAACATGCATGAGTTTGTAAAAATATGATATAAGTACATATTTTAAAAAATAATTTTTTAGATGAACCGACGACTATGACGTGGTTCAGGACATTGCAACCTCTCCTGCTTAGGAATTTTGAGGGTCCTCCTCAAAATTCTGCTCCAGTTCAATGGGTTGATGTTTCTAACGGCTGCTTGCGATGACTGGCTAAAATTACTTCGGAATTTTGAGGGTCCTCCTCAAAATTCTGTCCAAGTTTCCAATTACGGAGGAAATAAATTTTTTATTGAATTGTGATTGAACCCATAAGGCTGCCTACGTATCCCCTCTTAAATGGGAATCAGGTCAGATGTAGTTTGAATTACATCATATGGGAAAACACATAGATTACACATAGTATCGCTTGACTGCATCTGAATTGACTGGCTTTGGCCAGACTTCTTCGTCTATTTCCGCAAGTATGAGGGCTCCTCCTGTTAGAACCCGGTGAACCATGTACGGACCCTGCCAGTTGGGAGAGAACTTGCCTTTGGCTTCATCTTGATGCGGAAAATTTTTCTTTAACACCAGTTGCCCCGGTGTGAATTGTCTCGGCTTGACTCATTTGTTAAAGGATTTGGGCATTCTGTTCTGATAGAGCTGACCGTGGCAAACTGCATTCATTCTCTTTCCCCGTCTATAAGAGCTAGTTGCTCGTAACGACTCTTTACCCATTCTGCGTCATCGAGCTCAGCTTCTTGTATGATCCTCAAGGAAGGGATTTCTACTTCGCCGGGAATGATCGCTTCTGTACCATATACCAGCATGTAGGGGGTTGACCTTGTTGATGTGCGGACTGTGGTGCGATACACCAATAAAGCAATAGATAGCTTTTCATGCCACTGGTTATGCTTCTCTATCATCTTCCTTAGTATCTTCTTGATATTCTTATTGGCAGCTTCTACGGCTCCGTTTATCTGAGGTCTGTAGGCTGTAGAATTTTTGTGTTTGATCTTGAAGGTTTCACACATGGCTTTCATCAGGTCACTATTGAGGTTGGAGCCATTATAAGTAATGATTGACTCTGGAATCCTAAATCGACAAACAATACGGTCGCGGACAAAGTTTGCCACAACTTTCTTGGTTACTGCTCTATAAGATGCTGTCTCGACTCATTTGGTGAAATAGTCGATTGCTACTAGGATAAATCTATGCCCGTTGGCGATGGCAGGCTCGATTGGTCCAATAACATCCATTCCCTAGGTGGTGAACGTCCACGGTGAGCTTGTTGCAGTAAGCTCATTTGGGGGTATCTTGATCATGTATGCATGTATCTAGCAGCGGTGGCACTTCCGGACATACTGGATGCAGTCCGTCTCCATAGTCATCCAAAAGTAACCAGCTCGGAGTATCTTCTTTGCTAAGACATAACCATTCATATGTGGACTGCAGGTCCCAGCGTGAATCTCCTCTAATAGCCTGGATACTTCTTTTGAGTCGACACATCTTAGCAATCACAAATCAGGAGTCTTCCTATACAGGATTCCCCCGCTGTGAAAGAAATTGTTGGACAACCTCTGAAGGGTGCATTTCTTAGTAGGATTTGCGAGCTCTGGGTATTCTCTTTTCGCCAAGTATTACTTGATATCATGAAACCAAGGCTTTCCGTCTGCTTCTTCTTCAACATGAGCATAGTAAGCTGGTTGATTATGGATCTTCACCGGAATGGGATCAATGAAGTTCTTGTCTGGATACTGTATCATGGATGATAGGGTAGCCAATGCATCAGCGAACTCATTCTGGACTCTGGGAACATGCTAGAATTCTGTCTTTGTGAACCTCTTTCTCAATTCCTGTACACAATGCAGATACGGGAGTATCTTGGAGTTCTTGGTTCCCCATTCTTCTCGAACCTGATGTATGAGCAAACCTGAATCCCCAATTACTAGCAACTCTTGAATGTTCATGTCAATGGCCATTTTAAGCCCTAGGATGCAGGCTTCATACTCGGCCATGTTTTTGGTGTAAGAAAATATGAGTTTGGCAGACACCGGATAATGCCAACCGGTTTCTAATACTAGGACTGCTCCTATGCCAACTCCTTTGAAATTTGTTGCTCCATCAAAAAATATTCTCCAACCGTCATAGGATTCTGCATTATCTTCCCCTATGAATGATACCTCTTCGTCAGGAAAATACGTTTTTAAGGGTTCGTATTCTCCGTCCACGGGATTTTCAGCAAGGTGATCTGCTAGTGCCTGTCCTTTGATCGCTTTCTGGGTTATGTAGACAATATCAAATTCACTCAACATGATTTTCCACTTGGCTAGCTTTCCAGTGGGCATGAGCTTCTGGAAGATGTACTTCAAAAGATCCATCCTTGATATGAGATATGTAGTATAGGCACAGAAGTAGTGCCTGAACTTTTGAGCTACCCAAGTCAAAGCACAGCAGGTGCGCTCTAACAAAGAATACCGGTCCTCGAACGGGGTGAACTTCTTATTGAGGTAATAGATGTCCTGATCCTTCCTCCCCGTTTCATCATGTTGCCCCATAACATAACCGAACGCTCCATCCAATACTTCAAGGTAGAGTAATAGAGGTCTACCTGGCTCGGGCAGGACCAAAATTGGTGGTGTTGATAGGTACTCCTTGATTTTGTCGAAGGCCTTTTGGCAATCATCAGTCCATTTGGTAGCGGCATCCTTTTTCAACATCTTAAAGATTAGCTCACAGATAACTGTAGATTGTGCTATGAACCGGCTGATATAGTTAAGTCTCCCCAAGAAACTCATTACGTCCTTCTTGTTCTTAGGCAGTGGCAACTCTTGAATAGCTTTGAACTTTGATGGATCCATCTCTATCCCTCGGCAACTCACGATAAACCCAAGTAGTTTTCTGGCAGGAACCCCAAATGCACACTTCGCAGGATTCAGTTTCAGGTTGTACATTCGCAATCTATTGATAAACTTCCTCAAATCTTCCATGTGATCAGTGACTTTCTTGGACTTGATAATAACATCATCTACGTACACTTCTATATCCTTGTGTATCATGTCGAGGAAGATGGTAGTCATGGCCCTTATGTAGGTGGCCCATGCATTCTTTAACCCAAATGGCATCATCTTGTAGCAGTACATCCTCCATGGCGTGATGAAAGCCGTTTTCTCAGCATATTCTTCATCCATCTAGATCTGATGATACCTAGCAAAACAATCTACAAATGACTGCAACTTATGCTTGGTGCAATTGTCAATCAGGATATGTATATTTGGTAAAAGGGAAGTCGTCTTTCAGACTGGCTCGGTTGAGATCCCATTAGTCGACACAGACCCTAACCTTCCCGTCCTTCTTTGGCACTGGCACAGTGTTAGCTAACCATGCTGGGTATTCCACTACCCTGAGAACCTTAGCTTTGACTTGCTTAGTGACTTCTTCCTTGATTTTCAAACTCATATCAGGCTTAAACTTCCTGAGCTTTTGCTTTACCGGCGGACATGCTAGATTGGTTGGCAGTTTATTGGCCACAATAGATGTACTCAGACCAGTCATATCATCATACGACTAGGCGAATGAGTCCTCATATTCCCTTAGAAATTTTGTGTACTTTTCCTTTTCTGACGGTGATAAGTGAACGTTGATTCGTGTTTTTTTGACATTTTCTGCATCTCCCAGGTTAACAATCTCAGTCTCGTCCACGTTGGACTTCGGCCTGTTCTCAAAGTTCTCGACTTCTTTAACAATCTCTTCTGGTATATCATCTTCCTATGAATCTATGTCCGTTTGTTGCGTTGTCTCGTTGCATGTCACAGTCATTGGCTCATCAAGATAAGTAATAGTAATGTTGTATAAGTAAAGTAATGAGAGAAAAACAATAGTAATAAGCGTTGATTCATAAGAAAGTTAAAATGATTTGATAAATTGCATAATTGTTTTGAACATTAAAGGTCTTATTGCAGGAATTAAAACAAACAAGAAAAATAAAATCTTTTAGTAAATCACAAACAGTGATTGTTTTAGCCTTGCTACCCCGAGGCTCGTTGGGATCTGATTTTCCTGATGGTCCAGTTATTGAGGCGTGCCCCTCTGCTGCTGCCTGTATGGAAGGGCCTTCCTCTCCTCCTCCTCGAGAAAAACATAATAGTCCATGTCATTGTCTTCTAGGAATAGTTTCCTCACCGCTGCAAGTGCTTCTTCTTCTTCTTCTTCTTCTTCTGACCTATAGATAACACCGACTGGTTGGAAAGTCCGCTCCAAGTGTGGTATTGGCTGCTCCAGCGGGTAGTAAGGACCGTGCCATGGTGGCGACCAGTGGTTGAATTCCTCCCAGGTGTACCCATATCCCAGACCGAAATTAATGCTATGCTTCTTGAGCTTTATGGTCTTAGCGATTCCTTGGAGGTTCTTATCGAGCCCTTTGCTAGGTTCGTACCCACACCAATTCAGTATACTTTCAATATTATTGTCCCACCATTTGTCTTTATCAATGGCATTCACCCATAGGATGTGTTGGTAAGTCTCTCCTCCTAGCTTCCTTCTTCCTTCAATCGTTGGAATAGTCTGGCGACTGTATATAGGGTTGCTACCGTCATCGTGAATGATCACCTCTTGATGATTCCATTCGAATTTCACTACCTGATGCAGTGTTGATGCCACAACCCCAGCAACATGAATCCATGGTCATCCCAGCAGCAGATTGTAAGATGCCGGTACGTCTATCACTTGGAAGTCAACATCGAACCAAGTTGGCCCCATTTGCAAACAGAAACTAATCTCCTCAATGGTGGATCTTTGGGAGCCGTCGAAGGCTTTCACATTGATAGCTTCATCCTTTATCTCGTGCAATCCTTTGCCCAATTTCTTGAGTATTACCAGTCGACAAATATTGAGACTGGGACCCCTGTCGATCAAGATCCTGGTGATAAAGTAGTCCTCTCATTGCACAGTGATGTGCAGTGCTTTGTTATGACCCAACCCTTCAGGTGGCAACTCATCCTCATGAAAAGTAATTTTGTGACTTTCCAATACCTGTTCGACCATGTTAGCCATTTCCCCACCAGTGATGTTGCTTGGCATGTACGCTTCACTCAGCACCCTCAATAGAGCATTTTTGTGTGCCTCAGAATTTTGTAGCAAAGCAAGTATGGAGATCTGCGCCGGTGTTTTGTTCAACTGGTAGATGACCGAGTTTTCCTCTGCCTGTATCTTTATCCAAAGGTCATCTGGACCTGTCTCAGTAATGGGTGACCGATTGGAGGCCTGCTTGATTGATTCGACTAGATGTTCTGGGGTATAGACCCTACCCGTTCTCGTCATACCTTATGCAGCAACAATTTCCTCGAACCTAACCTTGCCTTTCCTCCTTGCCTTGGCTGTATAGTCCCATGGTATAGCTTTTGTGTAGAATGGTGTCACGACCGACATCACCACTGGGATCGGCATGGCTATCTTCACCCCGAACGAAGCATGTCCCTTGGGTGGTAAAACTGCAACTTCAAATGGTGTAGGTGCATTTGTTGGAGATACGAATTCGACCTCAATTGGCACTGGTGTCTTTGCAGATGACGTTGTTTCAAGCTCAAGTTGCACGAACATATTTACCTCAGCATCCCCAGACGGCTGAATCTGGGCTATGATTAGATTAAGAGTAACTATTGGCTTCTTTGGGTCATCACCTTCTGCAATCAACCCGATTGATCCCTCGGGATCCCAATCATCCTCTATTTCAATCATGTGAACGTCTCCACCCTTATGATCCGGTAGAGGGTTATTGCGAAAATTCGGAGTGGGCTCTTTTGCCACAATAATCTTACTGTTAATCAAAGCCTGGATCTTGTCTTTCAGAGAACGACATTCATTGATAGTGTGTCCCTTCATGCCGGAATGGTATGCACAGGATTTGTTTAGATTAACCCATTGGGAAGGGTTCTCAGGGGTTATGGCAGGGATAGGGGTGACATAACCAGCGACTTTGAGTCTTTCGTACAACTGGTCAATAGGTTCAGCGATGGTTGTATACTGTTTAGGAGGTCGATGGTCAAAATTTGGTCGAGGTCTTGGGAAATTTTGGCATGTGGGAGGCGATTGATAGTGGGATGGTTGAGCATTGTAGGCTTGGTAAACATGTGCAGGTTGGGAGTATCTAGGTGAAGTAGGCTAATATGTAGGAGGTGGAGGTGATTGATAAGTGGGTGATGGGGTTTTGGTAAGAGGGTGAGGGAGCTTGGTAGTTTGGAGTGGGCTGATATGTGAGTGGAGGCATTGGGTAGGTTTGGTATTTGATAGGAGATTTGGTTCTCTGTGCAACCATTACGGCCCTAACGTCCCTTTTCTTGGATACACCACTAGACTGTAAGGCCTTATTGGTAGCTTGCAAAACATCGAAGTTCGTAACCATACCACTTTTGATGCCTCCTTCGATCCTTTCTCCAAGCTTGATGATGTCAGAAAATTTATGATTCTCAATCAATATCAGCCTTTCATAATACTGCGGGTCCTGAGCCCGGACGAAAAACTTGTTCTTTTGTTCTTCCTCTAAAGCAGGTATAACCTTAGAAACGTCTGATCTCCAGCGAGTAGCATAATCGCGAAACATTTCTGTAGGTTTCTTCTTTAGATTCTGAATGTAGAACACGTTCGGCGCATTCTCCATGTTGAACCTGAACCTGTCCATAAAATCGGACGCCATGCCTACCCAACTTGACCACTTCTTCGGATCTTGGCTAATGTACCAAGATAGAGCATCTCCTTTCAGACTCCTCATGAACAGCTTCATGCGAATCCCCACGTCTTTCCCTACTCCAACCAGCTTGTCATAGTATGTTCTCAAATGTACTCTTGGATCCCCTGTACCATCAAACATCTCGAACTTAGGAGGTTTGAGGGGCAGTTCGACGTCGGGTTGTATGCAAAGATCTTCATAGTTTTGCCCCTTAATTCCTTTGCTTCCTTCGACGCCTTGAATTCGGCTAGTCAATTTCTTAAGTTCTTCAGCCAAATTCCTGATGAGCAAGTCTTTATTATCAGACTCGGGTGCGCTTGATATGGGTTTGGTGGAATGTGGCATGGTCTCCACGTAGATGGGGGTGTTATGATGGGTGTGAAAGTGGTCATTTGTGGAGTTTTGGGGGTTCCGGGATGAGCAATGAAGTATTGTTGGAAGTATGGCAGGTGTTGAAGTGGTGGTGAGGAGCGGGATGGTTTTGTGGCGTTGGGATATTTTGTGGAGGTGTGGGGTTCTGAGTATTTGGGAAGTTGACATCTGGAGTGGTGAGGGAAACTGACAGATTTGCCAGATTCCCAACCTGATCAAGTTCCTCTTAGAACTTCAACAGCTTTTGTTCCAGTTAGGATGCATTCTCTTTGGAAACCTGAGTACCATAGGCATGAGTGACCTCTACCCGTTCAGTTGAGTTCTCCTTTCTGGTGTTGTTCAGATCTTCCATCTTCCCTTTGTTCTTGTTTCTGACAGGACTAAGAGGAGGAGTGAGTGGAGGGCCCCTGGATCTTGTTGAATAAGATGATGTTTCCAGAGTGCACGAACTAACCTTTGAGGAGGGGGAATAAATAAAAAAAGTAAAAACAAAAAGGTAACAAGTTAGTGAGGATTATAAGAAAATATTGCGATATTAAACACATAGTTCAAGAATGTAAATCGTGTCCTATTTGGGAACCTTTTTGTGCCCGAGGTAGGCCTGGAGACAAGTTGATTTGGAGAACTTAGAATGCTAAATGCCTTGTTTCATTGTTTAAAAATAGACGAATCCCAAATCGACACTAAACAACAGGAAGTAAAGTAGCAATAGTGGCCGTTGGCCTTATTACATTTTGTAAAGCGAAAAAGGAAAAACTCCTATCTACTTGGTCCTAGAAGGACCTTCCCCATACTCGGCATCTTTGGCTCCATCGAACAGCTTTCCCAACTCGCGAAGTCCCAATAGTAGGTAGGCTCTGGCTAGATGTCCGCCCTCGTTTCCCTCAACATTCTAGCAATCCTCGATTCTTTTGAGAAATTTCCTTTCCAATTCTACTATGCCCCGCTCCAAGTACCCCAGTCGCTTGTTGGCACTGACAACCATGTCTTTCCACTCTTCAATCAGTTTTGGTTGGCTTCCTGTATCTCACGGTGCTCGCTTTCGCATTCCCGAATCCTCTTGCACAGTTGATTGTACTTAACCTGTGCCTCGACCTTTTCATCTATGATTCTGTGACCTCGAACAAACCCGGTTTACCCAGACCATTATGATTATCCTCCAACCAGCCTGAATAGTATGGAGTACAACCATCATGGTTCTATCTGGCTCGATGGTATCCCTTCCCATGACGATTTTATAGTGCCACGTATGCTGAACTTGGCACTTGTACGGGCTATCATCATCCTGAAATTCGGCCCGAAAGTGACTCATTTTGTTGACCCTTGGTATAATCTGTCTCCTACCAGCCTGTCTCATGACTCAGAGAGGGACGTACGGGTAGGTTCCTCTCAAATAGAGCAGTATCAAAAACAGTACATCCCGGGATCGGGCGATGAATTCTTCAGTAGGGTACCACTCAAACATCCTTTTTACTTGATCCTCAGTTAGATTTTCAAACAGCTCTAACCATCTCTTGGCGTCTTCCGGCTGGGCAAACATGTTGGGCATGTAGTTCATTCGCCTTGGATGATGGAAAGCTATATGATCATCCCAGTCCCTTCGCTGAATCTCTTGCCAATATTCACCCCTTTGGAGATGTTCTATGAGCCAGAGCTGGAGTAGCAAATTGCAGCCCTCGAAGTGTCCGGCTCCTTGTTGACACTTCTCCAAGGCTCGGTATATCTCCGCAATAATCATGGGCACAATGCTGAAAGGTTTCCCACCAATACCCTCCATCAGAGTTTTAGTTACCATAGCCAGCCTGGTATGCATCCTTGCTTTCTTCATTGGAAACACTATCAACCCTAGGAAACAAAACATAAATATAAAGACCCTTCGGTGAATATGCCCTAATAATGTGATGGAAAATTCATCGGGATAGGTACGGTAGGACTTGCTGTGATCGTACCTCTCATACAAGTAGTCAAAGGGGACATAAGATTCCTTCAGACATGTCAGTTCTGGATTCTTCTTCAGACCCATCATTTTGAGAAAACCCCTACCCTTGCAGTTCTCAGGCATCAACAAACCCGGTGTTTCCCATGGTATACCGGCCAATCCTCCTATTTCTTCTAGCAAGGGTGTCATTTCAATGTCCCCGAAGCGGAATACAGCCCTCTCACAGTCCCAGAACAAAGTAGCAGCTTCTATGATCTTGTTGTTGGGTTGAATCTCCAGAAGAGAAGGCAGATTGCCCAGATATTTTCGGACAAGAGTTTGATTACTAGAGTGAAGATCCTCCCACCAGCTCAGCAATTTTGGGTGGATGTTGGTAACCATGCCGAATCTGGGGACTTCGTGCCTCATATTTCTGCAAGACAAAAGGGTTAGACCCTTACCCCCACCGGACTCGACTATTTAATATCAACAATTGGCATAAAAACATTTAGTTCTCCAAATTAATGCACAGAACGTGGTAGTGTCTGTTTGGGTTTTGGGGAAACCTAGTGGACTTTGGAGAAGGCTACCTTAAAGAGTCATTATGCGGACAACATAACTGACTCGGCTAGGTTTGACTGGTACCCTTGAGCGGATAACTCAAGGGGGAAAGGAACGGAACCGTCGACTACACCGTTGATTGACTGGTTTTACCGCAAATACGCCTTTTCCGAATTTAGGGGGTGATAATATCGGAAGAGCGTAACCACTCATTATAAGTGTTGCTATGGTATTTCTTTTGGCACGAGTGGAATATGATGTTGAAAACATGCTTATGCAATAATTAAAGCAGGTTGTCACGTGTTTGCACGTTAAGAAAGCAGTACATACAACAGTTCTTCATAATTTAAAGCAGTAATAAAGAAAAGCAATAAAGGAAAGAAATAAATGAAAGAAACAAAAAGACAAGTCAGTTTGTAGTTGAAAAGGGGAACTGAATGCTTAAAGGTATTAAACAAATAAAGGCATAAAATGAAATGTTAAGTCACAATAATAGTCCAAAAATGGTAAAAGCCTAAAAGACCCCCCCCCCCACGCTGTCGCACCTCCTTTTTCTCCTGAAATCGGGTTTATGACTTTTGGGAGGACAACTCATTCCTTTTGGGAATTGGGTTTGACTTGAAGAGTCGCCACCTAATGATTAAGGTGTATTAGGACACCAAAAGGGTTTGATTTGAGTAACCAGAGATTGGGTAAGGGCTTGAAATTAACCCAAGGGGAAGGTGTTAGGCACCCCTCAGGATCCACTAGTGTGGTTCCCGGCCAGACTATTATTGTGAATTTAGGTGCAAATAACATGTAGGCAAATGAAACTTCAAATAAGAGTGGATTTTCACGTAATGGTTTACAAATAAACAAAGTTGGAAAGAACTAAAAGAAAGCTGATTTTTCTTAAAAGAAATAGTTTGAAATCTTTAGAAGAAACAAAAAAAAGGGAAAGAGGGGTTCTAGGTTTGTTAATAATATGGATCACCCCACACAATGCGCGGTAATCACTCCTCAATGAGGGGCTACACGTGACATTATCGTGTGGTCATCATATCCATATCTACCCTTCCTACCCTGTTAAGGTATTAAAGCACGGAATGGTCTCGATTACTTATCACATGTTATTACCCGTCCCAATCCTATCAGTCCCGGAGATATTTAGGACTACTATTCCTAAAGGGGAGGGATATTGGGCTTATTTGTAGTTCAAAGGCAAAACTTCTAAGGCAGCATACAAAACACGTATTGCAAGTTAAGGAAAGCACATAACAAGCAGAGGCTCAGATATATCTCCTTACACGAAGAAGCATGTAATTAGCATGACTTACATATACTGTTTAGGGTCTGATTAAATACTAGACATGTACGAACTTAAAGGTTGAGGCAGACTGATTTATTACATAGTTCAGATAAGAAACCCGAATCAGGCCTGCCTGCTGGTTGTAGTTAATAGAACAGATTCAGTTTGTAACTTTACCCTAAGGCTTGCCTAAGTGTTGGACAAAGATCCTATAGGCATGGTATCTACTGAATTCAGAAAGCAAAATAAACTGAATACGTACTGGTTAAAAGGGGTAGTCAGATTATCAAAAGAAAGGCAAGTTTTAACAAAGGTTATAAGTTCTGCAACTAATGGTACCTGTTATTACTGGTTTTAGCTCTATACTTGAATGAAACGATTTAGATTCGATTAGGAATTCCTATAGACATACTTTCTACGTGTAGTTGATTTTGAACCTTGTAGACATGGTATAAAAATGCAGAAGACTCGTTTTAAACCTGTGAACATGATATCTAGATGCTGAATGAACATGATATCCAGGTGCAATTGGATGTTTAAGTCCTATGAGCATGATATCTAGGTGCAGAAATTTGTTTAAGACCTATGGACATGATATTTAGGTGCAATTGATCGTGCATATTTAGACAATCCTGTAGGCATGATTTCTATATGAATATAGTAGCCCTATGATCATGATTTCTATATGAATGTAGGATATACAGAATTCAGAAGGAACTATAGGCATGATTTCTATTCGCATATGCATATTTCCAAACACCTATAGGCATGATTTCTATATGCAGATTCAAAATTCCTATAGACATGGTATCTACCTCTTTTGCACACATAGTTACCTGCCCCCTTTTCACTAACCATCCCCAAGAGTTTATTACAAATTATTACAGCCAGGAATAAAGTAAAAAAATTAAGGGTGTTAAACGGGTGGGTCGGGCCGGGCCGGGTTTAGTGTATTTTTTATTTATTTTTTGTATTTTGTATAACTATTGTAAGTTATATTAATAATTTGTATTAATTTAAAGATTACAAGTTATATTAATACAAAAGTATTAATATAAATTGCAAGTGCTACATTTATTTCAAAATTCAAAATTAAAGTTTGCATTTAAAAAGTAAATTAACAAAAAATAGTAAAACTAAATTTTCATGCATAATAAATTAACAATACTTCAAATTAATCTAACAAACTAAAACATTAAGCATAAATACGTCTAATAATTTTAAAATAACACAAATTGTCTTAAAATCTTTAATACGAATTTCTGGAGGACACTCAAGACAATACTTGATATGCCTCCTTAAACTGCCTGTGTCAGACTCTGAACAAAAATTTAAGACTTGACCACAGTTCTTGCACTTTACTTTCTGACCTTCTTCATTTTCTTCTACCACCTCAAAGTGTTGCCAAACATATGAGCGCACTCAAGAAGTACGAGGCATGATTTAAATTGAATTGAGATTTGAGAATTGAGAATTTGAGATTGAGACTTGAAATCTTGAAAATTGGAGAATGAGAGAATGAGAGAAATTAAGATTGAGAAATGAGAGTTGAGTGAAGAAATGGAAAAGAGGGGGTGTATTTATAGTTTTAGAGAAGGTTAATTTTGTAAATTGAAAAAAAGTTAAATTTTAAAGAAAAAAGAGGCTATTAATGCAATTAACCCGTTAGGCAACGGATCCCTGCCAGGTCTGACCATTGCCAATGGTTAGTGGGCCCCACTTAATTCAAATTTTTTTTTAAAAAAGGTTGTACCGGGCTGGGCCGGGCCGGTTTAACCGGTACACGGTACTGTTTACGTGGACCGGGTTTGACCGGTCCGGTTAACTGCTACTAAAATTTAAATGGACCAACCCCCTCTACCCCTCCTACCCAGCCACACTCGGCCCCCTATGTACAGGGCCGGTCCGGTTTTATGGGTCAACCCGGCTCGTTAAACACCTTTAAAAAAATACATCAGAAAATATAAGTAAGAGTACAACCAGAGGAGATCCTGATTCATACTTCATGTCACAAATATGAGGTAAACTACTCCATGAGATCATGATCCAAAGCCTTTCTCCCATTTGAATGTGTCAAAGTTTCCTAAGAGCCTCAAAGGGACTCATGGCAATGCTAACACCCAAATGTATAATCAAATTAAGACAAGTGCAGTGTGGAAGGGCCAACCCCCAGGTGTCCAAGTTCAGAGGGAACTCAAAGGGTCCCAAGGCAAGGCTCACAAGAGGAGGGCAGAACTTAAATACTAGGAAAGTGTGCAATTGCAGAATAGAATGCTAAATGGGAAAAGGAGAGGGAAACAACTACTAATAAACACACATAGGGGAGTTCAGGGGAATGGGGAGATTGTAAAGAGCCTATTGCTTAGGCAAGGGCAGGCTTTAGGCATGCCCAGCAATGGAGGATGCTAGCATACCCATAAACCTGCTAGAACACACATTATTAGAGACTAGGATCCCAGGGAATCAAGTTTAATTCATGGACAATAATTTGCATATTGCCATGCCTCAAACCATAGCATGAACACATAGGGGGGCCGGGGTTTGGGATTCATAACAGACAGGCAGAAAGAAATTAGTAGTGTTGAACCACACAGAAGTAGTAAGCAGACAGGGATACAGAAGCAGTAAATAAACACATTGTTGTGGTGCTAAAAAGCTTAAATCAGGACATACCAGTTTCAAAGAAGCAAATAAAGAAAGGCAGGCAGTAGGTCTTGTAAATAGGCGACAGTACAAGTAACAAGAGAGAATACTTTTGAGTGTAAGTGTAAGTTCAGAAAGACTACGAGTGATGGATGTTTTTGCTAATGAAAGAGTCGTGTATTTAAAGTGTGAAAAAACAGGCAGAAATAAGGTAAGAAAACAATTAAGGAACTGGATATCAATAAAAATCAATCAATACAAGACTTCCTTTAATTAAGGAATTCAGACTTAAACGGTAAAAGTTATTTAAGGAAAGAAATCAAATAAGCGTCTTGTGCAAAATAGGCAATTATGGGTAAATACATATGGGTTTAATTAAGGGAAGAATTTTGAAATACACGATTAAAACAAATAAGGTAAGGATCAATCAATATACAGTAAATCAAGGGGTCAGAGATTTTTGCAATCATTGGTCCATGAATGAACCAAGTCAGAAAAGCTAAGGAAAGTTTTTGACTCAAATCGAGTAACAGGGAAGTCAGCAGACAAGGAAAGAAATCAATCAAACTTATACAAAGGAAGTCTGAAATCAATCAAAATTTAAAGCCAATTTTAGAGGGAAGTTCAGCACATATAAAGAGCACACAAATATGCTAGGCTGAATTTAGGGCAAAGAAAAAAAACGTCATGCCATTGCAAAATCACTAGGTAATAGACTGTAAGATCATGGTAGTCCATAGGTCAGTAATGTAGAAGAGATAGTATCAAATAGCATACAAAGGGTCCAGTATAAGGACCTTAGAAGAGTTTAGTAGAAAATCGGAATCACTTAAAGAAACAGAGATTTCAAGACTCAGTTCAGAGACTCGAAATAAGTCTAAAGGAGTTAGGGTTTCTGGAATCAAACAAGTTCAAGCAAATCATAGAGCCAATGGTCTCAAAACGCGGATGAACCCCCAAATTCTAGGGTTTTTACCATCAATCGAGTGCAAAGATGAGAGAACAAGTAATCAAGGAAAAAGATACTAATCGAGATAGGTTCAGAGGTCTCAGAAAGGAACTGAGACCTTTGACATGCTCTTTCAGTAGTAGGAACTCATGAGAAACATAGTAAAAGAACAATATGCGATACACAGTAAAGAAATATAGTAGAAGAAACTAATAAGAAACCTAGTAGAAGAAACTAACAAGAACACAGTAGGAGAAACATATAAAGAAGTATAGTAAAAGAAACTTAATAAGAAAAAAGTAGGAGAAACATATAAAAACAAAGTAGAGGAAACTGATAAGAACATGGTAGAAGAAACCTAACAAGAACACAGCAGAAAAAACATAGTAGAAGAAACAAACAAAGAATGCAGTAGAAGAAACATAGTAGAAGAAACACACAAGAGAAAAAGAAAATCAGAGAAACATCTAAATAACTCAAAAACCTTAGATCGGAAAAAATAAAAGTTTTGAAAGCATAGTTTTGAAAGAAATATCAAGAAATCGTTTAAAAGTTTAGGGAAAACATGGATCTAGAACAGATCTAAAGAAATCAGAAGAACCTCAAAAGCTAGGGTTTCAGAGGAACCCAAACGGTGAGAAAGGTTTGGATATTCGTTGATCTAAGCAGGAGGAGTCGAGGCCAGGCTCGAACAGACATGGCTTGCCGGAGCAAGGACGAAGATGGCCATGGAACTTGAATCAAGCAAGGTCTTGACCCAGCTTCATCGTGGTCAGGTCATGAGACTTCAGTAACCAAGCGTGAAGGAGCCATATAAGGCTGGTGGGTGGTAAAACCGCCATGGATTCAGGCAAGAAAATGGCCGGAGAAGGTGAGTGAAGCTCATCAGAGCGGAGGGGGAGGGGGGGAAGGTTCTAAAGAGAACCAGAGATAGAGATAGAGAGATGAGAGTCGATTGAGTGAGGAATGAGTGGGGTTTGGGGGGTCGTTTGGTTTGATTTGGTAAGAACGAATCTGGGTCGTTGATCAAAATTGATCAACTGCCAAGATTTAATCTGGTTGGGTTGGGTAGATTTAGGGATTGGGCTTGGGTCTTTGGGCTGGTTTAATTAGACGATTGGGATGATTTAATTTGGGTTGGGGTCTGTTTGCTTTTAGGCTAAATTTTAAAGCCAAATTTGGCTACAAGTTAAATAGCCCCTTCTTTTCCCTTTAATTTATAAAAAATATTAAATAAATTTATGAAAATTAACTGAAAGCACTAAAATGTTTTATAATATATAATTATCAATTTAAAAATATAAGATCCCATTTTATAAACATGAGACGAATTTGAACCTAAAAATGGCTAATATTGCAATTATGCAATTTTAACCTTAAAAATACTAAATAAATTTGTAAAAAATATGTAAAAAAATATCTTAGATATATTTTAGTGTAAACATGAGACTCCAATAAATGAATCACCAAAATGATAATTTTGGGGATAATTATTGGGTTTTTCTTGATAAAAATAGGGCAGTGAATTGATTTAAAAATCTTTGAAAAAATATTAAGGAAAAATAATGTAACCTTGGGATATTGTTATATATGCATATATAGGCTATTTTGAAGGTATTTTTCATATTTAAAAATACAGGAAAAAATTGGGTATCAATAGTAATCATCAACAAGCACCATCACATATCTTTTACCACCTCTACTTAATGTTCTTATTGGACTATAGAGATCCATATGGACTAGTTCCATCGTTCTGGTGGTGCTTACCACTTTCTTGCATTTAAAAGAACATACTACTTGCTTCCTCCTTGCACAAGCCTCACAAACTTTGTCTTCTTTGAACTTGATGTTAGGCAGCCTTATCACCAGGTGCTTGGAGACTAATTTATTGAGTTGACTCAGACTTGCATGTCCAAGCCTCTTGTGCCAAAGGAGGGGATTATTGTCCAACATACTTAAGAAAGTGAGTTCATTTTCTGAAAGTGTGGACAAATCTACAATGTATATATTGTTTACTCTTTTTCCCCTGCAAAACAATCTTGTCAGTGGTAAGATCAATAGCAAAACATTTGGTAGAGGTGAATGCTACCAAGTTACCTCTATGACATAATTGTGATACACTGATTAGACTGTACTTTAGGCAATCTATCAAGTAGACATTCTCAATAGAGTGAAAATTAGTCTTACCTACCTTTCCAACCCCAATGATCTCACCTTTCTTCCCATTTCCAAAGGAGACATTACCTCTTTTGAGGTCCTCAAGTGAAAGGAACTAGTTCTTGCTTCCTGTCAAATGCTTTGAGCAGCCACTATCCATGTACCATATTTGGCTGATCCCCTTCACTTGGACCCGCAAAAGGAAATCAAAGGTTAGTCTTAGGAACCCAAACTAGTTTGGGTCCCTTTCTATAGGCAAAAGGGTGAATCAGATTCTTTTTAGCCCAACATGGCAGCCTATTTTTCTCTTGAACAAATTCTTTATTCTTTTGACTAGCCTTTTCTTTTGCAATACATTCACTTTTATAGTGACCAGTTTTACCACAGTGTGTCAAATTTTGTTCTCAGAAAGTGTGAGGTACTTGCTTTGTGATCCCACTTAGGTGCAGGGGTCCCGTAGCCTAGTCCTCTCTTGTTGCTACTATGGTGTTCGTGTAGCCATGAAAGTGCATCGGAGGACCTGTTCCATTTACAAGTTTTGTCTAGCTCGTGCTTAACCCTGTTTACATCCTCCTTAAGGACTCTTATCTGCTCATCTCTTTTGTACAACTCATCTTTCATTTTTCCTACATTTTCTTCTAAAGTGTGTTGTGTGTGATCAACTTTCTTTTTACCAGTTCCTAATTTCAATTTTAGATTTTTAGATCTAAGCTCTAGGACAGTGGTGTCAAGTTCATGAACCTGGTTCTTTAACTCAACATTTTTACTTTCACTTTCACTATCCCTAAGTTTCAGTTTTTTGCACTTAGCATTCAAAATCACGCACTCCTTAGACAACTGTTCCTTTTCATTATTTAGATCCTCATATTCATCAATGAAATCCAGGAGTAACTCAGATAGTCTTTCTTTAGACAAAAGTTTAATCTTGTCTTTGAGATGAATTATACTTACCTCAGATTCCTCATCGAATTCTCCAATTGCCATAAGTGCTTGTTCATCTCCATCTTTACCCTCGGAGTCCTCATCTGAGCTTTCTCCCCAGGCAGCAACCATAGCCTTTGTTGATCCTTTGTTTTTCTTTGGTTGAACCTGTTCCTTCTTCCTGTTCCTTCGTTTAGCTCTTTCCTTCTTCCATTCAATTTCCCATTGCGGGCAATTTTTGATGTGGTGATCAGTCTTCCTACACTTGTAACACCCCTCATTGGTTTGTTTTTCAGGAACCCTTGGTTTGTTGTACCTTCCACTTTTGGAAGGACCTTTTCCTCTCATTAGGTACTTCTTGAAGTCCTTTGTGATCATGGTCATTTCATCATCCTCTAGATCAGCACCTTCAGTGATTCTGAATGCCAGGCTCCTTTCCTTCTTGGGTGCATCCATCTTCATGGTTTGCCTTCTAAGTTCATAGACAGTGATATTACCAATTAGCTCTTCCAACTTAAGAGTGGCAATGTTCTTTGATTCCTGAATGGCAGTGATTTTGCTTTCCCAAGTGACTGGCAGAACCCTTGACAAAATTTTCTCAACTTTGTCCTCTTCAAGAATAACCCTTCCAAGAGACTTAAGTTCATTTGTCAGTGTGGTGAACCTTGTATATATCTCCTGGATGGTTTTCCCTTCCTCCATGCTGAAATTCTCATATTGAGAATATAGCAGTGTTCCTCTAGACCTCTTCACTTGAGGTGTTCCTTCATGAGCCACTTGCAAAGTATCCTAGATTTCCTTAGCAGTGGTACAGTTTTGAATTCTACTATCTGGACCAAATCCACACACAAGCCATTTCTTCGCTTTAGCATTTTTTTCCCATTTCCTCAAGTCCTCAGCATTGCAGTCAGCTCTTGTTTTTGGCACATCTACTCCTTCAGCATTCTTCTTCATGGTAGCTAGGGAACCATCAGTGATAATGTCCCATAGCTGATAGTCTTCTCTGATGATGTGATCTTTCTTCCTATTTTTCCACCAAGAGTAGTAATGGCCATTAAAGAGTAGAGGCCTATCAGTGGATTGCCCTTCACAATTTTCAGGTGGTGCACTCATCTTGATATGTTCCTAAGGTGTTAGCCTCTTCAAGGATAACCTACTCTGATACCAATTGATGTTCTAAACGTCAATATCACACAAGAGAGGGGTGATTTGTGTGGTGTCCAATTTTCGCTCTAGAAGAACCGGGTTCTTCTAGGTGTTCTAAATACTACTGTTTGCGGAATAAAGAGTACATAAAATAAAGAATACAGAGATTGGTACGTGGAAAACACCTGGCTCAAAAGGTGAAAAAACCACGACCTACTACTCAGTATGATTTTCCCAAACTTCCACTAAAATCACTGAGCCAAAACAACATTTACAAAAACACTTTGTAAACCTAAGGATTAACTCTAATTCCGTTGTGGCACACAGCCTCAACTGTTGCGACAACTTCAAGTTAGCTTATAACTTGAACACTCAAAGTACCTAATACAATTTCTTTTATGAAAGTTGAAAGGTACAACTTTAAACCACCTACTACAATTGAACTAGAATAAGAAAAAACACAATGGAACTGGTTTTTCTATCTCGTTCAAATAGCTTCAGGTTTGCACACTTGAATCACACACGAACAGCTTGCAAAAGCCTTACTATTTCGCTCCCAATTCACGTTTAACTTCTGCATTTTTGTGCAACACTTGTAATGTGAGGACATCCTGCAATTTATAGAGTTAGTAGATGAAGAAATAACTAGAGTTCTGATGCAACTCTTCCTTGGTGGAAGAGTTCTAGTTGGTTTCAACTTCTAACTCCTTTCCTATCTTGGATAGTGTTCTCTTTGATTAAGGAGTCCTTCTCTATCAATTATGCAACCTTTTCGATCAGGAGATATTAAATACACCAAGTTAAGCTTATCTCCTTCACGTGCAAACCACATGCTCGAATCTGCCCATTTTTGTGCACCTGAGGGATGAACCTGGTTCATCCTGAGTTCCTTTGTCATTCTTCAAAACTAACCTTTACCTGGACCAACAAAAAGAAAAGGAATTTTGAAATAAAGGAAGAATTGAGAAAGAATTGAATTTGGGCCATCTCTAATTACCCAAGTTGGCCCAAAATTCCCCCCTATACACAATGAATACCTTCAGCCCAAATGACCATTTCCACCGGTTCAGCCCAAAAAAACCGGACCAACCCATTTATTTCACCCGCCCGTTTCCCATAGTATATAAACTCACTTATAACATTTCCCCCAAATTCTCCAAACCCTAGAGAAATCAGAGAAATGGCGCTTCACCCTATTCCTTCATCTTCTTCCTCCTTGACTTACCTTAACTAGCCTGAGTTTTGAGCGAGCTCACTCAAAACGGTCCCCTCTTCACGTCATTTGAGTCCTAACGGATTTGTCAGAGAGGAGTACGAATTTTCTCTCCCAAATCGCATGATTTTGGGTGCAGAAAGGACAATTGTTGGATGAATGGGAGCCGTGGATAGATGTGAATCAATCCACGCCCTCCATTTGTCCCAAAATTGTTCAAAAACTTGAGGGATTTTTCGAATTTTTGGGCAGATTATTTGAAGATTTTGAAGACTATATATATGAGGTGAGTCCTATGTGCTAAAAAAAGGGAAAATATAGAGAAAAAATCGGAGAAAAATCTTCAGAAAAAAGTTAGTCGAGTAAAATTTCTAGGGTTGAAATCGTCACTTTTCTTGAAGGTTTTTCTTAGTCTATTTCTTTTTTTTTTCCAGAAAAGATACAAAAAGCATAAAAGAAAACAAATGGCTGGAGTTCAGCTTTCATTCGAGTTTTTTTTAAGAGAAAAAATAAAAAAAAGGCTACTGAAACAGATATCCTTTTAGCCTTGGTTCTTTTCTTAATTTCTGGTTCTAAAAGGATGTTTTGGATTAAATTTCAAGTTGAAGTTTGTGTCTGGGATTCTGAATTTCTGGGCTCTATTGATTCTGTCCGAGTTGGTCTTTCGCAATTTCAATTTGGCTACAGTTTCTGCTCAACTTTGTTATCGCATTTCTTTGTATTTGACTCCCAGAATTAATTGAAATATTTCGCATTCAGGTTATCCTCCTATCTTCTTCTATCTCTACTATTATTCATGTTGAATTGAAGCCTTGGAAGAGTCATTAAGAGATGAGTTTAAACCTAAGTGGTAGCAGAATTTTTTTTATTTCCTCCCCTGTTTACTTTATGTCATAAGACATGCTGCCCTTTTCTTTATGCTTGTCTGATGGGTTCGTGCATGGTTTGAGTGATTTGAAGGTGTTCTCTCTTTTAGTCTGTGTAAACAAATGATGCCTACCATCGAGATCTGCAAATGTAATTACTATGTTTTTATTTTTTTTTTTGGAAAAAAAACTGTTTTGTGACGAGCTTAGATTGGGTTAACACTTCAGTTCTTCTAATTAATGTCCATACAGCACTTCATGCTAATTAAATTTCTAGAATTCAAAAGATGATTTCTTGGGTAGTGCGATTTAAATCCTTGGTCAGCCCTGTTGTGGCCTTTCTAAGCGGAAAAAATGGATTTACTATGTTTGCTCAGAACTAATGCATTACCACTGTGATTTTCTGAGTAATTAAGGGTGTCTTGAATTGGATCTTCATCTATTTATGTGAGTTGAATATGTCTTCCCGTTTCTTTAAAGCTAAGACTTAATTTCGTTTGAATTAACTGAGTGTCATTCTTTCATAATGAAGTTCTATGGCATGTTAACCTCTAGCTGAGTGTCTGCCACATTTCGTTGATAAAAATGAGTTCCATTGGTGAATTTGCAGATTTCAACAATAATGTTCATCAGAACATGAATTTAAGATTTTGTTAAGTGGTCATCTTGGGTAAATCAACAGTGTCAAATGTGTTCCACATTCAAGGTCACAATCTCTCATTTGATTTCTCATGTTGCAGTATGAGTTAAAGTTTATGGTGATAACCTTTTGTCATGTGCAATTTTAAAATTCCCGCCGTACGTAAATTATGCGTCTATCCTCTGTTTGTTGTTCTTGTCTCCCATATTAATTAAGTCCTTATTGCTATTAAATTATTTCAAGAATATACGGATATGATCATTCAAGGCCATCAGCTTTATTTTACTGCTAATTCACAAAATGTGCTTTGGTGAAGCTCAATTCCATGGCCTGTCAAGTTCAACTTTTCTTGTCCTTTATTGCTAAGGCCTTTGATTTTTTCTATTAAATTGTGTGAGTGCAATTTTCATTCTCAAATCCTGAATAGTCAAAGTACTCTCCATGCTACGTTGAACGTTTCTTTTTGTCTTTAGACCAAATGCTGAAAATATTCATCACATGAGTGCCTTTTGAGAAGCTTAGAAAATAATTCATGAACAACCGTGGTCGCTTTAGGCGCGTAGATAAATTATTACAACTATAGGTACGGCTCCCGTGGCGTGGTTGTGATAATTAGCTTTAAATTAGTTTTAAAGCAAGAGTACCTTTAGTTTGCATTTAATATATATATATATATAAACCTTTTTTTTAAACTTAAGGTGTGCCATCTATAACACATGACCCTCGCAAATTTAGATCAAATAATTTAGGGTGTGCCATACACAAATAAAATCCTTTAATTTATGGCCCTCATATAAATACAAAATTAGCTTAGAAATGCCTTGAACCTTCGTAGTTTGCTTTAGGCGCATTAATTAATTAATTATCATAGCTACCGATACGGTTCTCGTGACGTAGTTGTGACGCCTAATTACTAAAATCCGAGGGTACATTTATATGACCCCGCCATAATTTATTCTTTAAAAATTAAATATGTTGTAAATCGTGGGTACGGTTCCCGTGATTTACAATATGTAACAATAATTATTAAAAGCGGTTAATAAGGAAATTGAATCATAGGCTAAAACATGTATTAAAATCAGATAATAGGCCAATTATAATAGTTTAAGCGACTGTGCTACAACCACGGAACCCGGGAATGCCTAACACCTTCTCCCAGGTTAACAGAATTTCTTACTTAGAATTTTTGGTTCGCAGACTTCAAAAGGAAAGTCGAATTTTCTCGATTTGGGATTTTAAAATAAATTGGTGACTTGGGACACCAAATAAACTATCCCAAGTGGCTACTCTAATAAATAAATAATTTCATTTCGAATAATGTCACTAAATTAGAAAAACTCCCATATACCCTCGGGTGTGTAAAAAGGAGGTGTGACAGCTCTGGCGACTCTGTTAGGGATCCAAACCCAGAACTTCGGTTCAGGGTTTATGAATTCGAGCTTAGAATAACTGTTATATTTTGGCTTTATTCATTATCTGATATTTACATGTTGAACCTAATGTGCTAATTGCCGCTTTTTTATCGCTTTTATATTATTTGAATTGTATATAAACTGTTACGAAACCCTTCTCTTCTCAACTTCGGGGATGTGCACGCTGGCGTGACTCCCCTTTCTATTAGTGTCGTACCTTGAAATAAGAAAGAGGCTCGGACAAGTTACAAAGCCAGATGGCCTTTTGGTTCCCGGTATGTAGCCCTCCCCCCCCCCCGGCTCGAGTTGTCCACTCGGGTACACAAATCTAGAACAATATAGCCAGGTTTTAAACTTAGAATAACTCAGCCTCATGCCGGATCCCTAGTAGGAACGTTTGTTTGCATCATGTGCATTTGACTTTGGGGACTCAACACAGGGGTTGGGTCCATCTAGGACAGGTGGACCCTAGAATCAAAGACCATCCTGATGCATATTTTACTGCTACTTGTGCAATTATTTGCTTCGGTTTGCATGATGACCGGTTGCTAGAATAGGGAAGGAATTGAGAAAAATAAAATTGAGGTATGAGAGAATTGATTACCCGCCTTTGAAAAAAAACCTGGTGTCCAAAATATGCTGAAACTCTGCCGAAATTTTGAAGAAAAAAAAAAGTACGCTGGTTTCAAAAGTTTCATGTCTTTTCTCTATTTTATTTTTGTCAAAACTGACTGAACTACGCAAGTTTGATTCTCATCGGATATGGGATACATAGGCAACCCCCTTTGGGTTCAACTCCATTTTTGCAAAAATAACCCAAAAAATGAAATGTTGTTATTCTGTCTTAAATAAAGCTAGGTAGTGTCATTCTTGTCTAAATAGCCCAAAATGTTCCCCAAAAGGACGCCAGAAGGCTGTTTTTGCAAGAATAACCACCTACTGTCTTTTTTCAAATTTTTCGCTACCTAGCAAGCACAACCCTAAAATCTTCCCTTTTGAAGTGCTGAAGGGACGTCTTTGTAAAAGTAGCCGTGTTATTTAAATGTTTGCAAAATTGACCCCTTTTTGTAAAAATTCGCTTTCTTTTAAAACCAATCACCTTAATTTAAATGTGCAGAATGAGCACAAGTCAAAACTTGCTAATGACGGTCATGACCAAGATTCCTTTGGAACTATATATGTGGTGGGAAGATCTAGGTGAATCAGGACAAGATGTGGTCAAACTTTACTTGGGGGTCTCACCGGGTTATTGAAGATCAGGCCTAGAGGAGATATAATAAAGGCACTGGTTATGTTTTGGGATCCAGCTCACAATGTGTTCCATTTCTCGGATTTTGAACTCACACCAACTTTGGAAGATATAGCTAGGTATATTGGGAGCATTGATGCTCTGAGACATAAGTATTTGGTCGCTCCAAGAGCTGTCACTCCACACAAGTTTCTAGATTTGCTAAAGATAAGCAGGGGAGTCCAATACCCAGATTTGGCAGCTGGTTTTTCCACTGCACAGTTCATATACCAGCGATACGGACACATAGGGGGTTTCAACAATCCAGAAAGCAAAATTTGTAGCAAAGGGAACCAACTAAAATGGGAAGAACACGAGTGCTTCGCTTTCATGGTGGTGTTTTTGGGTCTTCTAGTGTTTCCCAAGAAAGATGGGAATATTGATGTACGGATAGTTAGGGTCGTCAACACTTTGCTTACTCAGGCCAAAAGCACCCTCGCACCAATGATAGTGTCTGAAATCTTCCATGCTCTCACAGCCTGCAAAGCCGGAGGAGACTTTTTTGAAGGGTGCAACTTGTTGCTACAAATGTGGATGATTGAACATCTATGTAATCGTCCTCAGTACATGAACTATGGGTCGATAGGAAAAAGCTGCATAGGGAGTTTTATACAAGGGCTGACGGGTTTGACATGCCAGAAGGGGTCACAGAATGGATATCTTGCCTCCGCTCCATCACTGCAAATCAAATAGAATGGATGTTCGGTTGGCTTCCTGTTGATGAAATCATATACATGCCAGCTACCGGGCCTCACTTCCTCCTAATGGGTCTCAGAAGTATCCAGCCTTATGTCCCATATCGGGTTTTGAAACAGTTAGGGAGATGTCAAATAGTGCCCAAGGATGAAGACCTTAGCCGCCATGTGGTCGAGATCCGTTCTGATGGACAATTCATAAAATAATAGTTCGCCAGATTTGGTACAAAAGGGAAGTTGAGTTTGGAAGGCCAGCTAAAAGACCCCACTTCCAAGAGTTTGTCGAAGCATCACTAGAACAGTGGGAGTGGTTGGCAAAAGAAAATGAATATCGGGCCACCATAAGCAGATTAGAGGGACAGATCAGAGACCTCAAGTTTGATAGTGATGTGCAAACTGCTGCAGATGAGAACATTGCTACGCTTTGATGGCACAGATAGAGGGAGACCTACAACATTTGCAATAATAGAATCATACTGCCACTCAAGTCTTGGAGGCTAGATCTCAGCAGATTGGGTAGTTGTTGCAAGAAAAGCGCATCATCAGCGGAAGGGTTAGAAGAATCGCCGACTACATCGTGATGAAATGCAACGATGCGAGGACATAACCAGGTCCATGTTCTTCTCCTCAGTAATGATCTTTTTCCACCAGATAATGGACGATCTCTATCGCCTCCAGGATAACATGGCACGTAGGCCCGCGACAAGACCAGTTGGTGTTCCTAGGACAGGATTGGAGACACTGATGTACTCCTGATTGTGTTTTCTTTATCATGTTTGTATTTTCATTCCCTAAAGTCTGTTTTGAGTCTGTTGTAGTTTTCAATTCTCAAGTATGTAGGATCGAGTATTTGCAATAGACAAAATTAAAGGTTTTGTTTTAATGAAAATTTGAAAAAAAAAATTACCAAAATGTTTTATTTTGCATTTATTTCTTGAACTACGTAATAATCTGATTCATGCGGCGTCGTGATACGTATGCAATCCTTATCGGATTCGGTCATAATTTTGTGTAAATAACTCAAATAAAAGAGGGATGTGGAAGGAAAAAACGAAAGAAAAAACAAAAAGAAAGAAAAAAAAGAGCCAAAAAAACCAAAAGAAAAACGAAAAAAAAGAGCAAGGAAAGGGAGGAAAGAAAAGAGAGGAAAATGGGAATAAGAGGAGAAACATGAAAGAGCCAAAGTGGAAAGAAAAGAAAACTCGGGAAATAAGCAAAAGCCGGGATGAAACACGCAACCGTTGTGAAACACGTAGAAACACATTTAACTGTATAGGTGCATCACACCCCCAACGTGCGATTACCTATGTGTTAATTGCTTCAAACTGACTGGTTTGTTGTCTACTGCTAAGTACAGGTTCTATATTAAGGTGGTTGGTTTTGTAGTAGTTTGGCTTCACATCCGTACTTCACAAGGTCGAAAGGAAGTGTTGAAATGTCTTCGGAAAGTCATCTGCCAACAGTTCCGATTCCGGAGGATAGCTCGATCTCGGCCATCCCAACTTCTGAGTCAGCAACTGCTGAGGAAAATAGAATTCTGCGTCTCCGCATGATGGAAATATGGGACGCCTGGGCCAACGGAAGAGAACCACCAAGTGCGATACCTGGATTCCCTAAGCTATTTCCCAGGGAAAGTGGGACTTCTAACATCCCCATAAGTTATCCAAACACCCCGCTAGGATATCCTACCATCTCAGGTCACTTTGCTGGAACACCTTCAGAGGCCCACCCCCAGGTGTCAATGTCAGGTGCTTCCTCAAACATATTCACTACGCCGCCTTGTTCAGCTGCGGCACAACCTACTCTACCCAGGCCTAGCTTTGATCCATCATCTTTCACCTTTCAAGCACCATCTTTCCCAATGGAACCAACCCAGTTCACTACTAATTCTTACCCTCAGCCACCCCAGTACGAGTTTACCTCGTGGCAGGAGAAAACCACAAAAAACCTTGAACAAGAGGAGATTACCAGAAAGATGAGGAGTATGGAGCAGAGTCTAAAAAATATACAGGGTTTGAGCGGGCAGAAGAGTGTATCCTATGCTGACCTGTGTATGTTTCCCCATGTGCATTTACCCTTGGGTTTCAAAACCCCGAAGTTTGAAAAGTATGATCGGCATGTGGATCACATAGCCCACCTCAAAAGATACTGCAACCAATTGCGGGGAGACGGCGGAAAAGAAGAGCTTATCATGGCTTATTTTGGAGAGAGCCCGGTCGGCATTGCTTCTGAATGGTACATAGATCAGGATATATCTCAGTGCCATATTTGGGACAACCTGGCTCGGGACTTTGTCAGGCAATTTCAATACAACATCGACATTGTCCCTGATAGGAATTCGTTGTCAGATTTAAAGAATAAGCCCTCGAAAAGCTTTCAAGAGTATGCTGTCAAATGGCGCGAAAAAACGGCCAGAGTCAAACCTCCAATGGACGAAATAGAGATGGTTAGTGTTTTTCTTCTGGCCCAAAAGGCTGATTATTATTAGAATATGATGTCTGCAATGGGGAAACCTTTTTTCGAAGCCGTAAAAATCGGTGAAATGGTTGAGAATGGGTTGAAGACACAACGCATCTTGAGTCAGTCTGATATAAGGGCTACCTCCCAAGCAATTCAAGGCAGGTCTGGAGGTGTAGCAAATCGAAAGAAGAAAGAAGAAGCGGCAATGACAACTTTTTGTGTAATAAAACCCCATCCACCCAGACCTTACTTCTCTGAAAGAACCCCACAACATTACTATCCCCATCAGGATGTGGCCTACGTTATGGATCCTCAACCATACGCAGTGCTGAATGCCCAACCCTACGTTAGGCCACAACAACAATTCAATCAAAACCGAGCTCCATTTCCCAGAAATCAACCTCCTCACCAAGCTTAGTATAATCCCCGACCTCCACAGAACAACTTCCCCTACAATGCCCGTGCCCGGGAACAACCCAGGATGGCAGACTTCACATCCATTGGTGAGTCATATTCTAGCCTTTTCCCCAAACTTGTCCAGATGGGTTTGTTGCAGCTTGTACCCCAAACCAGGCAGAACCCAGCGTCGCCCGCTTATAGAGCCGGTACTCGATGTACTTACCACTCAGGGGCGGAAGGGCATGATACAGATGACTGTTGGACCCTGAAAAGGGTTGTGGAGAACCTCATAGAACAAAAGCGAATAGTGCTAAAGGACGAATACGTTCCTAATGTAACCAACAATCCATTACCGGCTCACAATAACGGGCCGGTTATTGGAATGATTTTTGAAGATAGAGAGTTTGGCCCAGCTCTAAAAGCCATCATTGCCATAACCGATTTGGAAAAGAAGCCAAAGGCTGTCGCAAGGCAAGACAAGGGGGAGAAGAAGAGTAAACCCACCCCTCAGAATACAGAAAAGAAAGTGGAAACCGAAACTGGGGCAACGCCTTCAAGAAAGAACAAATGTCATTGAGCCCTCCAAAAAGGTTTGAGCTAAACAGGGGATCTAAAATGTATGTGCCTAAAGGGACCTATGTCATGCGGGGGCCAGTAATTCTACCAAGGCTAAATGAGCCTGTAGTTATTGGTCGCGCACTACAAAGGCCCATGACAGATCCCACTACCGTTCCATGGAACTACAACAAAGCGGTAGTAACTTATAGAGGTAAAGAGATCTCGGGAGAAGTTCAGGAAAATAACCCGGCTGAGAAATACCTCAATCTGGAGGAAGTGAATAATGCCACAAAGAAGCGTTTCCCACCCAAGATGCCAGTGAGTGCTAAAGAAGCTGAAGAGTTCTTTCAAAAAATGAAAACGACAGACTACGAGATAATTGACCAACTCCTCAAGTCTCCTGCTCAAGTCTCTTTGTTGTCTTTGCTAATAAATTCAACTCAACATCAAAAAGTGTTGATAAAAACTCTCAATGAAGCATACGTACCCACTGAAACCACTGTGGAACAGCTAGAGAGGATGGCGGAAAGGTTTTTTGCAGTCAATCAAATCTCTTTTAGCAAGAATGATTTTCCCCGGAAGGGGCCTTCCACAACAAAGCCTTTCATCTGACGGTTAAATGCGATGGGTATTATGTGAAAAGGGTCATGCTAGATGGTGGTTCTGTGGTAGACATTTGCCCTCTCTCAACCCTGCAAAGAATGGAGATCGGTACCGAGAGAATCAGGCCCAACAACGTCTATGTGCGTGCCTTCGATGGCATTAAGAGATATACCATTGGTGAGATTGATTTGATTCTGACTATCGGCCTGGTGGATTTCGAGGTGACCTTTCAGGTCTTAGACATGGATACTTCCTATAATTTCCTCTTGGGAAGACCTTGGATTCACGCAGTAGGGGTTGTACCTTCTACTATCCACCAGATGGTGAAATTCGAACATAAAGGCCAGGAGATTGCAGTTCACGGAGAAGATGAGCAGTCGATCTACCGAGACCCGTCAGTCCCGTGTCTTGAAGTTAGAGAAGGAAGTGAACATATGGTCTATCAAGCTTTTGAGGTTGTGGTCACGGACCAATGTGAAGAAGGAAACTCGTGTCCTTAACCCTTTCTCTCAAATGCATCAATTATGGTTGCCAAAGAAATGATCAGACATGGTTACAAACCCGGGAAGGGGCTAGGGACTTCATTGCAAGGAATTACTGAACCTATCACCCTGGCTACTATTGAGAAGTTCTTTGGGGTAGGTTTCCAACCCACACCAGCTGATGGAAAATGGGCAGATGAACGAAAGAACAATGGTTGGGTCTTGCCTCAGCCGATTCCGCATCTTTATAAAACATTTGTCAGGCCTAAATACAATGAGGAAGAGGAAGATGAGGCCTTCATGGCTGAGGAAATTGAAGAAATTTGTGGGGCTATGAGGCAGATGCTGTATGAAACCCACATGGTCCATCCAGGGGAAGGCTTAAGCACCATTGAGGTGCTATATATGGGACCTAATGACAAGCTGCAAAATTGGAAGGCTACTTCGTTCCCAATCAGGCGGGAATCCCGGAAGTCCAGTCCTGCCACTTTTTCTGCATCACGAGTTACTTCAGGGTGTAACTCGGATGTTTTCTTTAGTTTCCTGTCTTTAATTTCCAACGTAAATCTTCAAATTCAATGAAATGAAATCAATATTTCAGTGTTCATCTCTCTTTACTATTTCTGATTTTTGTTATTTTTTCTCTCTTATTTTTTCTTTCAGTTCTAATAATGCGGCTTTAAATAACATGGCATGCTTGCAAACTTCATGCCCGGATACAAACACATTATCTAACTATGAAATAATGAACCAAGAACCAGAATACGATGAAAAAGAGGCTTTTAGAGAAATAAATCGAGAATTGGAGCAATTTGAGAATAAACCTAAGCCAATCTTAAATGAAACCGAGCCGGTAAATTTGGGTAACTCAGAAGAGGTCCAAGAGACCATGATAAGCATTCACATAGATTAAAGAACTAAGTATGCCTTGAACCAACTTTTGTTTGAGTTCAAAGATGTCTTTGCTTGGTTTTACGATGACATTCCAGGATTGAGTGTTGATTTGGTGGTCCACAAGTTGCCGACTTTCCCCGATTATCCCCCTGTCCAGCAAAAGCAAAGAAAGTTCAAAATTGATATTAGTGACAAGATCAAAGAAGAAGTTACCAAACAGTTGAATGCGGGGGTGATCCAAGTGGTCCAATACACCACATGGCTGGCTAATGTAGTTTCCGTACCAAAGAAAGACGGGAAAACTCGGGTGTGCATTGACTATCGAGACTTGAATAAAGCAAGTCCCAAAGACAACTTCCCTTTGCCGAAAATCCACATCCTCGTTGAAAACTGTGCCAAACATGAGATATAGTCTTTTGTGGATTGTTATGTTGGGTATCATCAGGTCTTAATAAACGAGGAAGATGCGGAGAAGACAGCATTTACAACACCTTGGGGAACCTATTGCTATAGGGTCATGCCTTTTGGTATAAAGAATGCTGGGACAACTTATATGAGGGCCATGACTACCATCTTTCATGACATGATACATCAAGAAATCGAGGTGTACGTGGACGATGTGATCATTAAATCTAGAACACATGAAAACCATGTTCGGGACCTGAGAAAGTTCTTTGAGCGGCTGCGCAAGTATGACCTAAAGCTAAATTCGGCTAAATGGGCATTTGGGGTTCAGTCTGGCAAACTCTTGGGGTTAATAGTCAGTCGGAGGGGCATCGAGCTAGATCCAGCAAAGATAAAGTCTATTCGGGATTTGCCTCCTCCAAGAACCAAGAAAGAGGTGATGATCTTGTTGGGCAGGTTGAACTACATCAGCCGGTTCATTGCTCAGTTGACATCCACATGTGAACCCATATTCAAGCTGTTGAAGAAAGATGTGACAATAAAATGGATAGACGAGTGTCAAGAAGCCTTTGACAAAATCAAAGAATATCTGTCGAACCCACCAGTCTTGGTCCCACCTGAACCAGGGAGACCTTTGTTTTTATACCTAACAGTCTTGGAAAATTCCTTCGGTTGTGTCCTCGGGCAACACGATGTGACCGGAAAGAAAGAGCAGGCAATCTACTATTTGAGCAAAAAGTTCACAAGTTATGAAGCCGAATATACCTTGTTGGAAAGGACTTGTTGCGCCTAACTCGGGTCACTCAGAAGCTGAGGCATTATTTGTTGGCCTACACCACTTATCTTATCACCAGGCTGGACCCCCTGAAGTACATATTCCAGAAGCCAATGCCCATAGGAAGATTAGCAAAATGGCAGATCCTGCTCACTGAATTTGACATAGTCTATGTCACCCACACGGCGATAAAAGCCCAGGCTTTAGCGGATGACCTAGCTGAAAACCCGGTTGATGATGAATACCATCCCTTGAGTACCTACTTTTTGGACGAAGAGGTAAATTCAGTTGAGATAACATCAAAAGACACCAATGCGTGGAAAATGTTCTTCGATGGAGCTGTGAATGCCAAAGGCATTGGAATTGGAGCAATCTTGATCTCACCCACGGGTCAGCACTATCCAGCCACAGCCCGGCTTCGGTTCTTCTACACAAACAGCACAGCCGAGTATGAAGCCTGCATCATGGGTATGAACATGGCAATCGAACAAGATGTCGAAGAATTGTTAATCATGGGATATTCAGATCTAATTATCCGACAAGCTCAAGGAGAATGGGAAACTCAAGATGTCAAACTAATTCCCTATAGGCAACATGTGGAAGATCTTAGCAGGTGGTTCAAGTCAATTGAGTTCAGGTACGTTCCTCGTTGTCACAATGAGTTAGCCTATGCACTCGCTACTTTGGCCTCGATGTTGTCATACTCAGGCAATGCCCATATTAATCCTTTAGAAATCCAAATTCGGGAAAGGCACGGTTACTGCAATACGGTTGAGGCAGAACCAAATATTCAGCCATGGTATCATGATATCAAAAGATTTCTGAAAACTAAAGAATACCCTGAGCAAGCCAGTGAAGATCAAAAGAGAACCATTAGACGACACACAAGTGGTTTCTTCTTGAGTGGTAATGTCTTGTACAAAAGGACTCCGGATCTCAACTTGTTATGATGTGTTGACACCGAAGAGGCCAGAAGAATCATGTATGAAGTGCACACGGGAGTGTGCGAACCCCACATGAACGGATATGTTTTGGCAAAGAAAATCCCCCAAGCAGGTTATTACTGTATGACTATGGAAAAAGATTACTTCAATTTCGTCCGAAAATGTCATCAGTGTCAGGTGCACGATGATTTGATTCATGCACTGCCTATAGAACTGCATCCCATGTCAGCACTTTGGCCATTTGTTGCCTGGGGCATGGACGTCATTGGGCCGATTAAGCAGAAAACTTCAAATGGGCATAAGTTCATATTGGTCGCCATCGACTACTTCACAAAGTGGGTTGAAGCAATTACTCTCAAATTTGTCACCAAGAAAGCTGTGATAGACTTTGTGCACTCCAATCTTATCTGCCGTTTCGGTATTCCCGCAACTATCATTATAGATAATGCTACAAATTTGAATAGTCATTTGATGAGGGAAATATGTGAACAATTCAAGATAATGCATCGGAACTCTACTCCTTATCGGCCCAAAGCCAATGGTGTCGTCGAAGCAGCAAACTAGAACATCAAAAAGATTTTGAGAAAGATGATTCAATGCTCCAGGCAGTGGCATGAAAAGTTGCCATTTGCATTGTTGGGATATCGTACTACTGTGTGCACATTAGTCGGAGCAACCTCGTATCTTTTGGTTTATGGCATTGAAGCCGTAATACCCGTAGAAGTTGAAATCCCTTCCTTCCGGATCATTGTTGAAGCTGAAATTGAAGACAGTGAGTGGGTCAAAACTCGTCCGGAGTAGTTAACCCTGATCGATGAAAAGCGAATGGCCATAGTCTGCCACGGGCAGTTGTATCAACAAAGAATGGCCCGTGCCTACAACAAGAAAGTGCGACCTAGAAATTTTGAAGTGGGGCAACTCGTTTTAAGGTGTATTCTTCCCCATCATCAGGAAGCAAAAAGAAAGTTTTCTCCTAACTGGAAAGGCCTATACATTGTCAGAAAATTATTGCCAAAAGGGGCATTATTTCTAGGAGACATTAAAGGAAATGATCCTGACAGCTGTAAATGCAGATGCAGTCAAAGGTACTATGTAAAATCCTTCTGCAGCAATAACATTATCTGATGGGGATGACGAAGGCTTTAATTATCGCTACCCCAAATATTCCAATCCTTTGCTAACCCTTTGAGCCGCTTACCTTTCTTTCATTACCCTCTTTGGAACTCAAGACGTTTGTAAAAAAAATATAAAAACAAAAAAAAAAAAAAGAGAAAACAAAACAAAACAAAACAGAAAAACAAAAGAAAATCAAAAACAATGTTTCCCTGAACTACGTTCCACTTGATTCCGAAAGGATACGTAGGCAGCCTCTCTCTAGGGGTTCAGTCACACCAAAACAAAAATCCAATTTCCCCCAAGAAGTGAAACTAGGGCAGATGTTATAATTGTTCGGCGATGATTCCGCTTGAACAGTTCCAAAGTTGTAATTAGATCCAAATTCTTTTTACCCAAACCTTGTTCAAGTCTTTCCAATCAATCAGTGAAAGATTTTCGAAATCAGAGAACGCAATTGTTTGGATTTGATGCAATCAAGATGAGAGAAATAAAATGAGAGAGTCTTATTGGTGAAAACCTACGGGCACCGTAAGGCGATGGTGAGCAGAGAAACTGGAAAATGAGAGAGTCTTGTTAGTGAAAACTCGTAAAGAGAACTATAAGGCGATGGTGAAAAGAGAAATGAGAGAGGTCGATTGGCGAAAACCCGCAAAGGGTGCCGTTGATCAAAAATAAAAAAAACCCTCACCACCATTGGCACTGAAAGAGTCCTGGAAAGGTTTCTCAGTTGTAAAACACGGGTCACAATGGGTTTATGAGAATTTGGATAGTTGTGCAGATCGGGTATCCAGTCCAAGAAGCATGTCATGTCTATTGAAGTCTACATGCACTCCAGATAAGTCCTTCTTTCCTCCCCGAAAGGGACACTTCTCCTTAAATTCACTTTCTTGTCCTTTGTTTACCTTTTTTTGAATCCCTTTCGGTTAACTTTGTTCCGAAACTAATACAATGAAAAGGTGGCAAGATTGGTTTTATAGGGTTCTGCTTAATAAAAGCCAAGTCCAAAGAAAAGTACCCAACCTTAGCGGATGCATCAAGTCGATCCCGACTGGCCATGATAGCCAATGCTATGAAACCAGAGTTATTGAAAATGAAAAGAAGTCCAAAATCAAAAGCCTCTAGAGGCAGAATAAGTTGAAAGAGCCAAAGCCCCACACGGTTGAACCGTCATCTCGAATGTTTGGAAAGTTGAGTTCCTCGGTTTTAATAGAGAGATCAATCTTCAGAAAAGCCAGCAAGCAGTAGAGGTTCTCACCAAAATAGTTGGGCCGAGATCAAGTGATCAAAAACAATCAAGGCCACAAAACCAACCACCATTTCAAACTAACAATTGTCCTTTGTTTGAAAAATTGAAACAGGTGCAATCCAAAGCAACCGTGCAAGAAGCAGGTGCAATCAAAAAGGAAAAGAAATGCGCAAGTTCTAGAAACAGCTTTGAAGCAATAATCAATCCAAAAGGGAAGTCTCCTCCAAATTCTTTCCTGCATTTAAAAAAAATAAAAAATGAAAAAATAAAATGAAATGAAAAAAAAGGGAGATAAGAAGAAAATTCAAACAAAAATGGTAGTTCAGAATCCCCAATCTCAATCTTTTACGCTTTTCCAACATAGGGCTCCAATCCCTAGTTGAGATTTTAGACATAGGGCCTCCATTCCCTAGTCGTCTTTTGCCAACATAGGGCTCCAATCCCTAGTTGAGATTATTTTTAGACATAGGGCCTCCATTCCTTAGTCGCCTTTTTCCAACATAGGGCTCCAATCCCTAGTTGTGATTTTTTAGACATAGGGCCTCCATTCCCTAGTCGCCTTTGGCCAACATAGGGCTCCAATCCATAGTTGAGATTTTTTTAGACATAGGGCCTCCATTCCCTAGTCACCTTTTGCTAACATAGGGCTCCAATCCCTAGTTGAGATCTTTTTAGACATAGGACCTCCATTCCCTAGTCGCCTTTTACCAACATAGGGCTCCAATCCCTAGTTGAGATTTTTTAGACATAGGGCCTCCATTCTCTAGTCGCCTTTTACCAACATAGGGCGTCAATCCCTGGTTGAGATTTTTAGACATAGGGCCTCCATTCCCTAGTCGCCTTTTGCCAACATAGGGCTCCAATCCCTAGTTGAGAATTTTAGACACAGGGCCTCCATTCCCTAGTCGCCTTTTGCCAACATAGGACTTCATCCCTAGTTGAGAATTTTTAGACATAAGGCTTCTATTCCCTAGTCGCCTTTTGCCAACATAGGGCTCCAATCCCTAGTTGAGATTTTTAGATATAGAGCTTCATTCCCTAATCTCTTTATCCTAAAGACACACGATCCTTGTTTTATTGCTTTCAATAGAGAATAATGTAGATTTTAGTTACAAATAACTTACCAAATTTTCCTAGTGAAAACTGGGGCAGAAAAATTTTATTCGTTTGTTTGTTTTGGTATCTGAGCAGGTTTTACCTCAAGACACAGGGTTCGAGATGACCAAAAGAATGAATCTCAATCCAAAATAAAGAAAAGAAGAAAAAGAACAAAAAGAATTGAACTCAAAGTGCTGAAGTAGAGAAGGATGCGGACTACTGAAGATGTGATTGAAGTCACAAGTTTCGTGTGTTCCACCTTAATCCAAAGCTGAAGGATGAACCAGCGTTTTACAACTAACGAGCATCAAGATTCAGATCGGAGTCTGCAGCAAGAACCTGCCAAGACTCAAGATCAAGCTTCAAGAGATTTATAGATAGGAATCTTGTAACTCGTAGCTGATAGGTTTGGCTAGTTTAGCTTTTTACTTTTTGGTGTAATAAGGAGTTCAGCAAGCAGTAGCAGCGACAGCAACAGTGAAATCACAGCTTTCCGGTAGTCTCAGCTACTAAAACTTCCAGAACTATACTGACCTGATTCCTTTATAGCCAAGGATATGTAGGCAACCTCTGAAGCAAGATTCGGTCAGGCTCTTTTCAAAAATGCTTCTCATGGAGTTTCAAACGGGCAAAAATCCCTCATAATTGCTCATTTTTTCTTTGCCTGAAAACCCTTCATATCTCCGAGCAAAGAGGGGCAGCTGTGAGCACGTGATTTTTGCCTCACATGAATTACTCCTACAGAATTCTAAAGAATTAGATCTTTCTTTTAATTATTTGTTCTTTAGGAATTATTGTAGAGTTTTTCTAATTATTTGCATTTTTTGTGTGCATGTTTAATTTTATTTAATTCATGAAAAAAATTCAAAAATACATTGCATTTGCATGACTTAATTTTACATTTTAGATTAATTAGTAAATTAGTTGTTTTAAAAAAATAAAAAAATCACAAAAATAGTTCATTTTTATATTTTTTATCTTTTAATTTAAGTTTATTGATTTTCCTCTTTTAATAAAAAATTAAGTGATGATTACAATATTTATAATTAGTTAATTACTTCAATTTCACATTTTAGATAATTTAAGATTTTTAATTAAAAAAAGAAAAGAAAAGAAAAGGAATTTTGAAATAAAGGAAGAATTGGGAAAGAATTGAATTTGGGCCATCTATAATTACCCAAGTTGGCCCAAAATTCCCCCTATACACAATGAATACCTTCAGCCCAAATGACCATTTCCACCGGTTCAACCCAACAAAAACTAGACCAACCCGTTTATTTGACCCGCCCGTTTCCCCTAGTATATAACCCCACTTATAACATTTCCCCCAAATTCTCCAAACCCTAGAGAAATCAGAGAAACGACGCCTCACCCTATTCCTTCATCTTCTTCCTCCTTGACTCTCCTTAACTCGCCTGAGTTTCGAGCGAGCTCACTCAAAAAGGTCCCCCCCTCTACATCATTTGAGTCCTAACGGATTTGTCAGAGAGGAGTATGAATTTTCTCTCCCAAATCGCACGATTTTGGGTGCAAAAAGGACAATTGCTGGATGAATGGGAGTCGTGGATAGATGTGAATCAATCCACGCCCTCCATTTGTCCCAAAATTGTTCAAAGACTTGAGGAATTTTTCGGATTTTTGGGCAGATATTTTGAAGATTTTGAAGACTATATATATGAGGTGAGTCCTATGTGCTAAAAAAAGAGAAAATATAGAGAAAAAATCGAAGAAAAATCTTCAGAAAAAAGTTAGTCGAGTAAAATTTTTAGGGTTGAAGTCATCACTTTTCTTGAAGGTTTTTCTTAGTCTGTTTCTTTTTTTTTTCAGAAAAGATACAAAAAGAAAAAAAAAACAAATGGCTGGAGTTCAGCTTTCATTCGAGTTTTTTTTAAGAGAAAAAAAAGAGGCTACTGAAACAGATATCCTTTTAGCCTTGGTTCATTTCTTGATTTCTGGTTCTAAAAGGAAGTTTTGGATTAAATTTCAAGTTGAAGTTTGTGGCTGGGATTCTGAATTTCTGGGCTCTATTGATTCTGTCCGAGTTGGTCTTTCGCAATTTCAATTTGGCTACAGTTTCTGCTCAACTTTGTTGTCGCATTTCTTTGTATTCGACTCCGAGAATTAATTGAAACATTTCGCATTCAGGTTAGCCTCCTATATTTTTCTATCTCTACTATTATTCATGTTGAATTTAAACCTAAGTGATAGCAGAATTTTTTTTATTTCCTCCCCTGTTACTTTATGTCATAATACATGTTGCCCTTTTCTTTATGTTTGTCTGATGGGTTCGTGCATGGTTTGATTGATTTGAAGGTGTTCTCTCTTTTAGTCTATGTAAATAAATGATGCCTACCATCGAAATCTGCAAATGTAATTGCTATGTTTTTCATTTTTTTTTGGAAAAAAACTGACTTGTGACGAGCTTAGATTGGGTTAACACTTCAGTTCTTCTAATTAATTCTCATACAGCACTTTATGCTGATTAAATTTCTGGAATTTAAAAGATGATTTCTTGGGTAGTGCGAGTTAAATCCTTGGTCAGCCCTGTTGTGGCCTTTCTAAGTGGAAAAAATAGACTTACTATGTTTGCTCAGAACTAATGCATTACCACTGTGATTTTCTGATTAATTAAGGGGGTCTTGAATTGGATCTTCATCTATTTATGTGAGTTGAATATGTTTGCCCGTTTTTTTAAGGCTGAGACTTAATTTCGTTTGAATTAGTTGAGTGCCATTCTTTTAGAAGGAAGTTCTATGGCATGTTAACCTTTAGCTGAGTGTCTGCCAGATTTCGTTGATAAAAATGAGTTCCATTGGTGAATTTGCAAATTTCAAAAATAATGTCCATAAGAACATGAATTTAAGAGTTTGTTAAGTGGTCATCTTGTGTAAATCAACAGTGTCAAATGTGTTCCACATTCAAGGTCACAATCTCTCATTTGATTTCTCATTTTGCAGTATGAGTTAAAGTTTATGGTGATAACCTTTTGTCTTGTGCAATTTTAAAATTCTCGCCGTATATAAATTATGTGTCTATCCTCTATTTGTTATTCTTGTCTCCCATATTAATTAAGTCTCTATTGCTATTAAATTGTTTCAAGAATATACGGATATGATAATTCCAGGCCATCAGATTTAATTTACTGCTAATTCACAAAATGTGCATTGGTGAAGCTCAATTCCATGGCCTGTCACGTTCAACTTTTCTTGTCCTTTATTACTAAGGCCTTTGATTTTTTATATTAAATCGTGTGAGTGCAATTTTCATGCTCAATTCCTGAATAATCAAAGCACCTCTCCATGCTACGTTGAACGTTTGTTTTTGTCTTTAGACCAAATGCTGGAAATATTCATCACATGAGTCCCTTTTGAGAAGCTTAGAAAATAATTCATGAACAACCGTAGTCGCTTTAGGAGCGTAGATAAATTATTACAACTACGGGTACGACTCCCGTGGCGTAGTTGTGATAATTAGCTTTAAATTAGTTTTAAAGTAAGAGTACCTTTAATTTGCCTTTAATATATATATATAAACCTTTTTTTTTAAACTTGAGGTGTGCCATGCTTTGAATCTATAACACATGGCCCTCACAAATTTAGATCAAATAATTTGGGGTGTGCCATACACAAATAAAATCCTTTAATTTATGGCCCTCCTATAAATACAAAATTAGCTTAGAAATGCCTTGAACCTTCGTAGTTTGCTTTAGGCGCATTAATTAATTAATTGTCATAGCTACGGGTATAATTCCGGTGACGTAGTTGTGATGCCTAATTACTAAAATCTGGGGATACATTTATGTGATCCGGCCATAATTTATTCTTTAAAAATTAAACGTGTTGTAGATCGTGGGCACGGTTCCCGTGACATGATTTGCAATATGTAACAATAACTATTAAAAGTGGTTAATAAGGAAATTGAACCATAGGCTAAAACATGTATTAAAATCAGATAATAGGCCAACTATAATAATTTAAGCGACCGTGCTAGAACCACGGAACCCGGGAATGCCTAACATCTTCTCCCGGGTTAACAGAATTTCTTAATTAGAATTTTTGGTTCACAAACTTCAAAATGAAGGTCGAATTTCCTCGATTTTGGATTTTAAAATAAACTGGTGACTTGGGACACCAAATAAACTATCCCAAGTGGCGACTCTAATAAATAAATAATCTCATTTCGAATAATGTCACTTAAATTGAAAAAACTCCCATATTCCCTTGGGTGTGTAAAAAGGAGATATGACACTAATTATATAAACTACAATGCGCAATTAAACTAGAATAAGCTAAGAATAAACTACTGCGAGTTGTTCTAATGGTTAAAAGGCACTATGGTAGTGACTTTCGCCTAGGTGGTCAATTGACAGATACTTGAGTCTAAGGCATGATTGACACATTTGGGGAGTATGATATAACCGTTGCACGATTCTACCCACTCTACACCTCTCAGTGGTTCGAGTGATTTTGCCCGAATTGACTTTCTCAAGACCAATTAGGTATGCATATTTGCACAAGCAAAAAAGGTTCAAGTCGGGTATTACTATCTCTAGATTTAACCCTTTAATTTGGGGCTATCAATCTATTGAGTACGCCCCAATTCCTAGTTGGACCAATTTCAGAGACTTAGGTTCTCTTTCTCAAGAAGAGCCAAAGTCAACTAAATACAAACTAGTGATTGCAACCACTAATTCAGCAATTAAATATGAAATTAGTCCAAATATCAAACACACATAGACAATCAAGCATCAAAACACAAGACCCATCAATGACTCACACTAGGGTTGAGCCACAACCCTAGCTTATGAGTCTAGCTACTCATAATTGAAGAAGAAAACAAAGAAATAGATGAAAAAAAACTTATATTAATTAATTGCTAAGATAAACTAGAAGATTCAATATTGAAATGAAGCTAAAATTGCCCAAAATAGCTAAAGAAATGGAGGTCACGAGCGCAGCTCAGTACAAAAACTATCTGATGACCTAAAAATGGGAAAAGAAGCTATTTATACTAAGATGAATAATCTGGACAAAAATACCCCTGTGGGGCTAGTGCGGACCGCACAAAATCACGTGCGACCGCACTAGGGCTCTGAACTTGAAAATCCAACTCTCTGAACTCGGGCAATGCGGACCGCAAAGAATCGAGTGCGGCCGCGGTGGCTTCTAGTGCAGTCCGCCTGAAATGGACTGCGGACCGCATTGGCTTCAATCTCCAAACTGGCACTTCTCTGATCCTTGGTTCTGCGGACCGCACTAAATCGAGTGTCGCTGCAGTGACTCCGATGCGAACCGCATTAAATCTCATGCGACCGCATTGCCTGTTGGCCTGGAAATCAACCTCTCTGAACCTCACTTGTGCGGACCGCACAGAATGGTGTGCGGTCACATTGGGCCTGTTTTGCCTGAGCTTTGTCTTGTCTTGGTACTTGTGAAAGTTTTACTCCTTTTTTAGTTGATATTTGACATCTTGTCACTTTGTTGATCAAACCTGCAATCAAGCACAACTTGTGAGCTTTTTGGGACTATTTTGTACAAATTTCTAATCAAAATATAAGCAAGAAGGAGTATAAAATGTATTAAAATCCCTAGTTATCAACTCCCCCAAACTTAAGCTTTTACTTGTCCTCAAGCAAACAAAATAAGACTCACCCCTTAAGGAATATTCCAAGAAAATTCAGCTGTCCTAAAGTGCCCTCATCTAACATCAATTGGGACTAACAATTGCCCTAAATACAAATGAATCATTAACAACATTTACTCTTTAAAACAATATGGATTAAGTGCGACACAAGAGCATCAAGAGTTGACTCAACACATCAAAGAACTATTTCTATTACTTTGGTCATTGTGGAACCCAAAGTCACACATCCTCAACTCTCCCTAAGCAAACCTCACCTTTATAATATTGGCACTCAGAACGAGGTTAATGGAAAATCACTCATCTCTCTCAAGGAAAAGTTACAAGTTCGGCTCTAAGTATCATATGCTTGGCCCTTATGTGAGTCACCACTAATGTAAGTTTCATTCAACTCAAGATCATATAGGGCTTTTGTGGAGACATAGTGAAGGCTTTTAGTTTAGGGTAGGTAATGTTTGGTCTAAGTAGGTTCCATCTTCCCTTAAACACTTCTTTTGTTTCATTTTGGCTCAAATTCATTTGACATTTTGAGTCTTTTCACTTCTTTCTAAGGGGTTAGAGAGATATACTGTCACTCTTTCTACATTTCAAATCTTTTCTCCTTTCTCAACTTTCCACACCCTTCATTCTTTGCTTTTCTTGAATCCCTTTTTATTCAATTATACCTTGAGCATTCTTTTTGTCTTTTTGCTTTTCTTTCTTTTTCACTACCTTTCCTTTTCTTTATTTTGTGCATTTTTACCACTTTGTTGTCATCCTCGTCTCTCCCCCCAAACTTATACTTTTTTCATGTGCTAAGGAAAGATTGGGTGCCAAGTGAGGGTATCTTTTAGAACGGGTAAAGGCGTGTATCATGGTTCTTGAAGGAAAAAGGTCTAAGGCTCAAAAGGGTTGACTAGGGATTTTATCATTGGTAGGCTAAGGAAGTGTTCAAGCTATCATTTGTATTAAGGAGAGCCTATAATCATGTCTCAAGTCAAAATTCACTCAGGATTTCGCTTCAACAAATATTCAGGGAAAGTTCTAGACCAATGGCTCGGGACTTGGGCTTGCAATGCTATTTTTCACCACACAAGCTATGGGATCACTAAAGACATAGAGTCGGGGGCCCACAATGACCTTAGATAAGATTTGAGCACACAATGGTCCCGAAAAACCACTTGATGATTATCGGTCAACATAAGAGTCTCAAGGTCACGACTTTCACCATCATAAACACAACAATTTATTTTTGACCATAAGATCAAAGGCAAATGTGCTAGGCCCAAGTGAAGCTTTGCTTGAGGTACTCTTACCACTAACTACTAAAAAGAAAAAAGAAAAACAGACTCAAACCCTTAAGAAGGTTGTCATGCCATCCATCATTGGGAAGAGCCACCCGGTTCACACAAACTCCACCTTTGGAAAGAACCATGGCATTAAGAAAACAAAAGGCTTATTGCAAACGTTCAGAACAAGAAGCTACGAACATAAATAAGAAGCTAAGAAATAAAAATTGCGGAAAGTAAAATGAATATATACAAGAGGGGATTTAATAGAATATACAATAGATGGGATGAATATGTACAATGTAACATAACTTTATATACAGACCCAAAGTAAAATAAAAGTACGAGAAATGTAACGAAATGTTAAAATTATATACAAACCAAAGATGAAAAATAAAGAAAGCATAAAAACTGTCAAATATATACAATAATCCAAATCCATAAAAGTAGGGCCTACCCCCTCAAATGAAAGCTGGCATTGTCCCCAATGCCAACTAAACCAAATAAGCACCAAAAAGAAAAGGGGAAAAGGATATAAAGACTCCATATGGCCCGTCTTTCTGCATGGGATCCTAAGTGGTCCCTGGGTCCTCAATATGCTCGGGAACCTCAGACTGGTTCCCTATGGCCTGCTGCTCTACTGCTGGGACCTAGGCCTGGACCTGGACAGGCTCCTGAGGTGCATCATGTGGCTGACTGGAGGAGGTCTCTCGTGGGTCTGCCAACTGGATGACTGCATCATTTGCTTGGGGAATCATCCTCTTCCTCTTGGGAGGCCTCTAGGACTACTCAGGTTGGGGATGAGCTGCTGGTACCTAGTCCTGTAGCAATAAGTCCAAAGGCAGATGATCTGCCTTCATCCTGTCAACCTCAGCCCTCAGCTCCTTTACGGACTCCTTGGAAGCCCGCGTCTTCCTCAACTTTTTGTGCTCTTTAGCAAGCTCCTTAAGAACCTTGTTGTGTGAATCAACAGCATCCGTGAGCACTTTTTGGGTGTCAAGGATTTTCTTCTGGTTGGCCAGAATCTCCTTCAGGGCATCCTTGATAGACTACGAGACCTACGGAAGTTCCGACTGAGCTTCCACTATACTAGTAAGTATAGACAACTTGGATGAAGCTGTCTGCATCCAGTTGTTGATGCTGAGAAGAGCTTGGCTCAATTGGTGTGCAGTCACTGGGTAGGCTTGGGAAGAGGGTATCTCGGGATCTGCTAAAGTGGATGGACCCGGAGGAATGTCTGCGGAGGTGGAGGCAGGCTTAGTAGGAGCCACTACCACAACTGGCTCTTCAGACTGGCCAGTTGGAGTCGTAGTTGTTCCCTTGACGTTCTTGCTCTTTGGGTTGTCATCACCCTACATACTGTACCATGAGAACGGAGCCTTCGCTTTTACCTTTATATCAAATGGCCTCTTTTCAACTTTGAGGTCCCTGAAGTACATAGTCAAGAAGCTAGGGAAGGGGTAGTTTCTGTCATCCTTACTGACTACCTGTGTAATTACCCGAGATATTACCTTCCCGATATTAATCGGGTACCCCGCCATGATCGATGCCACCAAAACTGCCCGGTGAAGAGGGAGGGAGTTGTCATGAGTAGTGGGGTCCAATCTGCTGCATACAAATGTTTCCCACCCCTTGGTCTCGAAGTTTAAACTTCTTCTCAAAATATTTACGCTCGCATTCAACCAATCGGGGGTGGTTCCTGGGATTTCCAGATACTGTGCCAACCAGGGACAGACCTCCTCACCTAATTCCAACTTCGCCAAATACAGCGACTCATCCTCCTCATCAAAGCTGAGGTAATCATTTATTGTTTTTCCGTCAAAAAGCACATTCAAATTTCGCACTTTGGTCACTTTTGTGCCCTTTTTGATATGGGCAACATTAGCATAGAATTCCTTGACCAAGTGCTCATTTGCATCTACACACTCTCCCAAAAAATACTCCCAGCCAACTCTCTCCCTAAACTGCCTCCTCACATTGGGATTATGAGGTAATAAGTCTCTATCAACAAAGCTCCTCTCCGGGATAAACTTCCTCACCGTCCACCATTCCCTAAATTTGTGATAAGCTACCTCGCTCACAAACCGGTCTTGCCACACCTTCGGGTTTCTAGCTCATTCTTCCCCGCCAACCTGGGGCTCACCCCCTTCTCCTACTATCTCTTCTTCTCCTACTGCACCCTCTCGGGATAATGAAGCTGTGGGAGAGGTGAAGTATTCATCCCCACTACCTTCAGCTAAGCCCTCAGACGACCCAAGAGATACATTTACTGACGCTTAGGCAACGGGGGAAGGTGGAGGAGTGTCTCTTAGTCTTTTTCTCTCCGGCCAGTCAGGGATGTACTCTAGGATTGAGTCTGAAGATATATCCCGGGAGGGCTCGTATTCGTTCCCAGATTGGTCAATGTCCCTATCAGCAGCTTTAATCATCTTCCTTATGTTTTTAATGCTTTTTCAGGCTTGAACATTCAATCTTATCATTTTCTGTTTCCCTCCCCGAGAGGATTCTCCTCTGCCTGGTTGTTTAGAGCCCTTGCCTCTTTGTTTCACCATTGTCTGCAAACAACATCCATTAGGCTTGTTAGTATCAGTAGAAGTAATTAAGATCAGAATTGCAGAAAAAGAAAAGGTTGCAGATATTACACAGGCGGACCGCAAAAAATGTAGTGCGGCCACATAGAAGTCAATTCGGACTGCACAAAATGGCAATATGGTCCGCACAGAGGTGGGGTTCAAAATACCCACTCTCTGTATCCAGGCAATGCAGACGACACAAAATCGAGTACGGTCGTACTGGGACCAATGCGGACCGCAAAAAATGTAGTGCGGCCGCAGTCCCCAAATATAAGATTACAAACACTCATCAATGCGGTCCGCACAAAATGCCACTACGGACCGCACTAAGGCACCGCGGACCGCATAGAATCGATCGCGGTCCGCACTGAGTGCCCAGAAGCAACACTAACTTAGGGTTCAATGTATTTTTATTTAAGTCCAATTTTACACCTAAGAAAGGTTCCTATTGTTTGCACAATGTTTCTAACTACCTAATTCTACTTTAATCAAGAAATTAACTAACCTAATTTTACCAAATCAAAAGAAGTACGGGAAGAACAGAAGGGAAGAAAGAAAAACAAAAATTAAGAGCAATTAACAAAATTGAACAATTAAAAAGAAGTTAATGGTACCAGATGTGAGATGAACTGAAGGTAAACAAGTCCAAGCAGTTAATTACGAGCAAAAGGGAAGATGAACAGTGCTTCTATGAGTTCTGAGAGCAAAAGGGTCGAAAAGTGTAAAAGGAGGACCTCAAGCCCTATTTATAGAAAAAGGACCTGGGGCCCAGCTTAACAACCCAATGCGGACCGCACAAAATGGACTGCGGTCCGCACCATACAACATTTTTTCAAGTTTGAGAAGGTAACCCACTGCGGTCCACACAAAATGTCGTGCGGCCGCAGTGGTCCACTGCGGACCGCATAAAATGTAATGCGGCAGTGGTGGCAATCTTCAGAGAGCTGAACTTTTCGTCCTTCATCAGTACGATCTGCACTAAATGTAGTGTGTCCACATTGAAAACTTCAGAGACCTGAACACTTTTTCCACTATGTCCTGCACTGCACCAACACAATCCTATAGCATCTCATAACCAGTTAGTCCAAAAAGAAATCCTATACTACAATGAAAATCAAATAAAAGCAAGAAGAAAAACACATGGGTTGCCTCCCAAGAAGCGCCTAATTTAACGTCGCGGCACGACGCAGGTTAATATCATATCATTTGAGATGAAGAAGTGCCACTACGTGGTTGTCATCAATTTTTCCCAAGTAGTGCTTGACCCTATGCCCATTCGCTCTGAAAACTTCCTCATTTTTTTCTTTAAATCAAGTGCACCAAACGGGGTCACACACACCACTTCAAAAGGTCTACTCCATTTTGACTTAAGCTTTCCCGGAAATAGACGTAACTGAGAGTTGAACAAGAGAACCAAATCACCCACTTTGAACTCCTTGCTACGAGCATATTTATCGTGAAGGTACTTCATTTTTTCCTTGTACAAGGAAGAACTGGAGAAGGCATGGAATCGGAATTCATCAAGTTCATTAAGCTGCTCCATACGAAGATTGGCTGCAACATCCCATTCAAGATTTAGTTTCCTCAAAGCCCACATGTCCTTGTGTTCTAACTCGACCGGTAGATGGCAAGCTTTCCCAAACACCAACTGATATGGAAACATACCAATCGGAGTCTTGCAAGCAATCCTATACACCCATTGAGCGCCATCCAACTTCCTTAACCAATCGGTCCTATTAGTATTGACCGTCTTTGATAATATACTTTTGCTTTCCCTGTTGGAGACTTCAACTTGACCACTTGCTTGAGGATGATAGGGAGTAGAAACTTTGTGATTGACACCATACTTTGCAAGCAAAGTGTCAAAAGCTCTATTGCAAAAATGAGACCCCCCCATCACTTATGATTGCACGAGGAGTACCAAACCTTGTAAAAATGCTTTTCTTGAGAAATGCAACAACACTCCAGGCCTCATTGTTGGGCAAAGCCACGGCTTCAATCCACTTTGAAACATAGTCCACCGCCACAAGAATGTATGTATTCCCACACGAGCTAACAAATGGGCCCATAAAATCAATACCCCATACATCAAAAATATCAACCTCAAGAATGGTATTGAGAGGCATCTCATCTTTCTTTGGAATTCCACCCCCTCTTTGACATTCATCACACCTCTTCACTAGTTCGCTTGCATCTTTGTACAAAGTTGGCCAATAAAACCCACAACTAAGAACTTTGGAAGCCGTCCTCGCCCCGCCATGATGGCCACCATAGGGAGAGGAATTACAAGCCTCTAAGATACTCAACTGCTCTTCCTCCAGGACACACCTTCGGATCATACCATCTGTACAAATCTTGAACAAGTATGGCTCATCCCAATAGAAATCCAAACTATCCCTCTTGAGCTTCTTCCTTTGGTTAGAAGAGAGCTCACATGAGATTATACCGGTCACAAGAAAATTAGCAACATCCGCAAACCATGGCATACCATTCATCAACACTGAAAGGAGTTCTTCGTAGGGAAATGAATCATTGATCTCTAGGCCATCACGAGGCCACCCCTCCTCTTCCAAGCGGGACAAGTGGTCCGCCACTTGGTTCTCACTACACTTCCGGTCCACAATCTCCAAATCAAACTCTTGAAGTAACAAGACCCACCGCAACAGTCTAGCTTTTGGAGTCCTTTTTCATCATCAAGTACCGGAGTGCGGCATGGTCGGTATGGATTATGACCTTGGCACCCATGAGATACAACCAAAATTTCTCCATTGCGAACACAATAGCCAAAAGTTCTTTCTCGGTCACCGTGTAGTTCACTTGAGCATCATTCATTGTGTTGCTCGCATAGTACACCGGATGAAACATTTTGTTCACTCTTTGACCCAAAACCGCCCCAACCGCAACATCGCTCGTATCACACATGAGCTCAAAGGGCAAACTCCAATTAGGTGCGGTAATGATAGGAGTGGTGGTCAATTTATGCTTGAGAAGTTCAAAGGCTTGCATACATTTTCATCAAACACGAACTTAGCATCTTTTTCCAACAACTTGCACAATGGATTCCCCACCTTCGAAAAGTCTTTAATAAATCTCCGGTAGAACCCCGCATGCCCAAAAAAACTTCGGACTCCCTTGACAGATGTAGGGGGAGGGAGCCTTGAAATCACATCAATTTTTGCTTTGTCTACCTCAATACCATGCTTTGAAATTTTATGCCCAAGAATTATGCCCTCTTCCACCATAAAGTGGCATTTCTCCCAATTGAGAACAAGATTAGTTTCTTCACAACAGGTCAAAACTCTATCAAGATTCTTCAAGCATTCATCAAATTAGTCTCCCACAATACTAAAGTCGTCCATGAACACCTCTAAAATGTCTTCCACTATATCAGTGAAAATCGCTATCATACACCGCTGAAATGTAGCCGGTGCATTACACAATCCAAAAGGCGTCCTAGAGAAAGCAAAGGTGCCATATGGACAAGTGAATGTGGTCTTCTCCTGATCTTCCGGAGCAATCAAGATTTGGTTGTACCCAGAATACCCATCCAAGAAATAGTAGAAGGCACGCCCAGCAAGTCGGTCCGAGATCTGATCAAGAAAAGGCAATGGAAAGTGATCCTTGCGGGTCACTTTATTCAACTTGCGGTAATCCATGCATACCCTCCAACCGATGGCGGTTCTGGTAGGAATCAACTCATTTTGTGAATTTGCAACCACGGTCATGCCACCCTTATTTGGTACATATTGCACCGATAAAGTTCACGAGCTATCAGAGATGGGGTACACAACCTCGGCATCCAACCACTTGATCACCTCCTTTTTCACAACTTCTTGCATTTCCTCATTCAACCTCCTTTGATGCTCCAAAGAGGTCTTTGCATCATCTTCCAGAATAATCTTGTGCCTACAGAATGCGGGGCTTATCCCCCGAATATCAGCTAAAGTCCATCCAATTACTTTTTTCCACTTTTGAAGCACCGCCAATATGGCATCAACCTACATGTTAGTAAGACAACAGGAAATAATAACTGGCAAAAGTAGAATTTGAGCCTAAGAACTCATACCTGAGGTGTGGAGGCAGCGGTTTCAACTCCAACATCGGAGGCTCCTCTATTGAAAGTTTTGTTGGTGGAGTCTTCCTATTTTCAAGGTCCAAAGATAATTTCCTAGGCTCATAACAGTAAGATCCCATTCCATGTAAAGCATTCACGCACTCCACTCGGCCCTCATTATCATTGATATCAAGATTCAGCAATACGGCCTCCAATTAATCCTCCATATTAATCATTGCACTAGTGTCATAAACTATCACTGTTGTGACGAGGTCCACAAAAGAGCACACCTTGATACTGTTGGGCTGCTTCATTGATTTGCAAACATGAAAGACCACTTTTTCATCACCCACCCGGAAGGTGAGTTCCCCTGCTTCCACATCAACTAAGGTCTTCCCCATAGCAAGGAAAGGTCTCCCCAATATGATAGGAACTTCATAATCCACCTCACAATCCAAGATCACAAAATTAGCTGGCAAGATAAATTTGTCCACCCGGACAAGCACATCATCAATAATACCCAATGGTCTCTTCATCGTTCTATCCGTCATTTATAATCTCATGGAAGTCGGCCTAGGTTGCCCAATACCCAAGGTTTTGAATACTGAGTAAGGCATCAAATTGATACTATCCCCCAAATCACATAGAGCCTTAGCAAAATCTGCACTCCCAATGGTTCAAGTAATGGTGAAAGCACCGGGATCTTCAAGCTTCGGGGCTATTGAATGCACTATAGAACTAACCTGGTGAGTCATCTTTATAGTTTCACAATCTATAGAATGCTTCTTTGTAACCAAGTCCTGCATGAATTTAGCATAGCCTGGCATTTGTTCAAGATCCTCCACCAAAGGCACATTAATGGATAAGCTCTTTATCATGTCAATGAACTTTTTAAACTGAGTCTCATTTTTTTGCTTTGCGAGCCTTTGAAGATAAAGTGGAGGTGTCCTTGGCAAAGGAGCCTAGGCTTTAGGCATAACCGGCTCCGACATGTCTATTATGTGTTCGCTAGATGGGTTCACATCCTTTTGAGTTTCCACCTCGACATCTTGAATATCAATCCTCACTTCTTTATTCACATTTTCATCAATCACATTTTCAACTACCAAAGGAACTTCATCTTCTTGCAACTCAACATCATCATCCACAATTTGCTTTTGTTTGGAGGCATGCACATCACCGCCTCTCCCACTTCTAGTTGTTACCGCCATAACATGATTGTTCCCACCCTTCGGGTTCACTACCGTATCACTTGGCAGAGCACCCTTAGGGCGATTATTTAAAGACTGTGAGATTTGGCCTAACTGCACCTCCAAGATTTTGATAGAGGTATTGTGGGAAGCCAACTGAGCATCCGAGTCTGCATTCTTCTTCATTATCTGTTCGAACATCATTTCAATTCTACCCATATTATTGCTAGAATAACTAGAACCTTGAGATGGAAATGAGGGTGAATTGTTCGGTTGTTGGTACATTGGGGGCCTTTGAAAGCCTTGCCCCCGGTTTCCTTGGTTTCCATTGTTCCATCCACCTTGATTGTTATTACTATCACCATTGTTGTTATTACCATTCCAATTTCCTTGGTTGTTTTGATTGTTGTTCTGATTGCCCTAGTTGTTGTTTTGGTTGTTGTTCCCCCAATTACCAATGCCTTGTTGTTGATTGCCCCAATTGCCTTGGGGTCTCCATTGTTTTTGGTTGGAAGAATTGCCTCTTTGGCCTTGATAATTATTCACGTATTGCACCTCTTCACTTTGTTCATCATAAACATCATTTTGAAATCCACCACAATTATTGTCAAATTGCTTAGAATTTCCTTGGTTCTGTTGAACTCTTTGTCTTCTTTTGTTGACAAGCATGTTAACACCCTCCATGGCATTCACTTGGCGAGGATTTTGAACTTGTTGCAATTGTGTCTTTGCTAGTTGGTTCATTGTAGTTGTCAACTCAGTTATAGCCTGCCCATGATCATGTAATTCCTTGTGCAAATGAATAACCGTGGGGTCACTCTGGGGCACATTGGATCTACTTTGCCAAGCGGAAGAAGTGTCAGCCATCTCGTCAAGAATGTCACAAGCCTCATCATAAGACAGCTTCATGAAGTTGCTCCCAGCAAGTTGGTTCACTATGCATTAGTTTGTGGTGTTGATACCCCGGTAGAAAGTCTGTTGGATCGTCGCCCTGGTCATATCATTGTTGGGGCATTCCTTCACCATTGTTTTATAACGCTCCCAAATTTCATGCAAAGGTTCTGTGGGCTCTTGCTTGAACGCCAAGATCTCATCTTTCAATGTAGCCATATGCCCCGGTGAGAAACATTTTGCAATGAACTTATCCACCAACTCATCCCAAGTAGTGATGGAATGGTTAGGAAGTCACCCAAGCTAATCAAGTGCTTTCCCTCTAAGTGAAAATGGGAAGAGTCTCAACCACAGAGAATCTCGGACACGTTAGTTTGCTTACTCCCCCAACATGTATCCACGAACCCCTTAAGATATTTGTAATCATTTTGATCTGTAGCGCCCGTGAAATACCCACGCTGCTCTAGCAAAGTCAGCATCACATTGGTTATTTGAAAATTGTTTGCCCGGATTCGAGGTAGGACAATAACACTTGCATAGCCTTGGTTCGGAAGCACTCTAGGAGCCACTCTTGGAGGTGGAGGAGGAGGGTCTGGAATATTGTCATTTGCATTAGCATTGGCCTGGCGGCCTCTGCGTTGTCCTTGAGGTACAAGAGGCACCTCATCATCTCCGACGTCATCTACCTCCTCCCCTGCAATCACCTTTCCAAGAGGGTCATTGGCGTTGTTGCTGCCATTTGGTACCTGAAGTTGTGACAGACACAAATTAGTAATAAAGAAGGAAAGAAGAACAATACACAAAACTAGTTAAATAGATAGCCAAAACTGTTAGCTCCCCGACAATGGCGCCATAAAGTTTATCAATGCCAACCCTATACTATTATTGAGTAGCGAGAGAGGTCAAAGCAGCTTTTACCCGATTAAGGTCAGGATCGATTTTCACAGGGAGCTAGATATTGGAGTCAGGTATCTATCTAAAGCGGAGTTGTGTATTTGCTCTTAATTGCACTTCTACATATTTTTGTGTTTTGATTTACTTCTAATTATATAAACTACAATGCGCAACTAAACTAGAATAAGCTAAGAGTAAACTAATGCGAGCTGTTCTAATGGTTAAAAGGCACTAGGGTAGTGACTTTAGCCTAGGTGGTCAATTGACGGATACTTGAGTCTAAGGCATGATTGACACATTTGGGGAGTATAATATAACCGTTGCACGATTCTACCCACTCTACATCTCTCGGTGGTTCGAGTAATTTTTCCCGAATTGACTTTCTCAAGACCAATTGGGTATGCACATTTGCACAAGCAATCAAGGTTCAAGTCGGGTATTACTATCTCTAGATTTAACCCTTTAATTTGGGCTATCAATCTCTTGAGTACGCTCCAATTCCTTGTTGGACCAATTTAGACTTAGGCTCTCTTTCTCAAGAAGAGCCAAAGTCAACTAAACACAAATTAGTGTTTGCAACCACTAATTCAGCAATTAAACATGAAATTAGTCCAAATATCAAACACCCATAGACAATCAAGCATCAAAACACAAGACTCATCAATTACTCACACTAGGGTCTAGCCACAACCCTAGCTTATGGGTCTAGCTACTCATAATTGAAGAAGAAAACAAAGAAAAAGATAAAGAAAAACTCATATTAATTAATTGCTAAGATAAACTAGAAGATTCAATGTTGAAATGAAACTAAAATTGCCAAAAATAGCTAAAGAAACAGAGGTCATGAGCGCAGCTCAGTACAAAAACTATTTGATGACCTAAAAATAGGAAAAGAAGCTATTTATACTAAGATGAAAAATCTGGACAAAAATACCCCTGCAGGGCTAGTGCGGACTGCACAAAATCACGAGCGGCCGTACTAGGGCTCTGAACATGAAAATCCAACTCTCTGAACTCGGGCAATGCGGACCACACAGAATCGAGTGCGGCCGCGGTGGCTTCTAGTACTGTCCGCATGAAATGGAGTGCGAACCGCATTGGCTTCAATCTCCAAACTGGCACTTCTATGATCCTTGGTTCTGCGGACGGCACTAAATCGAGTGCGGCCATAGTGACTCCAATGCGGACCGCATTAAATCTCATGCGGCCGCATTGCCTGTTGGCCTGGAAATCAACCTCTCTGAACCTCACTTGTGCGAACCGCACAAAATGGTGTGCGGCCGCATTGGGCCTGTTTTGCCTAAGCTTTGTCTTGTCTTGGTACTTGTGCAAGTTTCACTCTTTTTTGAGCTGATCTTTGACATCTTGTCACTTTGTTGATCAAACCTTCAATCAAGCACAACTTGTGAGCCTTTTGGGACAATTTTTGTACAAATTTCTAATCAAAACATAAGCAAGAAGGAGTATAAAATGTATCAAAATCCCTAGTTATCAGAAAGCAGTTAATAGGGGACCGGGGCGTTAATTCTTAAGATGACCGGCCGGGTCGTCATAATTTACAATTGATTTGACTTGGTAAATAAAAAATCCAACTAAAATCCGACTTATACGACAACAACAATAAACCCAGTGAAATTCCACACGTGAGGTTTGTGGAGGGTATTGTGTACGGAGACCTTATTCCTATCTTATGAAGGAAGAGAGCATATCAGCGATTGCCTTCGCCCCTATCTCTTAAAGCTACGGCATCCCACCGATCCCCGAATCGGCTCTGCTAGTTGGCTTTGTTGCTATCAAGGCATAACATTCTATGGACTCTTTCCCACGTCCAGAAATGGTATGCCAACAAACACCTTTTCTCCTTAGCTAACCAAAGTCTTCTGATGGCAATAACTGTGTTTTCCGTTAAAAGTAAAACGGTGTTCTCTCTACGCAGGTAGAACCCTACTCGTATTACCAAATCGGATATTTGGCATGAGTAGCCTACGAGCCCTTACTTGATGTCTGCGCTAACTTCCCTATAGCTGGTGAATCCTTTGAATCATAGGAATGGCAAAATCAGAGTGTCCAGGTTTGGTCATTCTCTTTCCCCTAAATGTTATTGTTGTGTTGACTCTACTGTGAACTCAAGCTTAAAATCTGTTGAGCATCTCTTTTGGAGTGGAAATTTCAGACTGACTTAATATGAGGTCGGCGCAAAGAGACTTTAATAAGAAATTACTTAAGTCAAGTTCTTGTGCTATATCTCGTTCGTGATCCCGCCCTGGGAATCACATCACTGCCTTTTGACTGAAGTTCTTAGAAGAGGGAATGCAAAAGAATTAGACTAGGGGCCTTATGCCAATCTTAATCCTTCCTTCACCCCGCCCTGGAATCACTGAACTCCCAAGACGTTATTTCTAATAGACCCTCAATCCGACTTATGTACTCCTTAAAAATTAAGAAAAAGACAAAATTTTGGGGTAATAAATAATGGTAAATGGCTCCCGTCAATGAATGAAAGTCGTTTTCTTATATTGGGCACGTGATAAAAGAACTTGGAAAAAAAGGCTTAAACAACTAGTCCACTTGCCCAGTGAGAAACTTCAAAGAAGCGCAAATACTATTCCTTAATTAATTCAGACATTGAAAGTTTAATGAACTCCTTTTTTCAGGTGCATGTATCTTCATGCTCCACTGTTGTCTCTCTTTTTCACTATATATACCCCAGTCCCTTCTTCTTTTTCAGAATTCTGACCCTTTTCCTCTTCAATAACACAACACTCAAAAAATCCAATTATAACAAACAAAATGTATCAACCCATTTCTACAGAATTCCCAGTATATCACCGGACTTCAAGTTTCAGTAGTCTCATGCCATGTTTGACGGATACTTGGGGTGACTTGCCGTTAAAAGTTGATGATTCCGAAGATATGGTAATTTATGGGCTCTTAAGTGACGCTTTAACTACCGGATGGACGCCGTTTAATTTAACGTCCACCGAAATAAAAGCCGAGCCGAGGGAAGAGATTGAGCCAGCTACGAGTCCTGTTCCTTCAGTGGCTCCACCCGCGGAGACTACGACGGCTCAAGCCGTCGTGCCCAAGGGAAGGCATTATAGGGGCGTCAGGCAAAGGCCGTGGGGGAAATTTGCGGCGGAAATAAGGGACCCAGCTAAAAATGGCGCACGGGTTTGGCTAGGGACTTATGAGACGGCTGAAGAAGCCGCGCTCGCTTATGATAAAGCAGCTTACAGGATGCGCGGCTCCAAGGCTCTATTGAATTTTCCGCATAGGATCGGCTTAAATGAGCCTGAACCGGTTAGGCTGACCGTTAAGAGACGATCACCTGAACCGGCTAGCTCGTCAATATCACCGGCTTCGGAAAATAGCTTGCCGAAGCGGAGGAGAAAAGCTGTAGCGGCTAAGCAAGCTGAATTGGAAGTGCAGAGCCGATCAAATGTAATGCAAGTTGGGTGCCAAATGGAACAATTTCCAGTTGGCGAGCAGCTATTAGTTAGTTAAGATATGAGCTAAGAACTCAATTGTTAAGTTTGGAGTGAATAGAAACAGCAAACTATTCCACTTTGCTTAGAGGTGGATAGAGGCAGACCCAGGATTTGAGCACAACGGGGGCATCATTATTTTTAACATAAATATATAAGCTAGTAGCGATAAAATTTAGCGTGCTAACTCCTTCAAAATTTAATGATTATGAGTCAGTGATCAAAAATATCTTTTAAAATATCAAAACTTTCTCAAATAAAATCAAGATTAAATATTCGTTAAGTAGTTCAAGCAGAGTCTCAATCGCCATCGCTAAATCGACGGAGGTATGCTACTTTGCCGAAGTGATTTTTGAAGGCACAAGCATTTTGGAGTTTTTTATCGCTCTTTTTAGGCGGAATTTTATTGAATTACTTATTTTAATACAAGTCAAGAAAATGATATGCTTATAAACTTAGTTATCATGATAAACTTAGAGAGAGACATATAAATTGGCTTCTTGCTAATGAAATATTTTATTCCTCTCTAATTTTCTTTAATATTTTTATGTCTCTCTCTGTTACCTTTTTTAAATTCTAGAAAAACGTTTCTCAAAAAAGTTTTTGACTATTTTATATTGAAGCTCTAAAGAACTAATCGTGGAGAGAAGCTTGGTTTGAGGCTTTTGAGAGAGAGATTTGAAGGGAGCAAAGCTAAATTAAATTTACTAAATGTACTTGTGCTAAAATATTTTTGAACTCAGAAAAGATTAAAAAAAAGAGAGAGAAAACCAAATTGAGCTTTAAATATAGAATACTAAACTACCTTGAATTCAAAGAGAAAAAAATAAAATGAAAAAGAGCATGCATTGCTGCTGCCACTAGGTCTTAAACCTTGGTCATCTTGAGAGAGAGGAGCAAATGCCACATGTTAAACCAGCCCAGCATCCAAACTTTTGTGTTTGAGGGGCACATCAAAATTATTTAGGGGTCCTTGATGTATATACAAATATATATACACGATTTTTACCGAAGTTAACGGGTTCCGGTGACCCCTCTAGTGACCATGTAGGTCCGCCCTTGGAGGTGGACCAAGGAGGCCATTTGGATTATGTCTCCATGGCGTGTAAAGTGTCACCTTTCAGTTTAAAAACAGTACTTATTTCTTGTCCTCACTTTGGATTTATTAAATGGATAATACTCGCTCTATTCCTATAATAATTGAGTAAAATGCCAAAAGGTCGTAAATAATAAAGGACGTTAGCACTATAGAATGACAACGAAAGTATATCTTCTTAATTGAGTGAAAATTAATTAAAACCAAAAAAGTTCATTATAGTAAAGGAATTAAGTTAGTATATATAAGTATTAGTATATAATTATAAGCAACTCGATAACCTGTTGTACTGCAAACAAGAGAGAGAATCTTAAATGGAGGAGAATATATCTTGAACAAGGAATATAACAAAACTAAAATTTAAAAAAAAAAGACACAGAAAAGACAAATCATTAGCATAAATGATGTCGTGCTATAATTCCATGTATTTTGACGTATTTACCCGACTTGCTTGGTATTTGTATACTAACTTGTGCGACAATTAAGATTAATAGAGTTTATTTTACGTGTATGAATGCTTAGACATGAAGTGGAGAAAAGTTATACAAAATGGTACCTCGAAACTACAAAATAGAGCAATAAAAGAAAACGTGCAAAGCAATGAAAAATCACAGTCCTATGCAGTGCAAGGCTTTGCCCAGGGCATTGTCATTGGCGCCTCTGATAGCGTCTCGCGGGGTAATGTTGGCGCCTTTGATGGCACCTCGTGGAGTAGTATTGGTGGAGCCTCTGACAATGCCTCGCGCCGATGATGCTTACCCTAGTCACGTTTATTTTCTCATTATGTTTGGACGTGTAGACTTCAACCCCACCATATAAATACCTTTTAAAGTTAGTTTTGGAAGGTTAGACATTATTGGAGAGGCAAAAGACTACGAAATACCCTGGAGCACGAATCACAAGAGTTTTTCTCTTCGTTCTTCTTGAATTTGTAGTTTAATGCTTTTTAATATAACTATGATTTCTTATACAATTATGAGTAGCTAAACTCTCCAATTTAGGATTTGATCGAACCTATTGGAGGATGATTTTTTACTAAGTTTAATATAAATTTGCCTATGATTTTTCTCTACTTGTCAACTACGTTTTCATTGTGGTTGATTGAAGAGCTCTCAATTGACTGTGCCTATTTAGTGTGTATTGATTGGAAAAGGGTACACATTTAGGTAGTTGTTGAACCATATCACTCCTAACGTATATGATGAATCAATACGAAAGGTTTAAAGGTGGGATTAGGAATAACGAAACCTTGGTACGATCATAGTGAGCGATAAACTAGTGTCAGCTAGTGTAGTTCGGAAGAATACGTCTAGTAAATTATGGTAGCTGCTCGGAAGAGAATTACGACACCCAAAGTACTCACGATTGGTAGAGAATACTTGGGCGAATTTATAGGAAACGCAGTGATGAGGATTCCGACAACAGGAAAAATCATAACCTAGACTCTTCCAATCTTGTCTACAACATTTGCTCTATTAGTTATAAATTACTGCATTTTAATTACTCTTCTCTTAGTTAGTGAACACTCAAATTATTGTTTAATATTTCTTAAGGTTGATTACTTGAATTCTTGTAGAACTAGTGATTGTGATTAGTAGTTTAATTCCCTATGAGATTTGATTCCGGACTTGTAAACCGGATTATATTTCAACGACTGCTAGACCACTTAGGAGGCATAGTTGGACATGATCAAATTTTGACGTCGTTGTCGGAGAATTAATGGTGTTATTAGTTACAACGAGCAGAATTTCTAGAATTCTTAGTTTTGTCAACTCTATTGATTTTAACTTTATTATATTGAAATTCTAATGTTTGTAGTCTTGTGTGTTACAGGTGCATACCTAGAAACTCCTCGAGAATTGGTGAATTATTTGAAGCATTAGGATCCTAAGAAAGTGTTCAAGGAATTAAATCGTGCAAACGGGAAAGAAACAACAACACCCAAGAGAACAAATTGAATGAGACATGGGCAACGTTTTGGACAATCAAAACAATCAAAACAATGGGGATGACCTGAACAATTAGGGTGTATCACCTCTTGTGCCAGAAGCAGCCTTGTATGATTGGGCACAACCCAATGCTGAAAATCTGGCAACCACAATTATAGTCCCTCATATACAAGAGGAATCATTTAAAATCACAAACAACATGCTACATCTGTTGCAGAACAAGGAACCATTCTCTAGGTCTTACATTGAAGATTCACAACTCCACTTGAAAAAATTTCAGTCAATTTGTTTCACTCAAAGGAAGCCGAATATGACACCGAAAACAACCAGACTGTTATTGTTTCCATTCTCAATGACTGGAGAGGCTCATACTTGGCTTAATTCGCTCCCCATAAACTCAATTACTACTTGGGAGGAATTAGTCAAGCAATTTTTGAACAAGTTCTACTCACTAAATAAGATTGCAGAGCAAGTTGACGAGGTATTGAGCTTCAGGCAGAAACTAGCTGAAACATTGCAAGAAACATGAGAAAGGTTAAAAGAGATGTTAGTTAAGTGTCCAGGTCATGGAATTCCTGATCAGATGCTGGGGCAAAGGTTCTACATGGGATTGGTAGACAACTTGATGTCCAATTTTGATGATTCAACAGGTGGAGCATTTTTGAGAAAATCATTCAGAGAGTGTAAGGTCTTACTTGATAAAAATGGCTCAAAAGTCGGGATGGATGACAAAAGACTCTACAATCACTCCTATAGTTCACTCGATAGCTCTAGACCCAAACAACTCTATAGATGAGACTATGACCACTCTGATGACACAAATGAGTATCCTCACTAAGAAGATTGATGAGTCGGGCCAAAAACAGGCGCATATAGTTGACACAACAAATGGAGGCTTATGCACATCATGCATTAACCAACCATATGTGTGCTCGTGGAGTGGTGAAAGTGACAATCAGAACTACCAAGAGAATATGAACTATGTGGGAAACTATGGAGGCTAGAGACAAGGGGGTCATAATTGGGGGCAGCAGAATCAGCAGTATAGACCACCACAGTAGCAGTACAATAACAATAACAATCTAGGAGCTATGCGACCATAGATTCAAGTCATGCCTTACCAAAGGCAATATGGATATAAATAACAAAATCAGCAGCTAGCTTATCAACAGCCTCAACAAAAATAGATAGAGAGAGAAGATGACGAGTTATCTAAAATTAAAGGAATGCTGCAACAACTGATTGATCCGCAAAAAAATGCAAGAGAAGGTTGAAGCACATGACTCAGCGATAAAATGCATTGAGGTTCAATTAGGGCAGACATCTATGGATTTAAATATTTGTCCCCAAGGGACGTAACCTGCGGACACACATGTAAATCCAAAAGATCAGGGGCCTGAAGCAACTGATGGCGGTAAGTCTAAAAAACGGTAGAGATCTTGATCTAGAGCAAGAAATTGCTCGTGAAAGCTGACCAACTGAGATACTTGTTCCAATACCAATTGAGGTAGATGAGTCAACTAAGCTAACACAAGTAAGAGTGCAGCTAGCCCATGAGGAACTAAGCAAAGAGAAAGAGGTTTGCAAAGGAGACTAAGAAAGTGCAAGAGAAGGCATTAGAAAAAGTGTCTGAGCAGGATCTAACTCAAGTCATAGGAAAGAAGCGACTGCCAGCACCCTTCTCGCAGAGGTTGGCCAGATATCAGAAGGATGAGCAATATAAAAAATTCATGGAGATGTTGAAGCAGATTCAGGTGAACATTCCACTGATTAATGCGTTGAGGGAGATGCCCCATTATGCAAAAATAATGAAGGACTTGATGTCTAGCAAGTTCGACTTTCAAGACTCATCAATTTTGACACTGACTTAGACATGTATTGCGGTCATAACAAGACCTATCATTGAGAAGCTATCCAACCCTGGGAGTTTCACAATTCCATGCACCATAGGCAGCTATGCTTTTGCCAAAACATTGTGTAATTTGGGGGCGAGCATAAACTTGATGCCCTTATCTATCTATAAAAGGTTAGGGATTGGAAGGACAAGACTCACATCCATGTTACTACAGCTAGCCAATCGAACGGTGAAGAGGCCATCAGGTATACTTGATGATGTACTTGTGCAGGTTAGAAAGTTTGTGTTTCCGATAGATTTTGTCATTCTGGACTGCCAAGTTGATGAAGAGATTCCCATAATTTTGGGAAGACCATTCTTGGCCACAAGGAGAACTCTGATTGGTTGTGAAACTGGGGAGCTAAAGATGAGACTAAACGATGAAGAAATAATGTTCAATGTACAGAAGTCTATGCAGTGACCCAGTGAGTTTGCTAATTTCTCTCTGATTGAAAATGTGATTCTCGAGGAGGAAGATGAGGCACTGAACGCAAAAGACCCCTAACAGCCTGCCTGATAAACTTAGAAGAGGTAGATAGTGAGGACTTAGCAGAGTTGGTTTTGTCCCTTGAAGGCCAAGGGTACTAGAAAAGAGAGATCGAATTCGAGCCTTTACAATTAGAAGAAAGAAAGACCTCTCCAGCTTTGCCATCAATTGAAGAGCCACCACAGTTGGAGCTAAAACCGTTACCATCTCACCTCAGGTATGCTTTCTCGGGACCTAGTTCAACATTGCCTGTTATCATCTCATATGTTTTGTTAGATGTGCATGTAGAACAACTTTTGCAGGTTCTGAAGGAGTGCAAGACTGCAATTGGGTAGACCCTTGCAGACATAAAGGGTATCAGCCCAACGTTTTATATGCATAAGATTCTACTGGAAGATGGGCAAAAACCTTCCAAAAACATCAAAGAAGGCTAAACCCCAAAATGAAAGAAGTGGTGATGAAATAAGTTATCAAGTGGTTAGATGCGGGAATCATCTTCTCCATCGGGTAAGCCCAATTCAGTGTGTGCCAAAGAAGGGCGGAATGACTGTAGTGCAAAATGAGAACAACAAGTTAATCTCAACAAGAACAGTCACGGGATGGCGAATCTGTATGGATTATTGAAGATTGAATAAGGCCACCCAAAAGACCATTTTTCGCTGTTATTTATTGATCAGATGTTAGATAGATTGGCGGGAAGGTCCCATTTTTTCTTCCCGGATGGATACTTGGGGTATAACTATATGTATATTGCCCCGGAGAATAGAGAGAAAACATCGTTCACCTATTCGCATGGCATTTATGCCTTTCAGAGAATGCCCTTTGGCCTATGCAACGCACCTGCCACATTCCAAAGGTGCATGATGGCCATCTTCATCGATATTGTAGAGGACATAATAGAGGTTTTCATGGATGACTTCTCAGTGGTGGGGAACTCTTTTAATGATTGCCCTATGAATTTGAAAAGAGTATTGAAGAGGTGTATAGAGACTAACCTGGTACTAAACTGGGAAAAATGTCATTTCATGGTACATGAGGGTATCGCTTGGGACACCTAGTGTCAAGTAAGGGCATTGAGGTGGACCGTGCTAAGGTTGATGGAATTGAGAAGTTGCCTCCACCCACTTCCGTCAAAGCCATAAGAAGTTTCCTTAGTCACGCCGGCTTCTACAGGCGATTTATAAAGGATTTTTCTAAAATTGCTAACCTGTTGTGTAACTTGCCTTAAAAAGATCATCCTTTGTGTTTTCTAATGACTGCAGGGTAGCTTTTGAGGAGTTGAAGAAGAGGCTGGAGACTGTACCAATTATAGTGGCACCTAATTGGGAGCAACCTTTTGAGCTAATGTGTGATACAAGCACCTATGTTGTGGGAGAAGTTCTTTGGCGGCGAAAAGATAAATTCATATATCCAATCTACTATGCAAGTAGGACATTGAGTGGTGCCCAACTAAATTACACAGAGACCGAAAAGGAGATGCTAGCAGTGGTGTTCGCATTTAACAAATTTAGGTCATACCTGATAGGCTCAAAGGTAATTATTTATATTGATCATGTTCCTCTCAGGTACCTAATTGAGAAGAAGGAGTTAAAGTTGTGCCTGATTCGATAGGTGCTACTATTGTAAAAATTTGAAATGGAAATCCGTGACCGAAAGGGAACGGTAAACCAAGTGTTGATCACTTATATATGCTGAAAAGGATTGTGGAGAATTTCTTGGATGAAAAACTATTAGCCACAAGCCTGGAGGTAGCGCCATGGTATGCAAACATTGCAAACTACCTGATGAGCGGTATTATTCCCTACGACCTTTCCTCTGTACAAAAGAAAAGGTTCTTCCGCGATTGTTGCATGTACTTTTGGGATTAGCCTTATCTGTTCAGAATTTGTGTTGATAACATGATCCAGAGATGTATCTCCGATATAGACCAATCTTCTATTTTGCATGCTTGTGACACATCCCCATATGGTGGCCATTTCGGGAGAGTAAGGACAACTGGTAAAGTATTGGAGTCGGGCTTCTACTGGTCGATAAATGCCAATAAACCAAGAATATTTCCAGCCGACATAAGATGCCCATGAACCCAATCCAGGAGGTGGAAGTATTTGATGTATAGGGAATCGATTTCATGGGGCCTTTTCTCAGCTTATATGGCAACAAGTGCATACTCGTAGCTGTGGACTATGTGTCAAAATGGGTGAAAGCTGTTGCACTCCCTACAAATGATGCAAACGGGGTAATTGATTTTTGAGAAAGAATATATTCACCCGATTTGGCACTCCAACGGCAATAATCAGTGATGGAGGCACTCACTTCTACAACCGAGCCTTTGCAAAGTTGTTAGAAAAATATGGTGTTCGCCACAAGGTTGCCACCCCATATTACCCACAAACAAGTGGGCAATGGAGGTTTCGAATAGAGAAATAAATAGTGTTTTGACAAAGACCGTGAATGCTACAAAGACAAATCATTAGCATAAATGTCGTTCTATAATTCCGTATATTTTGATGTATTTGCTCTACTTGCTTGTTGTTTGGATGCTAATTTGTACGACAATTGACCTTAATAAAGTTTATTTTATGTATAGGAATGCTTGGACATGAAGTGGAGAAAAGTTGCACGAAATGGTTCTTTGAAACTACAAAATGGAGCAATAAAAGAGGACGTGAAAGGCAATGAAAAGTCAAAACCTTAGACAGTACGAAGCTTTGTCGAGGACATTATCATTGGCGCCTCTAATAGCGCCTTGCGGGGTAATGTTGGCGCCTCGCTGAGTAATGTTGGCGCCTCTGGCAATGCACCGCGCTGACAATGCTTATCCGAGTCACTTTTATTTCCTCATTATGTTTGAATGTACAGACCTCATCCCCACCATATAAACACCTCTTAAGGTTAGTTTTTGGAGGGTTAGACATTATTGGAGAGGCAAAAGACTATGGAACACTCTGGAGCACGAATCACAAGAGTTTTTCTCTCCGTTCTTCTTAAATTTGTAGTTTAATGCTTTTAAATATTACTATGATTATTTATACAATTATGAGTAACTAAAATCTCCAATCTAGGCTTTGATAAAACCTATTGGAAGATGATTTTCTACTACGTTTAATACAAATTTGCCTTTGATTTTTCTCTACTTGTTCAACTACGTTTTCATAGTGATTGATTGAAGAGCTTTCAATTGACTATGCCTATTTAGTGCGTATTGCTTGGAAAGGGGTACTCATTTAGATAGTTGTTGAATCACATCACTCGTAACATCTATGAGGAATAAATACGAAAGGTTTAAAGTTGGGATTAGGAGTAATGAAACCTTGGTGCGATCATAGAGAGCGGTAAACTAGTGTCAGCTAGCGTAGTTCGAGAGAATACATCTAGTAAATTGTGGTAGCTGCTCGGAAGGAAATTACGACGCCCAAAATACTCACGATCGGTAGACAATACTTAGGCGAATTTATAGGAAACGTAGCGGTGAGGATTCCGACAATATGGGAAAGCATAATCCTGGACTCTTCCAATCTTGTCTATTACATTTGCTCTGTTCGTTATAAATTACTGCATTTTAATTACTCTTCTATTAGTTAGTGAATACTCAAATCGTTATTTAATAGTTATGAAGATTGATTACTTGAATTCTTGTTGAACTGGTGGTTGTGATTAGTAGGTTAATTCCCTATGGGATTCGACTCCGGACTTGTAAACTAGATTATATTTTAATAACTTCTAGACCTCTTAGGAGGCATAGCTGTGCGTGATCAATAAACGTTTTTTAACTCGTCATTTCTATTATCTGGAGAAGGAGAATTCGATTTACATTCTTTTTACATGTTGATCTCTAAATACGGATTTCAATTTAAAGATCATTTATTAATAATTTGGTTATATATATATATATATATATATATATTTCCTTGCTCATGTATCCTAATGTGATGACCCTAAAGGTCATCTTTTATTTTAGAAGTCAAATTTGCCTCTTGAAGCCTTGAAAACCTCTTTTTGTCTCACTTCGATTTGTGTGCGCAGTTCGGGCGCATTTTCAAAAAGCTTTTATGTGAAATTTAAGAGAAATAATGAAATTGGACTTTAAATTTGATTAAAATTGACTTTGATCAACATTCTTAGTAAACGGACCCGGACCCGTGATCGGAAAGTCTCGTAGGGTCCATAGTAAAATATGGGCATATGCCCGGAATCAAATTCCGAGGTCTCAAGCCCGAGAAAAGAATTTTTAAAGAAAATTGTTTGCTGGAAAATATAAAGGCTTTTTGAAGTGAAATGATGCATTTTCTTGATGGTATCGGGCCCGTATTTTGGTTTCGGAGTTCGATACAGGTTTGAACTAATAATTAAGTTGAATCTTTGAAATTTGGTAAAGATTGGAATTGGTTTGGTATAAATCGAACGTATAGTTGAGAAAATGAAAATTTTGGTGGTCTTGAGTAGTTTTATGAATTTGAGGTTGAATTCATAGTTGTTGATGTAATTTTGATGATTTGATTGCACGAGCAAGTCCGTATGATATTTTTAGACTTGCATGCATGTTTGGTTTGGAGCCCCGAGGGCTCGGACGAGTTTTGGATGCGCTACGGGGTGAAGTGGACTTAGGAAATTGCAGCTGGTATTTGGTATTTTTGCCCAGGTCTCTGATCTCGCAATTGAGAGATCAGGCTTCGCAAATGTAAAGTCCTCAGGCTTGGGAAATGCAACCCAGACGTCGCAATTGCGAACCAAGCCTGGGCAGGCCATTCTCGCAAATGCGACATTTTGGTCGCAAATGCGAAAGGGGCAGGGGTCGCAAATGAGACTATTCCTTCGCAAATGCGAAGCTGACAGGATTTCAAAAGGTTCACAATTGCGAACCCCTGGTCGCAATTGCGACAATTGAGACTTGTTAAGTGGGATTTTGACGGGATTCTTCTCATTTTTCAAGCTTTTTCAAACCCTAAAACATTTTGGGTGATTTCCCAAAGAAAGATTGTTCTCCACATCATTTGTAAGTCATTTCTAACTCATTTCTTTCAATCTAATCAATCTTTTTACATAATTTCATTTCAAAATCAAGGAATTGTCATAGAAAATTGAGAGATTTTTGGTAGAATTTAGGATTTTTAAATTTTGGAGATCTGGACCTCGATTTGAGGTCCGATTTCAAAACTAATTATATATTTGAGTTTGTGGATGAATGGGTGATCGGGTTTTTGGTTCGAACTTCGGTTTTTGACCAAGTGGGTCCGGGGTCGATTTTTGACTTTTTGCGAAAGTCATTAGAAAACCTATTTTCATGCATTATAATTGGTCTATTTAGCATTTATTGACATCGTTAAGTAAATTGTGACTAGATACAAGCGAATTGGAAGTGGAATCGAGAGGTAAGACGATAGTTGAGGCTTGATAGTGTTCGTGCATTGAGGTAAGTATTTGGTCTAACCTTAGCTTGAGGGAATATGAGTTGTGGTCTTATTTGCTATGTGTTAAGTGTTGAGTACGACGTATAGGTGTGGTGACGAGCATCTATACGTTGGTATCAAGCATGCTTGTGAGTCTTATGCTATGATTGTTGTGACTCCGTTATGTATTGTTCATGCTTAATATGATGATTTTAAATGTTGAACAAGGCTTATGAAAGTATTCTTGATAATTGACCATTGTGGAGCATTGGCTCAAGTTGAGACTTAGGTTGTGAAATGATTGTGGAAACGAGATGAGATATATTGTTGTTTCCTTTGCCGGGATGTTATCGTTTATGATATTATTTCCCTTGCCGGGATGTTATTGCTTATGATATTATTTCTCTTGCCGGGATATTATTGTTATACTATTGTTCCCTTGCCGGGATTCTTTTGTGATTGATGTTGATTTGTATATGGGGATCGGGTTGCATGCCGCAACAATATTATATGGGGTCGAGTTGCACGCTGCAACAAGGAGTAATAAAGGTGGACAGGTGGGGTCAGGTTGCATGCCGCAACATCATTATATGGTTTGGATCGGGTTGCACGCCGCAACAGTATTATATGATTGGGATCGGGTTGTACGCCGCAATAGTATTATATGATTGGGATCGGGTTGCACGCCGCAACAAGAAAGAATAAAAGTGAATATTGATTCGTTATTGTTATTCCTTATTCTTGTTGATATGAAATTATGGTGTTCTTTATGCTTCTCTACTGAAATTCTGTTAGTACTTGATATTCCCCGCAGCATGTTCCATCTTCCAATCTTTAACTGCTAGTTTATGTTATCATTATTGTCGTATATGATTTAATCGCACAAGTTTATTATGTAGTCTTGTCCTAGCCTCGTCACTACTTCGCCGAGGTTAGGCTCGACACTTACCAGCATATGGGGTCGGTTGTGCTGATACTACACTCTGCACTGTGTGCAGATCCCAGTACTAGAGCTTTTGGACCATAGCGAGGTTGCTGCCTTCAGCCCAGCGGAGACCCGAGGTAGTCCTGCAGATGTCCGCAGGCCTTAGCGTCCCCTTCTTTCCTTTCCATTTTGTTTTTATTTATTTCAGAGACAGACCTGTATTTTTCTATTCATACCACTATTTGTAGTATTCGTAGATGGTTTGTGACATTGTGACACCAGTTTTGGTAGAGTGGTATTTTGGATTTTCGTACTAGTATTTAGTTAAGTTATCAGATTTCGTCTTTCACATTTCTTTTATTATTATTATTATTCCGCTGTTGATCACATGTTAATTTAAAATAGTTAAAAGGTTAAGGAAAAAGAGTAATAAAATCTGTAACATTCGACTTGCCTAGCTTTCATGAGTAGGCGCCATTACGACTCTCGAGGGTGGGAAATCCGGATCGTGACACCTGACTTCTATCACGTTGAACACCCAAATTTGCAAGGACTTTCTTTGTTCTCCCACCCGCAAATCAAATGTGTAATTTTAACTGACCTGATAATGTAAAAGAAATTTACACTATATATACATAAAACTTAAACTCTTTTTCCATCGTCTAAATTCAAGTAGTACAGCTTTTGCATCATAATCCACCCCTAATATACCAAATTTAATTTAATTGAATTACCGTTACTAGAACAAGAGTTTTGTTCCTTGGGTTTCTTTTCTATATAATTTCTAAGAGATGCTTGTTTATTCCAATAAGCCTTGATCTGGTGGATACTGAGGAAGAAGTGCTAAGAGAAAAGGACTTTGAGGACTAGGAGTGGCAAACAGGCGGGTTGGGTCGAAAACGGGTAATATATAAACGGATAAATTATCCGATCTAACTCATATTTAATACGGATAAAAAATGGGCTAACCGGCGGATAATATGAATATCCATATTATCCATGACTTCTTGGATATGATCACCTTTGGGAGAATTCCTAGTCTCCCAAACTTGAGGAACCCCCAATTTGAAGCTTTACAAATATAAAAGTTAAACTCATTAGTTATCCATTGGTTATCCATTTTCTAAATGGATAATAGAGTTCTTATCCATATTTGACCCAATTTTAAAAAGTTTATTATCCAACCCATTTTTTAATGAATAATATGAGTGAATAACTGTTTTCTTTTAACCATTTTGCTACCACTACTGAGGACCATCTAACTGTGAATTTGTGTTCAAATTATGTTATTATATATAGTTCCTACAAATGTTTGCTAAAAAGTATAGGACGTAAAAAGTTCACCAATTGGTACCGTATTAATATTGTAAATACGAAAAGTAAAATAAAATCACTTGATGTGGTTGTTGGGGTCGAAAAAATAACAAGGCGTCATGTGAAAGTTAACAATGTAAACCTTGAACGATAAACGAGATGACAAAAGAAACATATACTAAGCTAGGCATAATAATTTAACATGATTTGATCAATTAACTTACATATGAGAAAACTAATATAAAAAGAAAAAAAACTATTGAGAGAAAATCTCCTCCTAAACAAGGCTCTCTTAAGGACTGCATTGTGGATGCTATTTTTTTGTCGTATGAAGGAAGGTCTTGCAATTTATAGAGGCCACAACATTTTCCTCCAAGAAAGAAATCTGTTAAATATGGAAGACATCTATAGTTTCCTTTAAGGAAAAGTAAAACAATTATGGTTAATATTCTACTATTCCTTAAAGTAAAAGAATAAATTCAACTAAGGTAAAAAATCAGGACAAATTCCTAACAATTCTCCCCTTTGATCTGAATTTTCTTGACAATGCTTGATCCGCCTTCTTCACATATTCTTCGTCACTGCTGCTTGAGATAGTTAAAAATAGGTATGAGTTAAAAATTGAAGTCTCATGCATTAAAGATGAGCACCGGTTAAAAATATAGACCCCTGCATTAAACGTGAACAGGGTCAAAAGTAGAGTCGGGCCTACGTTAATAGTAGATAGGGTTAAAAGTGGAGCCCATGCATTAAAAGTAAGCAAGAGCTAAAAATATATTCCATAAGCATGGGTTAACAATGGCTTTTGTTTTAAAGATGCAACAGCAGATATGTTGAAAATATGGTTAAATTTATTTTTAAAGATGCAATAACAGATATGTTGAAAATATGATTAAAAAATTTTCTCCACATATAGTACCCTGGACAGTTTTTTATTGTTGATAAAAATCTTCATCATCATCAAATTGTCCTTGCTTGATTTGAACTCGCGTTGGACCTGTCTTCAACCTTGCTTCACCATTAGCTCTGATATCATTTGTTGAGGTCCAAAATAACAAAGCGTCATGCGGAAGCTAACAATACAAATCTTAAATGATAAATGAGACGACAAAAAGAAACATATACTAAACTAGGCATAATAATTTAACATAATTTGGTCAATTGACCTACATATGAAAAAAAACAAATATTAAAGGAAAAAAAATTATTGAGAGAAAAATATCCTCCTAAACAAGACTCTTTTAAGAACTACTTTGTGAATGCTATTTTTTGTTTGTTGTGTGAAGGAAGGTCTCTATTTATAGAGGCCATAACTTTTTCCTCTAAGAAAGAAATCCGTCGAATATGGAAGAGATCTATATTTTCCTTTAAGGAAAAGTAAAACAATTATGGTTAATATTCTACTATTCCTTCAAGTAAAAATAAATAAATTCAATTAAGGTAAAAAATTTGGACAAATTCCTAACAATGGTTGGTTGGTGCTTCTATAATTCTGTGATTTCTGTCTTGGGTGCATTCTCTTTGTGTTTGTTCTTTCATTGCTTCCTTTTCGTGAGTTATAAAAATTGCAGAGCCATATTACAAGTGAAAGAGTAAGAGATTACAATTCAAATAACGGTTTATGGAACAGCCTACTAATTTTGAGATATACAACTCATACAAATTAAAGAAAAAGTAAATGGGAACTTCCGATTTCTTTGTAAAATACCTTTTTCTTACCTAACCATTAGACTAGGCAAAAATGCAGAATAGGTTTCACCATCACATTTCCAACAATTATTTATGAATAAATTGAGTTAATTGTTTTTTTTTAACTGGAAAAAGATACTTATGTTATATCATAACATAATAGGGCTAGAGTCTGTTAACATTGTCATTAGTACATATGCCTTCATAACCTAACATTATGCCTCGTAAGGCACTATCATTCTCAAGAGCAGCCATACGACCACATTGGTCACTAGAACAGTTCCTAGCATATATATACCCAACCTAATCCTTGTCATATATATATCTACAACAAATTCAAGTGGCAAAATAAAAGTACATAATTTATTGTAGCTAGTTTGCGTTAATGTTGCATTTGCCAAAAGATGTGCCACCATATTCCCTTCGCGGAAGCTATGCTTCAATGATATTGTCCCCTGCCTTGATGCCTCCTCCATTAATAACATGCATTCGTAAATTAAGTTATTGTTAGTAGGGTAATCTTCACTAATGAGGCGTATGGCCTCTGTGGCGTCAGTTTCAACTTCTATTGGGAATGTGTGCTCCATGATAATTAATTGTAATGCATGTCGAAGAGCTTGGAGTTCTGTTTGTATTGGTGAGGTTGCTTGGATTTTCTTAAAAAATTCTGTCTTCCATGTCCCCTTGTAGTCACGAACTACTCTACTGATGCTCCCTTCCAAATAGTTGCTTTTGAATGCACCATCTATATTTACCTTGAACCAACCTTTCAGTGGCCGCTCCCATTTGACATCAATCCGTTTGACATTATTGTAAGTAGTGTTGTTGCTTGTAAGCAATGTGTATTCAATTGTTTGATCAATAATTTTTTTAACAAAGATGTGAGAGATTTGGTTGTTGGTGTTATTATGGTTTCTATTGTTCCAAATGCCCCAAAGACCAAATGATAGCACATCTTTCCAAGCTACATGTGCCAAAGAAATATTTGGAGTTGTGTTTAGTAGTAGTTCCAACCAGTCATTAGCCGTCCCATTATTGTTAATGGACACTCCTAAGGTTTGCCATAAAGTCCGAGCTATGTGGCATTCCCAGAAGATGTGGTATATGGATTCATTGTTGGCCTTACATATTGGGCATGTTGGATCAATATTAATACCAATTTTAGCAAGGTAGTCTCTTGTTGGAAGTCTCTTATGGTAGAGTTTCCAAATGAAAAACTTAATCTTTTTAGGGCAATGTAGCTCCCAAATCCACTTAAAGGTGTGTGTATGGGATTTTTGGTCATCTATTAGCTTATAAGAAGAGGATGTTGTGAATATACCACTAGGGTTAAGACTCCAAATGAGATCGTTTGGGTGATTACTTTGTTAATCTCGATCGAGTGCATGTATACTGTTTGTGACTAGTTGAGGGAGATTAAAAGAAATTTTTTCTAAGTCCCAACCCTGGTTATCCCAGATATCATTAATAGTTAACTTGTCCTCATTTTTATTCAAAGGGACTGAAATAACATTACGAAGACTTTCAATATTTGGAATCCAATTTGCGTCCCAAATATTCATATGGGAATGTCTATTTACTGGCCACCTAATGCCCTTATGGCATATAGTCCAACCCGTTAGGATGATTTTTCAAGTGATTGAGGAGCCATTTATTCTCTTGCTTTTTCCATAAATGCTAATGAGTATTTTAGCCCATAAGGAGTTTGTATTAGTAAGGATTCTCCGTGTCAAGCCTGTTAGGAGGGCTAGGTTTTTTGATTTAGCTTTCTTGATTCCCAAACCTCCATTAAGCTTAGTGTTTGTGACTGTATTCCAGCCAATTAGATGTAGTTTCTTCTTAACCCTCGTAGTTCCCCATAGGAAGTCTCTCTGTATCTTGTCTATTTCTTGAAGTGTTTTTGTGGGTAGGAGGCTTATTTGCATAAGGTGGTTTGGCAGTGTATTTACAGTAGAGGTTATTAAGGTGCACCTCCCGCCATGCTAAGCCACTTAGCATTCCAGGTGTTTAATCTAGCACACATTTTATCCAGTAATGGTTGGCAATCCTTATGCCTATGGTAGTTGTTTAACATTGGAAACCCTAGGTAATTACCAAAAGTATTACTGATGGTAATCCCAAGCATGTTGGTAGCCATGTCCTTTGTGTGTTTATTGCAACGCCTAGAGATGACCAATTTAGATTTGCCTTTATTGATGTTTAGGCCGGATACATTACTAAAATCCTCCATGCATCTGTTAATAGTGTTAAAAGTTTTCTGCTTAGTGTAACGACTCGACCGGTTGTTTTTAGAATTTACGCCCCGAACCCCTATTAACTGCTTTCCCCAAGTTTATTTCTGCTAATGTGATTTATCGGGATGCTCGGTTTTGAGTTTCGAGGAGTTTTGGGACACTTAGTCCTTAAATGAGAGCTTAAGTGTTAGAAAGTTGACCGAAGTCGGAATAGTGGGGAGACAGCCTCAAAATTTAAATCTGACGGTTCTGTTAGCTCCGTTAGGTGAATTTGGGGTTGGGAGCGTGTTCGGAATGTGTTTTGGAGGTCCGTAGCTAATTTAGGCTTGAAATGACGAAGTTTGAATTTTTGAAATTTCCGGTCCGATAGAGAGATTTTGATCCGAGAATCGGAATGGAATTCTGGAACTTTCAGTAGCTCCGTCATGTCATTTGGGATGTGTCTGCAAAATTTCAGGTCATTCGGACGAGATTTGATACAGGTTTTGATCGAAAACATAATTTAAGAGTTCTTGGAGTTCTTAGGCTTGAATCCTATGTGAAATTGGTGATTTGATGTTATTATAAGCATTCCGAAGTATTGATCAAGTTTGAACGATGTCATGGGATGTGTTGGTATAATTGGTTTGAAGTTTCGGGAGTTCCGGGTAGGTTCCGGGATGTTTTAGTGCAAAAATCATAGTTGTAGCAGGTCTACAGGGGTTGCAGGCCCCAGAACTCGCTCACGCGGTCTGCACAAAAATAAGTGTGCCCGCGTTGAGTGCTGTGAGGACCACATAAAAGCGGGCGCGGTAGGCGTCGCACGGACCGCACAAAGTGGGATGCGGCCGCAGTGAAGGGCCCTCCCGCTGGTCCTACTTCGGAAGCTCATATCTTTTGATCTACAAGGAATTTTGAGGTGATTTTTAAACCAAAGTTGTAGCCCTTTGTGTCTAGTTTCCAGAAAAGTAATGATATTACAATTTGGACATCTGTAGCAAAAGTTATAGCCAAAATACTTAAGCCTGTCACTGCAGAGGGAGGCCTATGCCGCCGCACGTTGCCTTTGCACGGACCGCACTGGCTTGCGTGGACCGCGTGAGTTTTGGTGCGGCCCGCAGTCGCTGGAAACCTGAGGGGTACCTATAAATATGAGGTTTTGGGTTTTATTTAATATTTTGACCTAGAGAGCTTAGATTTTGGCAATTTTTCGAAGGTTTTTCAAGAAATTCATCAAGGTAAGTGATTTTAACTCAGATTTGGCTAGAATACATGAATATAACACTGAATTCATCATTTAATTCGTGATTTGAGAGGGAATTTGGGAAGAAAATTGTGAAACCTTTCAAAAATGTAAAATGATAATTTGAAGGGCCAAATAATGTCGGAATTGTATAATTTTTGTATGGTTAGACTCGTGAGAGTGCGAGGTTTCTGGGAATATAAATTTTTACTGATTCAAAGACATGGGCCCGAGGGGCGTTTTGATCATTTTCCATAATTTCGCGTATTAGCTTTGAATTAAAACATAAAATCATTTGTTTGAGATGATATTTAAGATATGCAATTGAATTGAATAGATTTGGGCCATTTGGAGTCGGATACTCGTGGCAAAAGCGTGGTTTCTATTTGATTTTGAGCCGATTCGAGGTAAGTGGCTTGTTTAACCTTGTGTGGGGGACCTTTCCCCTTAGGATGTGCTATATTTGATAATTGAAATGCCCTGCACGTGAGGTGACGAGCGCGTACTTGAGCTAATTGTTGAAAATCCGGTTTTTCCTTAAGTATTTCAATTAAGTTCTTTTTTCCTGTTTATTCTACTCGTGAATTTAGCATGTTGTTAGTCTAGAAAGGCATGTTTGGTTGACTTAATTGCCTATTTGCTTAAATCACCTGTATTGCATTACGTGAAGCATATTAGGCTAGAAGTAAGTGTTTACTTGGTATGAAATTAGTGTTTAATTTAATATTCTTGTATTGTTGCTCTGTGTTTTAAATTGGGACTACGGGACGGTATCCCGGGAGATTCCCCATGCACATTTACTTTGGTACTACGGGTTAGATTCCCGGGAGATTCCCCTGCACATTTATTTTGGGACTACGGGTTAGATTCCCGGGAGATTCCCCCTGCATATTTATTTTGGGACTACGGGTTAGATTCCCGAGAGATTCCCCCCCCCCCTGCACATTTACTTTGGGACTACGAGTTAGATTTCCGAGAGATCCCCCTGCACATATATTGAGGATACCTAGAGATCCCCGAATTATTATGGAGGATACCAAGAGATCCTTAGTATACTAAGAGATCCCCGAATTATTATGAAGGACACCAAGAGATTCTCGAGATACCAAGAGATCCTCGATTATCATGCATGTTATGAGCAGTATTTACATTGTATTGTTTTGTCCCTGTTTTCTATTACTGCATTCCCTATTTATCCTATTTTGATTCTCGTTGTAGACTTTATCTATATTGTTCCCTTTATATTATCATTTATTATACTTATCTCAGTAGGGTCCTGACCTTCCTCGTCACTACCCAACCGAGGTTAGGCTTCGAACTTACTGAGTACCGATGTGGTGTACTCATGCCTCTTCTGTGCATGTTTTTCATGTGCAGCTCCAGGTACGCACTATCCTCGTGGCGGAGACATCTAGCAGAGACTTTGAAGTATATCTTCCACGTGGGCAGACCAGGAGTCTCTATCTTATTCCAGCCTTAGTATATGATTTTCCCTTCCCTTGGTTGTGTAGACATTCTGGAGTTAGAGCAGTATATTTCATTTCTATTAGCCTGTGTTTCCCGTGAGTTTCCGGGTTTTGGGATTGTTTTAGTATTGAGATATTGAGTTGTATATGCCGAGCGGCATTCAGTACAATTTCCTTCTTAGATATTCAAATATGGCATTCTATTTTCCGCAATTATTATGTTTCCGCAAATGTTAGGCTTACCTGGTCACGGAGACTAGGTGCCGTCATGACATGTTCACAGTTGGTGAACTAGGGTCGTGACAAGTTGGTATCAGAGCTCTAGGTTCATAGGAGTCACGGGACACAGGCCGGTTTATTAGAGTCTCGCTGATCGGTACGGAGACGTCTGTACTTATCTACGAGAGGCTATGTAACCGTTAGGAAAATTCCACTTCATTTCATTTCTTATCGTGCGTCATTTATTCAGTTTGGAGCTTATATCATATGTTCTTTTTGCATTCACTCGTGTATTGAAATTGCGCACTCGGTATCAATTTTGCGCCGATGGTTCGTGATGCTACAGAAGAATTATAAGGGAGCCAAGAATTTGCTCAACCATTGTTACCGCGTGTCATCCATATCGATAATGCAGAAGTATTGAGAGATCATTCAATTGTGCACATGGGGGTGCAATAGGTTCTGACATCTGGTTGATAAGTACGGTCTTAAGAAGATTTACTTAATTGCCTAATCATCGCTGTAATGGTAAAGTCACGAGGTGGACGTAGATCTGAAGATAGTTGGTGGTAATAAGGACTATGTGGTACGTATGAGATGTCTATCTAGCGAAGTGTACAACTAGCAACCGAGATGCTGGAGGAAGTGAGTTTAACTGTCCTAAGAAGGACATGTGCCAAACGAATGGCTTGGGGTGTCTCATGATGGTGACATACGAGCGATAAAGGTTAGTATTGTGGAGTATCAAGATGTATCTTATGGCCTTGCACCAAGTGAAGAGAGTCCACTATCAACAATCAAATTGTGGGTCATGTGTCATATCAGATTTGGCATGAGGTGTATTTATGTGGTATCCAAAAGTTCTCTGAAACTTGTATATGAGTAGGAGCTAAGATTTGTATGGGATGATGCGGGGACTTTCGATGTTCCTATGTCCATAATGATTCTACATTCAGTATCAGCAGGAAAATGAAAACAATTTTAGAATACTCGTAGTGCTCCAGTTAATCAGGGCACTCTCATGGGACAATTATCTTTTAAATGCACCACTAGCATGGGGTTCCTTAAATAGTTATTCTAGTTATCCGGCACAGACTCAGTATGAGCAGCCAAACTGCAGATGGGTTGTTATGAATGTAGTGATACTAGAAACATCATGAGAAATTATCCCAAACTTGGGAGAAACCTATTTCATCAGAACACGCAGTCAACACACTCCATTATAGTTACTAATCTACATACGCTACAAGATAGAGATGGAGAACGAACGGGTAGATGGTGCCTAAGAGGTGGAAGCCCGACCCATTGATATAATTGCTATATTGTGGTTGAGGCCACTACACCAGATGGTGTCATTACAAGTACAATTCTGATTGTTATAAAAATGATATTATTTTTTTCCTTAACTTGATTTGATTTTGAAAATTGAGGCGAGTCCTCTTAATATGCTCCAATCATGAGTGAGCTTCGTAATCCTGAAATCTACTTATGTGAATACTCACACTAGGCTATTATATGGAGATAGCTATCCCTACCATTATATGTTGTGATTTTCTTTGATGGAAATTATTGGAAAGAAGAAAGAAAGGAAATGAAAAATTTCAGTTGGCACAATGTGCAAATACTTGTGATTCAGAGTTGAGGGTGATATCCTCAAATAATTATATAATGTGAAATATTTTAAACCGAGCTACAAGTTGCGGTGGATGTTATATAAGGACAAGGTCCTGGTAGTGAAAGGTTTATGTGTTTAAAATTCTCCTTTTATGAAATTAAAATTTTTGGTACTATATTTTAAGTGGGAGTCATGCCTATTGGGCTTATTTGACAATTCTTGTATATTTTTTGTTCATATTCAACCATTTTTTTGTGTTGTAAACGTTGACCTTTAGCCTATGAGATGAGCGTCCATGTGGCGTTAAATGTGACTCATTAATTTGGGTAAGTAATTATGAGGTCTCAATGCCTCGTTGTGAGTAAAGTGGAGGTCTGAAATAAGATGATTGTTAACATAGGTTAATTGGCAATGTTGTGATTTATGAACAACTATTATGGCCATAGACATGGTTATTAGCATACAGATGATGTGTTTCATGTCCAGATATCAGCATGATAATGCTATGCTTATAATGATGAGATTAGTGTTATTAATATATACATTGTGGTGTTTCATTGGGTTGTGGATGTGTTGTTAGTAGTTATTTTGGTGTTACTCTGGCAGGTGGATAGGCCCAAATACATGGGAGGCTCTACCGAAATTTAAAATAAAAATAAAAATTGGAAGTTAGAAAATTTGAGACCTTAAGATGTGCGAAGAAAGAGATAAGCTACGTCGTGTATTTGAGGATGAATGACCCTAAGTGGGGGAGAATGTAACAACCCGGAGGAATAATTTCGAAGTATTTAAGCATTATTAAAAGTTTAAGTGTGTTGAAATAAGACTAATGCAGTGTGATGATGTGGAATTCGGATCCTATGACGAATTGTAGATTTTGAAGTTTGGGTCCTGTCCTAAGGTTATGGACTAAGGATGAGGTGAAACCTTTAGTTAAGTTGAAGGATCAGTTACAGGAATTTGCTTGATAAGGGTTTTATTCGGCCCAGTGTATCGCCTTGGGGTGATCCTATTTTGTTGGTAAAGAAAAAAAGGGTGGTTCTATGCGTATGTGTATTGATTGTCGACAGTTGAACAAAGCTACAGTGAAGAACCGTTATCCTTTGCCTCGTATTGATGATTTATTTGACCAGCTTCAGGGCGGACAAATGTTTTCTAAGATTGACATGCGCTTAGGTTTCCATCAGTTGAAGATTCGGGAGCCAGATATCCCGAAGACTTCTTTCAGGACTCGGTATGGTCAGTATGAGTTCCTTGTTATGTCATTTGGGCTGACCAATGCCCTAACAACTTTTATGCATTTGACGCACAGTGTATTTCGTCCATATCTTGACTCTTTTGTCATTGTCTTTATTGATGACATTCCGGTGTATTCCCAGAGTCGGGAAGATCATGAACAACACCTGAGGACAGTACTTCAGGCTCTAAGAGAAAAGAAAATTTATGTAAAGTTTCAAAATGTGAGTTCTGGTTGTATTCTGTGGCATTCTTAGGCCACGTGGTATCGAGTAAGGGTATTCGGGTGGATCTAAACAAAGTAGAAGCAGTGCAAAGAAACTTATGGCAATGGATGTTCAGGACTTAGTTAGCTAGTTTGTGAGATTGGACCTTTCGAAGCCCAGTCGAGTCCTAGCTTGTGCGGTTTCTCGGTCTTCCTTGTTTGACCGTATCAGGGAACGGCAGTATGATGACCCTCATTTGCTTGTCCTCAAGGACAAGGTTCAGCACGGTGATGCCAGAGATGTGACTATTGGTGATGATGGGGTATTGAGGATGCAGGGTCGGGTCTGTGTACCCAATGTTGATGGTCTTCGGGAGTTGATATTGGAGGAGGCTCATAGTTCGCGGTATTCTATTCATCCAGGTGCCGCGAAGATGTATCAAAATTTGAGGCAGCACTATTGGTGGAGGCGGATGAAGAAGGATATAGTTGGATTTGTAGCTCGGTGCCTCAATTATCAGCAGGTGAAGTGTGAGCACCAGAGACCAGGTGGCTTACTTCAACAGATAGAGATTTCGGAGTGGAAGTGGGAGCGGATCACCATGGACTTTGTAGTTGGGCTCCCACGGACTTTGAGAAAGTTCGATGTTATTTGGGTGATTGTGGATCGGCTGACCAAGTCCGCTCACTTTATTCCTGTGTGTACTACTTATTCCTCAGAGCGGTTGGCGGAGATATATATCTGGGAGATTGTTCGTCTGCATGGTATCCCGGTTTCTATCATTTCAGATAGAGGTACTCAGTTCACATCACGGTTCTGGAGGGCCGGCATGAGTTAGGTACTCGGGTAGAGTTGAGTACAACATTTCACCCTCAGACGGACAGTCCGAGCGCACTATTCAGATTCTTAAAGATATGCTCCGCGCGTGTGTGATTGAGTTTGGAGGGTCTTGGGATCAGTTCTTGCCATTGGCGGAGTTTGCTTACAATAACAACTATCAGTCCAGTATTCAAATGGCACCGTATGAGGCTTTATATGGGAGACGGTGTAGATCTCCGGTGGGTTGGTTTGAGCCGGGCGAGGCTAGATTATTGGGCACGGACTTAGTTTAGGGTGCCTTGGAAAAGGTTAAGGTGATTCAAGACAGACTCCATACAGCCCAGTCTAGACAGAAGAGTTACGCGGACCAGAAAGTTTGTGATGTTTCCTATATGGTTGGTGAGCGGGTTTTGCTTCGGGTTTCGCCTATGAAGGGCGTTATGAGATTTGGGAAGAAAGAGAAGTTGAGTTCGAGGTTTATTGTCCCTTTTGAGATATTGAGGCGAGTTGGGGAGGTTGCTTATGAGCTTGCCTTACCTCCCAGCTTGGCAAGAGTGCATCCAGTATTTCATGTATCGATGCTCCGGAGGTATCACGGTGACCCGTCGCACGTGTTGGATTTCAGTTCAGTCCGGCTGGACAAGGATCTATCCTATGTTGAGGAGACAGTGGCAATATTGGACAGGCAAGTTAGAAAGTTGAGGTCAAAGAACATTTCTTCGGTAAAGTTCAGTGGGGGGGCCAGCCGGTCGAGGAGGCGACCTAGGAGACCGAGCAGGATATGCGCAGCTATTACCCTAATCTCTTCACTACTTCGGGTATGTTCTTTATGCTCGTTCGAGGACGAACAAATGTTTAAGTGTGGGAGGATGTAACGACTCGGCCGGTCATTTTTAGAATTTACGCCCTGAACCCCTATTAACTGCTTTCCCCAAGTTTATTTCTGCTAATGTGATTTGCCGGGATGCTCGGTTTTGAGTTTCGAGGAGTTTTGGGACACTTAGTCCCTAAATGAGAGCTTAAGTGTTAGAAAGTTGACCGAAGTCGGAACAGTGGGGAGACAGCCTCGGAATTTAAATGTGACGGTTCTGTTAGCTCCGTTAGGTGAATTTGGGGTTGGGAGCGTGTTCGGAATGTGTTTTGGAGGTTCGTAGCTAATTTAGGCTTGAAATGCCGAAGTTTGAATTTTTGAAGTTTCCGGTCCGATAGTGAGATTTTGATCCGAGGGTCGGAATGGAATTCCGGAAAATTCAGTAGCTCCGTCATATCATTTGGGATGTGTGTGCAAAATTTCAGGTCATTCGGACGAGATTTGATACAGTTTTTGATCGAAAACATAATTTAAGAGTTCTTGGAGTTCTTAGGCTTGAATCCTATGTGAAATTGCTGATTTGATGTTGTTATAAGCGTTCCGAAGTGTTGATCAAGTTTAAACGATGTCATGAGATGTGTTGGTATAATTGGTTTGAAGTTCCAGGAGTTCCGGGTAGGTTACAGGATGTTTTAGTGCAAAAATCATAGTTGTAGCAGGTCTACAGGGGTTGCAGGCCCCAGAACTCACTCACGCGGTCCGCACAAAAATTAGTGCGTCCGCATTGAGTGTTGTGCGGACCGCACAAAAGCGGGCACGGTAGGCGTCGCGCAGACCGCACAAAGTGGGGCGCGGCCGCGGTGAAGGGCCCTCCCGCTAGTCCTACTTCGGAAGCTCATATCTTTTGATCTACAAGGAATTATGAGGTGATTCAAAAACTAAAGTTGTAGCCCTTCGTGTCTAGTTTCCAAAAAGGTAATGATATCGCAATTTGGACATCTGTAGAAACGGTTATGGCCAAAATACTAAAGCTTGTCATTGTAGAGGGAGGCCTATGCCGCTGCACGTTGCCTTTGCGCGGACCGCATTGGCTTGCCCGGACCGCGTGAGTATTGGTGCGGCCCGCAGTAGTTGGAAACCTGAGGGGTACCTATAAATATGAGATTTTGGATTTTATTTAATATTTTGACCTAGAGAGCTCGGATTTTGGCAATTTTTCGAAGGTTTTTCAAGAAATTCATCGGGGTAAGTGATTTTAACTCAGATTTGGCTAGAATACATGAATCTAACACTGAATTCATCATTTAATTCGTGATTTAAGAGGGAATTTGGGAAGAAAATTGTGAAACATATCAAAATGTAAAATGATGATTTGAAGGGCCAAATAATGTCGGAATTGTATAATTTTTGTATGGTTAGACTCGTGAGAGTGCGAGGTTTCTGGGAATATAAATTTTTACCGATTCCGAGATGTGGGCCCGAGGGGCATTTTGGTCATTTTCCATAATTTCGCGTATTAGCTTTGAATTAAAACATAGAATCATTTGTTTGAGATGATATTTACGATCTGCAATTGAATTGAATAGATTTGGGTCATTTGGAGTCGGATACTCGTGGCAAAAGCGTGGTTTCTAGTTGATTTTGAGCCGATTTGAGGTAAGTGACTTGTCTAACCTTGTGTGGGGGACCTTTCCCCTTAGGATGTGCTATATTTGATAATTGAAATGCCCTGTACGTGAGGTGACGAGCGCGTACTTGAGCTAATTGTTGAAAATCCGGTTTTTCCTTATGTATTTCAATTGAGTTCTTTTTTCCTGTTTATTCTACTCGTGAATTTAGCATGTTGCTAGTCTAGAAAGGCATGTTTGGTTGACTTAATTGCCTATTTTCTTAAATCACCTGAATTGCATTACGTGAAGCATGTTAGGCTAGAAGTAAGTGTTTACTTGGTACGGAATTAGTGTTTAATTTAATATTCTTGTATTGCTGCTCTGTGTTTTAAATTGGGACTATGGGACGGTATCCCGGGAGATTTCCCATGCACATTTACTTTGGGACTACTGGTTAGATTCCCGGGAGATTCCCCCTGCACATTTATTTTGGGACTACGGGTTAGATTCTCGAGAGATTCCCCCTCCCTACACATTTACTTTGGGAGTACGGGTTAGATTCCCGGGAGATCCCCCTGCACATATATTGAGGATACCAAGAGATCCCCGAATTATTATGGAGGATACCAAGAGATCCTCAGGATACTAAGAGATCCCCGAATTATTATGAAGGACACCAAGAGATCCTCGAGATATCAAGAGATCCTCGATTATCATGCATGTTGTGAGCAGTATTTACCTTGTATTGTTTTGTCTCTGTTTTCTATTACTGCATTCCTTATTTATCCTGTTTCAATTCTCGTTGTAGACTTTATCTACACTGTTCCCTTTATCTTATCATTTATTATACTTATCTCAGTAGGGCCCTGACCTTTCTCGTCACTACCTAACCGAGGTTAGGCTTGGCACTTACTGAGTACCGATGTGGTGTACTCATGCCTCTTCTGCGCATGTTTTTCATGTGCAGCTCCAGGTACGCACTATCCTTGCGGTGGAGACATCTAGCAGAGACTTTGAGGTATATCTGCCACGTCTGCAGACCAGGAGTCTTTATCTTATTACAGCCTTAGTATATGATTTTCCCTTCCTTTAGTTGTGTAGACATTCTGGAGTTAGAGCTGTATATTTCATTTCTATTAGCCTGTGTTTCCCATGAGTTTTCGGGTTTTGGGATTGTTTTAGTCTTGAGATATTGAGTTGTATATGCCGAGTGGCATTCAGTACAATTTCCTTCTTAGATATTCAAATATGGCATTCTATTTTTCGCAATTATTATGTTTCCGCAAATGTTAGGCTTACCTGGTCACGGAGACTAGGTGCCGTCATGACATGTTCACAGTTGGTGAACTAGGGTCGTGACACTTAGCTTCACCCATAAGAGTTAAATCATCTGCAAAAAACAAATGAGATATGGGTGGCGTCCTAGGATTAAGTTTTATAGGCACCCATTTCCTTATATCTACTTGGTGGTTAATGTTTTTGGAAAGCATATCCATACAAAGTATGAATATGTAGGGTGACATGGGGTCCCCTTGTCTAATCCCCCATGCCGGAGTGAACTACCATTATCGAAATTGTACTTGTAGTAATGCAGCTAACGATAAGGTCACGAATTTTTCTTGGAAATTTAAAAAACCCAAGTGTCCGATAGATATAAGACCATTCCAATTTATCGAACGTTTTTTCCAAGTCAAGCTTTAGTATGAAATTTTCCTTTCCTTTGGCTAAGTTAAATTTTTTTAGAACTTCTTTGATGATGATAGCATTGTCACTAGCTTTCCTACCCTTTATAAAGCTAGCTTGTTCGATATTGATCAATTGGTTAAGAAAAGGCTTGATTCTGTTGGCGATCACCTTAGTGATCATCTTATAGATCATGTTGCAAAGACTTATTGGTCTAAAGTTCCTCAGGTTATTAGCATTTTTAATTTTCGGAATTAGGCAAATATAGGTCTTGTTGACCTCCTGGGGCATCGTTGAAGTTTTAAAAATGTTTTGGCATAGATTGATTACCTTGCTTCCTAATATGTGCCAAAATCTTTGGAAAAAGAATGGGTGTAATCTATCAGGATCTGGTGCCTTATATGGCTTGAAAGAAAATACGGCTTTTCTAATTTTTTGATTTGTTAAAGGCCTGCCTAGGAATGAGAGATCACTTGAAGTGAAATTAGCAACATCATTTTTAATGAATTTCCAGTCAGACCTATCATAAGATGTTGTAAAAATCTTAGAGAAATACTGTGTTACATGGTTTATTATGGAGGATTGGTCTTCAATCCAATTTCCTGAGTCGTCTTTAAAGAACACAATATTGTTTCTTCTCCTCCTATTAGTAGCTTTTATATGAAAAAACCTAGTATTAGCATCCCCTTCGTTTAACCAGTTAACTTTAGACCAAATTTTCCAGTAGTCTTCTTCCAATTTTAGAATTGTATTATATTCCTTAATTAGGATAGTTTCTAGGTCTTTAAGGAAATAACTGGTCTGGTAGTTAGTAGATTTTTGAATCCCATCAATTCTTTTTAGGAGCTTTATTTTCCTTGCAAAAATATTTCCAAAGGTTATATTTTTCCAATCTAACACATTTTTTTGGAATGATTCAGTCCCTCCCATTAGGTCTTTATTTTTCCAGCTAGTAGTAACAAGCCGGCTGAAATCCGGATGTGTGCACCAATATGTCTCTATTCTAAAAGGTATGTCCTTATTGGAATTTATTCTATTAGTGAGGTTAACAAGTATAGGATTATGATCTGAATGGATTTTTGGGAGGTGAGTTATGGCTACGTTGACATAGGCTTGTAACCATTCATCATTTGAGTAAATCCTATCTAGCCTTTCCATTATCAGACCCTTTCTTTTTCTACGATGGTTTAACCAAGTGTACTTACACCCTTTAAAATCCAAATCAACTAGGTTACAATAGTTTAGGCAATCTATTAAGGAACTTGCTCTTTTTTGGTTTACATTCATAACCCCGTATTTATCACTAGTATTAATAACTTCATTGAAATCACTTCCCACTAACTGTCACGACCCCAAACCCGGTCGTGATGGCACCCAACACACTGCTAGGCAAGCCCGACCATTCAACAATATTATCCCAAATTTAATCAGATTATAGATAAATAACACAGGGAATTACTAAGTCATTACTTTCAAGTTTATAAATAATAATAAAATCTACGGAAGTTCAATTAGAATACCACAACATAGCCCAATAGAATTCGGTGTCACGAACATGAGCCTCTAATACAGAATATCCACCTATTACAAGTCTGTCTAGGAAAAATGTGGAATAAAAGGATAGAGATAGATGGGAGAGATCAAGGCTGCGAACGCTATGCAGCTACCTCGATGACTCCGGAATAAGCTGAACAGCAGCAGAAGCTCAAACTATGCCTCCAGGATACCTGTATCTACACACATGGTGCAGGGAGTAAAGTGAGTACTCCAACTCAGTGAGTAATAGCAATAAATAATGACTGATGAAAAGAAAACTCGTAAAACACTACGCAGTTCTATATTAAAGCAGTGAGAATATCAGAAACAGCAACTGAATGAAGACGTCAGTTAAAAGTCCTTTAAGCCAGTATTCATTTCATTTACTCCTCACGATAACCGAATTTCATATTTGTAATGCTGCGGCGTGCTAATCGACCTATATAGTATACTGCTGCGGTGCGCAGCCCGATCCATATATATATACTGTTGCGGCGCGCAGCCCGATCCAAGAATAGTCGACTGCACTCACTGGGGGTGTGCAGACTCTGGAGGGGCTTCTTCAGCCCAAGCGCTATACTACTACGGCGTGCAGCGCGACCTATATAATATACTACTGCGGCGTGTAGTCCGATCCATAAAATATACTAATGCGGCGTGCAGTCCGATCCATATAATATACTACTGCGGCGTGCAGTCCGATCCTTATAATATACTACTGCGGCGTGCAGTTCGATCCGCATAAATATATATACTACTGCGGCGTGCAGCCCCACCCATAGCATATCAAATACCCTTACAATGGGGTTCTCGACCCCTCTCAGTCAATATAGACTTGGCCTCTCGGGCACACTAAGATAAGACGGGGTTCTCAACCCACACGTTACTCTCATTATGATTTAACAATTTCTAAAACTGGTTCATATTATGTTTATCAGTTACGAACATGACTGAGGGTATGATTTCGACAAGAAAAGTGAGGTCAACAAATACAAATGCCCCCTAAGGGTTCTACAGATCGGCACAAGGCCCCAAATATGGAAACTAGCCCATAATATAATGATATTAATTAAGTCTCAGTCAAAAGTACATTAGAGTCATCAAACGGGATGGATCGAGTCCAAATCCCCAGTAGTAACAGACCCCACGCTCATCATACAGTGTGTGTCTCATCTCAACATAGCACCACATTGTGAAAATCCGGGGTTTCAAACCTTCAGAACATCATTTATAACCATTACTCACCTCAAGCAGGCCGAAATCCTAGCTCGCTACTCCCTTGCCTCGCAAATCAACCTCCTCGAGCATCGAATCTGATCAAAAACCACAAGTAATACGTTACAATAAGCTAAGGGAATACAACCCAATCGAAAAGACTCGAAAAATATCGAAAATCATGAAGTTGGCAAAACCCGAGCCCCGGGCCCAATTCTTGAAAAATCAGAAAATTGACATCACTGGATTCCTTATCTCGCCACGAGTCTATACACATCAAATTTACCGAAATCCGAGCTCAAATGCTCCCTCAAACCCCCAAATTTCTATTTCAAAAGTCAAGCCCTAATCCTCCCCTTTTTAATCAAATTTCCATGAATTTAGATGTTGAATCTACAATTAAATGATGTTTCTAGGCCATAGGACTCACCTCTAATCGATTCCCAGTCAAAACCCTCTTTAATACTCGTCAAAAGCTCCCAAGGTTACTCAACAATGGAGGAAATGGGACTTGGTTCGCGGGTGAAATGTTTATTAAAACCCTTCTTTCAGCCCAGATTTTACTCTATGCGATCGCATCCAAGCCTCTGCGATCGCATAGCTCAACTTTCCCAGGCCTCCAAAATGTCCTATGCGAACGCGAACCCTTAACTGCGATCGCACTGCTTCACCCATCAAACCTACGCGATCGCATACACTACTCCGCGATCGCATTGAACAAAGTACTCCTCAGAACCTCAGGTCCATTTAACACTACGCGATCGCATTACTCCTCATGTGATCGCAATGAACAACCTCTTCAACCTATGCGATCGCATACCCTATTCTGCGATAGCATTGAACAATCAGAACGGCCTTCCCCAAACCTTCTATGCAATCGCAATTGCACTCCTGCGATCGCAGAGAACAAAAATGTTCTACAACACTCAGCTGAAATCTGCAACTTCAAAAACCAAGATTGGTTCGATTGACCATCCGAAATCACCCCGAGGCCTCCGGGACCTCAACCAAAAGTGCCAACCCATCATAAAACATCATTCAAACTTTTTCCAATCATCAAAACAACACAAACAACACCAAAACCATCAAGTTACGTCGGATTCAAGCCTAAATTTCTTAAAAACTTCTGAAATACGCATTTGATCAAAAACCCGTCCAAAACACCTCCGAATGATCTGAAATTTTGCACACACATCCAAAATCACCTAACGAAGCTACTGCAACTCTCGAAATTCTATTCTGACCCCCGTATCAAAATCTCACCTACCAACCGGAATTCGCCAAAATACTAACTTCGCCAATTCAAGCCTAATTCTACACTGGACCTCCAAAATTACTTTTGATCACACTCCTAAGTCACAAATCATCCCCCGAAGCTAACTGAATAATCGAAATTCAAATCCGAGCCCTCTAACACATAATTCAACGTCCGGTTGACTTTTCCAACACAAACCTTCCTTAAAGAGACTAAGTGTCTCATTTCTTATCAAAACCACTCCAATTCAACTCGTCCACATAAGCATAACAAAATAGGTAGTGGGGAAAACGGGGCGGTAACTCACGAGACGACGGGTTGGGTCGTCACATTCTCCCCAACTTAAACAAACGCTCGTCCTCGAGCGTACCCAGAGTTGTCATAGAAGCCAACCAAAAGCTGAATGACCTTATCAAGCATAAACTCGGGGATGATCCCACGTCACCCTATCTCTCATGGGTCCGATAACGCGTTTTAACTAAAATCACACAATCTAGTCTAGCCCATAAATCATAGAGCCACATTTCACCTTTTCGGAATCATACACAAGATCAGAACCTCACACCTACATTCAGAATAAGTCTGAACCAGCTGTAATAGACCATGTCTGCAACCTTAGGTGCAATTATATGATATACTAATAACTCAAACAAATGCAGCGATAACTTCCATTCACAGCAGCTGCCCACAACAACCAAATACCGATAAAAATCTCTTATTAGCCAAGGTCTCATTCCAACACTCTTATATACTGCCAACGATAATTGAAACATGCAATAAACTATAACCATTGTTCAGATCAACCATTCATGAGGTCATTTCTCCTCTAGCAATTATCATAACAAATTTTTGAACCGAACCTCGATATTTACCCATTAAACATGCTGAAATCAAATCCGTTTGTATTCATTAATGATCCCGACGATCACTTCGAACCCAACATACCACTCTGGTGACATGACACATCAATACATTCCTAAGCCACAACTTGCATAATACGTGCACCAATAAGAAACGGTCCGAACATACTCAAATCATGAAAAGGACTCAAATGAGAGAGCTGTACCTCAAACTCACTAGTACTGCCACAACACAAGGCTGAGACCATGTCTCATATCATAGAAACAGGACACACAAATTTGACCCGCAATGTCATGTTTCCACATAGCTTTGCTGCAACGCGCGTTCCTATCCAAATACTACTCCACAGGAAACACCTCAAGTCACTATGCTTGAAATCGACAACCATGCTCAATTGATGCCTGGAGCCAAAGCAAATCATTACACCCATGGTGAAACAAATAACACACACCACGCAAACCTGATAGAACATAACTGGTACGTTATTCACCGAGCAACACCCAATTACTCATCCCGCTCGACTTCCACTACTACAACTCCTATCGGAGCCAGACGATCTGGTGCCCGGCACCAAATTAATACCGAAATCAATAACCTCGCTCGGCAACATGCCTAACCATATGAAACTCATCTGAAAAGACCCTCAACACCGGAACTGAATTAATGATAGCAACCTTTGCACTGACATCTATCACGAATGCCCAATTAAGAAAGCAATCCTTCCCAACTGTCTGTTGGTTCTTTGAAATATAAAATACTCTGCTAGAACATAATCCAGCACACTTCATCACTCAACCCGTGGCATTTTCGGTATTGCCCGTAGCGCAATAGTTCAGAATCACTCAACACTAAGACAACCAGTCTGAATTCCGACATCACATCATAAATCTAACATACCAGCAAACAAAGATCCACTCAAGCCTCCAAATCCTGATTGCCGCTAAACGGTGCCGAATACACACGATCTACCACCACAACCTAGCCTATACATGAGAACTCCCAGTCTCCAACTCCATATGGCACACAAATCATCATACTTGATTCCAGTTTCCACCATGCGAATACATGCACACCTTTAATACCCAATCATCCCACGATAAATACTTTAAAATTTCCATGTGCCATACAAGCAACTCAAATATCAGCAGTCGATCCAGCCTTAAAGTGCCGCAATACTATTGAAGTGCCATCAACTTAATCACATTGGCCTTTTTTTTGAAACATATACCCTCTACAAATCACTATGATTAGAAATACAATTTCCTTAATCATCTGAAGATCATTCACCCTAATCATCTAAAGCTTATTTCTCTAATCACCTAAAGCTGCCCGTACTGCCTAAGAATGTTATGAATTTCCATTCAGAACTGAACCATAACCTTACACACGCAAATCTCAATCCTTCACAACATATCGCATATATCATATCATCCTAAGGTAACATAAGGACTTCACCTCCCTTCCGAACCATGAACGTTTACGTACTCAACTAGTCAAGAACTTACATTGATCCCATTTAGAAGAAAAATCATTACACATCCTATGCTCTGCATGACATACATAGGTATTGTTCAAATTCTTACAATACCGACACGACGGATGAGATCTGTATAAATTCATAACACCACCGAATCAACAATTCATTGGGTCTATACTTCTGGCAAGAACTATCACCTCATTATGAACCAAACAATGGTCTTAGCCCCTTAATTTACTTCATATACTCAGATTGCACTGATCTCGAATTCAATGATCTCGTCTCACCCATTACGAACTGCTCAGGCAATAAGCCACCCCAGACATAACCAAAAGCCGCATATGATGCCCTAATATGCCAATAGGCTACCAATTCAAACGCGATACAAAAAAGAAAACGAACTTTGGAAGGAATTACCAATCCCACGCACTAATACGGACTTTCCTTAGAAAACAGGAAGCAAGGCATACAAAATAGCATATAGAAAACTATACTTAACATCACACTGTTGCGGCGTGCAACCCAATCTAGATAACATACCCATGGCGGCGTGCCACCCGATCCATACATAGATCTCACATAAGGAGATGCACATCAAGCTAAATTTGCTCATTACAACAAAATACCGAGTATCGGTCGTAAGCATGCTAAGTGCATAATAATATCTCTGAGGGACATATAGCGTTATAAGCTACAAAACTCAAGCACAACTGAGGTGCGATGTACAATCTGAATTTCAAGAGCCAAGACGCTCATATAACGTCATTCCTACGCGGATTCTCAACACATAGCAATTTCTCAAGCCGTCTCACAACTCACACAGCGCAATGCATCACTACACAAAATATCTGACAATGAAACATCAACCTAACTACTCCTCCATAAGGACCGCGTTACTAAAACACACTCATCTGGCCTGATATAGAGCCATCATTCATATTAAATCTATCCACCGACTTCAAGCTGATTCTGATCACACTGAACTAGTCTGATAACCTTTTAAAGGTCCATAATAACTCCTATTTTTCTCATAACACACAAGAACAACCATCACAATCGGTGTAATCCTCCCCAGTTCACAACCCAATACGCCAAGTGCCCTCCAGGCATGAATCTTCAATTTAACGACACCATCACAAACTTCATACTTGGTTTACATCTTTAATCAATCAAGTGATCACATGCCACACTTATATATCTTCCTGTGGGACACACTCCCACAACCTACCATAACAATATCTGGAGCGTACCTCCAAACCACCGGTCGCACTAACGCTGAAGAGCAATCAAGAATCATTAACCAGGACGCAAAACCCTTTTTACAAAACACCGATCTTAGGTGACGCTAAAGACAATACCAACTTACCGTAAACATCGAAACTTATCTCCTGCTCATCCGAGCTCATGACATCTTGTCAAAAAATTTCCTTCACTCGTGCCATTCTCGGCCCAATTTCCACAACCAGAACTGATTCACCAGCATGCTCGAAGCCATAGATCACAACACACTATACTCATAACGAATATACTCCATTGTTGCCTCAATACCATAGTGAGGTTAAACTCAAATCCTCTGTAAGCTTGTGTAAACACATTTCATCTAGTACTTCAACTCTTTGGCAATCTCGCAACAGTTAAACTCACTCTCTTAAGTGAACCAAAAATTTCAAACTTCAACACTTACAATTCATTTGCACATGAGATCTTCTGTCATTCATATGAGGATCACACCGCCTCAGCACACTTCACGGGAGATAACCCACCTGCTTCGCCTCAATATAACATTTTCGTATACCTTCCACCGCCATAGGCATTACGCAGTCACTTGATCTTACTGAGTCTGTACTCATACCACAACATGAAATTTACTTCACTCCCAACTAGGAATCATGAAAATATTCTTCAAACGCCCATAACTCGGGCTATAACTTGAATCAAGATAGACTTCAAGCATCTACTAATTCTTCCATCATTCAACAGACCCCTTCTTGTCTCTTCCAATTCATATGGATACGCCTCGTAGTACTAACATACTCCTCACATAGCCACAACTGTCATTCCCACTAACGGGGACACTACCGAACATATAAGTTCAAAAACACTTGTTTACACAATCAGCACCTCGGCGCTCCAGCCATAGGCAAAGATCTAACCCCAAGTCCTTCAGACTGGCCCACCATAACCTCACAGAGATTACACCTCGCCCCTCGATCGGGGAATTACAAGCCATCGATGCACATCTAATACTGAGCGCTCATGCGCGTATACGAACGCATGGAAGGAATTTCAAAAGTTTCTTTTCAAGATGAATCAAGGATGCACGATAAGAATTCAAGAATGTGAAGTTTTCCAAAAGGTTCTGCAGCCTCTCGAGGATAAATACAGACGTCTCCGTACCGATCTGCGAGACTCTACTAAACCAGCTCATGACTCACGAGACCAAGTAACCTAGGCTCTGATACCAACTTGTCACGACCCCAAACCCGGTCGTGATGGCGCCCAACACACTTCTAGGCAAGCCCGACCATTCAACAACATTATCCCAAATTTTTAATCAGATAATAAATAAATAACACAGGGAATTACTAAGTCATTACTTTCAAGTTTATAAATAATAATAAAATCTGTGGAAGTTCAATTAGAATACCACAACATAGCCCAATAGAATCTGGTGTCACGAACATGAGCCTCTGATATAGAATATCCACCTATTACAAGTCTGTCTAGGAAAAATGCGGAATAAAAGGATAGAGATAGATGGGAGAGATCAAGGTTGCGAACGCCATGCAGCTACCTTGATGACTACGGAATAAGCTGAACAGCAGCAGAAGCTGAAACTATGTCTCCGAGATACCTGTATCTGCACACATGGTGCAGGGAGTAAAGTGAGTACTCCAACTCAGTGAGAATAGCAATAAATAATGACTGACGGAAAGAAAACTCGTAAAATACTATGCAGTTCTATATTAAAGTAGTGAGAATATCAGAAACAGCAACTAAATGAAGACGTCAGTTAAAAGTCCTTTAAGCCAGTATTCATTTCATTTAATCCTCACGATAACCGAATTTCATATTTGTACTGCTGCGGCGTGTAGCCCGACCCATATAGTATACTGATGCGGCGCAGCCCAATCCATATATATATATATATATATATATACTGCTGCGGCGCGCAGCCCGATCCAAGAATAGTCGACTGCGCTCACTGGAGGTGTGCAGACTCTAGAGGGGCTCCTTCAGCCCAAGCGCTATACTACTGCGGCGTGCAGTCCGACCCATATAATATACTACTGCGGCATACAATCCGATCCATATAATATACTACTGCGGCGTGCAGTCCGATCCATATAATATACTACTGCGGCGTGCAGTCCGATCCGCATAAATATATACTGTTGCGGTGTGTAGCCCGACCCATAGCATATTAAATACCCTCACAATGGGGTTCTCGACCCCTCTCAGTCAATATAGACTTGGACTCTCAGGCACACTAAGATAAGATGGGGTTCTTAACCCACACGTTACTCTCATTAGGATTTAACAATTTCTAAAGTTGGTTCATATTATGTTTATCAGTTAAGAACATGGCTGAGGGTATGATTTCGACAAGAAAAGTTAGGTCAACCAATACAAATTCCCCCTAAGGGTTCTACAGATCGGCACATGGCCTTAAACATGGCAACTAGCCCATAATATAATGATATTAATTAAGTCTCAGTCAAAAGTACAGTAGAGTCATCAAATGGGATGGACCGAGTCCAAATCCCCAGTAGTAACAGACCCCACGCTCATCATACAACGTGTGTCTCATCTCAACATAGCACCACGTTGTGCAAATCCGGGGTTTCAAACATTCAGAACATCATTTATAACCATTACTCACCTCAAACAGGCCAAAATCCTAGCTCGCTACTCCCTTGCCTCGCAAATCAACCTCCTCGAGCATAGAATCTGATCAAAACCACAAGTAATACGTTACAATAGGCTAAGGGAATACAACCCAATCGAAAAGACTAGAAAAATATCGAAAATCACGAAGTTGGCAAAACCCGAGCCCCGAGCCCACTTCTCAAAAAATCAGAAAATTGACATCACCGGATTCCTTATCTCGCCACAAGTCTATACATTTACCGAAATTCGAGCTCAAATGCTCCCTCAAACCCCCAAATTTCTATTTCAAAAGTCAAACCCTAATCCTCCCCTTTTTAATCAAATTTCCATGAATTTAGATTTTGAATCTACAATTAAATGACGTTTCTAGGCCATAGGACTCACCTCTAATCGATTCCCAGTCAAAACCCTCTTTAATACTCGTCAAAAGCTCCCAAGGTTACTCAACAATGGAGGAAATGGGACTTGGTTCGCGGGTGAAATGTTTATTAAAACCCTTCTGTCAACCCAGATTTTACTCTATGTGATCGCATCCAAGCCTCTGAAAACGCATAGCTCAACTTTCCCATGCCTCCAAAATGTCCTATGCGAACGCGACCCCTTAACTGCGATCGCACTGCTTCACCCATCAAACCTACACGATCGCATACACTACTCCGCGATCGCATTTAACAAAGTACCCCTTAGAACCTCAGGTTCATTTAACACTACGCGATCGCATTACTCCTCATGTGATCACAATGAACAACCTCCTCAACCTATGCGATCGCATACACTATTCTGCAATCGCATTGAGCAATCAGAACAGCCTTCCCCAAACCTTCTATGCGATCATAATTTCACTCCTGCGATCGCAGAGAAAAAAAATGTTCTGCAACACTCAGTTGAAATCTGCAACTTCAAAAACCAAGATTGGTCCGATTGACTATCCGAAATCACCCCGAGGCCCCCGAGACCTTAACCAAAAGTGCCAACCCATACTAAAACATCATTCAAACTTGTTCCAATCATCAAAACACCACAAACAACACCAAAACCATCAAATTACGTCGGATTCAAGCCTAAATTTCTTAAAAACTTCTTAAATATGCATTTGATCAAAAACTCATCCAAAACACCTCCGAGTGATCTGAAATTTTGCACACACATCCAAAATCACCTAACCAAGTTACTTCAACTCTCGAAATTCCATTCCGACCCCCGTATCAAAATCTCACCTACCAACCGGAATTCGCCAAAATACTAACTTCGCCAATTCAAGCCTAATTCTACACCGGACCTCCAAAATTACTTCCGATCACACTGCTAAATCACAAATCATCCCCCGAAGCTAACTGAATCATCGAAATTCAAATCCTAGCCCTCTAACATATAAGTCAATGTCCGGTTGACTTTTTCAATACAAACCTTCCTTAAAGAGACTAAGTGTCTCATTTCTTATCAAAACCACTCCAATTCAACTCGTCCACATAAGCATAACAAAATAGGTAGGGGGAAAATGGGGCGGTAACTCACGAGACGACGGGTCGGGTCGTCACACTAACCAAGGGCCTTTGTAGTGGTCATAGATACTTCTTAGATTATCCCATAACATACACCTATAATGAACATCAATACTAGCATAAATTACAGTAAATAACCACAACAAGTTTTTAGGTTTTACCTCGATCATTGCATGGATGGCTTGCCCATTTCTAGTGAAGTTTTCGACTATTACCACTTCGTTGTTCCACAGAATTACAAACCCTCCACTCTGCCCTACGGATGGAACATCTATCATCTCAGTAAAGCTAAATGTGTTAAGGATAGATAAGTGGCTCTCCATTTTTATTTCCAATAGTGCAACCAAACAAGGTCTGTGGGTGTCCATGAGTTCTCGAAATTCCTACTGAAGTTTGCATTATTTGCACCTCTAACGTTCCAAATTATAGTGTTGTTAGGCTGATGCATGGGGATGTTATTGGGGGCTATTGTTTGTAATCATCCTAAGTGAGGAAACTAAGATCACTATATTCTTCCCCACAGTTGGGTCCTGTGGAGGTCGAATGTCCAATGAGCATTTGTACAGTGTCACTGGGCAACTGAAGATAGACTTCTTGTCAAGCATCTCCTTGAATATGAGTATTTTTACCTCGCTTAGGCTTGAAAAAGACACTGCTGGCTCCCCCAAGTGTGGCAAGTTTTCCATCTCCTCTCTTTCCTCCTGTATCCCTTCTTGGTTTGGCATGTTTTGTGATGGTACTTGATCGTCCATTGGATCTGGTTGTGGGTCGTGTTGTTCGTTGTGCATTGCCTGGGCAGACCATTGTGTGAACACTGGATTCAGGAGCATTAGATCCTCCGGAGAAAAAAATGAAAGATTCAGTGGTGGGTTTTGGAGTATCTGCTGGTTTGGGTTATGTGGAATGTTCCACATTTATTGCATGTTGTTGACTAGGTTTTGATTCATTGATGGGGCTAGTGTTTGGAGAATGTTGTTCATCCATATTTGGTTTACGTAATTGTTCATGGCTAAGCTCATCCCCTCGGAGATCAACTGGGCTAGGAAGTGAGTGTTCTGGATGATGAGAAAGGATTCCTGCCCATTGATCTCCATGTTGAAGGATACTGCATGACCCTGTAGCCCTAGTTCCACCCACGATTGTGGTATGTAGTTGGGTGGGCTTGGTGGCTGAGCATATATCACTGGATAGAATTGAGGTGGAAGATTTGGTAGGTTGTTCATGGTTGGATTTCGAGAGAGATGAATCAGTTGTATTAAACGATATCTTCTCCTTAGTGTTAGTGGAGGTCTTACCATTTTGGTAAGCTTGTGTGTTTATAGGAGGAGTGATAGGACGGTGATTTGGGGGGAGGGGTCGTTAATTATTGATTCTATTCGTATAGCTTGGGCAGACTGTTGCGTGGGTATTTATCAAAATCTTGCATAGATATACCTTCCGCCACTTGTCTGTTTTTGTGTTCCAAGTGTTTTAAAGATGATTGGTCGTGAGGGTTGGGACATGCATGCTGAGTAAGAGTGTTATTATTAATAGTTATGTAATTATTATTAGTAGAGTAATTGATTACTTCTTTGCTTGCCGGATTGGTGGTTGTAGGGGTGATATCCAATTCCATAGCATTAAGCAAAAGATTTTCTTCCCTAATCAAGTCTGAAATTGGTGCCACGTCTGTGACATTTGTAAGGAGGACAGCTTGTTCCTCATGCAAAATGTTTGTTTTTTATTTTCTTTTTTGTTTTCTTGTTTTCCAAAAACCTTGTGTTGCTTCACTGGTTTAGCTAAACTGCTTTCACCCTCATCATTCTGTTTAGCAACTTGATTTTTGTAAGTAAAAATTTGTTCATTATTAAGATCAGATTGTAGTGTGCTAGGTAAGTTACTTGGAATATTAGTTAATATCTGTTTATTAATATAACTTAAAGGCTGCGTATTGAGATACTTACCTGACACAGCATCATACATTCGAACATTTATACCTAGGGATATGTTTGCACTAGCCTTGTCCATGTGTTGATTGGCCTCCCTTTGCTTCAGTTGGTAAGGTGACTTACGTACAACGCAGACTTATGTGTCCCAGCTTGCCACATGTTTTACATAGGATATCATCACCTTCGTATAAAATAGGTTGTTTATGTTGGCCAATTAGAACGTAGTTTTGTACTGGTTGGTCGAGAGGCAACTCCACACACAATCTAGCATATCTCCCTCTTAACGTGGCTGAGGTGCATGCATCTACCTTGAGCAATTTGCCAATGCAGTTGCCAATTCTTGATAGTATAATTCCATCGTAAAATTCCGTGGGTAACTGGGGAAGACGAACCCACACAACTGTAAAGCTTTGGCGAGCTTCTTTGGCCACAAAATTTGGCACCCATTTTTGGATGGAAAGAAAAAATCCATTAATGAATCAGGGTCCATTATGCAATATTTTTGTCATATTTTATTCTCTGGCCAGTTTGACAGTGTAATAGTCTTCCCCAAGATCGATGAGAGGAAAGTTCTCATTAATTTTCCATATGTCTTGTAGTTTTTTATTAGGTAGTGATGCACCAGTCGTTTACCTATAAGCTTTATGATGACTGAGAATTTCCAAGGACGGTACATACGTTTAATATCCTCCTCAGTCAGGATTATTTGCTTCAATTTGTTTGTTAGCATCCCTGAGCTCATGGCATCCGAATCTGTTTGTTGTATTTCCATGGGTTGTGTTGGAATATCTTCAACTGGTGGAGTGATGTTGTTGTTGGTGAAGAACTCATCCTGTAGCAGGGTCTCCTTATAGGATGGTATGTTCGGGGGTTGAGGATTGAGTTTATCCAGTGGTTTTGGAAGAATGTAGTTGTGGGTAGTGGGGTGTTTTTTTAGTGAGAGGTCACTCATTCTCTCTCTAACTAAGAGAATTGAGTTAATTGTTGTTACATTGAAAAATAAAGTTCTGGCCTGTTAATTGATTTTAGCTAATTCTAGCTCATCCTCCCCTTGGAACATCATATGTATTTTGTAATAAATTTTTTGTTAATATATTCTTATCTTAACATTTTACTTCTAAACATTATGTCTTTGTTAGAGTTAGCAAGTTGAAGTGTCAAAAGATGTTTAACAATTTTCTCCTTAAAGGTATAGTGACTTGTCAATCCCAAGAATATGCATAAAACTTCAAAGGAAGTTTCGCACGTGATATAGAAAATTGACGTTTTTTGTACTTCTTCAATCGAAATCATGATAGAAATTTCAGACACAAATTTTAATGATTAATGAATTGCAATATGTAAATATTCTACTAGACTTTTATGCTCTCCTTGTCCCAAATGGTTCTCTGCCTTACTTTAACCAAACTTTTATATATGTTTTGATATGGAAAATAGTTCCAACTTATAGTAAAATGAGTAATTTTAATAATTAGTTTATTTTTAAAAAAGCAAATATTTTCTCTCCTTTATTGACTAGTTTACAAATACTATAGTGTTCTTGACTATTAACAAGTGAAAAGAATGAACAGATTGAGATGGGTCATGGGAGCAGTATTGACATTCCTCAAGAACCCCACGAATAGTCAATTACATAATATTTCGTTGAACCCCACGAATATGACGAATACTTTGTTTCAACACCCTACTAGCTCATCTACTGAAAGCAGAAAATGAGAAGATATTTCTTTGCAACCGTCATATATTTGTAGTTTGCCAATATTTTGTCATTTCTTTTCATCCTTAAATATTTAGCTTTATTATTTGAAATATACTTATTTGCACTCGATATAAGTGAATTTACTTTAGAGGTACAACCTAAAACAAAAAAAATTGCTTAGTTATGATTAAATTATAAAAAGTGTATATAAAATATATATCTTGTATTCATTGGTTTGGTGTAGAGGCGTTCACGTCGATTTTCTCCTAAAGCAAACCAACTCAATTAAGTCAATTTTTTAAATATTGAAATCAAATCAAATCAATAGAGTAAATTTTTCATTGGTCCGGTTTTTTGTCGATCTTTTTTATTTTTTGAGTTTTAGTCATTTTTTTAATAAATATGTGTCATACATTATCAAGCACATATTCCACCAGCTATATTCTAGCATAGCACTACCAAGTCAATTATTCTTTAAGAAAAATTATCATTTACCAAGATATCTTGATAATAATTGAATAAAATAGTGATAAATAATTTACAAAACATTAAAGATAAATTATATTTAACATGATACAGATTCTTGAATGTATCAAAATAAAAACTAAATCAAAGTAGAAAGTAAAGAAAAAACCAACATTCTTATACTAGATTACAAACAAAGACCGCAAAAGATTAATATGTACCATAAAATTTTAAAATTCTATAACAGGAATATACATATGCAGCTTTAATTATAATTTTAAGTAGGTACTATATGATCGATTGATTCGATTTTTTTGATTATTTTTTGCTTAAAACCAAAATCAAACCAAATGTTATTGGTTTTAGATTTGAAAAATCAATACCAAATGAAACAAAAAATGTCAACCGTTTTTTTCTTCGATTTAAGTAGATGTTCGATTTGGATCGATTTTTTAGTTTCTCATTAACACCCTTGATCTGGTGTAAACATCATGTATCTGTAGACAATTAAAATTTTACTGAATTTAAATCCATCATGAAATTTGAATTTAATCTCAATTAAATGTATTTTAGGCCAAATAAATATTACGGGCTAATATAATTGGATTAATTATATAAGTCCAATATTATTGGGCTAGCCCATTTAATTGGGCTACAAATGATGAGCCCACTTCATTAAGCCCAAGATGTCATCTTCCTAGAGGCCCAGTTTGGTGCCACGTATCAATGACGTGGCGCGCTTCCTGGAGGCGTGCAACAATGCTGGGACTTATGGAGATTACCTCATCAAGCAGTTTTTCCGCTCGCTAAACGGAAATGCTTTTGACTGGTACACAAACCTCGAGGCTGGATCTATCGATAGCTGGGATCAACTAAAGCAAGAGTTCCTCAATCGCTTTTATAGTACGAGACGTACTGTGAGTATGATAGAACTTACAAATACTCATCAACGAAAGGGGGAACCAGTTATCGACTTTATCAATCGTTGGAGGAATTCAAGCCTCAACTGTAAATACAGGCTTAGTGAAGCTTCAGGCATAGAGATGTGCATCCAAGGCATGAATTGGGGATTATGCTACATATTACAAGGTATCAAGCCTAACACATTTGAAGAACTTGCAACTCGTGCCCATGACATAGAATTGAGCATGGCCTCTGCTGGAAATGAAAGGCTGCCCATCTATGTACCTCGCAAAGGGAATGACAAGCAAGAAGTCAAAAGTGGGGCAAGTTCGTACCCAAGTCTGAAATCAAAGAAGCTATGAATGTTAACACGTCACCTGTGAAGTTCACGACGAAGGTGAGCAAGAAGTAGAGTATGAAATCCACTTTTTTTCAAGATAAGTCAAGTGAAAAGTTGACTCTAAAAAAATGCAAGAGAAAGAGTACCCATTTCTGGATTTTGATATGCCAGCCATTTTTGAAGAACTCCTCGAGTTAAATCTCATAGAGCTTCCGGAGATGAAGCGACCAAATGAAGCTGGGAAAACAAATGACCCAAATTACTGCAAATACCATCGACTCGTGAGCCACCCTCTTGAGAAATGCTTTGTCTTCAAGGTAAAATTTATGGACTTGGCTCGTGAAAAGAAGATCATGCTTGAAGATGAGAAAGCAAGCGCAAATCAAGTCTCTATCATATTTGGTTCATTTAGTCCAGACGAATTATGTAGTTTTGAAGGAAGTAAAAATGAAGAATTATTGAAGAACAACAAAGCTGAAGTCAATCAACCTGATAATAATGAAGGTTGGACGTTGGTGACTCGTCATAGGCACCACAAAAGGAGCCCACAAAAAAAATTAATAGAACAACCAACAAGGAAAATGATGGTGAAAAGACCAAGGAGATGGAATACAGTTAAATATTTGAAGAAAGCAAAAGTGGAGGTGCACCATCCTCAAAAGCCACGACAACTAGTGACCTTGGAGGAGTTCTTACCAAGTTGGTTCCGCACGAAGATTTCCCATAAGGGCATTGATGCCTCTTGTTGCCATGCTGACAAAGGGGAAGAAAAGAGTGATGACCTACCGTTGGCACTATCTTCGAAAAAGCTCATCAAGTCCATTTCTCAAGAAGTTAATGCTTGTGAGGAAAAGGTCACGTTCACAAATGACGATCTTCTACTAGGTGACACTCTTCATAACTGCCCATTGTACCTGGTTGGCTATATGTGTGATGAAAGGATAAATCAAATTTTGGTTGATGATCCTCAGTGAACATTTTTCCAATTCGCACTGTGAATTAAAGAACTTGGTATTCCCATGAACGAAATCTCTGAAAGTCGTGTGATGATCCAAGGAATCAACCAAGGGGGGCAAAGAGCCATAGGTGCGATCAGGCTGGGAATCACTATTGAAGATATGCAATCAAGTGCATGGCTGCACGTGATCGATGCAAAGACTTCATACAACGTCCTGCTTGGAAGGCCTTGGATACATGAGAATAAAGTGGTTCTATCTACCTACCATCAATGTTTGAAATACTACAAAGGCGAAGTTGAGAATAAGATAGTTGCTGATGATGGGCTATTCACCGAGGCAGAGTCACACTTCACCGATGCAAAGTTCTACTTGAAGAATCGTATTGTGAAGGAGCTAAAAGTTGATGATGGCATGAAAAGCAAGAATGACGAGCCCACAACTAAAAGAGAAGAGGTGACTACTGGTAAAGCCAAAGTTGTTACTAAGGAGGTACAACCCAACGCGAATAAACCTTATAGAGGGAATATTGCGTCTTATGGAAAGAAAGTAAGTCATGCGCTTCAATATGTCCCTAAAAGGAAGAAAGATAAAGGTGAATCATCTAATCTCCAAACCAAGACGCTAAATGAGTTAACTCTTTCGGTAAAACGAATTGAGGTAGTAAAGTTGTCCTCGAAGCCGCTTGCAGGGTTTGTAGCCCAAAATCATTTGCAGAATTTGGCACTCCCTACAAAGCGAATAGATGAATATTTTGATCCTAATGCTTACAAGCTATTTACAAAAGCTGGATACAATCCCAATTATATCACTGTAGAAGATGAATCGGCTGCTTCTAACAAGCCTTCTATCTTTTATCGACTTGGAAAATCACCTGTGATGACCTTCATGTTTGAGAGATTGGGTCCATTAAAGAAAGAGAACAAGTTTCAGAGAAATTTTCAAAGCATAAGAACACCCGCTTCGCCCAAAATCCAGGAGATCTCTAAGGATTTCCAAAGTTTGGTTCCTTCTAGAATGAGGTGACAAACAAAACTTGTGGTTTCATATAAAGAAGTATTGAAGGTAAAGCCATATAATGTGGTCTATACTAAGGAACGTGATGAAGATGAAGAAAGTGTGGGTTCTTCGTATCATGTTACTGTACAAGTCGAGAATGGCGTTCCATCTTCAATGGAGGATAATGCGGAATTGGAGGATGTTTCACCATGTTATCACATATCCTTCAATGATAGGGGCCCTCAAGAAGATGAAGATGCGAAGGATGCTCCACCTGAACTTGAAGAAGGAGTGAAGACGACAGTTGATGCCTTAAAAGAAGTTAACCTTGGTACCGATGAAGAACCAAGACCCATCTACCTCAGTGCTTTACTAGAAGTTGATGAAGAGAGAAATTATATTGAGTTACTCAAGGAGTTCAAGGATGTCTTCACTTGGAGTTACAAAGAGATGCCTGGCTTGGACCCGAAAGTAGCAGTCCATCACCTTGCAGTCAAAAATGGTGCTCCCTATCAAACAAGCTCAAAGGCGTTTTAGGCCGGACTTGGTTCCCTTGATTGAAACCGAAGTTAACAAACTCATTGAAGCTGGCTTTATTTGTGAAGTTAAATACCTAACATGGGTTTCAAGTATTGTCCCTGTAATGAAGAAGAATGGCCAGATTCGAGTGTGCATTGACTTTAGAGATCTCAACAATGCATGTCTGAAACATGAATTTCCGTTTCCTATTACAGAGCTGATGATCGATGCTACTACTGGTTACGAAGCAATGTCTTTCATGGACGGTTCATCGGGCTATAACCAAATACGCATGGCACCAAAAGATGAAGAGCTTACTGTATTCCATACCCCAAAGGGTATTTATTGCTACAAGATAATGCCTTTTGGCTTGAAGAAAGCTGGTGCTACTTACGAAAGGGCTATGCAAAATATTTTCGATCAACTTCTCCACAAGAATGTTGAATGCTATGTTGACGACTTAGTGGTAAAATCAAGAGAGAAGGGCGACCACTTGAAAGACTTGAGGATGGTATTTGAATTGCTTCGGAGGTACCAACTTAGGATGAATCCATTGAAATGTGACTTTGGAGTTACTTCTGAAAAGTTCCTTGGTTTCATTTTCCGACATCTAGGGATTGAAATTGATCAAGCCAAAGTGGATGCCATTTTGAAAATGCCTGAGCCTCGGGATATCCATGAATTGAAAAGTTTGCAAGGAAAGCTAGCATACTTTCTGGGAGGTGCCAACTATTTAGTCGCCTCATGAAGAAAGGTGTTCCTTTCAAGTGGGACCAAGCTTGTAGCAATGCCTTCGAAAGTATCAAAACCTACTTGATGAAGCCTCTAGTTTTAGCAGCTCTTATACCTAGAAAGCCATTGATACTATACATTGCAGCGCAAGAAAGGTCTGTTGGAGCACTGTTGGCCCAAGAAAATAGTGAGGGGAAAGAAAACTCTCTTTACTACTTGAGCAGGATGATGACACCAAACGAGCTGAATTATTCGCCAATTGAAAAGTTGTGTTTGGCGCTAGTCTTCTTGTCATGACCCCAAATACCCCGGTCGTGATGGCGCCTATCACAGTACTAGGCCAGCCAAAATAACACGAACCATATGGAATATCTTTTGTAAAATTTACTCTTTTTCTAAACAGATTAAGTCTCAATTCTTTCATTTTAAAATATCAAGATAAATACGCGGAAACAAGTACAAAAATACAATCAACACAACCTGAATCTAGTGTCACTAGCCATGAGCCACTTAGTACAACTCAACAATGTTTGCTTAATACAAATTAAGTCTGAAATATGAAGTATTAGGATAGGAAGGAGAAGGGCAGGGATGCGAACGTCGTGCAGCTACCTTGCTAACTCCAGAAAATACACAGAAACTGTTGAAAGCTTAGGAATACCTGAATCTACACACAAGGTGTAGGGAGTAATGTGAGTACGCCAATGATAACTAGGGATTATGATGTATTTTACACTTCTTCTTACTTAAGTTTTGATTAAAAATATGTACAAAATAGTCCCAAAGGCTCACAAGTTGTGCTTGATTGCAGGTTTGATCAACAAGGTGACAAGGTGTCAAAAACTAGCTCAAAAAGGAGTGAAACTTGCACAAGTACCAAGACAAGATCAAGCTCAGTCAAACAGGGTCATTGCGGCCGCACACCATTCTGTGCGGTCCGCACAGATGAAGTTCAGGGAGGATGCTTTTAAGGCCACAAGGCAATGCGACCACAAAAGGTTTTGTGTGGTCCGCATTGGGTTCATTGCGGCCGCACTCGATTTCGTGCGGTCCACAGATCCAAGGTGCAGAGAGGTGGCATTTTGGAGGAACTAGGCAATGCGGTCCGCGGTCCTTTTTGTGCGGACCGCAATAGAAGCCACCGCGGGCGCACTCAATTTTGTGCGGTCCGCAAAGCCCAAGTTCGGAGAGCAGATAAATCAAGCCAAGAGCCTTAGTGCGGCCGCACTCGATTTTGTGCAGTCCGCACTAGACCCGCAGGGGTATCTTTGTCCAGAATTTTCAGCCTAGTATAAATAGTTTCTTTTCCCATTTTTAGGGCATCAGATAGATTTTGGGACAGAGCTGCGCTCGTGGCTTCATTCCTTTAACTATTTTGAGTAATTTTAGCTTAGTTTCAATATTGAATCTTCAAGTTTTATTTAGCAATTAATTATTATGGGTTTTTCTTCATCTATTGCTTTATTTTCTTCTCTAATTACACAACAACATTTTAGGCATTTGACCACACCTGAAAAGTGTGGCCTGAACTATCAAAAAGTGTCGCCTTTGATCAAAGGCTACACTTTCTGGCCTAAGGTAACGCTTTCTTAGGGGTGGCCTAAACTAGCGTAACCTTTGCCCAAAGGCAACACTTTACAAGTGTGGTCTTAGAAGTACCCTCTATGGCAACGTACGTGTACAACAGCAACACATTAATAATGTTGTCTTAGTTGATCTTTAGGCAACACTTTTCTAGTGTAGCTCTTAAAATAACACTTCTAAAACGTGGGTCTTGCTGCTATGTAGGCTACAAATTTACTAATCCCTATGGCCACACTTTTGAAGTGTGGTAATTTTGTAAGCTATAAAGCACTTTATATATATATATATATATATATATATATATATATATATATATATATATAAGCCATGCTTTTATAATAAAGAATTTACATTTTTTATGTATCCAATAATCATATTGAGCATGAAGATCTCGATCTCAAGCACTCAATTAACTAGAAGATAACAAAGGAATAATTCAAATGCATATACTTGCAATTAACTTTAAAAATGAATAAATCTTGTGTGTGATACATCACCGCATAAAGCAAATTGCTCAAAGGTGCATGCTAACAATTAACTTTACAAAATCAACCGTAATTATTATAGTATTAAGAATAATATAAATTATAATTGTCCAAGCTCTTCATCATTAAACTCCGACAGATCAAATTGCCTTGTGGCTACTATTTCCAATTTGCTCACCAGAGCTTCCCTACAAACTCAAAATAAAATAAGTAATAAGATAGCTATTATGTTTTCTCATAGCTATTATGTTTTCCAAAATAACAAACTATATCTCTAAGCACTTCTCTATATAATTCTAAACAAATAGTGTCTAACCTTTATTCAAATAGGAAAAAAGAGCCAAATTTACTCCTGTACTATCAAAAATAGATCTAAAACAGGCATAATGTGCCATTGTAACCTAAACAATCAAAAATACCTTTTCAAGAATCGGACCACGAGCCAGAGGAACGTGGAAGATGTACCAGCATTGAGCAAGACATGCATAAAAAGATGAAAATTGAAGATAATATAGTACATGATACAAATTATAACACTGATATATATACATACTATGTGCATTTTCAAAGGGCTAGATACCACAATGACCAGAAATACAACACACTGCAGAAACATTATGCAGAGATGCATAATTTGTTGAAATACTATGCAGAAATACGAAATGTTGAAGAGTGCAGAAATACGAAAATGCAGAAACTCTGTGTAGAAATGCAAAAATACAGAAACGTTGTGCAAAATACAAAACACTATAGAAACATTGCACAGAAATAAAACACACTGCAGAAATACAAAATATTGCAAAACACAAAAACATTGGGAAAATTCTGATGTATTGACAAAATTCAATCTTACAACTCTATATATTTGTACTGTAAAAGTTTTTGCTGGTGTAATAACATAATTTAACAAAGATAGTACAACATAATAACATAGAAGCACAAATATGAACTATGACTATAAAAGTTTTCTTTTTCAATTCATAAAAAAAGTTTAAAGGTGTGAAAATACAAAAGATAACTGCTAAACTATCAAGTTGCAGAGATACCTGCTCAATATCTATGTGCTTCCGTAATTTTGCTAGTCCACAATCTTCTTTAGTTGGATTTGAACCATCTGACAGTAATAAAAAAGAAAAAGAGCATGTTACTACTATAAAACTTGCTTAAATACTTAAGGTAATTTTATTAGTCAACAACCCAGTAGTTTCCCACAAGGAGGGTCTGGAGAGGGTAAGATGTATGCAGCCTTACCCTTACACCGTAACCCTGGAAGGGCAAAGAGGTTATTTCCGATAGACCATCGGCTAAAAAAAGCAAACTACACCATTAATGATTTTAAATCATCTGGACTTGTTCAATCCTAGATTAAAAACTTGAGTAATTCTGCCCTATCTTGCAAGTCAAAAAATGTTTAATAAAAGACACTCCACTACCGCCTCATCTATGATCTACTTTAATTCCATGAAGCCCTCAAAAATCATTTTCCACTTTGCATATTGGACTCGCTCCCTAGTCTTACAATTCATCACAAGCCAACTAGTTGCTACAAAGGATTATTAGCACAAAGTTCAAAAAATCAGAAATTGTTCTACAAACCTTTGACTGCATCCCCTTTACAGAGCTACCTCCTAATTAGAAACCACAAGAGCATTATGACAAGTAACTAGGTAACTTTAGAAACTAATCTGTCGGAGCTTCTAGGTTGGGAATGTCAAAAGTAAGTTACAGACAAAAACAACAGGAAACAACAACATTCTTGAGCTACTAATTAAGGATTCCTTTACCTACTTAAAATATCAAGAGATTGTCCTTTCTTACGGCAACATATAGCAGGGATAATCAGATATTGAATATCAAATGGTTGAAAGTCTTGATGGCAATAGTGTGACCAGCAAAGTTACTTTTATAGGCCATGAAACAAAGGTCAAACTCCAACTTAAACCATTTTGCCATAAGGTATTTCTAACAGCCTAAACTAGCAATTAACAGAGGGAAGCATCTCAATTCTTGCAATAATGACATCAGCAGTAGAGGCACTCTTCATCGATCAGCCTTCAGGTAATATGATGGTGATATTATTTACTTAAGGTACTTCCCTTTCACTTCTCTGGTTGTATAGTTCAAAAGTAGAGGACTTAGACTTCTTTTCATATATTCTATATGATGTAATATAGTTCTTCATGTTACAATATTTACTTGAGGCACGAGAAATAGTAACCAAATGCTTTAAATTTAAGGAACCAAATAAGATCAAAATGCTTACATATGCAGCTTTAGATTTTAACAAAGAGAGTCAAAAATAACCAATTTAATACCTTCTACCAATACCAAAAGGGACAATCTGCATATAAAATAAACAGAGACTAAAGCGTCAAAAACAAAAAATGAATATTAAAGTTGGAGTTTCTAGTGTCTTTAGTTGTTAATCAAGCAATTGACTAACATGTACAAACATTCATCATTTGAATTAGCAAAGCCCCTGGAATATTGAACACCATCAGTATACTATTTGTTATACCTTGGTAGATTCATCCAGCCTTAGGACAGAACATTTGAAAACCTAAAAATCAATGGTGATATTAGATTTGAAAATAGATATTCACATAAGCAATAACTATACATAACAAATAGATATTAAAAATAATAAACTTTTCCAAAATAGGGTGTTGTATAGTAGCATAATAAGAAAATAAAGAGAATATGAATCTCTTACCTAGTCATGACACTTATTTTATGCCAAACCTAACTTCAAGTATACCACGGATCTTTTCGAGTGTTGACTAATTTTAGTGGAGAAAAGAATCAGATATTAGAATTCAATACAAAAATACTAACATGAATACCTTTGTACCCAATTTTGCCATAAACAAGACCTCTCGTAACAATGAAGCATGTGTTGAAATATAAATTTTAACATTCAGAAGATAACAAAGCTAAATACAGATATTCCCTATAGCTTAATAAGAATTTATGACTATTAATTTCCCCCTGTGCTTAATTAGCATAATTAACAAATGCACACAAGAATTTTTTTATCGTTGGTTAATATTTCTTAGCAAATAATGATACAATGTTAGAATAAAAGTAGTAATTTCAAGATCAGTATTGGTAAAGATAATATAATCACAGTTTATTACCCGCTGAATCCTACGCAAAAACGAAAAATTCACAAATTTCTTCGACGTCTAGGGTTTTAGGAGTCAGCGTGAGTCTTTTTTAACAACTGAACTGAATTTTTCTCATAAAACTCTCATCGTCATGACTGCACAATCGCAAGAAGAGATCTTAGCCGCTCATCTCGAACAACGGAAGATTATCGATCCTGAGCAAAATTTAGCTATTTAGGTATATTAATATCAAACCAAAAGAAAAAAATTAAAAAGACGAAGCAGGAAGTGAGAAAATAGCAGCGAATCAGCGAAACAAAAGAAAGAGAACACCATACCAGTCAGCCCAGGAGACAATAATGGTATTGCTTCAGTAACAGAAGCAACGTGAAGCTGAGTTTTGTGAAACCATGGGGGAGGAAGATGAATTGGGGATGGGGGGAATTTTCTAGTACTTCTGAAAAGAGATATACATATGAGTATCATGTTACTGCCTTTTGATTTTTTTAGAAAATTTTGGGGGTAAATTTTTAAGGTACGCAGTGTTACATTAGTTCTGCCAATAAAACCACTCTTTAAAAGCATTACAATACCTATAATAAGTGTTGCCAAATATTTTATTATTAGCCACCCTTAAAAAGTGTAGTCTTTTTGTTTAAAAGGAATGCTTTCTGAGCGTTGCCTTAAAAACTGTAGTCAAAGACTCTACCCAAAGGCCACCATTTGAAAGCATTCCCATAAATATTTTTGCAACACTTCTTGGGCGCAGTCTAAAATAAGTGTGGTTGTAGGCCAAATTTATTGTAGTGTTATAAGTATCTAGACCCATCAGCTAGGGTTGTGGCTCAACCCTAGTGTGGGTAATCGATGGGTCTTGTGTTTTGATGCTTGATTGTCTATGGGTGTTTGATATTTGGGCTAATTTAGGGTTTTAATGTGGAATTAGTAGTTGCAAACACTAGTTTATGCCTAGTAGACTTTGGCTATTCTTGAGAAAGAGAGCCTAAGTCCATGAAATTAGTCCAACAAGGAATTGGGGCGTATTCAAGAGATTGATAGCCCCAATTAAAGGGTTAAACCTAGAGATAGTAATACCCGACTTGAACCTTGATTGCTTGCATAAATTTGCATACCCAATTGGTCTTGAGAAAGTTAATTCGGGCAAAATCACTCGAACCACCGAGAGGTGTAGAGTGAGCAGAATCGTACAATGGTTATATCATATTCTCCAAATGTGACAATCTAGCCTTATACTCAAGAATCCATCAATTAGCCACCTAGGAGAAAGTCACTACCCTAGTGCCTTTTTATCTATTTGAAAAACTTGCAATAGTTTAATCTTAGCTTTACTTAGCCTAATTTAGCATTGTAGTATTATAAAATTAGAATTAATATCAAAACCAAAAATGTTCAGAAGTGCAATTAGGAACAAATACACAACTCTACTTTAGATAGAAACTCAACTCCAATATCTAGCTCCCTGTGGAAATCGATCCCGACCTTCTCGGGTAAAAGGTGCTTCGATCTCTTTTGCTACTTCATAGTAGTATAGGGTTGGCCTCGATCACTTTTTGGTGCCGTTACCGCGGAGCTAACGGTTTTGGCTATCTATCTAAATAGTTTTGTGTATCGTTCTTCTTTCCTTATTTGTTACTAATTTGTGTTTGTCACAACTCCAGGCACTAAATGGCAGCAAACTTAAACAACACACCTCTTGGAGATCTTCTGCCAGGGGAGGAAGGACAATGTTGAAGATGAGGTCCCTATTGTGCCTCAAGGACAAAGGAGAGGCCGTCAGGCTAATGATAATATTTTAGACCCTCCCCCACCACCTCAGAGAGTGGCTCCTCGAGTGCTTCCAAACCAAGGCTATGCAAGTGCAATTGTCCTGCCCCGGATTGGAGCGGCAATTTTCAAATTACCAATGTGATGCTGACATTGATGGAGCAGTGTGGGTATTTCATGGGCGCTGCCAATCAAAATGCTTACAAACATCTCAAGGGGTTCGTGGATACCTGTTGGGGGAGCAAGAAAACTAATGTGTCCGAGGATGCACTTCGATTGAGACTCTTCCCATTCTCACTTAGAGGGAATGTATCGGATTGGCTTGAGTGACTTTCCAACCATTCCATCACAACTTGGGATGAGTTGGCGGACAAGTTTATTGCAAAAATTTTCTCACTGGGGCATATGGCAGCATTGAGATATGAGATCTTAGCTTTCAAGCAGGAGCCCACTGAACCTTTGCATGAGATTTGGGAGCACTATAGAAAAATGGTGAAGGAATGCCCCAACAATGATATGACTGAGGCGATGATCCAACAGACTTTCTACCGGGGCATTAACATAACAAACCAATGCATAGTGAACCAACTTGCTGGGGGCAACTTCATGAAGTTGTCTTATGATGAGGCTTGTGACATTCTTGACGAGATGGATGATACTTCTTCTACTTTACAAAGTAGAGCCAATGTGCCTCAGGGTGACCCCCACGGTCACTCATTTGCACAAGGAGTTATATGATCATGGGCAGGCTATAGCTGAGTTGACAACTACAATGAACTAACTAGCAAAGGCACAGTTGCAACAAGTTCAAAATCCTCGCCAAGTAAATGCTATGGAGGGTGTCAACATGCTAGTCAACAAAAGAAAACAACAAGGTCAACAGAACCAAGGGAATTCGGAGCAATTTGACAATGATTGTGGTGGATTCCAAGATGATAGTTATGATGGGGAAAATGAAGAGGTACAATACGTGAACAATTATCAAGGCCAAAGGGGCAATTCTTCCAACCAACAACAACGGAGGCCCCAAGGCAATTGGGGCAATCAATAACAAGGCAATGGTAATTGGGGGAACAACAACCAAAACTCCAACTGGGACAATCAGAACAATAATCAGAACAATCGGGGTAATTGGAATGGAACAACAACAACTGGGGTGGTAACAACAATCAAGGTGGGTGGAACAATGGCAACCAAGAAAACCGGGGGCAAGGCTTTCAAAGGCCCCAAATGTACCAACAACCGAACAATCCGCCCCCATTTTCATCCCAATGTCCTAGTTCTTCTAACCCTGATATAGGGAGAATTGAAATGATGTTTGAACAGATGATGAAGAAGAGTGCGGATTCCGATGCTCAGTTATCTTCCCACAATACTTCAATTAGAAATTTGGAGGTTCAGTTAGGCCAAATCTCATAGTCCTTGAATACTTGGCCTAAGGGTGCTCTACCAAGTGATACGGTAGTAAACCCGAAGGGTGGGAACAATCATGTTATGGCAGTAACTACAAGGAGTGGACGAGGCGGTGATGTGAATGCCTCCAAACAAAAGCAAATTTTGAGTGATGAAGTTGAGTTGCAAGAAGATGGAGTTCCTTTGGTGGTTGAAAATGGGATTGATGAGAATGTGAATGAAGAAGTGAGGATTGATATTCAAGATGCCGAGGTGGAAACTCAAAATGATGCGAACCCGTCTAGGGGAACACGTAATAGACATGCCGAAGCCGGTTGTGCCTAAAGTCAAAGCTTCTTTGCCAAGGCCACCTCCACCTTATCCTCAAAGGCTAGCAAAGCAAAAAAAATGAGAATTAGTTTAAAAAGTTCATTGATATGATGAAGAGATTATCCATTAATGTGCCCTTAGCGAAGGCTCTTGAACAAATGTCGGGCTATGCTAAATTCATGAAGGACTTAATGACAAAGATCCCGGTGCTTTCACCATTCCTTGCACCATTGAGAGTGCGGACTTTGCTAAGGCTCTATGTGATTTGGGGGAAAGTATCAACTTGATGCCCTACTCAGTTTTCAAGACTTTTGATATTGGGCAACCGAGGCCGACTTCCATGAGATTGCAAATGGTGGATAGAATGATGAAGAGACAATTGGGTATTATTGATGATGTGCTTGTCTGGGTAGACAAATTTATCTTGCCAGCTGATTTTGTGATCTTGGATTCTGAGGTGGATTATGACGTTCCAATCATATTGGGGAAACCTTTCCTTGCTACTGGGAAGGCCTTAATTGATGTGGAAGCAAGGGAACTCACCTTCCGGGTGGGTGATGAAAAAATGGTCTTTCATGTGTGCAAGTCAATGAAGCAGCCCAACAGTTCCGAGGTGTGCTCTTTTGTTGACCTTGTCACGGCAGTGATAATTGATGATACCAGTGCAATGATCAATGTGGAGGACCCTCTGGAGGCCGTATTGTTGAATCTTGATGTCAATGATGATGAGGGCCGAGTGGAGTGTGTGAATGCTTTACATAGAATGGGCTCTTACTCTTATGAGCCTAGAAAACTATCTTTGGACCTTGAGAATTGGAAGACTCCACCAAAAAAACCTTCAATTGAGGAGCCTCCGGTGTTGGAATTGAAGTCGTTGCCTCCACACCTCAGGTATTAGTTCTTAGGACCTAGTTCTACTTTGCAAGTTATTTTTTCCTCTTGTCTTACTAACATGTAGGTTGATGCCACATTAGCGGTGCTTCAAAAGCGGAAAAAGGCAATTGAATTGACTCTAGCTGATATCCGGGGGATAAGCCCCGTATTCTGTATGTACAAGATTATTCTGGAATATGATGCAACGCCCTCCTTGGAACATCAAAGGAGATTGAACGAGGCCATGCAAGAAGTTGTGAAAAAGGAGGTAATCAAGTGGTTGGATGCCGGGGTTGTGTACCCCATCTTTGATAGCTCTTGGACTTCGCCGGTGCAATGTGTACCGAAGAAGGGTGGCATGACCGTGGTTGCAAATTCAAAAATTGAGCTGATTCCTACCAAAACCATCACCGGTTGGAGGGTATGCATGGACTACCGCAAGTTGAATAAAGTGACCCGCAAGGATCACTTTCCATTGCCTTTTCTTGACCAGATGTTAGACCGACTTGCTAGGCGTGCCTTCTATTGTTTCTTGGATGGGTATTCTGGGTATAACCAAATCTTGATTGCTCTAGAAGACCAGGAGAAGACCACATTCACTTGTCCATATGGCACATTTGCCTTTTCTCAAATGCCTTTTGTGTTGCGTAATGCACCGGCTACATTTGGTGTATGATGGCCATTTTCACCGATATGGTGGAAGATATTTTGGAGTTGTTCATGGACGACTTCAGTGTTGTGGGTGATTCATTTGATGAGTATTTGAAAAATTTTGATAGAGTTTTGGCCTATTGTGAAGAAACCAATCTTGTTCTTAGTTGGTAGAAATGCCACTTCATGGTAGAAGAGGGCATAGTTCTTGGGCATAAATTTCAAAGCACTGTATTGAGGTAGACAAATCAAAAATTGATGCGATTTCAAGGCTCCCTCCCCTACCTCTGTTAAGGGAGTTAGAAGTTTTCTTGGGCATGCGGGGTTCTACTAGAGATTTATCAAAGACTTTTCTAAGGTAGTGAACCCCTTATGCAAGCTATTGGAAAAGGATGCCAAGTTTGTGTTCGATGAGAGTGCATGCAAGCCTTTGAACTTCTCAAGCATAAGTTGACCACCACTCCTATCATTACCGCACCTAATTGGAGCTTGCCTTTTGAGCTCATGTGTGATGTGAGCGATGTTGCGGTTAGGGCGGTTTTGGGTCAAAGAGTGAACAAAATATTTCATCCGGTGTACTATGCGAGCAAGACAATGAATGATGCTCAAGTGAAATACACGATGACCGAGAAAGAACTTTTGGCTATTGTGTTCGCAAAGGAAATCTTTCGGCCGTATCTTATGGGTGTCAAAGTCATAGTCCATACCGATCATGCCGCACTCCGGTACTTGATGACGAAGAAGGATTCCAAAGCTAGACTGATGAGATGGGTCTTGTTACTTCAAGAGTTTGATTTAGAGATTGTGGACCGGAAGGGTAGTGAAAACCAAGTGGCGGACCACTTGTCCCACTTGGAGGAGGAGGGGAGACCTTGTGATGGCCTAGAGATCAATGATTCATTTCCTGACGAATAACTCCTTTTGGTGTCGGTGAATGGTATGCCATGGTTTGCGGATGTTGCTAATTTCCTTGTAACTGGTATAATCCTATGTGAGCTCTCTTTTAACCAAAGGAAGAAGCTCAAACGGGATAGTTTGGATTTCTATTGGGATGAGCCGCACTTGTTCAAGATTTGCACGGATGGTGTGATCCAAAGGTGTGTCCTAGAGGAAGAGCAATTGATTATCTTGGAGTCTTATCATTCCTCTCCCTATGGTAGCCATCATGGCAGGGCGAGGACGGCTTCCAAAGTTCTTAGTTGTGGGTTTTATTGGCCAACTTTGTACAAAGATGCAAGCGAACTTGTGAAGAGGTATGACGAATGTCAAAGAGCGGGCGGAATTTCGAATAAAGATGAGATGCCTCTCAATACCATTCTTGAGGTTGATATTTTTGATGTATGGGGCATTGATTTTATGGGCCCGTTTGTTAGCTCGTGTAGGAAAACATACATTCTTGTGGCGGTGGACTATGTTTCAAAGTGGGTTGAAGCCATGGATTTACCCAACAATGAGGCCCAGAGTGTTGTTGCATTTCTCAAGAAGAGCATTTTTACAAGATTTGCCACTCCTCGTGCAATCATTAGTGATAGGGGGGTCTTATTTTTGCAATAGAGCTTTTGATGCTTTGCTTGCAAAGTATGGTGTCAACCACAAAGTTTCTACTCCTTATCATCCTCAAGTGAGTGGCCAAGTTGAAATCTCAAATAGGAAAATCAAGAGTATATTGTCAAAGACGGTCAATGCAAATAGGACCGATTGGTCAAAGAAATTGGATGATGCTCTATGGGCTTATAGGACTGCTTACGAGACTCTGATTGGTATGTCTCCGTATCGGTTGGTGTTTGGGAAAGTTTTCCATCTACTGATTGAGTTAGAGCACAAGGCCATGTGGTCTTTGAGGAAGTTAAATCTTGAATGGGATGTGGGAGCAAATCTTTGTGTGGAGCAGCTTAATGAACTTGATGAATTCTGATTCCATGCCTACTCTAGTTCGTCCTTGTACAAGGACAAGATGAATTACCTTCATGATAAATATGCTCGTGGCAAGGAGTTCAAAGTGGGTGATTTGTTCTCTTGTCCAACTCTCGGTTACATCTATTTCTGGGAAAGCTTAAGTCAAAATGGAGTGGACCTTTTTAAATGGTGTTTGTGACCCCGTTTAGTGCACTTGATTTGAAGAACAAAAATGGGGAAGTTTTCAGAGTAAATGGGCACAGGGTCAAGCACTACTTGGAAAAAATTGATGACAGCCATGTGGTGGCACTTCTTCATCTCAAATGATTTGATGGTAACCTGCGTCGTGCCGCGACGTTAAATTAGGCGCTTCTTGGGAGGCAACCCATGTGTTTTTCTTCTTGTTTTTCTTTGATTTTCATTGTAGTGTAGGATTTATTTTTGGACTGACTGGTTGTGAGATGCTGTAGGATTGTGTTGATGCAGTGCAGGAAAAAAGTTGGAAAATGACCACTCTCTGAAGTTGTCAATGCGGACTATACTGCATTTTGTGCGGCCGCAAAGACCTCAGTGCGGGGGCAAGAAATCAATGTGGACCGCACTGGTGATTTGAAAAACTTGGGGTTCTCTGAAGTTTACCACCGCGGCCGCATTGCATTTTATGCGGTTTGCGGTGGTTCATTGTGGCCGCATTGCATTTTGTGCGGACCGTAGTGGTTGACTTGTCTGAGCCCTATGGTTTTGAGCAATACAGACCGTGGTGCCATTTTGTGCGGTCCGCGGTGTGCAGGTGAGATGGGGCCCAAGACCTTTTTCTATAAATAGGACCCGAGGCCCTCTTTTTGAACTTTTCGATCTTTTCAATCTCAGAGACACTAAAACACTGTTCATCTCTCTAAATTGCTTGTAATTAACTGCTAAGACTCATCTATCTTCAGTACTTCTCACTTCTGGTAACTCTAACTTCTTCTTAATTGCTTAATTTTGTTATTTTCTTTTATTTTTTTTTTGTTTTTCTCTGTTCCTCTTCCTAGCTTTCCCGTATTTATTTCAATATTGTAGCTTAGGTTTGTTAAGTTTTGTTTAAAGTTAGTTTAGGTAGTTAAATGACGGAACCAACACTTAGGGACTCTTCAATAGGTGAAAAAGTGGACTAAAATTGAACAAATCATGAACCCTAGGTTGGTGCTACTACTTGGTACTTAGTGCAGACCGCGGTGGAATTTGTGCGGTCCGCGGTGCCCCTGTGCGGTCTGCCATGGTATTTTGTGCGGACCGCAATGGTGAAAGACCTGAAAGCTGACATTTGAGGATCGCGGTCGCATTGCATTTTATACGGTCCACGATGCCTCAATGCGGACCATATTGCCATTTTGTGTGGTCCGCGGTGCATAGTTTCAGAGAGTGAGTAGTCTGAACCCCACATCTATGCGGACCACAATGGATTTTGTGCGGTCCGCAATGGCCTCTTTGCGGCCGCACTGTATTTTGTGCGGTCTACACTCTGCAAGTTTAAAAACTGTCTGCAACATTTTTTTTTGCAACTGTGAATTACATTGTTTTTCTAGATACTAACAAAGCATGACTGAATTTGTTTGCAGACAATGGTAAAATTAAGAGGCAGGGGTGCTAAACAACCAGGAAGAGGAAAGTCCTCCCAGGGTGCGAAACAAAAGATGATAAGGTTGACCCCACAAGCTCGTCAAAACATAAAAAATACAAGGAAACTTATAAATGCTGCCGACATGGCCATTGACCAGTCAGGGAGTGAGTATGAGCCCTCCCGGAAGGCATCTTCAGACTCCGTGCCAGAGTTTATTCCTGCCTGGCCAGAGAGAAACAGATTAAGAGATACACCTCCACCTTCCCCCACTGCCCAAGCGTCAGTACATGTATCTTCTGGGTCGTCTGAGGGCTCAGCTGCAGCCAGTGGGGATGAGTACTCCACCTCTCCTACAGCTTCATTATCCCGAGAGGATGCAGTAGCAGAAGAAGAGGAAGAAGTAGAAGGGGGTGAGCCTCAAGTTGGTAGGGTAGAGCGGACTAGAAATCCGGAGGCATGGGAGGACCGGTTCGTCAGTGAGATTGCCTACCAGAAATTCAGAGAGTGGTGGCCAGAAAAGAGGTTGATACCAAAGAGAAAAATCATTACCCAGAATTTTCTGTCTCACAACCCAAATGTGTTGAAGCAATTCAGAGATATAGCAGGTTGGGACTACTTTATCGGGTAGGTGGATGACGCTAATGAGCACTTGGTGAAAGAATTCTACACCAACGTGAACCATATCAAAAAGGGTACCACGGTCACCATAGTGCGGAATCTGAAAGTGAAGTTTGATAGCAAGATCATCAATGACTATTTGGGCTTCACGGAGGAAGATGAGTCCCTATACTTGAAGAAAAAATGAAGTTGGGTGAAGAAGCCCGTCCGTGGTTGGCGAAGTACTTGGCAATCCCAGTTACCACCCCCGAGTGGCTAACTGCGGGGGTGAAGATATTGAGGAGGACATTGAACTTTGAGGCAAAGGGGTGGGATACATTTGTCTGTAGCAGGCTAGATCCTACCACACATGACAACTCGCTCCCAATTCACCGGGCGATCTTAGTAGCATCCATCATGGCGGGGTACTCGATCAATGTCGAGAATGTGATGTCCCAGGTCATTACACGGGTAGTGAATGAGGGTGACAGGTCTTACCCATTCCCCAACTTTCTAACCATGTACCTAAAGGACCAAGATGTGGAGAAGCGCAAATTTGACATGAAAGTGAAGGCAAAGGCACCTTTCTCGTGGTATAGCCTATAGGGTGATGACAACCCTAAAGGTAAGCACTTCAAGGGGAAATCCACTACTTCAACTGGCCAGTCTGAAGAGCCAATAGTGGTAGTGACTACTCCATAGCCTCCCTCCACTTCAGCAGACCATGCCCCAGGCCTATCCACTTCAGCAGAGCCAGACATACCCTCCACCACTGCCTATCCATTGACTGCCCACCGTTTGAGCCAGGCCCTCACTAGCATCAACAACTGGATGCAGATAGTTACTTCTAAGCTGTATGTATTATCTACTACTGTGGCAGCTCAGTTAGCACCTCCTCCTCCACAGGTCCCACAGTCCATTGAGGACACTCTCAAGGATCTTCTGGACAACTAGAAGAAGATCCTTGAGAACCAGAAATTGCTCACGGACGCTGTTGATTCACACGGAAAGGCTCTCAAGGAGCTTTCTAGGGAGGCTAAGAAGATGAGGAAGACTCGGGCTTCCAAAGAGTCCGTGAAGGAGTTATAGGTCGAGGTGAAGAGATTGAAGGCAGATCACCTGCCTTTGGATTTGCTACTACATGACCCTGTGCCACCAGCCCATCCCCAGCCAGAGCAGTCCGAGAGGACTCCTAAGAGGAAAAGGCTGATCCCCCAGTCCGATGATGCAGTTATCCAGTTAGCGGACCCACCGGAGACTTCCTCCAGTCAGCCACAAGTTGCAGCCTAGGAGCCTGTCCAGGTCCAGGCCCAAGTCCCAGTAGCAGAGCCACAGGTCACATGGAGCTAGTCTTAGGTTCCCGAGCATACGGAGGACTCAGGGACCACTAAGGATCCCATGCTGACGGATGACCCATAGAGAGTTTCTGTATCCTCTTTCCTCTATTTTTGGTACTTATTTTGCTTAGTTGGCATTGAGGACAATGCCACCTTTAATTTTAGGAGGTAGGCCCTACTTGGATTTTCATGATTGTATATATAGATGATTTCTTTCTTTCTTTTTTATCTTTGGTATGTTTATAATTTCAGTATTTCATTACATTTTTTGCACTTTTTACCTTGGGTATGTATATAAAAGTTATGTTCCATTGTATATATTTATCTCCCCTATTGTATATTCAATTAAATCCCCTCTTATACATATTCATTTTACTTTCCGCATTTTTCTTTTTCTTAGCTTCTTATTTTATACTCGTAGCTTCTTGTTTTGAGTTTTTGCAATAAGCTTTTGGTTTTCTTAATGTCACGGTTCTTTCCAAAGGTGGAATTTGTGTGAACCGGGTGGCTCTTCCCGATGATGGATGGCATGATAACATTCTTAAGGGTTTGAGTCTGTTTTTCTTTTCTTTTAGCTTTTTAGTGGTTAGTGGTAAGGGTGCCTCAAGCAAAGCTTCACTTGGTCCTAACACATTTGCTTTTAATCTTACGGTCAAAAACAAATTGTTGTGTATAGGATGGTGAAAGTTATGACCTTGAGACTCTTGTGTTGGCCGATAATCATCAAGTGGTTTCTCGGGACCATTGTGTGCTCAAATCTTATCTAAGGTTATTGTGGGCCCCCAACTCTGTGTCTTTAGCGATCCCATAGCTTGTGTGGTGAGAAATTGCATTTCAAGTCCAAGTCCCGAGCCATTGGTCTAGAACTTGCGCTGAATATTTGTCGAGGAGAAATCCTAGGTGTAATTTGACTTGAGACATGATTATAGGCTCTCCTTGATCCAAATGATAGCTTGAACACTTCCACAGCCTACCAATGATAAATCCCTAGTCAACCCTTTTGAGCCTTAGACCTTTTTCTTTCAAGAACCATGTACAAGCCTTTACCCGTTCTAAAAGATACCCTCTCTTGGCACTCTATCTTTCCTTAGCACTTGGCAAAAGTATAAGTTTGGGGGGAGAGACGAGGAATGCAACAAAGTGGTAAAAAGGTACAAAAAGAAGAAAAGGAAAGGCAATGAAAAAGAAAGAAAAGCAAAAACACAAAAAGAATGTTCAATGTAGAAATAAGTGAAGGGATTCAATAAAATCAAAGAATGAAAGGTATGAAAAATTGAGAAAGGAGAAAAGATTTGAAATGAACAAGAAAGAGTGAGAGTCTCTCTAACCCCTTAGAAAGAAGTGAAATGACTTTAAAAAAAAGGCAAGTAAATGTGTGCCAAAATGAAGAAAAAGAAGTGCTAAAGGGAAGATGGAACCTACTTAGACCAAACATTTCCTACCCTGAACCAAAAGCCTTCACTTTGTCCCCACAAAAACCCTATATGATCTTGAGTTGAATGAAACTTTCATTAGAGGTGACTTACATAAGGGGCAAGTATATGGTACTTAGAGCTGGACTTGTGACTTTTCCTTGAGAGATATGAGTGTAGTTCCATTAACCTTGTTCTGAGTGCCACTATCCTAAAAGTGAGGTTTGCTTAGGGAGAGCTGAGGATGTGTGAGTTTGGGTTCCACAATGACCAAAGTAATAGAAAGAGTTTCTTTGATGTGTTGAGCTAACTCTTGATGCTCTTGTGTCACATTAAATCCATGGTGTTTAAAAGAGTGAATGTTGTTAATGGTTCATTTGAATTGAGGGCAATTATTACTCCCAATTGATGCTAGATGAGGTCATTTTTTGGACAACTGAATTTTCTTGGATTTTCTCTTAAGGGGTAGGTCTTATTTTGTTTACTTGAGGACAAGCAAAAGCTTAAGTTTGGGGAAGTTGATAACTAGGGATTATGATGCATTTTAAATTCCTTCTTCTTTAAGTTTTGATTAGAAATGTGTACAAAATAGTCCCAAAGGCTCACAAGTTGTGCTTGATTGCAGGTTTGATCAACAAGGTGACAAGGTGTCAAAAACCAACTCAAAAAGAAGTGAAACTTGCACAAGTACCAAGACAAGATCAAGCTCAGGCAAATAGGGCCATTGCGGCCGCACACCATTCTGTGCGGTCCGCACAGATGAAGTTCAGATAGGATGCTTTTCAGGAAACAAGGCAATGCGGCCGCAGAGGGTTTTGTGCGGTCCGCATTGGGTTCATTGCGGCTGCACTCGATTTCGTGCGGTCCGCAGAGCCAAGGTTCAGAGAGGTGGCATTTTGGAGGAACTAGCCAATGCGGTCCGCAGTCCTTTTTGCGCGGACCACAATAGAAGCTATCGCGGCCGCACTCGACTGTGTGCGCTCCGCAAAGCCCAAGTTTAGAGAGCATATAAATCAAGCCAAGAGCCTTAGTGCGTCCACACTCGATTTTGTGCGGTCCCACTAGCCCCGCCGGGGTATTTTTGTCCAGAATTTTCAGCCTAGTATAAATAGTTTCTTTTCCCATTTTTAGGTCATCAGATAGATTTTGGGATAGAGTTGCGCTCGTGACTTCATTCCTTTTACTATTTTGATTAATTTTAGCTTAGTTTCAACATTGAATCTTCAAGTTTTATTTAGCAATTAATTATTATGGGTTTTTCTTCATCTATTGCTTTGTTTTCTTCTCTAATTATGAGTAGTTAGACCCATCAGCTAGGGTTGTGGCTCAACTCTAGTGTGGGTAATTGATGGGTCTTGTGTTTTGATGCTTGATTGTCTACGGGTGTTTGATATTTGGGCTAATTTAGGGTTTTAATGTGGAATTAGTGGTTGCAAACACTAGTTTATGCCTAGTAGACTTTGGCACTTCTTGAGAAAGAGATCCTAAGTCCATGAAATTAGTCCAACAAGGAATTGGGGTGTATTCAAGAGATTGATAGCCCCAATTAAAGTGTTAAACCTAGAGATAGTAATACCCGACTTGAAAACCTTGATTGCTTGCACAAATTTGCATACCCAATTGGTCTTGAGAAAGTCAATTCAGGCAAAATCACTTGAACTACCGAGAGGTGTAGAGTGAGTAGAATCGTGCAATGGTTATATCATATTCCCCAAATGTGACAATCTAGCCTTAGACTCAAGAATCCGTCAATTAGTCACCTAGGAGAAAGTCACTACCCTAGTGCCTTTTTATCTATTTGAACAACTTGCAATAGTTTAATCTTAGCTTTACTTAGCCTAATTTAGCATTGTAGTATTATAAAATTAGAATTAATATCAAAACCAAAAATGTTCTGAAGTGCAATTAGCAACAAATACACAACTCCACTTTAGATAGAAACTCAACTCCAACATCTAGCTCACTGTGGAAATCGATCCCGACCTTCTCGGGTAAAAGTTGTTTCGACCTCTCTTGCTACTTCATAGTAGTATAGGGTTGGCCTCGATCAGCCAACTCAGTAAGTAATAAAAGTAAATAAAGATTGAGCAGTAAGAAATCACGTAATCCATGTCATAGCACCACAGTGGGTACAATATGTTTCCAGAAAAATAGGATACAAATCAAATCATCTCGTTAAACTCCAATTTCAGTAAAATCCTTTGAAATATTAACTTTCTAACAGTTTCAATAGAGGTTCAATGTAGTTTATAGTGAAAGTGATGAAAATCGTAATCGGCCCCTCAGGCAAAAAAAAATCATAAACAACCCTCCTTGCAAACCCCTCGGTCATTCATATACATCACATAACATGAAAATCTCAATGGAAATAACAAAACCAAATCAGTAATTTAATTCCAAACATCTCGTAAAAATTCTAGTTTCAATGGAAGTTATTCAAAATATTTGATTAATATTTTCAATAGAGGCTTAGTATAAAGATGAGTGAAAATAGTAATTTCATAAAACAATCCCCTCAGGCAAAGCATCACTCGTATACATATATATATAGCCCCTCGGGCAAGCCTCTCAATCACTCATGACTCAACTCTCATCAATTAGCGCTCACACTCAGTACTCACGCTCAATAGGTACCATATAATAACCGCTGCGGCGTGAAGCCCAATCCATATATATAGTCGGTTGCGCTCACTGGGGGTGTGTAGACTCCGGAGGGGCTCCTACAGCCCAAGCACTATATCGTTGCGGCGTGCAGCCTGATCCAACATATCGCTACGGCGTGCAGCCCGATCCATATATCGCTGCGACGTGCAGCCGGATCCATATACATATACATATACATACAAATACATATATATATATACTATATCGTTGCGGCGTGCAGCCTGATCCAACATATCGCTACGGCGTGCAGCCCGATCCATATATCGCTGCGACGTGCAGCCGGATCCATATACATATATATATATATATATATATATATATATATATATATATATATATATATATATATATATATATATATCGCTGTGGCATGTAGCCCAATCCATAAATATAAAATTCTCACAACAAGCCCTCGGCCTCTCTTACTCATTAACCTCACAATCAATCCCTCGGCCTCTCTCAGTCATCAACCTCATAGTTAGGCCCTCGACGTCTCTCAGCCATCAACCTCACAAGCCACTCGGACTATCAGTAAAACAGGGCGTTCGGCACAAAATATCATTTATAGCATCAAACTGAGTAAATAGGCTGAGTTATGAAATTAGTAAAATATAGCATGACTGAGTACAAATATTAAGTCAAAACAGTGAGGAATAGTAGTAGAAAAAGCCCATACGATTCCAAACAATTGGCACGAGGCCCAACTATGGCATTCAGCTCAAAACATAATAATACTTTCCAAAACACAATAGTATCATATAGTTTTCAATCAAATACGCGACTTAATAGTCGTACGGGACGGACAAGTCACAATCCCCAATGGTGCACGACCCCATGCTCGTCATCTAGCATGTACGTCACCTCAAAGTAGCACAACGATGTGAAATCCAGGGTTACATACCCTCAGGACAATATTTACAATCATTACTTACCTCAAACCGGACAAAAATCTACTCCGCAATGCCCTTGCCTCTCGAGTCGGCCTCAAATCACCTTGAATCTATTTAAAATCAGAATCATATCATCAATACATGCCAAAGGGACAAAGCCCACGCAAAAATTATCAAATTACACTCAAAATCCCAAAATTGGCCAAACCCGACCCCCGGACCCATGTCTTGAAATTCGATAAAAATTACATCAATAAAATCTTTATCCTCTCACGAGTCTATACATACCAAAATCATCAAAATCCGACATCAAATGCCCATTCAAATCCCCAAAATCATCTCTCTAATTCTCTTCCATTTCCCCCCAATTTTTACCCCAAATTTCCAATTTATAAGATAAAAATCAAGATACAATCATGGAATTTAACCAAAATTAGGTGAAGAACACTTACCCCAATCACTTCTCTAAAAATCCCTTCAAAAATCGCCTTATACCGAGCTCCCACTTCCATTTTATGTTACGAACTCGGAACCCTCGTTTGAATCTTTTAAATCTGCCCAGATACATATTTATCGCGATAGCGGAAGCACCATCGTGATCGCAAAGAGGAAGAAAAGATGCTCCTGAAATTGCCCTACGCGATCGCATAATCCCTTTCGCGATAGCGTTAAACACTGTTGAATGAACTAGGCGTTCGCGGAACAACCCTCGCGAACGCGAAGAGATAACCATCAACCTCAGCTCAAACCCAACACTACGCGAGCGTGACCTCAGCCACGCGTTTATGATAGCCAAATTCACATACCATCGCGATCGCAGACCCAAGTTGGCGATCGCATAGAACAAATCCTCTGCAACATAAAACCAGCAAAATCAGCTAACTCTTTAAGTCCAAATAAGTCCCATTGAGCATCCGAAACACATCTGGGGACCTCTGGACCTCAATCAAATATTCCAACATATCCCGTAACATCATTCAAACTTGTTCCAACCCTCGAAACACTCAAAACAACATCAAAACATCGAATCACCATCAGATTCAAGCGTAAGGATTTATAAACTTCCAAATTTCACAAACGACACCGAAACTTATCAAACCTCATCCAAATGTCCTAAAATTTTGCACACACGTCACAAATGACACTACGAACCTACTCCAACTTCCAGAATTCTATTCCGACCCCGATATCAAAGTTTCCATTGTCGACCGGAAAATGCCAAATTCCAATTTCACCAACTCAACCTTAAATCTTTCATATACCTCCAAATTCCATTCCGAACGCGCTCCTAAGTCCAAAATCATCCGACGGAGCTAACCAAATCATAAAAATCCAAATCCGATCGAATACTAAGAAGTCAAAACTTGGTCAAACCTTTCAAATTTAAAGCTTAAAACTGAGAATTATTCTTCCAAATATATTCCAATTATCCTGAAAACCAAAATCGAGGATTTGCATGAGTCATAATATATCTCATGAGGCTAGTCATTCCTGGGAACTAGCGAGCGAAGTGCAATTTCTCAAAATGACCGGTCGGGTTGTTACACTTCTCAATTCAAAAGTTGAAGCACTACGTTAAAGCTCATGTTGTCCGTCTTGTTTCTAAAGCAAATCCCATCAAGTTCGTGATGTAAACTTATTCTTAGTGATCAACTAGCGAGATGGTACCTCCAATTTCAACAATTCGAGGTTTTGTACATCCCTCAAAAGGCTGTAAAAAGACAAGCATTGGCAGACTTTTTGGCAATTCATCTGATACCTGATGATTGAGAGTTAACTGATGAACTACATGATGATGACACAATGGTCGTTGAAGTTCAACCTCTATAGAAGATGTACTTTGATGGTGTTGCACATCGTGGGAGAGCTGGGCCTGGCGTAGTATTTGTCACTCCCTAAGGTGAAGTCTTGCCCTACTATTTCACCTTGATACAACTCTGTTCCAACAATGTTGTTGAGTATCAAGCATTAATACTTGGTCTTGGAATGGCCATCGATATGAAGCAATTGCAATTGCAAGTCTTTTGTGACTCCTAGTTAGTGGTCAATCAGCTTTTAGGTAGTTACGAGGTCAAGAAGCCTGAACTACGACCATATCATGAATATGCTAAAACATTAAGGGGGTGGCTCGACGATGTGACTATTCAGCATGTGCCAAGAAAAGAAAATAAGAAGGCTGATGTTTTAGCTACCCTAGCTTCAACATTAACCCTGCCTGATCAAGCGCAAATTATAATCTGCCAAAAATGGGTAGTACCTCTTCCAAATGAGGCTGAAGGGGAAGAAAATGAACTTAAGCATCTTGTCGCGGTTTCTGAAGTTGAGAAAGAAGAATGGCGACAACCATTATCGACTACTTATGCTGTGGGATACTTCCAGTAAATCTGCAGAGAAGGACTGCAATCCATCGTCGTGCACCTCGCTTCCTTTACTACAAAGATACTCTATACAAAAGGTCAATTGAAGGAGTACTCTTGCGATGCTTAGGGGAAGAAGAAACACTCCAAGCTTTGCAAAAGGCACATTCTGGGGTATGTGGGTCACACCAGTCTGGACCAAAGCTCCACTTCCATATAAAAAGGATGGGATATTATTGGCCAATGATGGTAAAAGATTGTTTGGACTATGCTCGAAGATGCAAGGCTTGTCAATTTCATGCGAATTTTATTCATCAACCTCCTAAAGTGTTGCACCTGACTATTGCATCCTGGCCGTTTGATGCTTGGGATTAGATGTTGTTGGACCACTGCCAAAGTCCTCTGGTGGGCACCTATACATCTTGGCTGCAACTGACTACTTCTCAAAATGGGCTGAAGTTGTTGCTCTTAAGGAAGTAAAGAAGGAAAATGTTGCAAGTTTCATCCGAGTAAACATTATTTATCGCTTTGGAATTCCTTGTTACATAATAACGGATAATGGGAAGTCATTCGATAATAGGTTGATGAACAAGATTTGTGATCTCTTTGGCTTCAAAAAACCTAACTCTTCGATGTACGATACTGCCGCCAATGGTCTAGCTGAGGCATTCAACAAAACTCTATGCAACTTATTAAAGAAAGTTGTCTTCAAATCCAAACGAGATTGGAATGACCGTATTGAAGAAGCTCTATGGGCATATAGGACGACTCACTACACGCCAACATAGGTGACTCCTTATTCACTCGTTTATGGAGTCGAAGTCGTCTTGCCACTTGTGCATCAAATACCTTCATTATGACTGCTATTCAAGAACGGATCACTGATGAAGAAAATGCTCGACTTCGATTAGCAGAGTTGGAGGCTCTTGATGAGAAGAGGTTGGAATCTCAACAAAGTCTTGAATGTTATCAAGCTCGATTGTCTCGCGCCTTCAATAAAAGAGTTCGCCCCAGATCCTTTCAAGTAAGAGATCAAGTCCTTGTCGTACGAAGACCCATAATTACTTCCCATAAACCTGTAGGGAAGTTCACTTCAAAATGGGATGGGCCATATGTCGTACAAGAAGCTTACTCAAGTGGGGCTTACAAGTTGGTTGATGCAGATGGCATGAGAATCAGCCCTATAAATGGCAAGTTTTTAAAGAAGTATTATCCTTGAAGTTGCAACGCTCCTTGACGCATGAGCCTAAACTACATGTTGCTACATTCCTATCCCGCATGAGTCTAAACTGTGTATGCCTCCCCCTCCAAAAAAGTGTCCTCTAGGTTGAAAACTTCGAAAGAGGCGGTCTAAGCAAAAGTTAGGACATAAAAAAAATAAAAGAAAAATATTTAAAAAAATCACCCAGTCTGAACTACGGTATGACTTGATCCTCTTCACCGGGGTACTTAGGCAGCTTAGAGTTTCATTCTAAGTTCATTCGCATAAGTTCAAAAGATACATATTTCCCCAATTGTTGTTCGAATGAAGTATGAAGGAATGTAAGATCAAGCAGAAATGCCATCCTCCTGTTGAACTTTGATCTCATTTGATTTAAAGGGGGCAACCCTCCATGGTAAATTGATATCTTCAATGGGCCGATTTTAGAAGGATGTCAAGTATTTGCATTGAAGTCCAGGGATTCTCTATGTCTTCAGGTTTGCCAAACCTTCAAGTTTGTTGGTCTTAAAGTCCGCCCTCTGCCTTAAAAAAAGGGGGAAGAGAAGAGAGGCATCAAAAGGAAACACAAGCATAAGGAAAAGATTGTTTGGCACAATGTTTCAAATTCAGTGAGACTTGAACCCAAGATATTTGTGAGAATATAGCTCTTAAATTTTGATTGATGGAAAGAAAGACATCGTCCGATCTTGAGGCTTCCATACCAAGATACAAAAGTTTTGGTGAAGTCGTGCAATCTGAAATTGTTAGCGTGTCAGAATTTTATGTTGAATTTGGAATATTATCTGAAACAAACCTTAAGGTATTAAATTTTAAATTTTGGATATGATTTAAATTTTGATGTTTTGTTTCCGAAAAATCAAACTATTCGTAATTTTGACGCTTCTACACCAAGATATGATTTTTTTGGTAAGACTGCACAAATCGGGAATTGATAGCGTAGTACAATATAAAGTTAATTTCAAAATATTATCTGGGGAGATTCTAAAGCTGTTTGATTGAGAATTTTGGATATATTATATATCTTGAAGTCTAGTTTTCATAAAATCAAACGGTTTGTAATTTTGATATTTTTACACCAAGATATGAATTTTTTGGTGAGACTGCGCAAATCTAGAATTGGTAGCATGGTGCAATATAAAGTTAATTTCAAAATATTATCTGGGATGATTTTGAAGTTGTTTGATTGAGAATTTTGGATATGTTCTAGATCTTTAAGTCTAGTTTTCATGAAATCAAACGGTTTGTAATTTTGACGTCCCTACACTAAGATGTAATTTTTTTGGTGATACTGCGCAAAGCTGAAATTTTCAATGTGGTGGAATCTAAAGTTGGTTTCAAAATATTATCTGGGGCGATTCTGAAGGTGTTTGATTCTAAATTTTGGATATATTTTAGATATTGAAGTTTAATTTTCGAGAAATCTAATGGTTCATTATTTGGACTCTCCCACAACAAAATATGAATCTTTTGTTTCAAGCGCTTAAAGCTGAAAATTATGCGACTAAGATAAAAGTCGGACAATGTAAAGCAAAAGAAAAGCTGACACATTTAAGCCCTCGAAGTCTCCAAGTTGAAATCTTCAAGTTCGTCGGTCTTCAAGTTGAAGTCTTCAAGTTCGCCACCCTTCAAGTTGAGATATCTAAGCCCTCCAGGTCTCCAAGTTGAAGTCTTCAACTTGAGGTCCTCAAACTCGTCGGTCTTCAAGTGGAAGTAATTGAGCCCTCAAATTTTTCAGATTGAAACATCAAAGTCTGCCGAATCTTCAAATTTGTCGGTCTTCAAGTTGAAGTCTGCAAAGTCCGCCGAATCTTCAAAGTTTTCCAAGTGTTCAAGTCGATGTCATCAAGTCCATGAAGTCTTCGAGTTGAAGTTTTATAACTTTCCAATCTTAAGGTGGACATATAAGTCCCTTTGTACCTTAAATCGGCCTCTTCGTGGGTTTGTTCTTAAAAGGAACTATAACTTTCCAATCTTAAGGTGGACATATGAGTCACTTTGCACCTTAAGTTGGGCTCTCCGGAAGTCGGGCCACTTTGAGAGTAATCTCTCCGATAGTCGGGTCATTTTGAGAGTAATCTCTCCGATAGTCGGGTCATTTTGAGAGTAATCTCTCCGATAGTCGGGCCGTCTTGAGAGTAATCTCTCCGATAGTCGAATCATTTTGAGAGTAATCTCTCCGATAGTCGGGACGCCTTGAGAGTAATCTCTCCGATAGTCGGGTCATTTTGAGAGTAATCTCTCTGATAGTCGGATCATTTTGAGAGTGATGTCTCTGATAGTCGGGTCATTTTGAGAGTAATCTCTCCGATAGTCGGGTCATTTGGGAGTAATCTCTCCGATAGTCGGGCCACATTGAGAGTAATCTCTCCGATAGTCAGGCCACTGAGAGTAATCTCTCTGATATTTGGGCAGGGATGAGTACCCATCCCCTCACACTCTAAGGCCACCTTCTTCATGCGTGAATCATCTTGTTGAACAAGAATATATCTTTCTTGCTTGACCTACAAAAGGACAATAAAATAAAGAAAGTAGAAGAAAATAAGAAGAAATTAACTTCGCCTCAATACTTCTAAATCGTAAAAAAAATAGACTTCAAGTGGCTTGCAAATACTACAAATTGATGCTCAATAGACGTGAGAGCATGCAGTATTTATATATGTCAAACGGTAGTGGTTGGCCCTTTAGAATTCGATGTGGTACTCGATAATTTGACTCCTAATTGGATTCAAAAGTGTTTTCATAGTAGGGGCTGGAGAATCACAGTAGGACGAAGAGGAACGAGTTCAAATCTGAAAAGGTATGCCTTTCAGATTATTACTTGGATTAGAACACTGGCAACATCAAGAATTATATCAATAGCCAATTCGATGAATTCAAAAGTGCTTTAGTGGTGGCACGTGAAAGAAAGCAATCATGTGCTCACTGATAGTCCAATTTTAAGTGCCTTAAAAAGTGTGCACTATATGGAGTTGCTTGGTATTTGAGATCTATGTTCTTTAATCTTAAACTAAGTTAAACGGTCAGATAAAGAACAAGCAAATGTTGTTGTGATACTTCAAGCCTAGTTTCTAAATTATATATCCGATAAGTTTTGAAATAAGAGGCATTTATAGACAATTAAAATTTAATTAAATTTAAATCCATAATGAAATTTGGATTTAATCTCAATTAAATATATTTTAGGCCAAATAAATATTACAGGCTAATATAATTGGATTAATTATATAAGTCCAATATTATTGGGCTAGTCCATTTAATTGAGCTACAAATGATGAGCCCACTTCATTAAGCCCAAGATGTCATCTTCCTAGAGGTCCAGTTTGGTGTCACGTGTCAAATGACGTGGCGCACCAAGTCAAACGGAAGAGCCAATAGGATCATGTCACGTGTCAAAATGACAAGGCATGCCAAGTCACATTAAAAGTCTAATAAAATCTCGCCACGTGTATAAGTGACATGTTCTGGCCAATCAAATGCGGCTATGTCACACCTCAATTTGATTGGTCGGAAAGAGTTTGTTCTTATCACAACTCCTCCCTTCTACAACTATAAATAGCGGTATTCATAACTCAAAAAAGACACCAGAAGTTATAACAAGAATCAATAGAGAGCTCGTGGATCAAACATCGCAAATTTCTCTATAAGCTTCAACCTTCAAGCAATCAAGTTCAAGTTCAAGAAATCAAGTTCAAGCTTAAGAACGAAGAGCAAATCAAGGTCAAGTTCAAGCAACCAAGCTTAAGCTCAAGAACAAGATCATCGATCGTGGCAACAAACATAGATTCAAGATCAAGCTCAAAGGCCCTTGAATTTATTTACTATTGAAAAGAAGAATCTGAGGATTCATAGAGATTATAACACTCAAATATTCAAAATAAAATACTACGATTGTTCTGATATTTTTTCGATCTTGATTTTATTTTCTCTACGCAAATTTATTATTTACAGTACCTTTTTCCTATTCGTTCTTTTAATTATTGAAGAAAGCAATACGTTAGAACACGAAATTAACGGCCTTTTTAACAAGTGCAGAAGTAGCAGGGTGTAATAGGCCAATGATGAATGGAAATTTTACATGGTTTAACTAAATTATACACTATATTTATACTAAATAAATACACTTTAAACTAATTATAATACATAGTTATATATTAGATTTTGTAGAAAATATCCTCTCTAAGGGATTTTTAACTCTAAATTAACTTTTTCCTCATTTCCTCTTTTCATCTTAGTACTATAGCCTAGCTCCCTCCCCCATCTCCCTAAACTCTCAATCTCTCTGGTGTTACAATCTCGTCGGAGAACCACCGCCGCCTAACCCACTAGAATACTGACGTTCGAACTCTTTTTTATTTTTTTGATCTCCTTTGTACTCGGTCACGATCCAAAATCCACTAAGGGTCGTAATAGCGCCGGATACCATTGTCAGGCAACCTAACACCAAAAAGTTAATTAAATCTCCATTTTAGTATTTATTGAGATCATTTCTTTTATACATTAAACAATAAATAATGAAATTCACTGAAATAATAATGATGTCTATAAAAGACCTAATATTGAATAATCTCATAATCATTCCAGAACCCGGTGTCACAAATGCATGAGCTATTTCTAGGAAATAATGTAATACAATAACCGTCCGGAATACAAATTAGACAGTAGAGAAAATACAATACAGTACTTTAAAGGAGACTCTGCTGGTTGCGGATTGTCTCGAGAAGTGCAGCTCACCTAAGTCCGTGTATCAACCATGCCGCTGCGCCAAACTAGGCCACTAGACATACATGTGCATGTGCAACAAAAATGCACAGCAAGTATAGCATGAGTGCGAAACGACGTGTACCCAATAAGTATCCCGTCTAATCTCGAAGAAGTAGAGACGAGAGGTCGACTTCGACACTTACTAGTGATCCAATAATAATATACCAATAATATAGTAAATCGAGGATTTTCATAAAAATAGTTGTAACTGAATAACATGAAGCAAGTAAACAATTCTTTCATTTATAGAGAATTTCCAAATTCATTTTTTCATTATTTATGCATTTATCTCAAACCAGGGACGCAATATTATCATTTATAAGTTTACAAGTCACGCAATACAAGCATGCGCAAATCATGTCGAGGTCGTACGCCCCGATCCAACAATATTTAAATTGTGCATTGCGAGAGGGTCGAATGGCCCGAACTATAGATGCATCTATTATCCCGCTCGCGAATCATACATGCGACGCGGTCAAATAAAAATAAATACATCAAACAGTCAATCAAGAATTAATCAAGGAGCAATATTCAAGGAAGGGCAAATTTCTCTTTTAAAAGTTAAGAAAATGATGTCTAGTCTTTTAGAAATTTATTTACAAAGTCCAAAATGCTTCAAGCATTTTTAATTGACAACAAGAATGAAAATATTACAAGTAAAACATCCTTTTGGGTCCTAGACTACCCGGACTTAAGCATAATAGTAGCTACGCACATACTCTCGTTACCTCGTGTGTACGTAGCCCCCACAAAGAGAAGCACATAGCCAATTAATTCACCTATGGGGACAATTCCCTCTTACAAGGTTAGAAAGGAGACTCACCTCGCTCTGAAGTTCCATAACGGGCATTCCACGCCCTTCCGATGACTCAAATAGATGCACAACGCTCCAAAACTAGCCAATAATTATGTAAACCCATTAATATATGCTCAATTACTCATTACAATTCAATTTATGTAAATTCCCAACTCCGCTTAGAAAGTTGCAAAATCGCCCTCGAGTCCACGTTACGCGATTCCAAAAATTTTCGAAGATAAAGTTTACCGATCACCTCATGAACCCAAATATATAATTTACTCTTTCATGTCCAAAATCGTGGGCAAAATCCAAGAATACCAAAATTCTAGGTTTTCCTCAAAATTCCAAATTTTTACTAATTTCCAAGTTAAAACATATACATAATCGATGTATTGAACTCAAACTAGTATAAACCACTTACCTCATGCTTGATGGTGAAAACGGAACTCCCAAGTTGCTCAAAAATTGGCTTCCATGAAAGAAATGGAGTGAAAATGAGCCAAACCCCAATTTTTAAAGAACCTCACTGCCTCCAGCCTTTCCGCACCTGCGGTCACTTGACCGCTTCTACGATTCCGCAGGTGCGGCCCCAAAACCGCTTCTATGGTCTCCCACCGGGCCCCTCACTCCGCTTCTGCACTTCTCCTTCCACATGTGCAGTCCTGCTTCTACGGCAAAATAACCACATCTACGGTCCCAGCCTAGCCCAGTCCATTTCTGCTTTTGCGACACAAAGGCCGCTTTTGCGGCTCTGCACCTGCGGCCCAAGCCTATCAGGTGCGGTTACACCAGAAGGCAGCTGCTTCATTTCTTCTTTAAATTCCAAATTTGATCCGTTAACCATCTGGAATTCACCCGAGGCCCCGACCAATCATACCAGCTAGTCCCAAACCATAATGCGGACCTGTTCGCGGTCTCAAATCACATCAAACAACTCCAAATCACGAATCATACTCCATTTCAAACTTGATGAACTTTAGAACTTTGACCTTCTTCATTCGATGTCGAAACCTATCAAATCACGTCCGATGGACCTTAAATTTTGCACACAAGTCATATTCGACATTGCTGACCTACTCCAATTTTCGGAATCAGAATCCGACCCCGATATCAAAAAGTCCACTTTCGGTCAAACTTCTCAAAAACCTTCAAATTTCTAACTTTAGCCAAATGACTCAAAAATGACCTACGGGCCTCCGAATCCACTTTCGGATGCGCCCCCAATACCCGAATAATCATACAGAGCTATTCCAGACTCGGAATCCCAAACGGACATCGATAACACTGAAATGTACTTCAATCCAAACTTATGAAATTCTTCCTGTCACACCTCCCTTTTCCGCGCCCGGCCCCGAAGGGTTAAATGCGCGAGTGGAGTTTTTCCAATTTCAGTGACAATATTCGAAAATGGGATTATTTATTTAATTCAGAGTCGCCACTTGGGAAAGGTTTGGCTTTTGGTGTCCCAAGTCACCGGTTTATCTTGAATCCCAAATCGAGGAGATTTTCGACTTTTCCAAATGAAGTCTGCGAACCAGAAATTCTAAGTAAGGAATTATGTTGACCCGAGGGAAGGTGTTAGGCACCCTCGAATCCCGTGGTTCTAGCACGGTCGCTTAAATTGTTATAATGGCTAAATATCTGATTTAAATACATATTATGACTTACGTGCTTTTATTAAGTTTAAAACCGCTTTTATTATTATCACTTATTTTTTATAGAATTGCAACGTCGTGAAAACGCATCTCGAACCACGTCACAATCAATGCACCCGTGATCGTCGACACATTTGGACTTCGTTGAGATTCGGATTTGGGTCACATCAATGTGCACCCGAATTTAAGAATGTGATTTAATTAAGACGCGCCTACAGAGTTTAACGCGTTATTATCTTTGTAGAAGGCCATGAAATTTATTAAATGGCCTATCTTGAATTCTAAATAATTATCATGATTATTTATTGAGGGCCCCGCAATTTTGCATCTTTATTTGGCGAGGCTCATCTCTATTTTAGAAAAAGGATATCCTAAAATGGCTACATTTCTAACACATTTGTCTCTAAGACTAGAAGAAAAGGTACATGCTGATTCAATTATAGGCTTTTGTCTAATCCAGATTTTTGTCAGTTTCTGATTAACTACTTATAAAGTAAAAACGTCATGCCTCGCGAGGATGTTTCAGTCGAACAAAAAACTACATATGAGATTGATGAAATGCAATACCTAATCCGAATATTTCTTGAATTGAACTTAACTGAACTTATTTGGACTAGATTAAAGGATAACTGGCAAAGTAAAATACTTTAGTTTGGCAAGGAATCCTGTACGAGCTAAACGAAATACAACACTTAATCCGAACACTTCTCGAGTTGAACTCAACTAAGCTTATGTGGACTAGTCTTAACTAAACAAAAACTAGTGAAACCAGAACAGTATTGTATAAGGTCGAAATATACATGCCCACAAACAACTACAGAGTTAAAATACAACAGGGCAAACTCAGTCAAATATCAATACATACTTTCAAACTGCTGGATTATAAACTAATCAATTTTCACAAGCCTGTTAATGTACTATGAATATTACAGCAAATGCTTGAACTTCTTCAACCTTTTTCATTTCATGCTTTCAAACTGTTTCAATTACATCAATATGGGACTTGAAATGTGTACCTGAAAATGCTGAATGTGCAAAGGAGAAGAAGAAGAAGATGTGGAAATCAGCAGCAAAAGAAACAGGACTAGCAATAGCAGCAGGACAGGGCAGCAGCAAAACAAAACGAACAGCAGAAAAGGCTCAAGTGCAGAAATGCAACTATGGCCAATAGAAAGAAATAGCCAAATGAGAGCACAACCCAGTGGAATAGAATCAAGAACTCCAAGCAGACCAAACCAGTAGTGAACCAATGGAAAACACTTGACTAAGTAGACACAACTGGAACTTCAAACAATCAGAATTGATTTCAACGAGTTAAACAACTGAAAACCCAAATAACAAATAGAAAGAAACAATTTCTGATTGTAGATTGTATAATTTCTGTATCTCTTTGTATATCTTTCAAGCTTTCTCTTTCAACACTCCTCACAGTGTGTTCCCCTTTCCTTTATTTTCTGATCTCCTCTCCCCTCTAATTCTGTATTTGCTCCTATGCCTCACTCCCTTTTTTAGCTCTCTCGCTCCCGTCCTCTAATTCTGTATATTTTCCAGCTCCTAAGGTTCAATGTCTATTTTTCCAATCTTTTTTCTCCTCTCCTTTTCAATCAGATGTCCTCCCCCTTTTATATGCCTTCCTTAACCCTTTTAACAACCTGTTTTTTTAGAGTATCCCAGTACCCTCCCATGTGCCTTTAACCTTTTTCAGTTCCACTTTAGTTAATTAGGTATAAAAACCCCATCATTCCCTGGCAGATTTAACTTTTCTATTTTATTTAACTAAAAGCAAGTATGGGCAGTAGGATATGTTGACAGCATATGCTGTCAAACCATTTTAAAATTAAACAAAGGACCTTTATGCAGGCCACAGGCTGTGCACAAAGCACATGAGATGCACCAATGCACATGCTGTGCACGAATGCACATGCCTTCCAATTCAGAATTTAAACCAAACAAATCTTTTTACATTACTGATCAATTCAAACAACTATAAGTAAACAAAAACTGGTTCTTAATTGACTCAACAAATGCTTAGCAGAAGTAAATCGATTTGTTGTTGTTCGGACAGTTGAAATTAATTGACGACACATGTCGACTCGACTATATTAGCATTAACATACACAATCGTAGCCACAAATCAAACATTTAAACATGGGACACATGACTCGATTTATACTGATTAAGCAGGATTATACTTTGAGGAATCAGTTAGTCAGTACAAATTTGGAATACAACCAATACACATGTCTTATCAGAATAGGAGGGGTTCAAACAAAACACAGTGGTTCAGGCAAAGTGGTCAATCAGAAGGTGGTAAAATTTAAAGACACAAATTGAAACAAAACATGACCAGATATTTAAAACAAATCACACGGACTAAAACAAATAAAGGAAAGAAAACAAACTCACCTTAAAGCTTGCAAAGTTAAAAATTTGAACTCGGACTTGGACAGACCTTTCTTAAGGCTGAATGGACTTTAATCGAAGTGTTTCTCAGATGAGAAACACTTTGATTAAAGTCCATGAGACCTTAATCTCTTCGGTTGAACCGGTATGAACCAGTGACGAAGGACACAAAACTTTCAAACTTAGATCTGGGATTCAGGCTTCCCTGATCAGATTCGGACCAAACCAAGTATGGTTTGGTCACGAGGAGGGTCCGGGGAGTGTCTGGTATGAAACTGGGGTTGGTTGGGTTAGATCGAGTTTGACTCGAATCTTCAAATGAAGATTCGAGGACCTGGGGGGTGATTCGAACCAAACGATTAACAGGTCTATGTTCAGGGCGGTGAGGGGGTTCTATGGTGTTCAAGTGGAGGTCACCGGCGTTCAGGCCGCCGGGTTTTTGGTGAAGGTGTGCAGGGGCGGCTAGGGTTTGAAGGGGATGGGTTTGGTGAAGACGAAGGCGGGGGTGTTGGCTAGGGGGGCAGGGTATGGTGAGTGGTTTATATAGTTAGTGGGTGGGTGAACCTCGACCGTTAGATCAATCTAGATCTACGGTCTGGATCTGAAGGCTTAAATGGAACGGTGTCGTTTTGAGGGTTGAGGGTTGGGGTCAGTCCGGGTGAGACGGGTCGGGTTTATTGGTGGGTTATGGGGAATTGATCTTGGCCGTTGATCAATCTGAGATCAACGGCCCAGATCAGGCATGACTCAAACGACGTCGTTTGAACATCCTGGGCATCAGGTGGCCTGGACCGGGCAGGCTTGGTTTGAACGTTGTTTGTTTGGGCCAATTTATTAAAATTGGCCCAATCCGGAATAATTGCTGATTTTTTTTCTTTTTTTTTCTTTTTTTTTATTTTAAAAACAAAACTAAGCAAAAAATCAAAATTAAAAATTAAATACACACTCAATATAATTATTTGCACACACACTAAAATATTTCAAAACAGGTAAAATCAAACAAATCAAAATCACGGACGAAGATGCCTATTTATGATTTCTCTCTTTTTTTAACGACCGGATTACGGTTCGAATTACGCTTGACACACACATTTTGTATTTTAAATAAATAAATAAGAAAAAATAAAATGGGTAAAAGTCATGAATAAATCAACAAGGTGCCTCACAGAAAATCCGAAATTGTACAGCAGGGCCAATTATATATTTTTTTATTTCTTTTTGGAGCGATTGTCGTGCGAAAACAAAAATCACGTGCTCACAGCTGCCCCTCTTTGTTCGGAAACACGAAGGGTTTTCGTGCAAAGATAAAGTGAGCGTGTATGAGCGATTTTTGCCTATAGACCACTCCGTATGAAGCATTTTTTGAAAGATCTGACCGAATCTTGCTTCAAAGATTTCCTACATATCCTGGGCTAAACAGGAATCAGGTCAATGTAGTTCGGGAGGTTTTGGTAGCTGGGACTACCATGGGATTGCAATGCTTGCTGCTACTGCTGCTGCTGTTGTCACTGCTACGTTACTGACTGCCTTATTACAACCAAATGGAAATTGGAAATTGAGCTAACTACTTGTGTGTATGTCAAGTACTAGTTACAAGATTCCTATCTATGATTCTTTTACGACTTGATCTTGGGTCTTAGCTGATTCTGCTTGCAGACTCCGATCTGAATCTTGATGCTTGCGAGTTGTGGTGACCTGTTTAATCTCTGGGATACTGAGTGAGGCGCGACTGGCAGGGTTCAGGACCTTAATTAAATGCTGGAGTCAATCCGCCTTCCATTTAATCCGAATCTTGGGACACCTCTTTTTCTTCTTTGATTTTGAGTTGAGACTCATCTCGTGGGTCATTTCGATCCGTGTGGCTCGAGGTTAGACCTGCGGGAAAAACAAACAAACGAACGAAATTTCTGCCCCAGTTTCACTAGGAAAATTTCGTTAATTATTCACCAGGAAGTTCATAAAATTGATGAAAGAGGATATGCATGCTCAGTTCAGAGCTGGAGCCCTAACACCGGCTAGCTGGGGAGAGGTTCGGTTTGGGGTTTAAAACCCTAACGCCGAACAAAGGAAAAATTCAGTTTAAGGTTTAAAACCCTAATGCTGATTGCATGGGAAAGCTCAGTTTAGAGTTTAAAACTCTAATGCTGGCTAAAAAGGAAAAAGTTCAGTTTAGGGTTTAAAACCCCAATGCTGACTAAAAGGAGAATTCAGTTTAAGGTTTAAAACCCTAATGCTGATTGCATTGAAAAGCTCAGTTTAGAGTTTAAAACTCTAATGCTGGCTGGAAGGAAAAGTTCAGTTTAGGGTTCAAAACCCTAATGCTGACTAAGAGGAGAATTCAGTTTAGGGTTTGAAACCCTAATGCTGATTGCATGGAAGAGCTCAGTTTAGAGTTTAAAACTCTAATGCTGGCTTGAAAGGAAAAAGTTCAGTTTAGGGTTCAAAACCCTAATGCTGACTAAGAGGAAAATTCAGTTTAGGGTTTAAAACCCTAATGCTGGTTGCATGGAAGAGCTCAGTTTAGAGTTTAAAACTCTAATGCTGGCTTGAAAGGAAAAAGTTCAGTTTAGGGTTTAAAACCCTAATGCTGACTAAAAGGAAAATTCAGTTTAGGGTTTAAAACCCTAATGCTGATTGCATGGAAGAGCTCAGTTTAGAGTTTAAAACTCTAATGCTGGCTTGAAAGGAAAAAGTTCAGTTTAGGGTTTAAAACCCTAATGCTGACTAAAAGGAAAATTCAGTTTAGGGTTTAAAACCCTAATGCTGATTGCATGGAAGAGCTCAGTTTAGAGTTTAAAACTCTAATGCTGGCTTGAAAGGAAAAAGTTCAGTTTAGGGTTTAAAACCCTAATGCTGACTAAAAGGAAAATTCAGTTTAGGGTTTAAAACCCTAATGCTGCTTGCATGGAAGAGCTCAGTTTAGAGTTTAAAACTCTAATGCTGGCTGAAAGGAAAAAGTTCAGTTTAGGGTTTTAAAACCCTAATGCTGACTAAAAGGAAAATTCAGTTTAGGGTTTAAAACCCTAATGCTGATTGCATGGAAGAGCTCAGTTTAGAGTTTAAAACTCTAATGCTGGCTTGAAAGGAAAAAGTTCAGTTTAGGGTTTAAAACCCTAATGCTGACTAAAAGGAAAATTCAGTTTAGGGTTTAAAACCCTAATGCTGATTGCATGGAAGAGCTCAGTTTAGAGTTTAAAACTCTAATGCTGGCTTGAAAGGAAAAAGTTCAGTTTAGGGTTTAAAACCCTAATGCTGACTAAAAGGAAAATTCAGTTTAGGGTTTAAAACCCTAATGCTGATTGCATGGAAGAGCTCAGTTTAGAGTTTAAAACTCTAATGCTGGCTTGAAAGGAAAAAGTTCAGTTTAGGGTTTAAAACCCTAATGCTGACTAAAAGGAAAATTCAGTTTAGGGTTTAAAACCCTAATGCTGATTGCATGGAAGAGCTCAGTTTAGAGTTTAAAACTCTAATGCTGGCTGAAAGGAAAAAGTTCAGTTTAGGGTTTTAAAACCCTAATGTTGACTGCATGAAAAAGCTCAGTTTAGAGTTTAAAACTCTAACGCTGGCTTGAAAGGAAAAAGTTCAGTTTAGGGTTTAAAACCCTAATGCTGACTAAAAGGAAAATTCAGTTTAGGGTTTAAAACCCTAATGCTGATTGCATGGAAGAGCTCAGTTTAGAGTTTAAAACTCTAATGCTGGCTTGAAAGGAAAAAGTTCAGTTTAGGGTTTAAAACCCTAATGCTGACTAAAAGGAAAATTCAGTTTAGGGTTTAAAACCCTAATGCTGATTGCATGGAAGAGCTCAGTTTAGAGTTTAAAACTCTAATGCTGGCTGAAAGGGAAAAGTTCAGTTTAGGGTTTAAAACCCTAATGCTGACTAAAAGGAAAATTCAGTTTAGGGTTTAAAACCCTAATGCTGATTGGCTGGGGACAAAGTTAAGCGACCTCTTTTTTTTGAATTTTCTTGTTTTAGTAGAAGATAAAAGGGAGTTTCGTGGAAACCTACCTTTCGAGTGAATTCCTTATTGCCAAAATGTTTCTTGTACCCGTGTACCTTCTTCTTTGGGCGACACCTGCTTCTTGCACGGCTGTCTTGGATTAACACCTGTTTCAATTTCTCAGACAAAGAACAATTGTTAGTTCGAAAATGACGGTCGGTTTGGTGACCTTGATCGTTCCCAATTGCTTCGTTGCGTCTTTACTTCTGTTGCGAAAAATCCCGCCATTGATTCGAATTGAACGACGAAACCTTTAGACTGCTCAGGCTTGTATTTCCGGATTCTGTGATGATTTGCCTCGTAAGGCCCTTTTTTCTTTTTGTCCCGTTTTGATTGAAGGTTCTCAACGGGGATTTTATTGGAGGTGTTCTGTGGGAACTTGTACAAGAGGAAGCTATGTGGGGGAAATATTTACAAAGTGGATTCTTTGTGCGGATTCTGTACAATGGGGTATGCTGGGTTTTGGTTTCAAAACGGGTTTCCCAGGGTTTGCTGGGGTAAGCTTGTTGGGGAATATTTACAAAAGAACTCGCTGGGGATGTGCTGATGAAATTCCAACAGGGATACTTTGTGGGAGATTGTACAAAAAGGGAGACTCTGTGGGGTTTTGTACAGGGGGAGACTCTGTGGGGATTTGTCCGAAGGTGGACTTGCTGGGGAAGATTTCAAGATTTCTCTCTTTTTCCTCTACTCTGGGACGTCATGATTACTCATGCTTGGGTAATCATATCAACGAGATGAGGTGCTTTCCTTCATGAGACGGGATTCCGTGCAAACAAACCTGCCACCTGCTCTTTCCGGTGTGTCCTGAACTCGGGGTTAAAATGCAAAAGGGATTCGAAAAGAAACAAAGAAGGGGAAAACAAATCAGAAAAGGAATACCCTTTTCGGGACGAGAAAGACTTATCTGAGGAAGATAACGCTGGCTTTAAATGACATGACATGCTCTTTGGACTGGACGTCCGACCTTCCATGAACTTGCGTTTTCCTGAACCAGAACAGATCTGTGATTCCAAAACCGGTGGAACTTTGCCGAGACCTTCTTGGGGTGGCGTCATTCCTTTTCGGCCAACAGCGCCCTTTGCGGGTTTTCGCTGGCTGACCTCTCTCATTTCTCTTCCTGTCATCGCTTGATAGCACTCTTTGCGAGTTTTTACTAAACAAGCTCTCTCATTTTGGTTTCTCTACTCCCGTCGCCTCGTGGTGCCCGAAGGTTTTCACCGCCGAGACTCTCTCATTTTATCTCTCTCCATTCAGAGTGTGACGGTCTTCGTTTGTGATGCTTATTGATTCCCCACCATATTTGGTAATTGATTTGAAGGCTCGTGCTTGGTAAAGAGGGGTAGTGATACTAACTTCTCAACTACTCGATGTGCCCCGGTTTTCAATTTCAGGGTGGATGGGATTTTATTGTTGGTGTGACTGAACCTCAGGGAGAGGCTGCCTACGTATCCTTTCGGAATCAAGTCAAACGTAGTTCAGGCCTCAATCAATGTTTGTTTTGCTTTTCTTCTCTTTTTTTTGTTTTGTAAGCGGCTCAAAAGTTGGTAGAGAGAATTGGGTAGTTTTTTTTTTTTTTTTTTTTTTGGGAGTAGTGGGGAATAAACATCTTCGCCATTTTCAACGTGTCAGGACTATTGGAGTATGATTTAGACGTAGTACCTCTTGACCGCATCTGCATTTACTGCTGTGTCGGGGTCATTTCCTTCGAGATCACCTAAATACAATGCTCCTCTTGGCAATATTTTCCTTACGATGTATGGGCCTTTCCAATTTGGGGCAAACTTTCCTTTTGCTTCTTCATGATGCGGCAGAATACGCCTCAGTACCAGCTGACCTACTTCGAAATTCCGGGGTCGGACTTTCTTGTTGTAAGCACGGGCCATCCTTCGTTGGTATAACTGTCCGTGACAAACTGCAGCCATCCGCTTTTCATCAATCAACGTCAATTGCTCTAACCGAGTCTTAACCCACTCGCTGTCCTCGATTTCTGCTTCGACAATGATTCGAAGCGAAGGAATTTCTACCTCTGCCGGTATTACGGCCTCGGTCCCATAAACCAAAAGATAAGGAGTCGCTCCCACCGATGTGCGTACCGTAGTGCGGTACCCCAATAATGCAAAAGGTAACTGCTCATGCCACTGTCGGGAACTTTGTATTGTTTTCCTCAAAATCTTCTTGATGTTTTTATTTGCAGCTTCCACAGCACCATTGGCTTTTGGCCGATAAGGAGTGGAATTCCTGTGTGTTATCTTGAATTGCTCGCACACATCTCCCATCAAGTGACTGTTCAAGTTTGCTGCATTATCTGTAATGATAGTCGCAGGAATACCGAAGCGACAGATAAGATTTGAGTGTACAAAATCCACCACAGCTTTCTTGGTGACCGACTTGAGAGTGACAGCCTCTACCCATTTTGTGAAGTAATCGATGGCAACCAGTATAAACCTGTGTCCATTCGAAGCCTTTGGTTCAATTGGTCCAATGACGTCCATGCCCCAAGCGACAAATGGCCAAGGTGCGGACATGGGATGCAGTTCCGTGGGAGGTGCATGAATCAAATTACCGTGCACCTGACACTGATGACACTTCCGGACAAAGCTAAAGCAATCCTTTTCCATGGTCATCCAGTAATAACCCGCTCTAAGGATCTTCTTCGCTAAGACATACCCGTTCATGTGAGGTCCGCACACACCTGCGTGTACTTCGTGCATGATCTTTCTCGCTTCCTCGATATCGACACATCTTAGGAGATTGAGGTCCGGAGTCCTCTTATATAACAATTCACCGCTCAAAAAGAAACCACTTGCATGTCGCCTAATGGTCCTCTTTTGATCTCCAGTTGCGTGCTCGGGGTATTCTTGTGTCTTCAGGAATTTCTTGATGTCATGGTACCAAGGCTGCGTATTTGATCCCGCCTCGATTACACTGCAGTAACCGTGTCTTTCCTTGATTTGGATTTCCAAAGGATCGACGTGGGCGTTGCCCGGGTAGGGTAGCATAGAAGCCAGAGTAGCAAGTGCATCTGCCAGTTCATTGTGACACCTCGGAATATACCTGAACTCTATTGAGGTAAAGCGCTTGCTGAGGTCCTCTACATGTTGTCGGTATGGGATAAGCTTGACATCCCGAGTTTCCCACTCGCCTTGAACTTGCCGGATGATCAGGTCAGAATCTCCCATAATCAGTAAGTCTTTGACATCCTGATCGATTGCCATATGTATGCCCATAATGCAGGCTTCATATTCAGCTGTATTATTTGTGCAGAAGAAACGAAGTCTAGCTGTGGCGGGATAATGCTGACCGGCAGGTGAGATCAAAATTGCCCCAATCCCTATACCCTTGGCATTCACGGCTCCGTCAAAGAACATCTTCCAAACATGAGCTTCCTCTGAGATCACTTCTACGGTGTTTACCTCTTCATCTGGAAAGTAGGTATCCAATGGCTGGTATTCCTCATCGACCGGGTTTTCGGCCAAATGATCTGCTAACGCCTGGGCTTTCATTGCCGTGCGAGTGACATAAACTATGTCGAATTCCGTAAGCAAGATTTGCCATTTAGCCAGTCTCCCAGTAGGCATTGGTTTCTGAAATATATATTTCAAGGGATCCAACCTGCTTATGAGGAATGTAGTGTGGGCTTGGAGATAATGCCTCAGCTTTTGAGCAACCCATGTGAGAGCGCAGCATGTTTTTTCCATCAGAGTGTATTTGGCCTCGTAGCTGGTGAATTTCTTGTTCAGGTAGTAGATCGCCTGCTCCCTTTTCCCGGTTACGTCGTGTTGCCCGAGGACGCAGCCAAAAGAGTTCTCCAAGACTGTCAGATACAAGAAAAGTGGCCTCCCTGGTTCTGGAGGGACCAAGACTGGGGGATTCGAAAGGTACTCTTTGACTTTATCAAAGGCTTCTTGACACTCCGTTGTCCACTTAATCGCCGCATCTTTTCTTAACAACTTGAATATGGGCTCACACGTGCTTGTCAGCTGGGCAATAAATCGACTGATGTAGTTCAGCCTGCCCAAAAGACTCATCACGTCTTTCTTCGTTCTCGGGGGAGGTAGATCTTTGATAGATTTTATCTTAGTCGGATCTAGCTCGATACCTCTCCTGCTTACGATGAAACCCAAAAGTTTACCCGACGGAACTCCGAAAGCGCATTTGGCTGGATTTAGCTTCAAGTCATACTTCCTTAGCCTCTCGAAGAATTTCCTCAAGTCTTGGATGTGATTATCCTGCGTCCTGGACTTGACTATTACATCGTCCACGTACACCTCTATTTCCTGATGCATCATGTCATGGAAAATGGCGGTCATGGCCCTCATGTAAGTAGCCCCAGCATTCTTTAGACCAAATGGCATGACCCGATAACAGTAGGTGCCCCAAGGCGTGGTGAAAGCGGTTTTCTCGGCGTCCTCTTCATCCATCAGTACCTGATGATACCCAGCATAACAATCTACAAAAGACTGTATCTCGTGTTTGGCACAATTATCAACGAGGATGTGGATGTTGGGCAGCGGGAAATTATCTTTGGGACTTGCTCTGTTCAGATCTCGGTAATCTACACATACCCGAGTTTTCCCGTCCTTTTTCGGTACTGGAACCACATTCGCCAACCATGTTGTATATTGGACTACCCGGATCACTCCTGTTTTCAGTTGCTTGGTGATCTCCTCTTTAATTTTGTCACTGACCTCGGTTTTGAACTTTCGTTGCTTTTGTTGAACCGGAGGACAATCAGGATGAATTGGCAATTTGTGAACCACTAGATCGACACCTAGTCCCGGCATGTCATCATATGACCAAGCAAACACGTCTTTGAATTCGAAAAGAAGTTGAATTATCGCCTCTCTCGTTTTCTTGTCCGTGTGAATGCTTATCTTGGTCTCCCGGATTTCTTCCGGGGTTCCTAAATTTACCGGTTCAGTGTCATTTAGATTCGGCTTAGGTTTATTCTCAAAATATTCCAACTCTCGGTTTATCTCCCTAAAAGCCTCTTCCGCATCATATTCTGGTTCTGGGTTCATTAATTCGCAGTTAAATAGCTCATTGTGATCTGGGCGTGAAGTCCGCAAGCATGTCATTTTTAAAGCCGCATTATTAGGACTGAAAAGGAAGATGAAAGGAAAACTAATAAAAATCAGAACAAAGAAAGAATAGGAAAGCAATGATGATTTTTTTTGTATATTTTCTTGGAAAATTGGAAGACAACAACGTTTACAACTAGGAACAACAATTGAAAAGAAGAAAACGTTCAAGTCATGTCCCGGAGATAACTTGTGATACAGGAAAGGTGGCAGGACAGGTCTACCCGGACTTCCGTCTAGTTGGGAATGGCGTGATCTCCCAGTTTTGGAGTTTGGCGTTTGGCCCCATGTACATCATCTCAGCAGTGCTCGTGCCTTCGCCTGGTTGAACCATGTGGACCTCGTAGAGCATTTCCCTCATTGCCCCACATATTTCCTCGATTTCCTCAGCTGTGAAGACCTCATCATCTTCTTCTTCAGCGTACCTTGGCCTGACGAAAGTCGCATGTAAATCCGGCAGTGGTTGAGGCAACTTCCAGCCCTCATTTCTCCTTTTCTTTGCCCATTTTTCGTCTGCTGGAGTAGGTTTGAAACCTAGTCCAAAAGGTTTCTTGATGACTGGTAAAGTAATGGGTTCCGTCATTCCCTGAAGGGTTCGTCCAAGCCCCTTCCCTGGCCTAAATCCGTGTCGGATCATCTCTTTGGCCACCATAACCGAAGCGTTAGACAAGAAAGGCTGGGGGCAAGGTACTCCCTCTTCGTGCTGCTCTGCCAATACCACCTCGAAAGCTTGATAGACCGTATGCTCGCTCCCTTCTCTTGGTTCAAGATACGGGATGGATGGGTCCCGATAAATGGCATGTTCGTCTTCCCCATGGACCACGATCTCTTGGTCTTCATACTCGAACTTCACCATCTGGTGAAGAGTAGAAGGCACGGCTCCTGCCGCATGGATCCAAGGCCTGCCAAGGAGGAAATTGTAAGATGTGTCCATGTCGATCACTTGGAAAGTGACTCGAAATTCGACTGGTCCTATGACCAGCAGCAGGTCTATTTCTCCCATGGTGTCTCTCTTGATACCATCGAAAGCTCTTACGCAGACATTGTTGGGTCGGATTCTTCCGGTCCCAATTTCCATTCTCTGTAGCGTGGAGAGCGGGCAAATGTCAACACCTGATCCCCCATCCAGCATTACCCGCTTGACATAGTAGTCCTCACATTTGACTGTTAAATGCAATGCCTTGTTGTGTGCTGCTCCTTCCGGGGGTAGATCGTTCTTGCTGAAGGAGATTTGGTTGACGGCGAAGAATCTTTCTGTCATCCGCTCTAATTGCTCCACCGAGGTTTCAACCGGCACATATGCCTCATTCAGGGTCTTCAGTAAGATCTTTTGATGCTCGGCCGACCTTGTCAATAATGATAGCATGGACACCTGCTCAGGGTGCTTGCGCAACTGATCTATCACTTCGTAATCCGGCATCTTCATTTGTTGGAAGAACACTTCCGCTTCTTCAACACTCACGGGCTCCTTTGGAGGGAAGCGCCTTTGTGTGGCGTTGTTCAGTTCTTGGGTATTTGAGTACCCTCCAACGAAAGTATTTTCTGGAAGTTCTTCCATGACCTCCTTACCTTTGTATGTTACCAAAGTCTTTTGATAATTCCACGGCACTGTGGTCGGGTTGGTCATTGGCTTTTGTGGCACGCGTCCGATAACCACTGGCTCATTCAGCCGAGGTGGTTGAATCGTCCCCCGGACCACATAGGCCCCTTTTGGCACATACATAGGTTTTGTCTTTTTGATCCCGGATCTCTGCGTCTTCTCAGCTTGACCTCGCGGTACGTAAAGAACTCCGCCCTTTGCTGGTACCACTTTCTTTTCCACCTTCTTTTCAGACTTGCTCTCTGCGACCTTGGCCTCCTCCCCTTTTTCTGATTTTTGGTCTATTTCAGGCCTCTTCCCCGTGTCGACAATGGCAATTATGGCTTTCAAAGCAGGGTCGAACTCTTTGTCTTCACAAATCATGCCGATCAACGGCCCATTATTGTGAGCGGGCAATGGATTGTTTGTTACATTCGGGATCTCCTCGTCCCTTAGCACTATTTTCCCCTGCTCTATCAAATTTTCGACCACTCTTTTCAATGACCAGCAGTCGTTTGTATCATGTCCCTCGGCCCCTGAATGATAGGCGCATCTGACTCCGGCTTTGTAAGAAGGAGATGTCGGGTTTTGCCTTGTTTGAGGGATGGGTTGCAAGAAACCCAACTGGACCAACTTTGGGAACAAAGTTGAGTATGGCTCACCGATGGGCGTGAAAGTCCGCCGTCGAGGTGGCTCTTGGGGGCGGTAGTTATTCTGCGGGGGTTGTGGGTTATAGTGGTTGCGGTAGTGAGGCTGATTTCTGGGAGGTGGAGCTGGGCCTCGGTTGGCTTGTTGTGGTGGATGGTTATAAGGTTGGGCATTCATGACCATATAAGGTTGATGAGCATATGCCGAATTTGAATGGGGGTAATAGTGTTGTGGGGCTCTTCCCGGAAAATGGGGCCTGGGATGACGATACTCCCTTGCTTCAGAGGCTGCCATAGTCGTTTCTTCTTTCTTCTTCCCCCTTGTTGTTCCTCCAGACCCGCTTTGGACGGCCTGGGAGGTTGCCCTTATGGCTGCTTGACTCAAAATCCTTCCCGTTTTCAAACCATTTTCCACCATCTCTCCAATCTTGATCGCTTCCGCGAATGGCTTACCCATGGCCGACATCATGTTCTGGAAATAGTCAGACTCTTGAGCCTGGAGAAAGGTAGTGACCATTTCCACTTCATCCATGGGAGGCTTCACTCTCGACGCCTGTTCACGCCACTTAATAGCATACTCTCTAAAGCTTTCCGAAGGCTTCTTCTTCAAATTTGAAAGAGAGTTTCGGTCTGGCGCAATGTCGATGTTATACTGGAATTGTTTTACAAAATCTCTGGCGAGATCATCCCATATATGCCATCGGGACATTTCCTGATCCATATACCATTCCGAAGCTATCCCTACTAAACTTTCCCCAAAGTATGCCATTAGCAGTTCTTCTTTTCCGCCGGCTCCCCGCAATTGGTTGCAGTATTTCTTAAGATGTGCAATGGGGTCACCGTGCCCATCGTACTTCTCAAACTTGGGGGTCTTGAAACCCGTTGGCAGGTGTATGTGAGGAAACATGCATAGGTCGGCGTAAGAGACGCTCTTTTGCCCGCTCAATCCTTGCATATTCTTCAGACTTTGCTCAAGGCTTCTCATCCTTTTGGCCATCTCGTTTTGTTCTACAACTCTGGGGTTCTGATCCTGCCCTGGTACAAGCTCGCACTGAGGCGGTAGAGGATTAGTACTGGTAGCGAACCTATTTGGTTCCATTGAGAACGACGGTGCTTGGAATGTAAAAGAGGATGAGTCAAGGCTTGGCTTGTACGTGGCAGGCTGTGCCGTAGCTGGGCAAGGCGATGCAGTAAAGATGTTCATGCTTGCATCATTGGCCGACATTCGGGGATGAGGCTCAGAAGGTGATCCTGCAGAGAAGGCGGAGGTGGCTGGGTACCCAAATGGGGTAGCAGGGTAATTTATGGGAACATTAGAAGTCCCACTTGACCTGGAGAATAGTTCAGGGAATCCGGGGACGACACTTGGCGGCTCTTTCCCATTGTTCCAGTCATCCAGCATTTCCAACATGCGGAGCCGTAGGATCCTATTTTCCTCCGCAGTTGCGGATTCAGGTGTGAGGACGGCTGAGATTGAGCTCTCCTCAGAGACGGGGACTGTTTGCAATGGAATTTCCGAAGACATTTCCACACTTCCTTTTGACCTGGTGAAGTAAGTGTGAGTACTGCTTCTGGTCCTAACAATAGGTAGTTGAACACCTCTCCTTGACCTCGTGAAGTATGAGTGCGAGGCCAGACTTTCACCAATCCAACCGTCTTTTCAAAAACCCTGGGAATGCTCAATGACAAATGCACGGTTAATTCTGCAGCAAATAATAGATAGTTAATCTCACGTTGGGCATGATGCACCTATACAGTTAAAGTGGATTACTATATGTTTGCTACGAGAGCATGCGTCATTCCGGCATTTTTTCTCTTATTAGTTTTTCCCCCCCTTTTTTTTTGTTTTCTTTTCTCTTTTGTTTTCCTTTTATTTATTATATATATATATTATTATATATATATATATATATATATGTATTTTTTTTTGTAGTAAAAGAAATGCAACCGGATCCGATGAGGATTGCCTACGTATCACGATGCCTACGTGAATCAGATCATTACGTAGTTCGAAAAACACAGATGGACGTAAAAGAAACAACCTCTTCATTGTTGAAATGTTCTATTACAAGCTACATTCTGCAAAAGAAAAAGCAAACTTGGAAAATGAACCTAGACTCAAAATAGATTGAAAATCACCTTGATGAAAAAAACAGGCAGAAGATGCTAAAATACAGATTTGACCTATGAATGCATTATGGTTTTAAAAATTGATTTCCGCGGGGCATCGTTCGGCCTCGCCGCGGTCCTAGGCGTGAGATCCCTCTCAAGTTGCTCCAGCTCGTGCATAGTCTGCTTGACATAACCCATTACTGCCGAGAGGACGGTAGCGCTGGACATGTTCTCACATCGTAGACATCGTCTGGTGATGGCATGGGCAATGGCCTTGATCCTATCTCTGGTTTGCTTCTTCTCTATGAGTAGGTGCCTTATCTGATCACTGCTCGTCTTGAATACCTGTGAGTCCTGTATGTGCTGATCCCTCAACTGCCGCACTTCTTCCTTCATTTGGGCCAACAAGTCGTAACAGTATCTACTCTCCATTTGGAAATCCCTGGCCTGCTTAACTGCTTTAAACTCAAGTGTAGCCATCTCCCTTTTTATTTTGGAAACACCCTTCTAGTGATCACGTTTCAATTGGTTCAAACATCGGCGATGCTTATCTACTCTTGTTTCCCACCGTGCCTTGAATTCTGTCATGACCTTTTCGGATTCTTCTAACCTGTCTCGCCATTCCGTGATCTCTCTTTTC